>NC_053390.1:174034338-174634338 GCF_905171765.1 Bufo bufo | reverse complement strand
GACGGAGAGTTTTAAAAGTCTTATGGCAGTGGCTGTCCCACAGTACAACGTGCCCAGCCGCCACTACTTTTCCAGGCATGCCATCCCTTCCCTGCACAACCAAGAGGGGGAAAAAATCAGGTGTGCACTGCGCAACGCCATCTGGGACAAGGTGCACTTCACTACGGATACGTGGACCAGTAAGCACGGTCAGGGACGTTAAATCTCCATAACAGCACACTGGGTAAATGCGGTGGCGGCTGGGCCTGAGGCGGAGAGCAGTTTGGCGCATGTCCTTCCACCACCGAGACTTGCAGGGCGCTTCAGTTTGCCTCCTGTTGCCAGTGAGCCTCAAGCCCGGCTGGTGGTGTGCGATAATGGGCGAAATCTCGTAGCAGCTCTGGGACTAGCCGGTTTGACGCACATCCCTTGCCTGGCGCATGAGCTGAATTTGGTGGTGCAGAGATTCCTTAAAAATTACCCCGATATGTCAGAGCTGCTGCATAATGTGCGGGCCATCTGTGCGCGCTTTCGGCGTTCTCACCCTGCTGCTGCTCGCCTGTCAGCGCTGCAGCGTAACTTCAGCCTACCCGCTCACCGCCTCATATGCGACGTGCCCACAAGGTGGAACACCACCTTGCACATGCTGGCCAAACTGTGCGAGCAGCACTAGCAGGCGATAGTGGAGTTTCAGCTGCAGCACGCACGGGTGAGTCGCTCAGCGGACAGCACCACTTCACCACCAATGACTGGGCCTCCATGCGAGACCTGTGTTACTTGTTGCGCTGTTTCGAGTACTTCACCAACATGGCCAGTGCCGATAACGCCGTTCTCAGCGTTGCTATCCCACTTCTATGCCTCCTTGAAAAAACGCTGCTGGCGATGATGGAAGAGGATGTGGCACAGGAGGAGGAGGAGAAAGAGGGATCATTTCATAGGGTTTCCAGTCAGTCATTCCCAAGTGGCTCCGAGGGTGGGTTCCTGCACCCACAAACGCCAGGTACACAATTGTCCAGCCAGGACACAGTTCTGGAGGATGACGAGGTGGAGGATGAGTTGATGGAGGAGGAGGAACCATGTTCACAGCAGGGTGACACCCAGACCAGCTCATGGCCATCACTGGTGCGTGGCTGGGGGGATACAGAGGACACAGACGATACACCTCCCACAGAGGACAGCTTTTCATTGCCTCTGGGCAGCCTGGCACATGTGAGCGATTACATGCTGCAGTGTCTCTGCAATGACCGCCGAGTTGCCCACATTCTAACTTGTGCTGATTACTGGGTGGCCAAGCTGCTGGATCCCCGTTACAAGGACAACGTACCGTCCTTAATTCCATCACTGGAGCGTTATCGTAAGATGCGCGAGTACAAGCGCACGCTGGTAGACGCGCTGCTGGTGGCATTCCCACCTGACAGCGGGGGCACAGTGGACGCACAAGGCGAAGGCAGAGGAGGAGGAAGAGATCGCCAATGCAGCTGGGGCACCGCCAGCACCTCAGAAGGCAGGGTTAGCATGGCCAAAATGTGGAAAAGCTTTGTCAGCACGCCACAACAACCAGCACCACCAGCTAAAATGGAACGTCTTAGCAGGAGGCAGCATTTCAGCCAATCTGGACAAGCTCACGTTCATTAAAATGAAGCAGGCATGGATCCCACAGGACTTGTCCGTACCTTGTGCAGAATAGACATGTATACCGGTCTTAACCAGCCATTGTTATACTACAGCTCAATTGCTCAATCTTGTATTTTGGATATTTTACACTCTTTTGGGGTGTACCCTAATAAAAAAAAATAATAATAATAAAAACCAAAAACAAGTATTGGCTACCTCGTCCTCCTCCACTGCTGCTTCCACCGCCTCCTTAAACTCCTACTCCATATGGACCTCCACCTCATAAATCAAGTTTTTTTTTTATTTGTACGTATTTTATTTTATTTTATGTCATTTCACTAATTTGTCTGTTACATTTTCGAGTGAAATTCACAAATTTTTGGTTGTGATATATCACTGCTATACCTAGTAGACAGGTAAAAAAAAATCACTAATTTGTCTGTTACATTTTTGGGTGAAATTCGCCAATTTTTGGGTGTGATATACCACTGCTATACCTAGAAGACAGTTAAAAAAAATTCATTATTTGTCTGTTACATTTTAGAGTGAAATTCACCAACATTATGCGTTCACAGACAGAAGATGGCAATGTTAATACGCTTAAAGTCCAGGTTATCGAAGTTATACGGCAGTCACCAAGGGGTGGCGATTGGGACAACAGAATTCTCCTAAAGGAAGCCCTGTGGATGTAACTGTATATCCCCTGGGACTTAATGAACAGTTTTCCTTTAGCTGCTTTATTCAGCCTTTCTCTCTATCTTTCTTATAGTAACCGTTCTCTATGGTCGATCTGCTCACTACAAATTGTGAGCTTAGATTTATCTGCATACTATCGAACCGGGATTGGTTCTTTGTAGTACAACATTTCATGGGGACCTGTCTGGGACATTATTTCATTGTCCCCACAGTCCATTTATCCATGTTCTCAAAAAAAAAAACTTCATAAGTATAATGTGAATTATTAGAAACTTGGGCTAGGACCAGACTAGCCGATCAGGCTATCCAAATTCAGGATATGAAACAAGATAAGGCAGAATCAGTGGAAAAATTTGCAAACTGAATGGAACAAATGTTTAAGGACCTGGGGTTCTCTAAGGTGAACCCTGTGCAAAACAGAATGCTGTCTAGTGCCTTTGCTGATGGATTAAAACCCTATATCTAAAAACATTCAAGCGTTATATACTGCTGTCATATTCTGCTATTCAAAAAACACCCATTTTGGGCAAAATACTAAATTTTACAGCCCTTGCTGCATTGTACGTGTGAAATTCAAGCGTTTTATACTGCTGTCATATTCTTTTAGTAAAAAAAAAGCACCCATTTTGGGCAAAGTACTTATTATTGCAGTCTTTTCTGCTTCTGTTATTGTTAAAACAAGCTTGAAATACTTCAATAATTTTCTGGCTTTGAAAAAACACATTTTTGGCAATAACCTCCATCTTGGGCCTCTGCCACATTAGTCAGTGTGCAATTTAAGCTAGAAATACAGCTTTAATTTTCTGGGTTTTAAAAAACACCCTTTTTGGGCAAAATACAAAATTTTACAGCCCTTGCTGCATCTGTGCGTGTGAAAGTCAAGCGTTATATACTGCTGTCATATTCTGTTATTCAAAAAACACCCATTTTGGGCAAAATACTAAATTTTACAGCCCTTGCTGCATCTGTACATGTGAAATTCAAGCGTTATATGCTGCTGTCATATTCTGTTAGTAAAAAAAACACCCATTTTGTGCAAAGTGACTAAAACGAGGTAAATCAAAAATAAAGGCTAATACATAGTGTAACAAAGATACATCCCTTCACATAGGTGCACCATAATCATAACTAAGTCCATTATACAGAAATGCTCTGCAGATTTGTTTGTTTTTTTGGTACTCTTCATCCCCATGTTTCGGGGCTGGCAGCTTCTTAGCCATAGTTGGCTAAAAAGAATCCCCTGCCTTAATTTGAGTAAGTCCAGAGAGGTCTCGCCATGTGGCAGAATGCGTTTTTCTGATCTGTTCTAATGCCCTATAGAAGGGCATAGTTTGTTGGTCGGGGAGAGTTCACCAGATTGGTGGCCTGTGTGGGATTGAAAGATACATATCTCCCCTGATAACTTATTTTAGGGGGAGGCTTAGGGGTCTGAGCTTGTCTGGTCAGGACCTCTATTTGCCCAGCTAACCTGGCCACCTCCAAGTCACTTTCTCTCTCTCTCCAACTGCCCTCCCTCTCTGCACTCCACTCCACACCGCCCCTGCCTCTCCCCCCTCCCCGGATGCTACTCCTGGCAATTGCCTGAAGGAAGGGGGGCTAACAGGCAAGCTGACTGCTGGGTCTTGTGAAGGTTTTGTCTCTTCCTCCTTCTGCTGCTCTTTCTGTCCCTGCGTCTCCACTCCCATCATGATGGGCACATTCAAGGGATTTAGGGGTGCAGCAGAATGGGCAACCTGACCGCCTAGCACGTAATATGTGGCATCTAGATTCATCACAGGATACAAGGGAGTTATTGGCTGCAGCATTGTCCCTGTAGTCTGTCTGGCTGTGTCTTCACAGGTCTCATCAAATGTTATCAACGGAGGGTCAGGGCAACTCGGAGTTGACTGTGTGTCACCCTGTGGTGGGGGCTGGACAGGGCAGAGGACCGTCTGAAAAGAGGTGGTTGAATCTATGGACCGGAAATGGGTCGTCACAGAGGCCCTCCCACTTCTGGAAGGGTGGGGTCGGGAGCCACCCAGTTGCGGATTATAATTGGGGCGTTTGCGTCGGCAGCCCCGGGCCCAGGGTGAGTGAAGGGCCCACCACCAGACCCAAAGTTACTAAAATATATCTGCAGTAGCGACGCACAGCCAGCGCTTCACTTACACGCGCCGCTGCGCTGCCTGCTGCAGTGCAGACAGTAACAACCGGCCGGCTTTCTTGATCCCGCCCCCGTCAGCGCCGCGATTCGGCGAAAGACAGAGTGCCGAGGAGAGGAGGGGGGGCACGTGACTCAGTCAGTCACTCACTGTAGCTCCGCCTCCTCCGTCACAGAACACAGAAGGCGCGCTGCAGTGCTTTATTCCCGCTACCGATGTGCCCGCCCCCGATCTTCTCAGTGCCACCACTACTATTGCCAGCGCCAGGAGTCAGGACAGCCTGGCTGGAGTGGCTGGGTCTGTGAGAGAAAGCAGCAAGGAGGGAGGACCTGCTTCGTAGGGGTTATCTTCCAGCATTCCAGTGAGCAGGCACAGCAGCAGCCAAAGCTAGTACATTTTAATGAATGGTGATGGCCTGGGCAGCAGGGCAATGGGACTGTGGGTTGTGTCTGTGAGTGAGAGGCAGAGCAGCAGTGGCCATTTTAGTCAGATTACAGGTTACAGCCACTCTGCAGCTTTGGCTCTAATCTGACTGAAATGGCTTCTTCTG
This sequence comes from Bufo bufo, assembly GCF_905171765.1. Lineage (NCBI taxonomy): Eukaryota > Metazoa > Chordata > Amphibia > Anura > Bufonidae > Bufo > Bufo bufo. The sequence goes on along the minus strand of NC_053390.1, from coordinate 174,629,358 downwards.
TCTGGCCTCTGCTCTGCCTCTTTTTCACAGGTGCCACTGCCCATCACAAAGTGTGTTTGACTATAAAAATTATGGATTATTACACCAAGTGTTTGATATTAAAATGGTGGATTACAATTGATCCTTCTCTTTACAGGTGCCTAGCCCAGCACACCAAGTTTTTGACCATCAAAATGATAAATTATTAATCCCTGTATGATATAGGGATTAATAATACAGCATTTTGATGTTCAAACACTTGGTGTGCTGGTCTGGGCACGTGTGAGGAGAAGGATCAATAGTAATCCACCATTTTGATGTTCAAACACTACCACGCTACCACGGACCCTAAGTTATGGTTCCTGTTTGCAGAATCCATAACGGAATTCTTAGATAACCCATACCTTATATACCGTTTACCGAACTTGAAAACAGAAGTTCGCTCAACACTACTGGGCACCTGTGAGGAGAGAGACAGAGCAGTGGCACAGAGACATTGGCCAGCAGCCGCCATTTTAGTCAGATTACAGGTTACAGCCACTCTGCAGCTTTGGCTCTAATCTGACTGAAATGGCTGCTGCTGTCTGGCCTCTGCTCTGCCTCTTTTTCACAGGTGCCACTGCCCATCACAAAGTGTGTTTGACTATAAAAATGGTGGATTATTACACCAAGTGTTTGATATTAAAATGGTGGATTACAATTGATCCTTCTCTTTAAAGGTGCCTAGCCCAGCACACCAAGTTATTGACCATCAAAATGGTGGATTATTAATCCTGTATGATACAGGGATTAATAATGCACCATTTTGATGTTCAAACACTTGGTGTGCTGGTCTGGGCACGTGTGAGGAGAAGGATCAATAGTAATCCACCATTTTGATGTTCAAACACTACCACGCTACCACGGACCCTAAATTATGATTCCTGTTTGCAGAATCCATAATGGAATTCTTAGATAACCCATACCTTATATACCGAACTTGAAAACAGAAGTTCGCTCAACACTGGGAAAATGCATCCAGCAAAGGAAGCAATATGGACAATCACAATAAATTAGTAAGTGTCTTGTATTAACTTTCTCTACATGATAAATGCCATTTACTCAAGTAAGACAAAGCCTTATACTGGGGTCTCATTATACACAAGGCACATTTACTTGCGCCAACCTTGGAGGCAGTTACTGGGTGGAGAGTGCACATATGATTTTTTTAATATTTTTTGTAATATTTTCGGATGCTAGATTGTTCGTTTCCTGAACATGATTATGGGGGATGTTATAAATGTATGTGGTCTGTAAGAGTGTATGTCCTCTGACACTTACTATTGTATACAGTATGGCACTATTGTACATTTTCCAAACTGGTTGTACAGAAAACTGACTTAGTTGTCCCGAGCAACCAATCAGATCCCACCTTTCATTTTTCAGATCTCATTTGGGAAATGAAAGGTGGAATCTGATTGTTTGCTATAAGTAACCAAGTCACTTTTCCTTTTAATTTAGTTTGGATAAATCTTTCCCTGTAATAAAAAAAAAAAAATAATAATCCATTTAATATATTATTTGAAGGACCATTTACCATTGTTATAAAAACTTCAATAAAGGTTCGAAGTTTGCAAAGAATTTCATGTTGTGTAGTTATCTTTAAATATTTACTATAAATATGGGGCAGAACACCGAATTGGGGGGGGGGGGGGGGGGGGTCATTGATAAATAGAGGAAAGGGGCCCAAGTTTGGGAAACAGCCCCGGGCCTATGATGCACTTAATCCGCCCCTGGAGCCACCACAAGCAAGACACGTATCTCGGGCATCAGGATTCTGCTGACCACAATGTATGCACGTCCATCCTGCTGGTCAGCTCACTGTCACCCCACTGGGGGGCGGGGCCTCTCAGAGTACAAATCACCAGATACTGCTCCACCGGCGCCATTATGGGGTGGCGGCACCCTACTTTGTGGCATATAAACATACATTTTTAGACCTTCATCCCATCTCTCTGATCCTTCGTTAGCAGCCAGGCAGTCTGCTGTTCGCTGCCAAGCTTGCGCAGCACTCAGTAAGCCTTCATCACACAATTTTCCACAACACTGAGACAAAACTTTCTTCCACATTGCAGAGTTTAACTCTCCGTTTTCATGTGCACCAGCTATCTTCATCAGCTTTTTGTAATGTTTGACATGCTTACTCCCTTCTTCTCAGGCTACCAGCTGATGAGCTGTATACTTGCCCTCGGGCAGTGACTGCGACTGCCCCATGGATTTTCACTTACAACCAAGACAAATGCAGGCAAATTCTTTTTCAAACTCCCAAGCAGGGCTCACCCCTTGTGCAGGTTATTAACTGTGAATTCCCTGGCTACCACGTCTGGTCCGCCAGTCCAGGACTAACCCTCCGCCACTCCAGGCAGATAATTTATAGTCCTCCCGGGACTCCCTGGGGCCACACCCTCCGTCACTAGGATAATTTAGTGGCCCCTAATTTGAGTCCCACCCGGGCAACCCGGGGTCACACCCTCCGTCACTAGGACAGATAAATCAGTAACCCCTAAATCAAGCCCTGTTACGGAGCACCCCGGGGCTACACCCTCTGTCTGAACTGGACAGATAATTTAGTAGTCCCTAATGCGGCTCCACCCCCCCCTGCCAGGGGAAATCTCTTTTTCTGCTTAATCGTTAACTGTGAAGGTGCCTGACACAAACCACACAGACAAAACACAAACACAGGAGAACAAACTCAAAATATGGATTCTAGAAACTCAGGATTTTACATCAACCGAAGTTGCTACTACATACGTAACCTCAATAGCAGAACAGTGGAGCACAGCAAGAGGCAGATGAGGTAACCACATTTTGTCACCTTGTCTCTGAGGCTGCAGTCCTCCTCCTCAAGCGTGGTCCACCGTGCTCTGGGAACCCCAAACTTCGGCTAGTGACGTTACTTCTCCCAGGTCCCACGTATCGGGCACCAACTGATAAAAAAGCTCCTAATCAGGGCGGATCACATTTGCTCTACTGCTCCAAATTAGTAGTAACCCAAGGGTTTTTACGTGGACGGAAGAAAATACTGTAACTATGACACACACCATGGTGTCAAAGCAAATTCTCCTTTATTACAGGAAGTACAGCAGTTTATAAAGTCATCAGAGGGGCATTCCCCCTGAGGCATGTGGCATTGTTACATTGGCTAACATATCAAAATAAGAAAAGAGATAACACTTGGCATCTGCGCATTGTGCATTGTTTTACTAACTGTGATATGTAAATATCTAGCTATAGCGGCCATCTTGTAATGGAGTTCTCTAAGAGCAGAAAAAGCATATATGACGTAGCAAGGAGGCGTGTTCTTTTGGGTAGGATGGAACCTTTGTGCTCTGGAGAAGATAAGGTGTTGTCTGAGAGCTAAAGTATGTGGGAGCTTTCTTAGCTGAATCAAAGAATGTAGTCCACATCTCTATCAGCTGACAAGAGACGTGTGAGTGGTCCGGACCTGAGAGTGGGTGATTCTGTGTGGCTGTCCACAAGAAACATTAAGTTGAAGGTACCCTATTGGAAGTTGGGGCCAAGGTTTATTGAGCCCTACAAGATCTCTGCCATTATTAATCCGGTTGCTTTTCGTCTTGAGCTTCGGCAGGCTTTGAAGATTCATAATGTGTTTCACAAGTCATTGATGAAAAGATATGTTGAACCTGCTGAACCGTCCTCCCTGCCACCACCTCCTGTCATGGTGGATGGTAATCTTGAGTTTCAGATTGCCAGGATAGTGAACTCACGTATTCTTCGCGGATATCTTCATTACCTTGTGCATTGGAAGGGTTACTGTTCAGAGTAAAGAATGTAGGTTCCTGCGACCGACGTGAATGCCAGGGCCTTTCACATGGCTCTTCCTGATAAAGTTGGTCCTGGGTGTCCGGAGTCCGGGCCTCTCTCCTGCCCGGACTGTCCGGATCACAGCTTGTTCCGCTCTTCCTGCTTGGTATCTCCGCTCCTGTCTCCTCCTTCCCCTGTGTGGGGCCGCGCCTCCCCCTCTTCTCCGCTCCCTGTTTCCTGCTCTCCCGTCCTGGACCTCAATTGACGGCGTCTGGGGCTTTGCTGGACTTCGGCTACCTGGCGGTTCTGCCTGTTTGTCTTGGGACCGCGATTGGGACTGCCTGCTGATTACTTGTTTCTCTGCCTCTGCCCCTAACCCCCCCCCCCCCCCGGCTACTGGTGCTGGTCGCTGGCTGGTGTTGGTGTTCTCTCCTTTTGGCTGGCTCCTGGTGTTCCGCCTGTTTCTCCAGGTAACCCCCGCTTCAGTCTCTGCGGATCGTTGTTTGGTCCTCTGGCTCCCTGTGGATCGTTGTTTGGTCCTGCTGGTCTCCCTGGCTGCGCTTCATTTGTTTCTCAGCCGAGTCGGCTGATGGCCTGAGAAATCGAAATGGGTGAGATTGCTCCTTTACTGTTTTTTTCTGTGACTAACTAACTAATGAGCTAACCATTTAACTAACCAACAAAAGGCTATTACCGTATTCCTGGTTTAGGTGATACTGCATCTAAAGAATTGGGAACTGAACATAAAGGAGCAGCTAAGGGGGAAAAAAATACATAAATAGGAAAAAGGCGGAAAAGAAAAGGAGAAAAAGGGGGGGAAAAAAGGAGAGAGGAAAAAAAAAAGGAGGAAGAGAAAAGAGGGAGTGGAAAGAGAGGGAGAAAAAGAAAAGGAGAAAAAAGAGAAAAAAAAAAAAAAAGGCTCCAAAGGCTAGTAGGCGCTCTGTGGATCTTTCCGGTCAGAAATTGGCCACTAAACCTTTTGAAGGAGCAAAAAAAGATCAATTCTTGAGGTCCCCAAGGATTAACACGAGGGGCGAGCAAAAGGAGTCCAGCACAAAAAGAACTGATAACTCTGAAGTGAACCCTGAACTTGAAGTACAAAAAGCTGCTGGGTACCCTCAAGGGGAGGAGGGGATAGAGGGAGAAAATGCGATCAATACCAACCCCTCTCCGCTAAAAGAAATATTACTGGCGGTTAAACAGAATGGGGACTTAATTCAGGTTATTACAACCCAGCTTGGGGTAATACAAGTCGATGTGGGATTGATCAGGGATGATCTGTCTAAAATTGGGAGAGAGTTGATAAAGTGGAGAGCTCGATGGTCATTATAGAGGATGTATCTAAAAAAGTAAATATAGAGATGTCCACCTTGAGGACAGATCTTAATCTCCTTAAAAGAAAGGTGGTGGACCTGGAAGATAGAACACGAAGATATAATGTAAGAATCTTGGGGATCTCAGAGGGCCCAGAAGAGAAGAACCCTACTCAATTTATACAGACGATGATTTTTGAAAATTTTGGCAGGGAACACTTCTCACCCATGTTCCTAGTAGAAAGAGCCCATCGGGTTCCAGTTGGTAAATTAATTCCTGGGAGACAACCAAGGACACTTCTCACCAAAATGCTGGTTTCAAAGGACAGAGATATGGTACTAAGAAGGGCGAGGGAATGTTCCCGTTTTATATGATGGAAATAGATTGGCTTTTTTTCCAGATTTTTCAAAAGATTTCCAAGAAAAGAGACGTTCCTTTATTTATGTTAAAAAGAGGTTAAGAGAAAGGGATATTAAGTACTCACTTTTTTTCCAGCCAAACTCCGGATTATTTTTAAGGATACAACTTTTTTTTTTGATACGCCGGATAATGCTGCGGAGTGGCTTGAACGAAATGACATTTGATGTTCTATACTTTTTATTCTTTTCTGTTTAATAGGCAGGGAGGTGATGAGCGGCAGGGTGTGGGGGAGGGATGGTCATAGGTGAGAGATCTGCTGCATTATGCGGTGGATAAATTGGTTTGGGGGGTGGTTATGGGCTGTGATGCGTCCAGAGTGGGGAGGAGAGGGTTGTGTTTTTTTTTTTTTTTCTCCTTTTCTGTTATAAATGTCAATCAGAATTCTTACCTGGAATGTTAGAGGTCTGGGGGACAGAAGAAAGAGACATGCGGTACACCTCCCAGCTATTGTATGTTTGATAGAAACACATCTTGCCAGGGAGACCTCCAGGGTGGCCACCAGGGGATGGGCTGCGCACACGTGTCACTCTACCTTTTCTAGTCACTCTAGGGGAGTGACTGTCTACATTCATAGAACAATTGACTTTACGTGCGAGGCATCTTCTGTTGACCACCAGGGGAGATTTGTCTTCTTATACTGTAAATTGGCTGGGAAGATGTGCATTCTAGCTTTTGTCTATATTCCACCTCCATTCTCTTTCTCAGTACTTAATTGTTTGTTAAAATGTATTGATAAATGGCCAGAATGTCCTACATTGATTATCAACCCTGCGGTAGACAGGGTTTCTATGGGTGTCTCGGGAGACTCCGTTGTTCAGGGGTCTCCCTTGGCACGTTTTTGCTCTGTGGCTGGATCTGAGGAAGTCTGGGACAGGGGAGAAGGGTTTTCTCATGTATTAGTAAATCAGGTAGATCTATGTCCAGAATAGACCATGCCCTGATTAATAAAAAATATTTGCAGTATGTAAAACGCATGAAGTACGAGATTAGGTCATTTTCGGACCATCTACCCCTACTCCTCGAACTCTGCCTGACTCCTGATAAACAAACAGGGAGGTTTGCATTTAGATTAAACCCCTATTGGCTATCAGTAATAAAGAAACATGAAATTATACAAAAGGAAATCAACCAATTTTGGGATACAAATTGTGGATCAGCTAATATCCAAGTAGTATGGGATGCCTTCAAGGCCTATATGAGGGGAATAATGGTCAGTAATATTGCCAATTTGAGAAAGGAGTATGGGAAAAATGAGAAAAATTTAAAAGAACAAGCCTCCTTAGCTACACAATCTTTCTATATAAGTAAGACAGAGGAAAATAGGGAAACTATGCAGAAGACTACACAAGCATACTTTTTGCTGGAGAAGGCCCAACAGAGTCTTTTTTTTAAGGGTCAAAAATACTTTACGGAATCGGGGCGACCAGGGAAACTTCTATCCAGAGTGATCTCGAGTCAGGAGTCCAAAAAATATATAGATACTATTCGATTGGCTAATGGGAGGATAGTTAGTGGACAAGACTTCATAGAGGAGGTCTTCCTTGACTACTTCAAAGGCCTTTATAGAGCCGATTCTAAGATTACGGATGAAAAGATGGATTCCTATCTCGATGGTATTGTTTTTCCTACTATTTTCCGACTCAAAAAAAGGTACTGGAGGCTGACCTCTCAATTCAGGAGCTCGAAGGGGCAATTAAATTATGCTCGGGTAATTCCACCCCCGGTTCAGACGGACTCCCATATGAATTCTATACTAAATATAAGGAGGTTATTTTTCCTAGATTGCTGGGGGTCCTTGCTGAATCGGTGGAGGAGGGGAACCTGCTGGGTTCAATGATGGAAGCGGTAATAATACTAATTCCAAAAAAAGGTAAGGACCCCACAGATTTGGGATCCTATAGACTGATCTCATTGTTGAATGCAGATGTAAAGCTCCTGGCAAGGATTTTGGCCACAAGACTCTCTGGGGTCATCTCCTCCATTGTCCATCCTGACCAGAACGGTTTCATCCCAAATAAGGGTACTCATTACAATCTCCATCGGCTTTAATATGCTAATATGCAGGCTCCTGGGGGGTCTGCTCATTCCATCCTGTCATTGGACGCCTCTAAGGCCTTTGACCGGGTGGAGTGGCGATTCCTGTGGAGGGTTCTGGCCAGGATGGGCTTTGGGGAGAGATTCATTAATATGATTAAATTACTTTATAGATCTCCCATGGCTAAGTTGAGTATTAATGGGAACCTTACTATTAGTTTCGACTTAAGCAGAGGTACTCGCCAGGGCTGCCCATTATCACCACTCTTATTTGATATTTATATTGATCCTTTGGCTTTGGCTATTAGGCAGGATGCACAAATTAAAAGATTCGGAATCCTGGGTGTGGAGGATCGCATTTCTTTATATGCAGATGATGTTCTTTTTTTTGTAGAGAATACAGAAATGACTGTTCCAAGAATCATCCGCATGGTTAAACTATTTGCTGAGGTGTCAGGCCTAGATATAAACTGGTCAAAGACAACTTTGATGCCATTAGATCCGGTGTCCCAAAAGAACTCCACGATAACCCAGCTAGATGTTGTTGACACTTTCCAATACTTGGGTATGACGATATCTCCCAAGGTTGAAAACTCTGTACAACTTAATTTGATCCCACTGATAACAAAAACTAGGGTTAAAATAGGGACTTGGCTGAGACTCCCTCTATTACACCTTTACACCTTTTTAAGTAGTTTGGTAAGAAACTCTTTATAACAAAAAATACACCAGTATAGATGATTATTAGAGACCGCCTGAGTCAATTAGAAGTATGGAGTAAGTGATGAAAATTTAAAACTTAACATTTAATATAATCAATATAGAAAATAGGTCCCACGATAATTGGATGCAAATAGTACAGATATACAAGAAAAAAGAGCAATGCGGTGGTTCACCACACCGGTAGTAAGGTACAAACAACCAGAACACATTAATAAATTAAGAGGTGCTCGGCGGCACCCAAAAATAACCAGGTAGTCCTACCGCTCTGATGAGATGCTCCTTGGTAACGCGACTGCCTATCCGGTGCTAATGGATGTACACACCGTTATTGACGGCAAACGTGTAATGCAGGGTTAGGGATGCTAGGTTTGCTGACCCTGGTGATAACCTAGGGCCCTACAATGACCTAAATGGCCTGACCACGGATCCCCGTGATCAGCCAGAAGCAGGAACCTAACCCTAGAATTTGTGCGCCCTAGAAAGCCCTCGCCTGCCTGATCCCTACATGCATGTTTCGCAGACAAAGATGAGTGAATAGCTCATCAGGGGAAACACGGGAGCTTGGGCTGAAACTGTGCAGAGAACGCTGACAATAGTATCGAATGCGAGCACTGCACAGAGGCAAAGTTTGACCACAGTCCGATTATGGAGATATGTGGCCAGACTAACTGTAGGGTAAATAGGGCAAACTGATACTCAACCCCTCTCCTACTAATACACTCATGGCGCATGGGCTGATGTAGCCTGAGGTAGCGCTCAAAACCGCCACCTTTTAAAGAGAGAGCCAGCCAAAAAAGAGGCTTGGCCAGGACACTCCCACCTGTCTCAGACGATGTGATGCGCCCACGCATGCGCGAGTGGACGGATCGCATAGGGAAAGGAGGTGAACTTGATGACGTCACCGCGCCCGATCTCGTTTGTTCGCACGAGACTATACGGCAATTGCAAGGCAATCGGGACGCTACTCCCTGACACTGTCGGATGGCGCCACTCCAGATGTAAGGCTGCGCTATGGGAAATATGACATTAAAGGCAAACACATTAGTGAAAGAATCATGAATATATTGACAATACATGGACACATGTCGACAGGGGAAGGGACGATAGAAAAGGACTACCATAAAGAGGCAAGGGGACAGGTATACGGGAGAAAGGAAAAAGGACAAAACAATAAAATAAATGAAGATTAATGAGCTGAAGACAGTGTGAACAATATTGCACAACATGGGGATCGGTGTGGGCTGCCTAGATGAAACAGCTATAGTTAAGCTGCTCATTCAGGCCAGTGGGTGAGACCGTGCGTAAGGTGTAAATCCAGCGGGATTCTCGCTGGAGTAGCACACGATCCCAGTCACCACCACGGATTGGGCGCCCAACCTTATCGATTCCCATTGCCCTCAGACAGCCGGGGTTGCCCTGATGATAATCATGGACATGCCTGGAAACCACAGTGTCCCTCTTATTGGCAATGTCGCCAAGATGCTCGCCCAGCCTACGCAGTTCACGCCTCGTCTTGCCCACGTACTCCAAACTGCACTCGCAGGTAATCTTATAGATCACACCCTGCGTTTTGCAATTAATGAAGTCCTTGATTGGGAAAGACTTTTTCAAGTTGGAACTAAAGAAGGTTTTCCCTGTCTGGACAATACTGCAAGCTACACAGCCACTGCACCTAAAACAGCCTGTGGGCCTACGATCAAGCCAGGTTCCCTGCCTGGGCACAGGTGCAAAATGGCTGTGCACAAGGAGGTCCTTTAGATTGCTACCCCTTCGGAAAGTTATCTGAGGGTAGTCGTGTATGATGTCCTTGATGTCCGGGTCCATCATTAAAATGGGCCAATGTTTGCCCAGGATCCCCCGCATTCTATTAGCACAGCCATCAAAGGTGGCTAACAGTCGGATCCTCTGGTCCCCAGCTACCTTGGCCTTGGGCACCAGAAGGTCCGACCGGGCCGTATCGGCTGCTCTACGATAAGCCTGCTTGAGAACATTATCCGGGTATCCCCTATTCAGGAACCGTGCCCTAAGGTCGTTCGCCTTCTTCCTAAAATCTGGCCCCTTGGAGCAATTGCGCCTAAGGCGCAGGTATTGACCACACGGGATACCCCTCTTAAGGGGGGTAGGGTGACTACTGCTCCAATGTAGGACCGAGTTGGTAGAAGTGGGCTTTCTGTAAATGGTTGTTGAGAGTTCATCAGTACCCTTTCTAGAGATGGAAATATCGAGGAAAGAGAGACTGTTAGGGTCGGACTCATGTGTGAATCTCAGACCGATGTTGTTATGATTCAACTTAGTGACCAAGCCAGAGAATGATGATTGAGAGTCATTCCAAATGATGAAAATGTCATAGAAATAAGGGGCCCACAATGCTTTAGGCCCGGTACTCGACGACATTTCCTCAGAGAAAACACTGGTTGCCTCCCACCAGCCCAGGAGCAGATTGGCGTAGGCCGGTGCGCAAGAACAGCCCATCGCCATGCCCCTGAGCTGGTGGTAGAGCTTGGTGCCAAAATGAAAAAAGTTGTGTGTCAGTAGATACTCAAGAAGTCTCAGCACAAAGTCATTGTGCTGAGAGAACTGACAACCTCTCATACTGATAAAATGGCCCACTGCTTTAAGACCGGCTGCATGGGGGATAGACGAGTATAGTGCCTCGACATCAATACTCCCCAAAATTGCCTGGGGTTCGATGTTCACGCCATCAAGTCTTTTAAGTAGGTCCATAGTGTCCCTGACATAAGATGGCAGGGACACTACAAAGGGTATAAGGACTTTATCGATGTAAATGCCAAGATTTTCCACTGATACAGCCAACCCCCAAAACGATAGGTCTCCCTTTAAGAGGGGTTGTCCCCTTATGGACCTTCGGCAGGCTGTAAAACGTGGCATTCACTGGATGTTTAGGATATAAAAAGTCCAATTCCTCTGCAGAGATCAATTTTTTAGTTTTTGCATCCTGCAGGATATCCCTCAGTTCTAGCAGGTATGAGTCTGTCGGGTTGGATAACAGAACTTCATAACTGTTTTTATCCCGGAGGATCTGCTCACACATACTCCAAAAAATCTATCTCTGCAGAGGAATTGCATAAATGAGTCATAAATGTCATAAATGAGTCCTTATCAGACTGGAACGGATTACATGGAGTCCAGGAGAAATGGGACTACTTAAAAGGTGCATTATTGAAGGCAACAGAAAATTGCATTAGACTCGTCAGTAAAAGCAAAAAAAGGAGGAGACCAATGTGGTACTCAGCAGAAGTGGCCCAAATCATTAAAAATAAAAAGCTAGCATTTTGTAATTATAAAAAAACCCAGAGCAATGAAGATAAGGAAATCTACAAGATTAGGCAGAGAGAGGCCAAGCAAGTTATAAGAACTTCTAAAGCGCAGGCAGAAGAAAAACTAGCTCAGTCTATGAAAAAAGGGGATAAGACATTCTTCAGATATATAAATGAAAAAAGGAAATTAAAACAAGGAATAACTAAATTAAAAACAAAGGACGGAAGGTATGTAGAAGAGAATAAAGGGCTAGCCGACTGCCTTAATGAATACTTCTGTTCAGTTTTTACAAAAGAAAAAGAAGAAGGACCTCCACTAGAAAGAATGACTATTAAATCGTTTGATGCATGTATCTTTACAGAGGAAGATGTTCTAAGTTTGCTGTCTAAGGTGAAGACAGATAAGTCACAGGGGCCTGATGAGATACACCCAAAATTATTAAAAGAGCTTAGTGGTGAGCTGGCAAAACCGTTAACAGATTTATTTAACCAATCATTAGTAACAGGAGTCGTCCCGGAAGATTGGAAATTGGCAAATGTCGTGCCCATTCACAAGAAAGGTAGTAGGGAGGAATCGAGCAACTATAGACCAGTGAGTCTGACATCAATAGTAGGCAAATTAATGGAAACCCTATTAAAGGATAGGATTGTGGAACATCTAAAATCCCATGGATTGCAAGATGAAAAACAACATGGGTTTACTTCAGGGAGATCATGTCAAACAAATCTTATAGATTTTTTTGACTGGGTGAATAAAATAATAGACGGTGGAGGTGCAGTAGACATCGCATATCTAGATTTTAGTAAGGCTTTTGACACTGTCCCACATAGAAGACTTATCAATAAACTGCAGTCATTGAGCATGGACTCCCATATTGTTGAGTGGATTAGGCAGTGGCTGAGTGACAGACAACAGAGGGTTGTAGTCAATGGAGAACATTCAAAACAAGGTAATGTTACCAGTGGGGTTCCACAGGGATCTGTACTGGGACCGATTTTGTTTAATATCTTCATAAGTGATATTGCAAAAGGCCTCGCTGGTAAGGTTTGTCTTTTTGCTGATGACACAAAGATATGTAACAGGGTTGATTTTCCTGGAGGGAAACGCCAAATGGAAAAGGATTTAGGAAAACTAGAAGAATGGTCAGAACTCTGGAAACTGAAATTTAATGTGGATAAGTGCAAGATAATGCACCTGGGGCATAAAAACCCAAGGGCAGAATATAGAATATTTGACACAGTCCTGACCTCAGTATCTGAGGAAAGGGATTTAGGAGTAATTATTTCAGAAGACTTAAAGGTGGGAAGACAATGTAATAGAGCAGCACGAAATGCCAGCAGAATGCTTGGATGTATAGGGAGAGGTATAAGCAGTAGAAAGAGTGAAGTGCTTATGCCGCTGTACAGAACACTGGTGAGACCTCACTTGGAGTATTGTGCGCAGTACTGGAGGCCATATCTCCAGAAGGATATAGATACTCTAGAGAGAGTTCAGAGAAGAGCTACTAAACTAGTACATGGATTGCAGGATAAAACTTACCAGGAAAGGTTAAAGGACCTTAATATGTATAGCTTGGAAGAAAGAAGAGACAGAGGGGATATGATAGAAACTTTTAAATACATAAAGGGAATCAACTCGGTAAAGGAAGAGAGCATATTTAAAAGAAGAAAAACTACCACAAGAGGACACAGTTTTAAATTAGAGGGGCAAAGGTTTAAAAGTAATATAAGGAAGTATTACTTTACTGAGAGAGTAGTGGATGCATGGAATAGCCTTCCTGCAGAAGTGGTAGCTGCAAATACAGTGAAGGGGTTTAAGCATGCATGGGATAGGCATAAGGCCATCCTTCATATAAGATAGGGCCGGGGGCTATCCATAGTATTCAGTATATTGGGCAGACTAGATGGGCCAAATGGTTCTTATCTGCCGACACATTCTATGTTTCTATGTTTCTATGTAATTGGACTTTTTATATCCTAAACATCCAGTGAACGCCACGTTTTACAGCCTGCCGAAAGTCCATAAGGTGACAACCCCTCTTAAAGGGAGGCAATTTTGGGGAGTATTGATGTCGAGGCACTATACTCGTCTATCCCCCATGCAGCCGGTCTTAAAGCAGTGGGCCATTTTCTCAGTATGAGAGGTTGTCAGTTCTCTCAGCACAATGACTTTGTGCTGAGACTTCTTGAGTATCTACTGACACACAACTTTTTTCATTTTGGCACCAAGCTCTACCACCAGCTCAGGGGCACGGCGATGGGCTGTTCTTGCGCACCGGCCTACGCCAATCTGCTCCTGGGCTGGTGGGAGGCAACCAGTGTTTTCTCTGTGGAAATTTCGTCGAGTACCGGGCCTATAGCATTGTGGGCCCCTTATATCTACGACATTTTCATCATTTGGAATGACTTTCAATCATCATTCTCTGGCTTGGTCACTAAGTTGAATCATAACAACATAGGTCTGAGATTCACACATGAGTCCGACCCTAACAGTCTCTCTTTCCTCGATATTTCCATCTCTAGAAAGGGTACTGATGAACTCTCAACAACCATTTTCAGAAAGCCCACTTCTACCAACTCGGTCCTACATTGGAGCAGTAGTCACCCTACCCCCCTTAAGAGGGGTATCCCGTGTGGTCAATACTTGGGCCTTAGGAGCAATTGCTCCGAGGGGCCAGATTTTAGGAAGAAGGCGAACGACCTTAGGGCACGGTTCCTGAATAGGGGATACCCGGATAATGTTCTCAAGCAGGCTTATCATAGAGCGGCCGATACGGCCCGGTCGGACCTTCTGGTGCCCAAGGCTAAGGTAGCTGGGGACCAGAGGATCCGACTGTTAGCCACCTTTGATGGCTGTGCTGATAGAATGAAGGGGATCCTGGTCAAACATTGGCCCATTTTGATGATGGACCCGGACATAAAGGACATCATACACGACTACCCCCAGATAACTTTCCGAAGGGGTAGCAATCTAAAAGACCTCCTTGTGCACAGCCATTTTGCACCTGTGCCCAGGCAGGGAACCTGGCTTGATCGTAGGCCCACAGGCTGTTTTAGGTGCAGTGGCTGTGTAGCTTGCAGTATTGTCCAGACAGGGAAAACCTTCTTTAGTTCCAACTTGAAAAAGTCTTTCCCAATCAAGGACTTCATTAATTGCAAAACGCAGGGTGTGATCTATAAGATTACCTGCGAGTGCAATTTGGAGTACGTGGGCAAGACGAGGCGTGAACTGCGTAGGCGTCTGGGCGAGCATCTTGGCGACATTGCCAATAAGAGGGACACTGTGGTTTCCAAGCATGTCCATGATTATCATCAGGGCAACCCTGGCTGTCTGAGGGCAATGGGAATCGATAAGGTTGGGCGCCCAATCCGCGGTGGTGACTGGGATCGTGTGCTACTCCAGCGAGAATCCCGCTGGATTTACACCTTACGCACGGTCTCACCCACTGGCCTGAATGAGCAGCTTAACTATAGCTGTTTCATCTAGGCAGCCCACACCGATCCCCATGTTGTGCAATATTGTTCACACTGTCTTCAGCTCATTAATCTTCATTTATTTTATTGTTTTGTCCTTTTTCCTTTCTCCCGTATACCTGTCCCCTTGCCTCTTTATGGTAGTCCTTTTCTACCGTCCCTTCCCCTGTCGACATGTGTCCGTGTATTGTCAATATATTCATGATTCTTTCACTAATGTGTTTGCCTTTAATGTCATATTTCCCATAGCGCAGCCTTACATCTGGAGCGGCGCCATCCGACAGTGTCAGGGAGTAGCATCCCGATTGCCTGGCAACTGCCGTATGATCTCGTGCGAACAAACGAGATCGGGCGCGGTGACTTCATCAAGTTCACAGGCGTCCGCCGAGTGACCTCCTTTCCCTATGCGATCCGTCCACTCGCGCATGCGTGGGCGCATCGCATCGTCTGAGACAGGTGGGAGTGTCCTGGCCAAGCCTCTTTTTTGGCTGGCTCTCTCTTTAAAAGGTGGCGGTTTTGAGCGCTACCTCAGGCTACATCAGCCCATGCGCCATGAGTGTATTAGTAGGAGAGGGGTTGAGTATCAGTTTGCCCTATTTACCCTACAGTTAGTCTGGCCACATATCTCCATATCTGGACTGTGGTCAAACTTTGCCTCTGTGCAGTGCTCGCATTCGATACTATTGTCAGCGTTCTCTGCACAGTTTCAGCCCAAGCTCCCGTGTTTCCCCTGATGAGCTATTCACTCATCTTTGTCTGCGAAACATGCGTGTAGGGATCAGGCAGGCGAGGGCTTTCTAGGGCGCACAAATTCTAGGGTTAGGTTCCTGCTTCTGGCTGATCACGGGGATCCGTGGTCAGGCCATTTAGGTCATTGTAGGCCCCTAGGGTATCTATCACCAGGGTCAGCAAACCTAGCATCCCTAACCCTGTCTTACACGTCTGCCGTCAATAACGGTGTGTACATACATTAGCACCGGATAGGCAGTCGCGTTACCAAGGAGCATCTCATCAGAGCGGTAGGACTACCTGGTTATTTTTGGGTGCCGCCGAGCACCTCTTAATTTATTAATGTGTTCTGGTTGTTTGTACCTTACTACCGGTGTGGTGAACCACCGCATTGCTCTTTTTTCTTGTATATCTGTACTATTTGCATCCAATTATCATGGGACCTATTTTCTATATTGATTATATTAAATGTTAAGTTTTAAATTTTGATCACTTACTCCATACTTCTAAGAAATTCTTTATATAATAACATATTTACATTCCTGGAATCAGGGCTGTTGAATAATAGAGATCAGGGTTATAAAGAGACTACAAAATTACTATTAAAAATGTGGGCTACTACTAGAGGATGGATGGGGTAAAGGGATCACTTATATTCACGCCTCTTTGGCATAATATTCACTTACACGTCCTAGAGGGTATAGCAATGGATCAATACTGGCAAAAGAAAGGGATTCTTTATATCACACAGGTTGTTAAGAATAGAGAGATTAAGTCGTTTGTAGAGTTATCACATAATGTAGAGAACCTTTCCTGGTTCCGATATCTTCAGCTTCGGTCGGCACTTTTTAGTTTGGATGACAAATCACTGCTAGAAATAGATAATTGTTCTCTGCTAAATGAGTGGGTAGGGAAGTTATCACTAAGAAGGAAGATCTCTAATATATATAAATCACTACTTAAATCACGATTCGGTGAGACACAATCGCCGGGACAAAGGGCCTGGGAGAAGGATTGTCCAAATATACAATTGGTGGGGCGGTCGCATCACAGGGTGGGTGGGGGGTTGGTGGGGAAATGCGTAGGGGTAAAGAAAAAAAAATGGTATTAATTATATTAAGTTTGAAATTATTTTGTGTATATGGTTTGTATACTAATAAAGATATAAAATGGAAAAAATAAATAAAATAAATCTCTGTACTGACCCCTGATATATTTATACATAGTAATTAGATCTCCCCTCAGTCGTCTTTTTCCTAAAGTGAATAACCCTAATTTTGATAATCTTTCAGGGTACTGTAGTTGCCCCATTCCAGTTATTACTTTAGTTGTCCTCATCTGGACCCTCTCCAGCTCTGCTACGGTATGTCTGTCTTGTTCACAGGAGCCCAGAACTGTACACAGTACTCCATGTGTGGTCTGACTAATGATTTGTAAAGTGGTAGGACTATGTTCTCATCACGGGCATCTATGCCCCTTTTGATGCAACCCATTATCTTATTGGCCTTAGCAGCAGCTGCCTGACACTGGTTTTTGCAGCTTAGTTTGCTGTTTATTAAAATTCCTAGATCCTTTTCCATGTCAGTGTTACCGAGTGTTTTACCATTTAGTATGTACGGGTGACTTGCATTATTCCTTCCCATGTGCATAACGTTACATTTGTCAGTGTTAAACCTCATCTGCCACTTATCTGCCCAAGCCTTCAATCTATTGTGGGGGATTAGCTCTTCTCCGGGGGTCATTCTCACAGGTTACTTCACCAGACACGGATATAATTCCAAACAGTGCATTTATTTGGCACCTCAGCAAACCAAACATAAATGATACAAAATAATAAACACTTGCCCGGCTAGGCTCTAACTAACACAGCGTTTCCTGACTCACCTAAGTTACAGTTCACACCCTGTGAACTCGTGCGGCTTTCTAAGCCAATGTCCCACAGCCTCCTGGCTGTACAGAGCACAGTACGCCCACTGTCTCCAGTCCAGTGTCTCTTGGGGAATCGTGGTCTCTCAGCCCTCCTGGCTTGGACCACACTGACAGAGCCTCCAGGCCTCTGTCCACAGGCAACATACTCCCCCCTTTCTGACACTCTGGGAGGTGCCTTATGCCAGCCTGATTACTTCCAGCTGGTCTCATCTGTGGTGGAATAGGGGTGTGGACCGAACTATCCACCCCGTCCTTGCCTCTAACCTGAGTGAGACCTGTCACTGTCTCACACTATCCAGATCCCTCTGTAGTAGTATACTGTCCTCTTCAGTGTTAATTACTTTACACAGTTTAGTGTCATCTGTGAAAATTTATATTTTACTATGCAAGCCTTCTATAAGATCATTAATTAATATATTGAAGAGGATAGGGCCTAATACTGATCCCTGAGGTACCCCACTAGTGACAGTGACCCAATCTGAGTGTGTACCACTAATAAACACCCTCTGTTTTCTATCACTCAGCCAGTTACTTACCCACATAGAGACATTTTCTCCCAATCCAAGCATTCTCATTTTATATACTAACCTTTTATGTGGTACAGTGTCAAATGCTTTGGAGAAGTCCAGATATACGACATCCATTGATTCGCCGCTGTCAATTATAGAACTTACCTCCTCATAGAAACTGATTAAATTAGTTTGGCATGACCGATCCTTCATGAAGCCATGCTGTTATTTGCTTTATGGCTATGGCTCTAAGATAGCAGTCCCCACAACAGATGTTAAACTTACCTGACATTACTTAATTCCCTTAGGATACGGGGGTGTATGCCATACGGTCCTGGCGATTTGTCTATTTTAATCTTTTTAAGTCACTGTTGTACTTCTTCCTGGGTCAGAAAGGACACTTTTAGTGGGGAATTTATTTTTACATTCAGCATTTCATCTGACAGTTTATTTTCCTCAGTGAATACATTGGAGAAAAAAATATTTAACAGCTTTGCTTTCTCCTCATCACTCTCTGCGACTCCCCCTTCATTACTCTTTAAAGGGCCGACAACTTCAGATTTATACTTTTTACCATTTATATAATTGAAGAACATTTTAGGGTTAGTTTTACTCTCTTTGGCAATTAATCTCTCGGTCTCTAGTTTGGCCGCTTTTATTCGTTTTTTACATGTTCTATTTTTTTCCTTATAGTTTTTCAGTGATTCCGTGCTACCCTCCTGTTTTAGTGATTTATATGCTTTCTTTTTGTCATTTATTGCTTTCTTTACAGTTCTGTTTATCCACATTGTTTCTTTTTGTTCCTTAACCTTTTATTCCCATACGGTATGTACCTCTCACAATGAGATTTTAGGATGCTTCTAAAGATATCCCATTTTGTGGCTGTGTTTTTATTTTTGAGGACTTTGTCCCAGTTAGTTAGGCCTATGGCCTCTCTTAGTTGGCTAAATTTAGCTTTTTTTAAGTTTGGTATTTTTGTTCCTCCCTGTAGAAACGCTCTTTTAAATGATAATTGGAAGGTTATTACTTTATGGTCACTATTTCCCAGGTGTCCCCCAACCTGCATGTCTGTTGTTCTGTCAGGCCTATTGGTTAATACTAAGTCCAGTATTGCTGTCCCTCTAGTCGGGTCCTGAACCAGTTGGGAGAGGTAATTGTCTTTGGTTATTGCCAAGAACCTGTTTCCTTTATGAGATATACAAGTTTTAGTTTCCCTGTCTATATCTGGTAGTTGAAGTCCCCCATAATAACCACCTCATTATGATTTGCCGCCTTGTCTATCTCATGTAGTAGTAGATTTTCTGTGAACACTGGTATACTAGGTGGTTAATAGTAAACTCCTATTACTAATTTATTATTGTTTTAAGCTCCATGTATCTCTACCCACAGTAACTCCACATGTTCATGTCCCTCACTTATATATTCCCGGAGTGTGGGCTTTAGACAGGACTTTACATAAAGGCAGACCCCTCCCCCTCTCCGTTTTTGACGATCCTTTCTAAACAGACTGTAACCTTGTACATTAACTGCCCAGTCATAGCTGTCATCCAGCCATGTCTCAGTTTTTCCCACTATGTCATAGTCCTCCTCACACATCACTAATTCCAGTTACCCAGTTTTATTAGTCAGGCTTCTGGCATTAGTATACATACATTTGAGAGGTTTATGTACATTTTCTACCCTACACCTTTCCTTCTGAACTGTTCTAATCCCTCCTTCCATTCCTACCCCAGTCCCACTACCTGGCCCCCGGTCTCTATCTGCACTATCTTCCCCTCCTATAATGTAATTTCCCTCCCCTCAGTCCCTAGTTTAAACACTCCTCCAACCTTATAGCCATCTTCTTCCCCAACACAGCTGCCCCTTCCCCATTGAGGGGCAGCCCGTCCCTACGATAGAGCCTGTAGCCGATAGAGAAGTCGGCCCAGTTCTCCAGGAACCCAAACCCCTCCTTCCTACACCAGTTCTTGAGCCACTTGTTAATCTCCCTAATCTCCCGCTGCTTTTCTTGTGTGGCCCGTGGTACAGGTAGTATTTCGGAAAATACTACCTTTGAGGTCCTTGCCCTAAGCTTTTGACATAAATCCCTGAAATCATTTTTAAGGACTCTCCACCTACCTCTAACTTTGTCATTGGTTCCGATATGGACCATGACCGCTGGATCTTCTCAAGCCCATCCCAGTAATCTGTCAACCCGATCCGGGATGTGTCGAACTCTAGCGCCAGGAAGACAGCACACTGTTCGGCGATCACGGTCTTTGTGACAGATTTTCCTATCTGTTCCCCTAATAATGGAGTCTCCCACTACCAGCACCTGTCTGGCCTGCCCTGCTCTCCTGGACCCCTGCTTACTGGAGCTGACATTCCCCTGACTGGCAGAGGAAGTGTGCGGCTGCAGCAGTGCCGTCCCTGGACTAACATCCCCCTCATTTGCCAAATGTGCAAACTTGTTGCGGTGTGTCAGATCAGGGCTAGCCTCCCTGGCACTCTTCCCTCTACCCCGCTTTCTAACTGTTACCCAGCTAGCTACCTCACTTTCCTCAGCCTCCTCTCTGTCACCATCCTCCTCATCTACCCCAAAGAGTGCTTGCTCTGTGAGAAGCAAACTCTTTTGCAAATTATCAATGCCTCTCAGTGTTGCAACTTGCCCATTTAGAGACTCTATTTGCGATTCCAAACGGGTAATTTGCTCAGATCTTAAACAAAGATATACACCCTCGAACGGCTGTTCCAGGACTGCATACATCATGCAAGATGTGCACTGGACTGCGTTGTCAATTGTGCAACACATACTAAATGGGGATTACACCACAAAAGCGGAAAATACAATATAATGTAGTACTAAGAAACTGGCTAATTGCAGTCCCCCACTGAAGTCCCTGAATCTAAAGTACCTTAATCTTAAGTCACACACTTACACAACCACACACTTAATCAACCACGTGTCGCGGTCAAACTCACGTTATATAAATGCAGCTCACTACACCAGCCTGGTTTGTTTTCCCTCTGGATTCAAAAAGGCTGAGCTGCTCTCGCTGCTGAATTTTTATAGTCTTCTTATTAGACAGCCACACCCTAATTAGACAGCCACACCCTAATTACTGACCTGTGCAACCTCTGGAGAAGGGGAAAAAAAAGTGTTATCACAGCACACAATACAGTCAAATACAGCCACTCATCAATGTCCACAAATAATTTAGCTCTTAGATACTCCCTCACTTAATCCTAAGTCATACACTTACACAACCACACACTTAATCAACCACGCGTCGCGGTCAAACTCGCGTTATATATCTGCTTATATAAATATAAATGTAGCTCACTACACCAGCCTGTTTTTTTTTCCCTCTGGATTCAAAAAGGCGCGGATAATTTAACTGTCCGCAGCGGACACCATCTACGGAAAAAGTGTACTGGATGTCACTGATATTTTAGGGATGCACACACTTTAACCGCTTCACGTTCGCCCATAGGATATAAACGTCCTATGGGTGGACGTCTATCTCCTAATGCACGTTTTAAAACGTCTTTTCAAAAACAGCAGCTGCACGCTAATCGTGCAGCTGCTGATCGGGTTGCCCGCTGTCAGTGACAGCAGGGCAACCCTAACACAAGGCAGGGACAGTTCCCAGGTGTCCCTGCCTTCACGATCGCTGCAGACACAGCGCTCACCGAGCGCTGTGTCTGCAGAGCAGGAAGCGCCGTGCGCTTCCTGTTCCGGCCCGGCGGTCATGTGACCGCCGTGACCGGAGTGTGCAGGAGCTGTGTGAGGTCTCTCAGAGACCTCGATCAGCCCTGCTGTGAGGCTGTACAGCGCTGGATTGCTGCTGTACAGCCTCTCTGGGGGGTGTATTTGTCCTGTAACTGGGGCTACTATGTCAGCCCCAGTTACAGGAGAAATCAACAGTGAAAAAAAAAATGAAAAAGTGGAGCAAATGTCCCCCAGAGGTCTTGTTTGACCTTATGGGGGACGAAAAGTGTAAAATAAAATAAAAATAAAATAAAGGGTTGAAAAAATAAAATAAAAAAAAGTTTCACATGTAAAAAAAAAAAAAAATCCCAAGTAAGGAATAAAAAAAAATTTTTTAAATAGAAAAAAATAAAATAAAATAGACATATTTAGTATTGCCGCGTCCGTAAAAACCAGCTCTATAAAAATATCACATGACCTAACCCCTCGGGTGAACACCGTAAAAAAAAAAAAAAAAAAAACTGTGTCAAAACAAGCAATTTTTGTCACTTTGCATCACAAAAGGTGCAACACCAAGTGATCAAAAACGAGTATGTCCCACAAAATAGTACCAATAAAACCGTCACCTCATCCCGCAAAAAATGAGCCCCTACATAAGAAAATCTCTCAAAAAATAAAAAAACTATAGCTCTTAGAACATGGAGACATTAAAACATAATTTTTTTGGTTTCAAAAATGCTATTATTGTGTTAAAGTGAAACAATTAGCAATTTTTGTCACCTTGCATCACAAAAGGTGCAACACCAAGTGATCAAAAACACGTATGTCCCACAAAATGGTACCAATAAAACCGTCACCTCATCCCACAAAAAAAGGGTCCCTACATAAGAAAATCTCTCAAAAAATAAAAAAACTATAGCTCTCAGAACATGGACACATTAAAACATAATTTTTGGGTTTTGAAAATGCTATTATTGTGTAAAACTTTAATAAATGAGAAAAAGTATACATATTAGGTATCGCCACGTCCGTAACAATCTGCTCTATAAAAATGTCACTTGACTGAACCCCTCAGGTGAACGCTGTAAAAATAAATAAATAGAAACTGTGCTAAAACAACCAATTTTTTGGTCACCTTGCCCCATAAAGTGTTATAATGAATGATCAAAAAATCATATGTACCCAAAAATAGTACTAATAAAACTGGCATCTTATCCCCTAGTTTCCAAAATAGGGTCACTTCTTGGGAGTTTCTACTGTAAGGGTGCATCAGGGGGCTTCAAATGGGACATGGCATCTAAAAACCATGTGGAGTTCCTTTTCTTCTGCGCCCTGCCGTGTGCCCATACAGCAGTTTATGACCACATGTGGGGTGTTTCTGTAAACCGCATAATCTGGGTAATAAATATTGAGTTTTGTTTGGCTGTTAACCATCGATGTGTTAAAGAAAAAAAATGATTAAAATGGAAAATCTGCCAGAAAAGTGAAATTTAAAAATTTGATCTCCATTTTCCTTTAATTCTTGTGGAACGCCTAAAGGGTTAACAAAGTTTGTAAAATCGGTTTTGAATACCTTGAGGGGTGTAGTTTCTACAATGGGGTCATTTATGGGGGTATCCACTATGTAGGCCCCACAAAGTGACTTCATACCTGAACTGGTCCTTAAAAAGTGGGTTTTGGCAATTTTATTAAAAATTTGAAGAATTGCTTCTAAACTTCTAAGCCTTCTAACGTCCTAAAAAAATAAAATGACATTTCCAAAATGATGCCAACATAAAGTAGACATATGGGGAATGTTAAGTAATAAATATTTTATGAGGTATCACTTTCTGTTTTAAAAGCAGAGAAATTGAAATTTAGAAAATTGCGAATTTTTCAAATTTTTGGGTAAATTTGGGATTTTTTCATAAATAAAGGTGAAATATTTTGACTCAAATTTATGACTATCATGAAGTACAATGTGTCACGAGAAAACGATCTCTGAATGATTAGGATAAATAAAGGCGTTCCAAAGTTATTACCACATAAAGTGAGATATGTCAGTTTTGCAAAATTTGGCCTGGTCAGGAAGGGGGCAAATGGCCCAGATGGGAAGTGGTTAAACAGGAGAAGTGGCGCGGATAATTTAACAGTCCACAGCGGACACCATCTACGGAAAAAGTGCGCTGGATGTCACTGATATTTAAAGGGAACCTGTCACCTCTACTATGCTACCCTTACTGAGCATTTCTAAATGTTCATTGTGTTACCCTAAACATATAAATTACACTTTTAATTTCATTTGCAGATGAATTCAATAAGTATTATGCATTTTTGTACTTCCCGCTTTTTATGCAAATTAACATAAAAGAGTCATATCTTACTTGTGTGACCAGAGAAGAGTCATATTTTCAAGCTCTGACTCATCTCAGGTTAATTTGCATATGTATCAAATAGTTTTTTTTTTACACAATAAAAGCACACAGAGCTATGGGGACTGGATATTGCGGATGGGCTAGCGGCCATCTAGCAACCCATGTCCTCAGCTCTATACACAAAATCCAGGTGACTGGTTCCCTTTAAAGGATGCACACACTTTAAACAGGAGAAGTGGCGCAGATAATTTAAATGTCCGCAGCGGACACCGTCTACGGAAAATATGCAATGGATATCACTGATATTTTAGGGATGCGCACACTTTAAACAGGAGATGTGGCACGGATAATTTAACTGTCCGCAGCAGACACCATCTATGGAAAAAGTGTACTGGATGTCACTGATATTTTAGGGATGCGTACACTTTAAACAGGAGATGTGGCGCAGATAATTTAACAGTCCACAGCGGACACCGTCTACGGAAAAAGTGCACTGGATGTCACTCATATTTTAAGGATGCACACACTTTTAAACAAGAGATGTGGTGCAGATAATTTAAATGTCTGCAGCAGAAACAGTCTACGGAAAAACTGCACTGGATGTCACTGATATTTTAGGGATGCGCATACTTTGCACAGTATATGCGGCGCAAATAATTTAATAATTTAAGTCCGCAGCGACCTATTACACTGTATTTTGCGCAGAATGTGCTAAAAATATATATTGCTGTTGTCACACACAATAGTCCTTAAAAGGACTTTTGGGTCTCTGAAAAGTTTTTTGTATAAAAATCTTCCTATTACACTCCCTACACTCCCTTCCTATGCACAGCTCTCCCTAACACTGAGTAATTTAGCGCAGGTTGTGCTACAAACATATATTGCTGCTGTCACACACAATAGTCCTTACAAGGACTTTTGGGTCTCAGAAACGTTTTTGTACGGAAATAATATTCAATTAAACTCCCTACACGGTCTGTCCCTTCCTATGCTCAGCTCTCCCTGACTTCGAATGAGCCGAACAAGCGTCATTGAGTGCCAGCCAATCACTGTAATGCTAGTAGCCAACATGGCTACTGGCATTACAGTGAGGGAAGTACTTACCTGCACATTTATTGGCTGCTTTGCAGCTGCAAAACGTGCGGGAAGGAGACTCAAGCATTGCACTCGAGCGCATGAGGTACTCGGCCGAGTACAGCCATGTGCCGTGCTCGCTCAACACTATTAAGGACGTGTGCCATGCACGGACGTGTGTCATTTGCCCTGTTTCAGCGCGCTCAGCAGATTGGCACTGTTGTCGCACACCACTTTACTAACTGTCAAATTGAGCGGGGTTAGCCATTGATCGGCCTGTGACCGCAGAACTGAAAGCAGTGCAGGACCGGTGGTGGCTCTTGACTTCCAGGCACATAGCCACAGAACAGCATGGCAAATGTCTCACCAGGCACGAATAGGTTCTGGGAGCTTGGGGGGTGCAGCGGAAGAGGCGCGTAGCAGTGGAAAAGGAGGAGTCAGCCGAGGAGGAGACGGAGGATGGAGTAGGAGGAGGAGAAGAGGAGGCAGGCCTGCATGCAATCCGTGGCGGTAACACCAAATCCACACGGGTGCCACGGGTTACATGCTTGACGGCCATCAGGAAATTCACCAAGTGGGCATAAAAAGTTATGTACCTTCCCTGCCTGTTTGCTAGACCATGTGTCTGTGGTCAGATGTTTCTTGGGACCGACATATCTTGGCACCGACACTGTGTGCCAGAGATATATTCAATTGCAGCAGAACGTGGCCATCTATCTCTGGGATGCCATTCTGGGAGAAATATTTCCTTCCGGGTAACCTTACATTGTGGTGTTCCAATGGCCACAAATTTTCGAAAGGTCTCCGAATCCACCAGTTTAAATGGCAGTAGTTGGCAGGCTAGCAGATCCGACAAGCAAGCGGTCAGCCATTGGGCAAGAGGGCTATCCGGCGTCCACGGTGATGGATCATGTGTAGGGATGAGCGAACCCGAACTGTATAGTTCGGGTTCGTACCGATTTTAGGGTGTCGTGACACGGACCCGAACATTTTCGTAAAAGTCTGGGTTCGGGTTCGGTGTTCGGCGCTTTCTTGGCGCTTTTGAAAGGCTGCAAAGCAGCCAATCAACAAGCGTCATACTACTTGCCCCAAGAGGCCATCACAGCCATGACTACTATTGGCATGGCTGTGATTGGCCAGTGCAGCATGTGACCCAGCCTCTATATAAGCTTGGGTCACGTAGCGCTGCACGTCACTCTGCTGATCAAGCGTAGGGAGAGGTTGCTGCTGCGATGTTAGGGCGAGATTAGGCAGATTAACTCCTCCAAAAGACTTAATTCAGTGATCGATTTCCAGCTGTGGATCATTGAAGTGCTGATATTGAATTGCTCACTTTTTTAGGCTGCCCAGAGCGTTTTTATATCACTTTTTTCTGGGGTGATCTGCGGCCATTTTGTGGCTTGTGGTGCCCAGCACAAGCTACCACCAAGTGCATTTAACCATCAATAGTGTGGTTATTTTTTGGCCATATATTACATCAGGTGCAGGCTGAGCCTGTGTCACCCAAGTGCATTTAACCATCAATAGTGTGGTTATTTTTGCTATATCCTACATCAGGGTCAAGCTTTCATCAAGTGCATTTAACCATCAATAGTGTGGTTATTTTTGGCCATATACTACATTAGGTGCAGGCTGAGCCTGTGTCACCCAAGTGCATTTAACCATCAACAGTGTGGTTATTTTTTGGCCATATACTACATCAGGGGCAAGTTGAGCCTGTCACCCAGCGCCTAAAAAATAGGCCTGACATTTCTATTCCTCCAAATCAGTACAGTTTTAGCTGGTCAAGTTATATTTAGTGACCGTAAAAGCACAGTTTTTGTTCTGGGTTGAAAAACTATTTCCAAGTTTGCCATTCTCAAAATTAGTAGTTTCTGCTATATCAGGCCTACTTTAAATCTATCCCAAAAAGGATATCTTAGATTGAAGGTGCTGATAGTGTCATTCTGAAAAACTTAACACACACGCTACCGTGCAGATACAAGTCTAATTCTGTGATTTAAGGTATATCTGTCACACAGCGCGTAAAAAATAGGCCTGACATTTATATTACTCCAAATCAGTACTGTTTTAGCTGGTCAAGTTATATTTAGTGACCGTAAAAGCACAGTTTTTGTTCTGGGTTGAAAAACTATTCCCAAATTTGCCATTCTCAAAATTAGTAGTTTCTGCTATATCAGGCCTACTTTAAATCTATCCCAAAAAGATTATCTTAGATTGAAGGTGCTGATAGTGTCATTCTGAAAAACTTAACACACACGCTACCGTGCAGATACAAGTCTAATTCTGTGATTAAAGGTATATCTGTCACACAGCCCGTAAAAAATAGGCCTGACATTTCTATTCCTCCAAATCAGTACAGTTTTAGCTGGTCAAGTTATATTTAGTGACCGTAAAAGCACAGTTTTTGTTCTGGGTTGAAAAACTATTCCCAAATTTGCCATTCTCAAAATTAGTAGTTTCTGCTATATCAGGCCTACTTTAAATCTATCCCAAAAAGGATATCTTAGATTGAAGGTGCTGATAGTGTCATTCTGAAAAACTTAACACACACGCTACAGTGCAGATACAAGTCTAATTCTGTGATTAAAGATATATCTGTCACACAGCGCGTAAAAAATAGGCCTCACATTTATATTCAACCAAATCTGTCATTACTTGTGTGCCTGTATTAGTGTAATACGGTACCTAAATAGATAGCCAGACAGTGTTAGGTGTCTGTAAAAAAAGGCTTGAATTTTAATTCAATACATTGGCCCGAATAATATTTTTCTTATTGTGGTGAACGGTAACAATGAGGAAAACAACTAGTAAGGGACGCGGACGCGGACATGGTCGTGGTGGTGTTAGTGGACCCTCTGGTGCTGGGAGAGGATGTGGCCGTTCTGCCACAGCCACACGTCCTAGTGTACCAACTACCTCAGGTCCCAGTAGCCGCCAGAATTTACAGGGATATTTGGTGGGGCCCAATGCCGTTCTAAGGATGGTAAAGCCTGAGCAGGTACAGGCATTAGTCAATTGGGTGGCCGACAGTGCATCCAGAACGTTCACATTATCTCCCACCCAGTCTTCTGCAGAAAGCGCACAGATGGCGCATGAAAACCAAGCCCATCAGTCTGTCACATCACCCCCATGCATATCAGGGAAACTGTCTAAGCCTCTAGTTATGCATCAGTCTCTTATGCTGTTTGAAGACTCTGCTGCCAGGGATTCCCAAGGGCATCCACCTAGCCCTTCCCCAGGGGTGGAAGAGATAGAATGCACTAACGCACAACCACTTATGTTTCCTGATGATGAGGACATGGGAATACCACCTCAGCACGTCTCTGATGATGAAGAAACACAGGTGCCAACTGCTGCGTCTTTCTGCAGTGTGCAGACTGAACAGGAGGTCAGGGATCAAGACTGGGTGGAAGACGATGCAGGGGACGATGAAGTCCTAGACCCCACATGGAATGAAGATCGTGCCACTGACTTTCACAGTTCGGAGGAAGAGGCAGTGGTGAGACCGAGCCAACAGCGTAGCAAAAGACAAAGAGCGAGCAGTGGGCAAAATCAGAACACCCGCCGCCAAGAGACTCCGCCTGCTACTGACCGCCGCCATCTGGGACCGAGCATTCCAAAGGCAGCTTCAAGGAGTTCCCTGGCATGGCACTTCTTTAAACAATGTGCTGACGACAAGACCCGAGTGGTTTGCACGCTGTGCCATCAGAGCCTGAAGCGAGGCATTAACGTTCTGAACCTTAGCACAACCTGCATGACCAGGCACCTGCATGCAAAGCATGAACTGCAGTGGAGTAAACACCTTAAAAACAAAGAAGTCACTCAGGCTCCCCCTGCTACCTCTTCTGCTGCTGCTGCCTCGGCCTCTTCTGCTGCTGCCGCCGCCTCGGCCTCTTCCTCCGCCTCTGGAGGAACGTTGGCACCTGCCGCCCAGCAAACATGGATGTACCACCAACACCACCACCTGCGTCACCAAGCATCTCAACCATGTCACACGGCAGCGTTCAGCTCTCCATCTCACAAACATTTGAGAGAAAGCGTAAAAATTCCCACCTAGCCACCCTCGATCCCTGGCCCTGAATGCCAGCATTTCTAAACTACTGGCTTATGAAATGCTGTCATTTAGGCTGGTGGACACAGACAGCTTCAAACAGCTCATGTCGCTTGCTGTCCCACAGTATGTTGTTCCCAGCCGGCACTACTTCTCCAAGAGAGCCGTGCCTTCCCTGCACAACCAAGTGTCCGATAAAATCAAGTGTGCACTGCGCAACGCCATCTGTGGCAAGGTCCACCTAACCACAGATACGTGGACCAGTAAGCACGGCCAGGGACGCTATATCTCCCTAACTGCACACTGGGTAAATGTAGTGGCGGCTGGGCCCCAGGCGGAGAGCTGTTTGGCGCACGTCCTTCCTCCGCCAAGGATCGCAGGGCAACATTCTTTGCCTCCTGTCTCCTCCTCCTCCTACTCAGCTTCCTCCTCCTCTTCTTCCACCTGCTCATCCAGTCAGCCACACACTTTCACCAACAACTTCAGCACAGCCCGGGGTAAACGTCAGCAGGCCGTTCTGAAACTCATATGTTTGGGGGACAGGCCCCACACCGCACAGGAGTTGTGGCGGGGTATAGAACAACAGACCGACGAGTGGTTGCTGCCGGTGAGCCTCAAGCCCGGCCTGGTGGTGTGCGATAATGGGCGAAATCTCGTTGCAGCTCTGGGACTAGCCGGTTTGACGCACATCCCTTGCCTGGCGCATGTGCTGAATTTGGTTGTGCAGAAGTTCATTCACAATTACCCCGACATGTCAGAGCTGCTGCATAAAGTGCGGGCCGTCTGTTCGTGCTTTCGGCGTTCACACCCTGCTGCTGCACGCCTGTCTGCGCTACAGCGTAACTTCGGCCTTCCCGCTCACCGCCTCATATGCGATGTGCCCACCAGGTGGAACTCCACCTTGCACATGCTGGACAGACTGTGCGAGCAGCAGCAGGCCATAGTGGAATTTCAGCTGCAGCACGCACGGGTCAGTCGCACTGTGGAACAGCACCACTTCATTACCAATGACTGGGCCTCCATGCGAGACCTGTGTGCCCTGTTGCGCTGTTTCGAGTACTCCACCAACATGGCCAGTGGCGATGACGCCGTTATCAGCGTTACAATACCACTTCTATGTCTCCTTGAGAAAACACTTAGGGCGATGATGGAAGAGGAGGTGGCCCAGGAGGAAGAGGAGGAAGAGGGGTCATTTTTAGCACTTTCAGGCCAGTCTCTTCGAAGTGACTCAGAGGGAGGTTTTTTGCAACACCAGAGGCCAGGTACAAATGTGGCCAGACAGGGCCCACTACTGGAGGACGAGGATGAGGAGGAGGTGGAGGAGGATGAGGATGAAGCATGTTCACAGCGGGGTGGCACCCAAAGCAGCTCGGGCCCATCACTGGTGCGTGGCTGGGGGGAAACACAGGACGATGACGATATGCCTCCCACAGAGGACAGCTTGTCCTTACCTCTGGGCAGCCTGGCACACATGAGCGACTACATGCTGCAGTGCCTGCGCAACGACAGCAGAGTTGCCCACATTTTAACGTGTGCGGACTACTGGGTTGCCACCCTGCTGGATCCCCGGTACAAAGACAATGTGCCCACCTTACTTCCTACACTGGAGCGTGATAGGAAGATGCGCGAGTACAAGCGCACGTTGGTAGACGCGCTACTGAGAGCATTCCCAAATGTCACAGGGGAACCAGTGGAAGCCCAAGGCGAAGACAGAGGAGGAGCAAGAGGTCGCCAACGCAGCTGTGTCACGGCCAGCTCCTCTGACGGCAGAGTTAGCATGGCAGAGATGTGGAAAAGTTTTGTCACCACGCCACAGCTAAGTGCACCACCACCTGATACGGAACGTGTTAGCAGGAGGCAACATTTCACTAACATGGTGGAACAGTACCTGTGCACACCCCTCCACGTACTGACTGATGGTTCGGCCCCATTCAACTTCTGGGTCTCCAAATTGTCCACGTGGCCAGAGCTAGCCTTTTATGCCTTGGAGGTGCTGGCCTGCCCGGCGGCCAGCGTTTTGTCTGAACGTGTATTCAGCACGGCAGGGGGCGTCATTACAGACAAACGCAGCCGCCTGTCTACAGCCAATGTGGACAAGCTGACGTTCATAAAAATGAACCAGGCATGGATCCCACGGGACCTGTCCATCCCTTGTGCAGATTAGACATTAACTACCTCCCCTTAACAATATATTATTGTACTCCAGGGCAATTCCTCATTCAATCCTATTTTTATTTTCATTTTACCATTATATTGCGGGGCAACCCAAAGTTGATTGAACCTCTCCTCTGTCTGGGTGCCGGGGCCTAAATGTGTGACAGTGGCCTGTTCCAGTGTTGGGTGACGTGAAGCCTGATTCTCTGCTATGACATGAAGACTGATTCTGTGCTGACATGAAGCCAGATTCTCTGTTACGCGACCTCTCTCATCTGCCTGGGTGCCTGGGCCTAAATATGTGACAGTGGCCTGTTCCAGTGGTGGGTGACGTGAAGCCTGATTCTCTGCTATGACATGAAGACTGATTCTCTGCTGACATGAAGCCTGAATCTCTGTTATGGGACCTCTCTCCTCTGCCTGGGTGCCTGGGCCTAAATATGTGACAGTGGCCTGTTCCAGTGGTGGGTGATGTGAAGCCTGATTCTCTGCTATGACATGAAGACTGATTCTCTGCTGACATGAAGCCTGAATCTCTGTTATGGGACCTCTCTCCTCTGCCTGGGTGCCTGGGCCTAAATATGTGACAGTGGCCTGTTCCAGTGGTGGGTGACGTGAAGCCTGATTCTCTGCTATGACATGAAGACTGATTCTGTGCTGACATGAAGCCAGATTCTCTGTTACGGGACCTCTCTCCTCTGTCTGGGTGCCTGGGCCTAAATATGTGACAGTGGCCTGTTCCAGTGGTGGGTGACGTGAAGCCTGATTCTCTGCTATGACATGAAGACTGATTCTCTGCTGACATGAAGCCTGAATCTCTGTTATGGGACCTCTCTCCTCTGCCTGGGTGCCTGGGCCTAAATATGTGACAGTGGCCTATTCCAGTGGTGGGTGACGTGAAGCCTGATTCTCTGCTATGACATGCAGACTGATTCTCTGCTGACATGAAGCCAGATTCTCTGTTACGGGACCTCTCTCCTCTGCCTGGGTGCCTGGGCCTAAATATCTGACAATGGACTGTTCCAGTGTTGGGTGACGTAAAGCCTGATTCTCTGCTATGACATGCAGACTGATTCTCTGCTGACATGAAGCCAGATTCTCTGTTACGGGACCTCTCTCCTCTGCCTGGGTGCCGGGGCCTAAATATATGACAATGGACTGTTACAGTGGTGGGTGACGTGAAGCCAGATTATCTGCTATGGCATGAAGACTGATTCTCTGCTGACGTGAAGCCAGATTCTCTGCTATGGGACCTCTCTCCAATTGATATTGGTTTATTTTTATATATTTTATTTTTATTTTAATTCATTTCCCTATCCACATTTGTTTGCAGGGGATTTACCTACATGTTGCTGCCTTTTGCAGCCCTCTAGCTCTTTCCTGGGCTGTTTTACAGCCGTTTTAGTGCTGAAAAGTTTGGGTCCCCATTGACTTCAATGGGGTTCGGGTTCGGGATGAAGTTCGGGTCGGGTTCGGATCCCGAACCCGAACATTTCCGGAGAAGTTTGGCCGAACTTCTCGAACCCGAACATCCAGGTGTTCGCTCAACTCTAATCATGTGATTGGACCATGTGATCTGACGTCACCACAGGTCCTTTAGCCGGCAGCTCATGATTAAAGAAGTAAGAAGAGACCGGCAGCTACGCGATCAAGAGGAGAAGGTGAGTTAATTATTTTTTAACCCCCAATTGACCACCTACTAAGCATGTTATAAGGGAAAATAATACAGTGAATAGACTGTCATCTTAGCAACCATGCGTGAAAATCGCATTGCATCCGCACTTGATTGAGGATGCTTGCGATTTTCACTCAGCCCCATTCACTTCTATAGGGCCTGCGTTGTGTGATAAAAACACAATATAGAGCAAGCTGCGATTTTCACGCAACGCATAAGTGATGCGTGAAAATCACATCTCATGTGCACAGCCCCTTAGAAATAAATGGGTCCAGATTCAGTGCGGGTGCAATGCGTTCACCTCACGCATTGCACCCACGTGGAAATCTCGCCCGTGTGATCTCAGCCTTAATCGCATTGCGATTACAACTTAGATCTGAGTTCCTAATGGTTGTATTGCTAGAATTGACGAATATAACGAATATAGCACTATATTCTCAATCTTCGCTATATTCTAGCAATACAACCATTAGGCACCCAGCTCTAAGTTGAATTCGCAATGCGATTAATATAACCTGTATTAATCGCATTGCGATTACAACTTAGTCAAATTTGTGACACTGCAGCTTCAGAATGAATCTAAGATGGATGCTGTCCTTGCTTTTTGATAGGAGGTGGGAGGGTCTGGGAGGGAGGGTATGCTGATTGGCTGGAATGTGTCTGCTGACTGTGAGGTAGAGGGTCAAAGTTTGCTCAATGATGATGTATAGGGGGCGGACCGAACATCGCATATGTTCGCCTGTTCGCTGGCAAATAGTTTGGGACATCTCTACCTGGGAGCGCAAGATGTGACCGTGCATGGTGGATGGATTGCTCCAGATATGTTTGCAGTCTGCTTTTTGCCTCCTGTGCACTGCGAGTTCTGCCTGTTTCTCCTCCCTATCTGCTGCTTCGTCTCTTCCTCTGAACTACCCTCCTCTTCCTCTTTTGTGGGCACCCTCGTGATGTCCATCGACATGTCATCATCATCACCTTCACCACCACTGACATTAGAGATCTAGGCAGCAACAGCGGGGACCACCCTCCTTGGGCTGATCTGGGTTCTGTCGTCAGACCGCTGGGTGGCGGCCGTTGCTACCTCCTCTTCCTCATACGATGCCAAGAATCTGGAAATGGATGGGAAAATAAATCCTCTGACTAGAGTGGAGGGACTATGGAGGTGGTGGTGTCTTTTGGGGTGCACATTTCAGAGAGTGAGGAAGGTTCAAATACAGAGGATAAAGAGGATGCAGAAGCGGAAGGCTGAGTGAGCCACTCAACCAACTCTGGTGCGTCTTTTGATGTAATCGTATGCACCTTCTCCAACTTCCCACTTAGGCTCCAGCCTGGTACACCTGCCCCACCCCTAACCACCAATGTGGAATAGCCTGCCTCTTCTTCTGCCTATCATTTTCAAAATGACACTGTGCCGAAGTCCATAGAAAAGAGCAATATTTGTGGAAGCAGGTATATCTCAGGCCTCAATCAGTATTTGGTGAAAGCTGGTATATCGCACCCCTCAATTAGTATTTTGTGGAAGCAGGTATATATAACTTCTTATTTAGTGTTTGTAGAAGCAGGTATATCGCACCCCTCAATCAGTATTTTGTTGAAGCAGGTATATGAAACCTTCAATCAGTATTTTGTGGAAGCAGGTATATCGCACCCTCAATCAATATTTTGTGGAAGCCGGGGTATAGCAGGCCTCAATCAATATTTGGTGGAAGCAGGTATATCGCACCCCTCAATCAGTATTTTGTGGAAGCCGGTGTATAGCAGGCCTCAATCAATATTTGGTGGAAGCAGGTATATCGCACCCCTCAATCATTATTTTGTGGAGCAGGTATATAGAACCCCTTAATCAGTATTTTGTAGAAGCAGGTATATCCCACCCCTCAATCAGTATGTTGTGGAAGCCAGTGTATCGCAGGCCTCAATCAATATTTGGTGGAATCAGGTATATCATATCCCTCAATTAGTATTTTGTGGAAACAGGTATATAGAACCACTTATTCAGTATTTTGTAGAAGCAGGTATATCGCACCCCTTACCCCTTTGGGACACAGCATTATTTCACCTTAAGGACCAGGCCATTTTTTGCAAATCTGACCAGTGTCACTTTAAGTGGTGATAACTTTAAAATGCTTTGACTTATTCAGGCCATTTTGAGACAGTTTTTTCATCACATATTGTACTTCATGACACTGGTAAAATGAAGTAAAAAATAATAATTTTTAATTATAGATTTGTAAAAAATTGCAAATTTCCAAGTTTCAATTTCTCTACTTCTATAATACATAGTAATACCTCCAAAAATAGTTATTACTTTACATTCCCCATATGTCTACATGATGTTTGGATTATTTTGGGAATGATATTTTATTTTTTGGGGATATTACAAGGCTTAGAAGTTTAGAAGCAAATCTTGAAATTTTTCAGAAATTTTCAAAAACCCTATTTTTAGGGACCAGTTCAGGTCTGAAGTCAATTTGCGAGGCTTACATAATATAAACCACCCAAAAATGACCCCATTCTATAAACTACACCCCTCAAGGTATTCAAAACTGATTTTACAAACGTTGTCAACCCTTTAGGTGTTCCACAAGAATTAATAGAAAATAGAGATACAATTTCAAAATTTCACTTTTTTGGCAGATTTTCCGTTTTAATAATTTTCTTCCAGTTACAAAGCAAGGGTTAACAGCCAAACCAAACTCAATATGTATGGCCCTGATTCTGTAGTTTACAGAAACACCCCATATGTGGTCGTAAACCGCTGTACAGGCACACGGCAGGGCGCAGAAGGAAAGGAATGCCATACGGTTTTTGGAAGGCAGGTTTTGCTGGACTGTTTTTTTTTTACACCATGTCCCATTTGAAGCCCCCCTGATGCACCCCTAGAGTAGAAACTCCATAAAAGTGACCCCATCTAATAAACTACACCCCTGAAGGTATTCAAAACAGATTTTTACAAATGTCTTTAACCCTTTAGGTGTTCCACAAGAGTTATTGGCAAATGGAGATGAAATTTCAGAATTGCAATTTTTGTGCAAATTTTCCATTTTAATAAATTTTTCCCAGCAACAAAGCAAGGGTTAATAGCCAAACAAAACTCAATATTTTGGGGCCTGATTCTGTAGTTTACAGAAACACTCCATATGTGGTTGTAAACTGCTGTATGAGCAGACTGCAGGGCGCAGAAGGAAAGGAATGCCATACGGTTTTTGGAAGGCAGATTTTGCTGGACTGGTTTTTTTGACACTATGTCCCATTTGAAGCCCCCCTGATGCACCCCTAGAGTAGAAACTCCAAAAAAGTGACCCCATTTTAGAAACTACGGCATAGGGTGGCAGAATTGTCGGTACTAGTTTAGGGTACATATGATTTTTGGTTGCTCTATATTACACTTTTTGTGAGGCAAGGTAACAAGAAATAGCTGTTTTGGCAGCGTTTTTATTTTTTGTTATTTACAACATTCATCTGACAGGTTAGATCATGTGATATTTTTATAGACCAGGTTGTTACGGATGCAGCGATACCTAATATGTATACTTCTTTTTATTTATGTAAGTTTTACACAATGATTTATTTTTTTTAAACCAAAAAAAAAATTTTTTAGTGTTTCCATAGTCTGAGAGCCATCATTTTTTCAGTTTTTGGGCGATTACCTTGGGTGGGGTATGATTTTTGCGGGATGAGATGACCATTTTATTGGCACTATTTTGGGGTGCGTGTGACTGTTTGATCGCTTGCTATTACACTTTTTGTGATGTACAGTAAGGTGACAAAAAATAGCTTTTTTTACACCATTTTTATTTTTATTTTTTTACGGTTTTATGTAAGTTTAACACAATAACAGCTTTTTTAAAACAAAAAAATGATGTTTTAGTGTTTCCATATTCTGAGCCATAGTGTTTTTTTTTTTTGGGCGATTGTCTCAGTTAGGGGCTCATTTTTTGCGGGATGAGGCGACGGTTAGATTGGTACTATTTTGGTGGGCAAACGCCTTTTTGATTGCTTGCTGTTGTACTTTTTGTGATGTAAGGTGAAAAAAAATGGCTTATTTAGCACAGCTTTTTTTACACCATTTTTATTTTTATTTTTTTACGGTATTCACCTGAGGGGTTAGGTCATGTGATATTTTTATAGAGCAATTATTACGGATGCTGCGATACCTAATATGTATACTTTTTTAAATTTATGTAAGTTTTACACAATGATTTCATTTTTGAAGCAAAAAAAAATCATGTTTTAGTGTTTCCATAGTCTGAGAGCCATAATTCTTTCAGTTTTTGGGCGATTACCTTGGGTGGGGTATGATTTTTGCGGGATGAGATGACCATTTTATTGGCACTATTTTGGGGTGCGTGTGAATTTTTGATCGCTTGCTATTACACTTTTTGTGATGTAAGGTGACAAAAAAATGGTTTATTTAGCACAGTTTTTATTTTACATTTTTTACGGTGTTCATCTGAGGGGTTAGGTCATGTGATATTTTTATAGAGCCGGTCGATACGGAAGTGACGATACCTAATATGTATACATTTTTGTAATTTATGTAAGTTTAACACAATAACAGCTTTTTTAAAACAAAAAAAATGATGTTTTAGTGTCTCCATATTCTGAGCCATAGTTTTTTTTTTTTGGGCGATTGTCTCAGTTAGGGGCTCATTTTTTGCGGGATGAGGTGTCAGTTAGATTGGTACTATTTTGGTGGGCAAACGCCTTTTTGATCGCTTGCTGTTGTACTTTTTGTGATGTAAGGTGAAAAAAAATGGCTTATTTAGCACAGTTTTTTTTATTTTTTACGGTGTTCATCTGAGGGGTTAGGTCATGTGATATGTTTATAGAGCCGGTCGATACGGACGTGGCGATACCTAATATGTATACTTTTTTTCCCCCCGATTCTTTACCAATTTTTATATTTTTTTATTTGGGGAAAATTACGTTTTTGGTTATTTTTACTTGAAACTTTAAATTTTTGGGGGGGAAACTTATTTTTTGAAACTTTTTTTTCACTTTATTTTTTGTCCCACTTTGGGGGTCTAATCCTTTACAATGCATTCCAATACTTCTGTATTGGAATGCATTGGCTGTATGAGTAATACAGTGAGTATTACTCATACAGCTTCCGGCCTGTGAGATCCAGGGGGCTGGATCTCACAGGTTCGTCACCGGAAGGAGGCGCGATGCCTTCCTTAGACATCGCGCTGCCTTCCATGCCATCGGGTTCCCCCTACAGCCGCATTGGGACCCGATGGCACTGCCGATCGCCGCCGCAAACCGCAGGTAAACCTCAAACCGCAGGTCTGAATTGACCTGCGGTTTGCGGCGATCGCTGACACGGGGGGGTACCGGTACGTCATGTGTCCTGAAGAGGTTAATCAGTATTTGTGGAACTAGGTATATAGAACACCTGAATCAATATTTGACGGAAGCAGGTATATTGCACCCCTCAATCAGTATTTTGTGAAAGCCGGTGTATCGCAGGCCTCCTTCAATATTTGGTGGAAGCAGGTATATCGCACCCCTCAATCAGTATTTTTTGGTAGCAGGTATATAAAACCCCTTAATTAGTATTTTGTAGCAGCAGGTATATCCCACCCCTCAATCATTATTTTGTGGAAATAGCTATATTGAACACCTGAATCAATATTTGGTGGAAGCAGGTATATCGCACCCATCAATCAGTATTTTGTGGATGCAAGTATGTAGAACCCCTTAATCAGTATTTTGTAGAAGCAGTTATATCGCACCCCTCAATCAGTATTTTGTGGAAGCAGGTATATCAAACCCCTTAATCATTATTTGGTGGAAGCAGGTATATCACACCCCTCAATCAGTTTTTTCGGCTAACAGGTATATCACACCAGTTGCAATTAGTAATTCCAAAAGCGTTTGTCCCTCTATATAGCTGCGGATTCGCAGCAGAACCACACACAACTGCTGCATGATACAAATGCACATAATAAACTTTCTATGTTGGAAAGTATATTATACACTCACCTAAAGAATTATTAGGAACACCTGTTCTATTTCTAATTAATGCAATTATCTAGTCAACCAATCACATGGCAGTTGCTTCAATGCATTTAGGGATGTGGTCCTGGTTAAGACAATCTCCTGAACTCCAAACTGAATGTCAGAATGGGAAAGAAAGGTGATTTAAGCAATTTTGAGCGTGGCATGGTTGTTGGTGCCAGACGGGCCGGTCTGAGTATTTCACAATCTGCTCAGTTACTGGGATTTTCACACACAACCATTTCTAGGGTTTACAAAGAATAGTGTGAAAAGGGGAAAAACATCCAGTACGCAGCAGTCCTGTGGGCGAAAATGCCTTGTTGATGCTAGAGGTCAGAGGAGAATGGGCCGACTGATTCAAGCTGATAGAAGAGCAACGTTGATAACATTACAACCGAGGTATGCAGCAAAGCATTTGTGAAGCCACAACATGCACAACCTTGAGGCGGATGGGCTACAACAGCAGAAGACCCCACCGGGTACCACTCATCTCCACTACAAATAGGAAAAAGAGGCTACAATTTGCACGAGCTCACCAAAATTGGACTGTTGAAGACTGGAAAAATGTTGCCTGGTCTGATGAGTCTCGATTTCTGTTGAGACATTCAAATGGTAGAGTCCGAATTTGGCGTAAACAGAATGAGAACATGTATCCATCATGCCTTTTTACCACTGTGCAGGCAGGTGGTGGTGGTGTAATGGTGTGGGGGATGTTTTCTGGGCACACTTTAGGCCCCTTAGTGCCAATTGGGCATCGTTAAAATGCCACGGGCTACCTGAGCATTGTTTCTGACCATGTCCATCCCTTCATGACCACCATGTACCCATCCTCCGCTGGCTACTTCCAGCAGGATAATGCATCATGTCACAAAGCTCGAATCATTTCAAATTGGTTTCTTGAACATGACAATGAGTTCA
Source organism: Bufo bufo (assembly GCF_905171765.1). Classification (NCBI taxonomy): domain Eukaryota; kingdom Metazoa; phylum Chordata; class Amphibia; order Anura; family Bufonidae; genus Bufo; species Bufo bufo. Next base: position 174,589,245 of record NC_053390.1, on the reverse strand, counting down.
CTGTACTAAAATGGCCCCCACAGTCACCAGATCTCAACCCAATAGAGCATCTTTGGGATGTGGTGGAACGGGAGCTTCGTGCCCTGGATGTGCATCCCTCAAATCTCCATCAACTGCAAAATGCTATCCTATCAATATGGGCTAACATTTCTAAAGAATTGTCACAGCCACTATCTCTGGCCGTGACCTTCCGTCCTTGCTCGTTCGGCGCTCCTCGCTGAAGTTTCGTTTCTGTGTGTTATTTGTGGTTCTGTATGGGTTAACTCCCCTGTGTTCCTATTGGCAGTTAATCCTCTCTGTCTGCTCCATGGGTGTGGCCTCTTTGCTGTACCCATGCAACCTGTATATAAGGCCTAGTTCACACGACCGTATGGCTTTTATTGTTTTTTGCGGTCCGTTTTTCACGGATCCGTTGTTCCGTTTTTGAGTTCCGTTGTGACATACGGATGCATTTCCGTATGCGTTCCGTTTTTTTTGCGGACCCATTGACTTGAATGGAGGCACGACCCGTGATTTACGGCCAAATATAGGACTAGCTCTATCTTTCAACGGAACGGAAAAACGGAAATATGGAAACGGAATGCATACGGAACACATTCCGTTTTTTTTGCGGAACCATTGAAATGAATGGTTCCGTATACGGACCGTATACGGAACACAAAAAAACGGCCCGTACACTCGCAAAAAAACGTTCGTGTGAACTAGGCCTAAGGCTGAGGTTTCCTCAGTTCTGTGTCAGCTCTCCTGGTGTGTGTTGTCTTGTCCTGCTCCTGGTTTGTACTCTCTCTCCCATGCTGCTGACCCATGGGATCCGTGTCTGTCTGTCTGTGCTCCGTGGGTTTCCCTACTTGTTCATTTACGTCCTTTCCCGTCCTCTTTGACGTCCTCTTTCTGTTATCTGTTCTGCCAGTTATGTTTTAGTTACTTTGTCTGTATTCATATGTCTGTGTTCAGCAAGCCTTTGCAGCAGAGTGGCATGCGCAAGGCCATGCAGTTTACTACTGGTGGAGCAAGTCCTTCTCTGCTCATTGCCACTCCTGCTCCCTTGTGTGAACTCCTGCTTGTATTATTAGTTGCCCTGTTTTGTATTTGCCTGTCTGTTATGTTTTCCTATGTGCCGTCGGTACCTTCTGGTACCTGTTGTCCATTCGTTCCTGCTGTCACTGTCTAGTTCACGCTCCAGATAGGCCCTGGCAACTTCCTGCGGCAAAGCCTAACCCTACCTTCTGGGGCCCTAGTGAACACCAGGAGTTGCTTAGTCACGCCCCTCTGGAGTATTGCTAGACAGTGGCGCAGTGGGGGTTTTCTCCCACTGTGCTGACGGTACATAGAGCTCATGTTTTGTCTGTGCTGCCTTCCCTGATTTTTGTTTGTGCAATAAACTCTTATGTGTCTGTACCTGATTTCTGTTTGTTTATTGCTTGACGATGCGGTGGTCTCTCCTGGGACCTCCAACTCGTGACAAGAATGCTATCAGCACCTTGTTGAATCAATGCCACGTAGAATTAAGGCAGTTCTGAAGGCAAAAGGGGGTATAACACCGTATTAGTATGGTGTTCCTAATAATTCTTTAGGTGAGTGTAAGTATATCACACCTATTGATAGCACACCTATACCAGTCCTTAAAAAGACTTTTGTGGCCCTATTAGCTAGCGTTTTGTTTCCTTAACGGTCTGTCCCTGCTCTACAAAGCAACCTCTCCCTACACTGGCAAAACAGAGAATGTAAAATGGCTGCCAGATATGGTTCTGTTTTAGGGTGGGGGTGTGTCCATGTGCTGAAACATCTCAATTGGCTGTCCTGTCCCACCTGATGGTTGTGTCATGGGTCAAAGTTAGGCGCAATGCAAAAGAATATGGTGCATGCGAACATCGCCATATGTTCGCATGTTTGGCGAATTGCGAAAGAGCAAAGTTTACCGCGAAACGACCGCAGGACGAACCGCAAGGTCATCTCTAACTATTTGTGCCTCTATGATTGCAAACACAAACTGCAGGACATATAAGTAATTTACTGATGGTCTCTTCATTAGGGATGGACGAACATCTGCCGGGACGGTTCACGAACGCGATCAAATGTTCACGAACCGCAAGTTCGCGGCGGGTCCCATTCATTTTAATGGCAGGCGAACCTGAAAATAATTCAGCTCATGTTTGCAGCCAACAAATAATTACTAGAAGTGCACAAATAGTCCCACAACATGGACAGTGACATTCCAGATGTATTATTCGAATTTGCGATCTCCATTCATTATTTTTTTCAATGTGAAATATCGGCAATATTATTTTTGCATACGCGCATGCGCAAATGCACTATACAGTACCTAAATGCACTATAAAGAAAGTATATTGGTATATAACACCCCGCTTCAATCAGTTTTTTTTGGGGGGGGACTGGTATATCACACCAGTAGAAATGATTTGTTCCAATAACGCTTGTCCCTCTATATACCTGCAGTATCGCAGCAGAACCGCACACAACTGCCGCACAATACAAATGCACTATAATATACTTTCTAACATAGAAAGTATATTATAACATTGTACAAGGAAGACAATCCGTTAGAATATACATAACGATAAAACGTAACCTTTAATAATGTTACTATAAGGGGCCATTCACACGTCCGTAAGTGTTTTGCGGATCCGGAAAACATGGACACCGGCAATGTGCATTCCGCAATTTGTGGACCGCACATCGCCGGCACTATAATAGAAAATGCATAATCTTGCCTGCAATTGCGGACAAGAATAGGACATGTTCTATTTTTTTGCGGAAACGGAAGCACGGATGCGGAAGTGAGGATTCGCAAATGCGGATATGGATCCAGCCCCATTGAAAATGGATGGGCAAAATTGCGGAACGGATGTGGACCCATTTTGCGGATGTGTGAATGGAAAAGATATCCCTCAAAATAAAAATAAATTAAATTATTAAAGTTAAGCAAAAAGAATAGCTGTGGTAGGCAATAACAAGTGCTCGGCGGCACTAAATCAGGTGCTCGGCGGCACCAAATCAGAAACCATATGTTCTACCACAATCCGGGGGGTTCCAGTGCACATCCATGAATCCCGGAGGGAAAGCAAAAAACATCTATCCGTGGGCTAGATGATGATATGGTATTGAAGGACAGGGTGGGCAAAGAACTGTCCCTGATATTGCCCTACAGGGGGGTGCTATTCTGGCCCCGATAGCCTAACCACAGAGCACCCGCCCTGATAAGAGTGACCCCGTCCGGAACCTTAACCTATATAAAAATGGCCCTAGTAAGCCCCTAGCCCCTAGGCCCCTGACTTCCAGGTGATCACTATATAGATCTATGTGTTTTTGACTCATTATAAAAGTATATTATAAGTATATCGCACCCCTCTGTGTATCACACATATATATAGCACACCTATTCCAGTCCTTTAAAGGACTTTTGTGGCCCTATTAGCTAGCGTTTGGTGTCCCTAAGAGCCTGTCCCTGCTCCACACAGCAACCTCTCCCTACACTGGCAAAACACTGATTTTAAAATGGCTGCCAGATCAGGTTTATTTATAAGGTAAGGGGTATGTCCATGTGCTGAAATGTCTGTATTAGCTGTCCTGTACCACCTGATGGATGTGTCATGGGTCAAAGTTCTTCGCAATGTAAAAGAATATGGCGGGCGCAAATTTCTCCATATGTTCGCATTTTCGGCGAATCGCAAACACGCAAAGTTCGCCGCGAAACGACCGCCGGATGAACCACAAGGCCTTCTCTACTCTTCATCACTGCATGCCTTACTCAAAGTGATTGTTTGGAATTTCAACATCTTTCTTCAGATCTTAAGCTACTGCCATTTTTTGCCTCACAGAATGTGTGTTGTTATGGATAGTAATCCAATTAAATTACTGTATATTTAAGCCACATTTTGTCAGCCTTCTGTTTCTTCTGAAACATTTCATTTCCCTAAAGTGGTTTCCTTAAACTATGTTAAAATGTATCTGTGTCATCAATATTCCATTCTTAATATATATCAAAGAAATGAAATGATCACACTGTGACTCGTCCTAGATCAGTTTTTATGTGAGTACTATAGAAAAAAAAAGCACAAAGAAAAAAATGGTAAGTATTTCAGGGGCATTTTACTGTAAGCCTTCTTTCCTACAAATCATAGGAATAGCTCGGATTTTAAAATATTTATAGTCTAATTTTATATGAATTCATATTATTGTAATTTAAAGTGCACCTGTCAGTAGAATCAAGGCCATGAAACTTGGCATACTGTCCAGTAGGGTTGACCCTATTGAATAAAATATAACATGTCTTTAAAAAAATTGGTTGCAGCATTCCCTAGTAAAAGGACTTATTATTTATGCAAATTAGGGTGTCAGTGTAGAGAATAGTGGGGCCAGGCATCTCTATGTAGAGACAGCGACAAATTTATCTTCATTTACACCTGTTTTCTGGCATAAATGAAGACCGAAATCTGCAGCAGCTCTGAGTTGTCGTAGATTTCTGGTTAGGCACATGTACGCCTCGTCATCAATTAGGCGCATTATCCAACAGCGCAGGGGATCTTGAGTCTTTTTTTTCTTGGAAACAACACAACCAATTGTCCCAAGAAAAGTATCCCTTTAATCAACAGCATCATCCTTACCAGGCAGCATGCCTGGTTTGATGAGGTTGACCCTGATGACAGATGTTGCTTAAATTTTTATGAAATTAATTTATATAAAAATACCATAATACCATAAATATTAAAAAATCTGAGCAATTCCTATCACTTCTACAAAAGGTTTACAGTAAAAAGTCCCTGAAATTAAATTTTTTCTATAATACTCACATATGCTCTTTAAATTACCATAAATGTAGTGTATTTTTCACTCATGCTCACGAATGTATTTTCTTTCCGCGTCATAAAATTTTTTTAAGGACCGTATGCGAACCATTCATTTTAATTTGTTTACACATGACCGTTCCACAAAAAAATAGAACATGTCCTATTATTCTCCGCATGATGGACAAGGATATAACTATTCTATTAGGGGCCAGCTGTTCTGTTCTGAAAAATACAGAATGCACACGGACGTCATCCATATTTTTTGTGGATTCGTTTTTGTGGACCGCAAAATTCATGCGGTCATGTGCATGAGCCCTAATATGCACTTTTTCCCCCCAAAGTGGCGGGGAACTGTCAGTGTGTCTTATGGAGCGAATACTAATAAGTGCTTCCATTATTTTTTTTGTCTGCTCTGAGCATCGGGGTCTTAACTGAGGTCTGAATGGGGGTCATTCACATTGGGATCTGATCTGAAGTCTTATTGGTGTCTTATTAACATTGGGGGTCTGATCTGAGATCTGATTGCGGGACTTAATATTGGGGGTCTGATTGGGGCTCTGAGCTGAGATCAGATTAACATTGAGGGTCTGATTGGTGGTCTGATCTGAGGTCTAATAAAAAATATTTTTTTTCTTATTTTCCTCCTTTGTCTTATAGGGCAAAAAGTACTGTAACTGATTTTTACAAGGCAGGTATTATTTTAGTTAGCAGGATCAACCCTACCAGGCAGAATATCTAGTTTAAAAGGCTTGATCTATTGATAGGTGCTCTTTAAAGAATTCAATTAATTTTTCTATAAAGAATATGATACAGGAAATAAACTGTACTTTTCACAGTACACTTATAGCTGTAAGAACTGCCTACAGGATACGACATGTAAGACCATATATTAAGCATTAAATGAATTAGTACATATGTATTGTAAATCAGTCAAATTTATTAAAGTGTACATTCTAATTTGAATGCAATTTTATGGCATACATCTAAAATTAATCACTATAGAAGATGTGGTACATTTGTAACTACAGGGTAGGCAAGAAAGACATAACCCTGCTTTGCTTGTGTGGACTGGACAGGAGAATACTTATTGGGGCTTATTCATCCAAACTGCCTCACTTGTTCATCCAAACAAAACTCTCTGTCGCTCATAGCAATTAATCCAAACTCAGTTTTCATTTTAAAAGCTTCAGAAGTGAATGAGGCCCATCATATTCTTTTTTTTAATTTAATTTTTTTATGAAAGCATGAACACAGCCATCATGTACATAGATGTCTACCAATTGTATACATAGTTAACTAATCATGAGCGTGAGTTTCATGAGAGTGAATTCACTTCATTATTCAAAACTCAAGATGAGGTCCAACCAGTAGGTGACTAACCAACACAATCGGAACACACGGCAAAAGACAGGGTTTGGAGCCCTGCTTATCTTCACACTTTGAGGCAGGCTGTATCCAGGCAGATTTAAGGTAATTAATAGCTAGTCTTTCCCCCCAAAAAATCAAAGCAGCCAATTAGGAGCCAACTTCCAACAGTTCCGGTAAGATCCAGATGCTTCTAGCAATGCTTATGTCACTGAAACAGCTGACCCTGAAATGACTTGATAGTTACAGCTTCATATCTACTCCCCAATTTTTTTAAGCTGGCTGGACCTTTGTACAAAACAAGAACTTTTTAACTTTTGTGTCACCCCTATCTCCTCATAGATTGTAAGCTCTTGTGAGCAGGGCCCTCACTCCTCACTAAAGATTATTAATATTAATAATATGGTTCACTGATAAAAGGTTAATGATATTGTTCACTGGTAGAGGGTTAATATTCAGGTTCACTAATATCCAACTCCATCCACCACACAGTGAAGGGAGATGTGTACTTCTGGCACCAGGACTACTCGCCGACAGGCTGGGATGCAGGGTGTCGAACAATCAATATCAAAATTCTGGAACAATCCCTTTAATCCTATAACACTATTAATTCCCTATTTACAACACATTCACCACATTCACTCATCTTCTTACCACGCCTTTACTCACTCATGCAGCCTTCTTCAACGACTGTTCCTGCTCTTTATTTAAAAGAAGCGTATTATCTACTTTAACAAACTAATCCTAAATTTAGTAGAATGCATAATTACTTTTGGATGACAAAAGTAACTGGCAATACACAAAAATGGTAAGTGGAAACGTAGAAGGTAGGTCAGATAGTTAGGTAAGTAAAATTTGAATGAGGGAAAGACAATACTTTGAAATCAACTTTTTAGCATTATACTATTTTCCCTCTCCTGTGTACAAAATAGATTAGCATGACAAAGCCATTATCAGAATGTAGTTTGTTTAGGATTTAGAGATTGTAGCATAAACAATATATTAGAATACACAATTATACTCAGCGGGTAAGCTCAGCATCAAATAAATTGATCTCTTTTCATTTGTAATATATTCACTGAGTGATATAAACATGTTTAGTAGGTAGTTTAGAAGTTTATGGAGGTTATTTATAAGTTATAACAAATATACTGTACCTTTTGGGGGTCATTTATCAAACTGGTGTAAAGAACTGACTTTGTTACACATAGCAACCAATCAGACTCCACCTTTCATTTTCCAAATGGGCTGTCAAAAATGAAAGGTGGAATCTGATTGGTTTCTATGGGCAACTAAGCCAGTTCTACTTTACACCAGTTTGATAAATGATCACCTTTATTTGTAATATTATCAAGTACAGCATTTTCTCTATTAACTAAAGCATGTGCATGAATATTGCACATATTGCAAAAACAAAAAAAACCTTAAAGGGAATGTCTGAAGAAAAACATTTATCACCTGTCCACACAATACGAGATAATGATATGATCGCTGGGGGTCCGAAACCTGGGATCCTTACTGATCATGATAATGGCAGTCTTGTGTCTCCAAATTGAATGGACCACTAATCACGCTATCACTGTATTCAATATCCATGAGACTGATGGAGACACGTACGCAGATTGTGAATAGGTGATTTTTTTTTTATCAGTCAAAGCTTTTAAAACAAGTCATGAAATATAATTAAAAAAAGGATTTTTCTATAGTTAGATGGGAGTGATTTTTGCAAGGGACTTAAACGCTCAGTCTGACAAAACATAATAATTCAAAGTCACTAATACTTCTATTTGTGCCACGTATAAAGAAGGTTAACACAACACAGAAGAGTTTTGCCAAAAACACCAATGACCTTCCCTAAAAAAGTTCAACTTAAAATGTCATTGTCAGTTTTACATTTTTTAAATGTCCTCATGCTGTATATATCTCATAACTGCAGGTTAAACAGATTATAGAGAGATACCACCAAGGGTAATACGTATGTTTATCAGATTTTTGTTACACATTGATGGATGCTAAGAGAAATGACTCTCATCTGTGATCTTATATAAGTATATAATAAATATGTAAAATAATGAAGGATATTAAGCACATGAAGTGATGACATTTATGGCATATCTGCAGTGAGACCCAGAGGATGGAAGTGGTAGTGGCCCTAATGAGATGTTGTGTCAGTGTACTCCTCCAGGTTGTCTCTTCCAGGAGTTTGGTGCAGTGAAAAGAATAAGGCCATAAGTGAATGTATAACAGTCTCCCTTTACCTAGTGCAAAATATTTTTCGTGGACATCCTGCAATATTAAGTACAAAGTGCAGTTTCTGGATCCACATTGTAGATGTATTGTGGAAGGTTGGATTGTAAAAGGTTAGCACTAGCAAGCACTTATGGATATGTGTCCACAGTAATACACGCTTGCTGTTAGTCTGGCTTAGCAATAGTTTAGTTAGGTGTTGGTGTCTGAGCTGTTGTCCCTCACCTTGCAGCAGTGTCTGTAAGGCTATATTTAGCCAATCACTCTGTTGTCTCAAAAATGCTTTCTTGAAGCTGTATTTGCTAGTCTCTCTGGAATGTTGTTGTCACAGGAGAAAAATATCTTGTTCCTGAGTTTCCCTCTGGAGTATTGGTCTCACAGGGAATTGGATACGGTTCCTGGGAGTAGGAGCTATAACATGTGCTTCCTGACTACCCAACTATCTGAACAGGAACTCGCCCCTCTTCTCTCCTTTCTCTATCTCACTAGACTGGAACTCTCCCTCTTGGCAGGAAGTAGGAATAGCTGACTCCTACCAAGAGGGAAGGATCAGGGTGATTAGCCCTGTTCCTGCCAACCATTGCTAATCATTACCTTCCCTACTGGAATAAATGGCATAGCATTACATTACCTAACATTGTATATAAAACATTAAATGGCATATGTCAGTAGATTGGTACCTCTGACCTGTTGCATGTGCGCTTGGCAGCTGAAGACATCTGTGTTGGTCCCATGTTCATATGTGCGGTAATTGCTGAGAAAAATGAAGTTTTCATATATGCAAATGAGCCATTAGGATCAACAGGGGTGTTGCCGTTACAACTAGAGGCTCTGCTCTCTCTGCAACTGCTGTGCTCCCTCTACTTTGATTGACAAGGGCAGGCAGTGGAAACATCATAATGCCTGGTCCTGTCAATCAGATCCGGGAGAGCACAGCAGTTGCAGAGAGAGCAGAGCTTCTAGGTGTAAAGGCAATGCCCCCGTTGCTCCTAGAGGCTCATTTACACATATTAAAAAAAAATTCAGCAATGTGGACACATATGAACATGGAACCAAGCCAGATTCTTTCAGCTGCCAAGCGCACACATAACAGGACAGCCAGTTTCATAGGCACAAATCTGCTGACATATGCCCTTTATTATTAACCTACAAGAAAGCCACCTGTCAGCTAGACAGCTACAATTACCACTTGTAAAGCATCCAAGATAGACCAAAATGAACAAGTGGAAATGATGTATCAAAATATTAGTTTATTATAAAATATAAAATATGGAGAAATTACAGGATGACATACAAAGATACGGAAAAGCACAGGGTCAATGACGCCAACCAATCACCAATGAGTCTGTGAAATATAACACACAGAAAGGTACGATCCATGAATCAAAAATCAGAGCTCAAGGAGAACCAGGATGGCAGAACACCAAATCGCCGCTGTAAGGCTATGCACAAAAAGTGCAAATGACCATACCTGGTGATCCATGATGAAGCCGTTGAGGTGAAACGCGCGTCGAGGTCTCTCGCTCAGGGTCTGACATTCCATCCATCACCATGTCCTCAGGTACGTCCTGTTACTAGCATCGCTTCACACTATCCATGGGATCTCTGCTTATATCCATAGTGAGTCCCTTATATATATTTTTTGTGCATATTGTTACCATCTTCTTCCTGACTGAGATATTTATTTTTACTTCGAGTATCCATCATTATATTGGTCGGTCCAGATATTTATGCACTGTGTTATGTGTGAGTCAGCTCATGGATGACCAGGTATGGTCATTTGCACTTTTTGTGCATAGCCTTACAGCGGCGATTTGGTGTTCTGCCATCCTGGTTCTCCTTGAGCTCTGATTTTTGATTCATGGATCGTACCTTTCTGTGTGTTATATTTCACAGACTCATTGGTGATTGGTTGGCGTCATTGACCCTGTGCTTTTCCGTATCTTTGTATGTCATCCTGTAATTTCTCCATATTTTATATTTTATAATAAACTAATATTTTGATACATCATTTCCACTTGTTCGTTTTGGTTTGACATATGCCCTTTAACCAGCTCCCGACCGCCTAACGCAGGGATGCGTCCTGCGGGCGGCCGGGTTAATCCTCCTTGACGCATCGGCGCGTCATCTCGCGAGACGCGAGATTTCCTGTGAACGCGCGCACACAGGAGCACGCGTTTAGAGGATCGGGAGGTAAACGAGTTGATCTACAGCCTGCCAGCGGAAATCATTCGCTGGCAGGCTGTAGATGCGATTTTTTTTAACCCCTGAAAGGTATATCAGACGCTGTTTTGTTAACAGCGTCTGCTATACCTGCTACCTGGTCCTCTGGTGGTCCCTTTTGCTTGGATCGACCACCAGAGGACACAGGCAGCTCTGTAAGTAGCACCAAGCACCACACTACACTACACCCCCCCCTGTCACTTATTAACCCCTTATTAACCCCTGATCACCCCATATAGACTCCCTGATCACCCCCCTGTCATTGATCACCCCCTGTAAGGCTCCATTCAGACGTCCGTATGTGTTTTACGGATCCGGGGATCTGCCAAACACGGACACCGGCAATGTGCTTTCCGCATTTTGCGGATCCGCACATTGCCAGAACTATAAAGAAAATGCCTTTTCTTGTCCGCAATTGCGGACAAGAATAGGACATGTTCTATATTTTAGCGGAAAGGAAGTGCGGACCCGAAAGTGCAGATCCGCAATTCCGGATCCGAGTGGGACAAAGTCTGTCCCCAAGTCTGTCTGGCCTAAGGGTCCCTTATCACCGCCAGTTAGTTAGCTACTTGTTAGGTAGTTAGTGCTAACCGCACCGCAGTCACTGATTAGTCGCTGATTAGCGATATCGCTGTCGCTAATCAGCACTAGTACTATATAGCATCTGTAAGTGATCAAGACTGATCACAATCAGATCTATATCAGTACATTAGGGTCACCTTAGGCTCTACAAAAAACACAGTGTTCGCCCGATCAGGCCTGATCTTGTGCGCACACTTGCGTTCAGTCCGCCCCACCGCAGTGACAGAAATGTTTTTTTTTCTGATCACTGCAAAAACACCGTAAAATTGCTGCGGCGCTATAAAGATCACTTTTGAGCTTTTTGGATATTTATTAGCGATCACAGCTTTTTTTTTTTTGCACATTTTTTGGCAGAGATTTTTTTCATCCACATTGATCGATGCGAATGAAGAAATCTGTGCCATTCATTTTTTCTTTCAGCCCATAGGCTGAACGAAAAAAAAAAATCTCATTACCCGTATGCTCAATATAAGGCCTCATGAACACAACTGTGCCGTTTTTTGCAGTCCTCAAACCACGGATGCGCAAAAAACGGAAGGCGCCCATGTTGACTTCTGCAATTTGCGGAACGGAACGGGCGCCGGCAAATGAATAGGATATGTTATATTTTTTTAGCGGGGCCGCGGAACGGAGCCACGGATGTGGACAGCACACGGAGTGCTGTCTGCATCTTTTGCGGCCCCATTGAAATGAATGGGTCCGCATCCGAGCCGCCAAAACGGCAGATTGGATGCGGACCCAAACAACGGTCGTGTGCATGAGGCCTAAGGAGAATAGCAGAAACTCCTAATGCTGGCCATACATATAATGATTGCAGAGACCCTCAAATGCCAGGGTAGTACAAACATCCCACAAATGACCCCATTTTGGAAAGAAGACACCCCAAGCTATTCGCTGAGGGGCATATTGAGTCCATGAAAGATTGAACTTTTTGTCGCAAGTTAGCGGAAAGGGAGACTTTGTGAGAAAAAAAATAAAAAATCAATTTCCTCTAACTTGTGCCAAAAAAAAAAATCTTACATGAACTCGCCATGCCCCGCACGGGGTGTCTCCTTGGGGTGTCTTCTTTCAAAAATGGGGTCACTTGTGGGGTATTTATACTGCCCTGGCATTTTAGGGGCCCTAAAGCGTGAGAAGAAGTCTGGAATCCAAATGCCTAAAAATGCCCTCCTAAAAGGTACTGGTTGAACTTTCGGCCCCTTTGCGCATCTTGGCTGCAAAAAAGTGTCACACATGTGGTATTGCCGTACTCAGGAGAAGTAGGGCAATGTGTTTTGGGGTGTATTTTTACATATACCCATGCTGGGTGAGAGAAAAATCTCTGTAAAATGACAACTTTGTATAAAAAAAATGGGAAAAGTTGTCTTTTACAGAGATATTTATCTCACCCAGCATGGGTATATGTAAAAATACACCCCAAAACACATTTCCCTACTTCTCCTGAGTACGGTGATACCACATGTGTGACACTTTTTTGCAGCCTAGGTGCGCAAAGGGGCCCAAATTCCAATGAGTACGTTTACGATTTCACAGGGCATTTTTTACGCATTTGGATTTCAAACTACTTCTCACACTTTAAGTCCCTTAAAATGCCAGGGCAGTATAAATACCCCACAAGTGACCCCATTTTGGAAAGAAGACACCCCAAGGTATTTCGTGAGGGGCATGGCGAGTTCATGTAAAATTTTATTTTTTGTCACAAGTTAGTGGAATATGAGACTTTGTAAGAAAAAAATAAATAAAAAAATTCTAGGAACTCGCCATGCCCCTCACGAAATACCTTGGGGTGTCTTCTTTCCAAAATGGGGTCACTTGTGGGGTATTTATACTGCCCTGGCATTTTAGGGGCCCTAAAGCGTGAGAAGTAGTTTGGAATCCAAATGCGTAAAAAATGCCCTATGAAATCCTAAAGATACTCATTGGAATTTAGGCCCCTTTGTGCACTTAGGCTGCAAAAAAGTATCACACATGTGGTATCGCCGTACTCAGAAGAAGTAGGGCAATGTGTTTTGGGGTGTATTTTTACATATACCACTGCTGGGTGAGAGAAATATCTCTGTAAAATGACAACTTTGTATAAAAAAAATGGGAAAAGTTGTCTTTTACAGAGATATTTATCTCACCCAGCATGGGTATATGTAAAAATACACCCCAAAACACATTGCCCTACTTCTCCTGAGTACGGCAATACTACATGTGTGACACTTTTTTGCAGCCTAGGTGCGCAAAGGGGCCCAAATTCCAATGAGTACCTTTACGATTTCACAGGGCATTTTTTACGCATTTGGATTCCAAACTACTTCTCACACTTTAGGTCCCCTAAAATGCCAGGGCAGTATAAATACCCCACAAGTGACCCCATTTTGGAAAGAAGACACCCCAAGGTATTTCATGAGGGGCATGACGAGTTCATGTAAAATTTTATTTTTTGTCACAAGTTAGTGGAATATAAGACTTTGTAAGAAAAAAAGAAATAAAAAAATTCTAGGAACAAGCCATGCCCCTCACGAAATACCTTGGGGTGTCTTCTTTCAAAAATGGGGTCACTTGTGGGGTATTTATACTGCCCTGGCATTTTAGGGGCCCTAAAGCGTGAGAAGTAGTTTGGAATCCAAATCCGTAAAAAATGCCCTATGAAATCCTAAAGATACTCATTGGAATTTAGGCCCCTTTGTGCACTTAGGCTGCAAAAAAGTGTCACACATGTGGTATTTCTGTACTCAGGAGAAGTAGGGCAATGTGTTTTGGGGTGTATTTTTACATATACCACTGCTGGGTGAGAGAAATATCTCTGTAAAATGACAACTTTGTATAAAAAAATGGGAAAAGTTGTCTTTTACAGAGATATTTATCTCACCCAGCATGGTGACCCAGAATATGAGACTTTGTAAGAAAAAAAAAGAAAAAATCATATTCCGCTAACTTGTGGCAAAAAATAAAAACTTCAATGAACTCACTATGCCCATCAGCGAATACGTTAGGGTGTCTACTTTCCGAAATGGGGTCATTTGTGGGGTGTTTCTACTGTCTGGGCATTGTAGAACTTTAGGAAACATGACAGGTGCTCAGAAAGTTAAAGTACGTAAATTAATTTTTTTGCACCATAGTTTGTAAACGCTATAACTTTTACCCAAACCAATAAATATATACTTATTGCATTTTTTTTTATCAAAGACATGTAGAACAATAAATTTAGAGAAAAATTGATATAGAAATGTAGTTTTATTTGAAAAATTTTACAACAGAAAGTGAAAATTTTCATTTTTTTGCAAAAATTTCGGTCAATTTTGATTAATATAAAAAAAAGTTAAAATGTCAGCAGCAAGGAAATACCACCAAAGGAAAGCTCTATTAGTGAGAAGAAAAGGAGGTAAAATTAAGTAGTGTAGTGCAGAATTGTAAATGTGGTCTAGTCATTAAGGGGGTTTAAGCTAGGGGAGCTGAGGTGGTTAAACAATTGCAGATACCGCCAGGTCTAGGGTACTGCATACTGTATCCACAGGATATATCATAAATGTCGGATATGTGTGCTCTTCACCACTGGACACCTGCAGCTGTCTCGAGGATGGGGCCCTGTTTTGCTACTGCTGTGAATAGAGAGAAGCATGTGTATGCATTCACTCCTTTAGCAGTTCATATAGTTGCTGAGCATGCCTTGGACATTTAAGGCATATCCAGTGTATATATTGTAAATTGTCAGCTAGGAATATAACTTTAATAATAGTAAGCATACATGTTTAGGCCTAGTCTAGGTTCTTTGGGATGACTACTAGAGAATATTGACCATCAGACACTACTGTTTATGTCCCTTTTGGATACTCGTATGGACCACTTTTTCCTTTTTTGTTCCACTGCTGAAATCTTAGTTTACGTGTCCTGTCCTAATAACTTACCTGCATTTTCCCCTTTTTCTGTCTGTGAGCCAGTATAGATATATGGATTAAAATTATTGTATTTGGTATTTGCTCTCTTGTGTTCCATAAATATTGTACACAAATCATGCTTTAAGCTATCTTTATTGCATTAAAAAAATCTGTAAACATTTCACAAATATTTTGTTTAGATTTGTCTTTAAAAAATCCAAGTAAAACATTCCCATAAAAGCAATAGCACTAATGATCACATGAAATTCTGATTCTATAGAATTCAAAGTTTGAAAAAAGAATCAGCATGCTCATCTCTACTAGGGATGAGCGAACCCAAACTCTGTAGGGTCCGAACCTGGAAATTTTCACTGAAGTCCGGGTTCGGTGTTCAGGTGACTTTATTATTTTCCATGGTTATATCTGAAAATAATAGCATTCTTAAGACAGAATGAAAAACAATATGGCCATTTAGGGGTTAAAAATACTGACCTCATCCACCTGACCATGCTGCAGCAGCCTCTTCCATCTCCACTGAACAGGACCTGCCAAAGGACTGAAGATGTCATCGCGCACATTGCAGGTCTTTTGGCAGGTCCTGTTCAGTGAAGGGAGAAGAAGATTCTGCAGTGCGATCAAGTGGATGAGGTGAGGTTTTTTTTAACCCCTAAATGGCCATATTGTTTTGCATTCTGTCTTAAGAATGCTAGTATTTTCTGATATAACCATGTTAGAACAGAAAATACTAAAGTGAAGTTCGGGTCCCCATTGACTTCAGTGGGGTTCGGGGTCAAGTTATTGTCCTGAACCCGAACTTTGACCTGAAGTTCGACCGAACCCGGCGAAACCGAACTTCCATGGGTTTGCTCATCCCTTATCTCTATCTGTAATCTCTCCTGACACGGTTGTTTTAGTAACTATTTGTATTTCCCATTTAATAACAATTCTGGGGCATCTATTCTTATGACTCTGTTGTGCCATTTGTTTAATATTCCTTCTAGAAGTTATGAATGAATTGCTAGCAGTTTACAATAAAAGTTCCAGATGGATGTTGCCAGTTGGGGGTGTTGTCCCTGCACATTCAGACACTGGCAGCACTGATTTGATTATGTCATACTGTGCAGGGACATTTCCACCCCAACTAGTAACACCCATCTGGACCTTCATTACAGACTGCTGGCAATTCATTAATATCTTCTAGAAGATATAGTCAAAAGAATGGTACAAAATAGTCATAAGAAAAGATTCTTCAGAATTATTACAAGGAGATGCACATAAGAGTTCATTTATTAAACATAAATAGGCCTAAATTAGGCATATTTCTGGTGCAGATTTTGGCGCAGGCAGACCCGTCTCATTTACCATTTTCTATGCCTGTTTTAGGTGCAGAAAAGCGTCTAAATTTAAAACAGCTAGGAAGCGGTCTTACACTTAGAACTGGCGGAGGATCCGCCAACGTTATGAAAAGGCCTGTGCCACGCCTTTATTAAGACAGGCATCTAAAATGCCAATGTTAATACATGACCCCCACAGTTTCTAAAACAAACGTCAGGATTTTATTGGTCCTTTTTTATATCCTTTCAATTTACTAACTTCTGCAATGATGTAAATATTGTTTTCTCGCCATTTTCCATGGTCATGAGATTATCCCTGTCATGTGACCTCCACCTATTAAGATGCATTTAAAAATAAAAATAAAAAAAATTACATAACCAGACTCAGTATCACTTACATTATACACCGATCACTAGTTTAGGGGGTGTTTCTCCGCTGACAGATTACCTTTAATGCAGAAATCATGTGACCAGAAGAAGGAAAGAAAACGGGAAAAATACATATTATTAAGTGTCTGTATTTTATTTTCTAAAAAAAAATCTGCTTGGCAGCAGTAAAGTCATTACATTCCTCATTTCATTCTGTATTATTAATTACATATTTCTAAAAATCCAATAAGATAGAGATACTCCACTATGGTAGTATTCATTTAATGGAGAAGTTGCAAACTGGGGAGCCAAACAAAATATGTTATACCTCGTTGTCCTTTTGATGGCTTCTGTTATTCATTATCCATTGTATTACGTTATGTAATTTATATCATTTGGTTTGCTTGCACACATTTATATTAGTAATACATTTTGGAAGAAACTATAAAGTATATGTCTTGGCAAATGTGTTTACCATTGAGTCCAATTCAATTCCTTGGATGAGAAGATTTCTGGATGGATCACTTCCAATACTGTTGAACTTTTAAGAACAACCTATTCCAGAAAAAGATGATCATTTACTGATGCCAAGACAATATAGTTGGAAGAAAACTCTTCAGTCAGAATATAGTACAATCAATCACTAGGGTTTGCAGAGGGTTCTACACCTTAGGAAATTCTGTAAGGAAAGCACCATGTTGCGTCCCCAACAAGGACACTGTTTGCAGCACCAGGATTGATGCAACTTAAAAGGGTTATCCTATGAATAATGTAAAAATTTAAAATCATATATAATCTAGTACATCGCAACCTCTTTTTTACAAATCTAGAAACAGACCTTTATCTCACATGGATCCAGAGATACCCCCAATAGTGTTGATCGAGCACCTTAGTGCTCGGGAGCTCGGGCTGAACACATCAGGATGAAGAGGGGAGGGTGCCTTATTTATAGGAAAATTTCAGAAATTTATGAAAACACAAAACTGAAATGGTTCTGTAACAGCATGGGGAGGATGTCTGGATGCATCTTGGACTCGCAGGTCGCTGCTGGGAACGATGCTGTCCGAATAATACGCCACTTTTACAGACTGACAATGATACGCACAAAGCAGAATAAAAAATCTATTTCAGAGGAAAAATTGATAAGAAATATTTTTTCCTGTATGTTTACTTGTATATAAAGTGCAAGTGCTGGCAGAAATTACAAGGAAGAGACACTCCGATACAACCTGTATATCACATAAAGGAGGGTCTCATTCACATTGTGGTAAAATTGTTCATGTAGTGGGATTCCTACACTCATAAAGTGTCACAATCAGTGAGGGGGGTGACTCCACACTGAACACAGGAGTGAAGTGGAACAGTAACTGGGCTTGGAAATTAGGGAAGAAACAGGTCACCTCCTAGACAACCCTAATCCGGGCCATGACTACCTATCAATATGAATAGACCTTGAAGGTAGGAATATTCATAAGCAGTATACCTAGTCCCTGATTTCCCTATAAGACCCTGGAATAAGTATAGGACCAGAGACAACCCATTTTTCCCCAGAAGGACGAATGGAAGTCCGCCACCAACTAGGGTTCAAGCCGCAATGTTTTAGTGCACTTTCTGCCTGGAAAACATCAATACCTACCTAATGTGTACATGCCTAATTTTTCTGGCCTCTGGTGCTGCACTGTGGCTGCAAAAACAAAACAAAAAGAAAGGCACATACATGTGTCAATTCCCCTTCGTGATCGTTACCTTGTTGTGGTGAAGGGGCTTGCGTATCACAATGAAGCAATCACCTCTATGAGTGTGTTGGCAATGTTGGCACACCCCAAATGATAAGGTCGTTGCTTCATTGTGAACAGACCAAAAGCGATCGGCTGGATAATTTTTCATAGAAAAAACATAAATTTTCTTTGTGATCATCTAAGGTGACCATTAAAGCCTACTAGGCCAACAATGGGCCCACACTGCAGAATCATTGTTTTCTGGGTCACTTAACTGTCACTGAACTACCTCAGCACGACCATAGGCTTTGAAAAACCGCCATCGCCTGCAATCTCCCAAATGTGCGCACGAGCACAGTCATCACTACACCAAGATTGACGCATAGAGGAATAAAATTTATGTAATGAGTGTGTCAACTATTGACAACTCTTTGCGGTTGTCTAAAATCTATTCGATACACGTCCCCTGATAGGGGACGTAACAGGGATTAAACTGATAAGAATAGTACTACTTAACACACCACTCATATAGGGTGGCACAGTACATTGCACGGCGCACGCGCAGTGCACCAAATCGGAAGTAAGATGACCAACCAACCATCTTTTTCCATCTCCCGGTTCCTAAAATCTATTCCATACACCGGCCCCTGATAGGGGACGTAACAGGGATTAAACTGATAGGAATAGTACTACTTAACACACCACTCATATAGGGTGGCACAGTACATTGCACGGCGCACGCGCAGTGCCCCAAATTGGAAGTAAGAGGACCGACCAACCATCTTTTTCCATCTCCCGGTTCCTAAAATCTATTCCATACACCGGCCCCTGATAGGGGACGTAACAGGGATTAAACTGATAGGAATAGTACTACTTAACACACCACTCATATAGGGTGGCACAGTACATTGCACGGCGCACGCGAAGTGCCCCAAATTGGAAGTAAGAGGACCAACCAACCATCTTTTTCCATCTCCCGGTTCCTAAAATCTATTCCATACACTGGCCCCTGATAGGGGACAAAACAGAGATTAAACTGGTAAGAACAGATTTTTTTAATTAAAAAAGAAGAGGACAGCCTCTGCGGAGCTGGGTATTTTTTGGCCGAGTTACCGAACGCTGATGCACAATGGCTGTAGGCTCATGCGTCCTTTTGTCTCAGGCCCAGATACAACAACAGGGAATATAACAAATACAAACAAAAGCAACACTTAACTTCTGTAGAGATGTACGAACAGGAACACCAGAGAGAATCTCACACCAGCTCAGCCAAACCCAAATGAAGCTATCAACCGCATAGTCAGAAGGGTTGGGTTAGACTATAAAGGGTAGATGTGATGACCACTGAGCAACAGCTGAGAAAAGGGAAGTGGTTATTAACCCTATCAACACTGAATCAAGTGAAATCAAGGGGGCTGTTAGATTCCACCATGCTCAGCCAATGTCCTTAATTTCCTGAAATCAGTCACCTGAGGAACCGTGACATAAAGCATATTCACTAAGTGAAAGGGCTGCCAAAAATTACAAGGAACCAAGACTCCAATACACCCTTTATTACACATAAAGGAAGGCATCATACACACCCTTGAAAAATTATGATTGATGGCCTGCTGGTGACTAGAGATGTCGCGAACATAAAATTTTCCGTTCGTGAACACGAATTTATGCAAATGTTCGCGAACGGGCGAACCGGGCAAACCGCCATAGACTTCAATAGGCAGGCGAATTTTAAAACCCACAGGGACTCTTTCTGGCCACAATAGTGATGGAAAAGTTGTTTCAAGGGGACTAACACCTGGACTGTGGCATGCCGGAGGGGGATCCATGGCAAAACTCCCATGGAAATTACGTAGTTGACGCAGAGTCGGGTTTTAATCCATAAAGGGCATAAATCACCTAACATTCCTAAATTGTTTGGAATAACGTGCTTTAAAACATCCAGTGTGTGTATACGATCAGGTATGATGTTGTATTGATCAGGTAGTGTAAGGGTTACGCCCGCTTCACAGTGACAGACCAAACTCCCCGTTTAACGCACCGCAAACAGCCGCAAAGAGTTGTCAATAGTTGACACACTCATTACATAAATTTTATTCCTCTATGAGTCAATCTTGGTGTAGTGATGACTGCTCGTGCGCACGTTTGGGAGATTGCAGGCGATGGCGGTTTTTCAAAGCCTATGGTCGTGCTGAGGTAGTTCAGTGACAGTTAAATGACCCAGAAAACAATGATTCTGCAGTGTGGGCCCATTGTTGGCCTAGTAGGCTGTAATGATCACCTTAGATGATCACAAAGAAAATTAATGTTTTTCTATGAAAAATTATCCAGCCGATCGCTTTTGGTCTGTTCACAATGAAGCAACGACCTTATCATCTCGGGTGTGCCAACATTGCCAACACACTCATAGAAGTGATCACTTCATTGTGATACGCAAGCCCCTTCACCACAACAAGGTAACGATCGCGAAGGGGAATTGACACATGTATGTGCCTTTTTTTTGTTTTGTTTTTGCAGCCACAGTGCAGCACCAGAGGCCAGAAAAATTAGGCATGTACACATGCCTCAAAAACTAGGTATTGTTGCAGCCGCTGCTGTAGCAGCGGCCGGAAAAATTAATGTTTTCCAGGCAGAAAGTGTACTAAAACATTGCGGCTTGAACCCTAGTTGGTGGCGGAGAAGTCACACAAGTCATCCGGCATGCAGAGATTGAATACAGCAGCCCAAGGCATCTCATCAGGCCTTTTTTAGTCAAATGCACCCCCCACTATCAGTCCCTTCGGTATCCATGCCTCATTCATCTTAATAAAGGTGAGGTAATTTAGACTTTTTTGACCTGGGCGACTTCTCTTCTCAGTGACAATACCTCCTGCTGCGCTGAAGGTCCTTTCTGACAGGACACTTGAAGCGGGGCAGGCCAGAAGTTCTATCGCAAATTGGGATAGCTCAGGCCACAGGTCAAGCCTGCACACCCAGTAGTCAAGGGGTTCATCGCTCCTCAGAGTGTCGATATCTGCAGTTAAGGCGAGGTAGTCTGCTACCTGTCGGTCGAGTCGTTCTCTAAGGGTGGACTCCGAAGGGCTGTGGCGATGCATAGGACTTAAAAAGCTCTGCATGTCCTCCATCAACAACACGTCTATAAAGCATCCTGTCCTTGCCGGCGTGGTCATAGTAGGAGGAGGATTACTTTCACCTCTTCCCCTGTTAGATTCCCGTTGTGCTGTGACATCACCCTTATACGCTGTGTAAAGCATACTTTTTAACTTGTTTTGGAACTGCTGCATCCTTTCCGACTTCTGGTAATTTGGTAACATTTCAGCCACTTTCTGCTTATACCGGGGGTCTAGTAGCGTGGCCACCCAGTTCAGGTCAATCTCCTTCAGACTTTTTATACGAGGGTCCCTCAACAGGCATGACAGCATGAAAGACCCCATTTGCACAAGGTTGGATGCTGAGCTACTCATGTCCCATTCCTCAACCTCACTGATCTCATTGAAGGTCTGTTCTTCCCCCCAGCCACGTACAACACCACGGTCCCAGATAGGTGACAATGAGCACCCTGGGATGCCTGCTGTAGTTGGTCTTCCTCCTCCTCAAAGCCACATTCCTCAGACTCCTCTTCCAGAGTTGCCGCAGGTTCAGCAAGCGATGATGATAAGGCTGTTTCTGGTGGTGATGGTGACCAGACCACAACTCTTCCTCTTCCTCTTCACGCTCATCTACGGCCTGATCCAGCACTCTTCGCAGGGCACGATCCAGGAAGAAAACAAATGGGATGAGGTCGCTGATGGTGCCTTTGGTGCGACTGACTAGGTTTGTCACCTCCTCAAAAGGACGCATGAGCCTACAGGCATTGCGCATGAGCGTCCAGTAACGTAATACCCAGCTTAGCAGAGGCTGTCCTAGCACCCCAGTCATACAAATACTCGTTGACGGCTTTTTCTTGTTGGAGCAGGCGGTCGAACATTAGGTGTGTTGAATTCCAATGCGTCGGGCTGTAGCAAATCAAGCGCCTCACTGGCATGTTGTTTCGCCGCTGAATATCGTAAAAGTGCGCCATGGCTGTTTAGGAACGCCTGAAATGGCCACACACCTTCCTGACCTGCTTGAGGACGTCCTGTAAGCCTGGGTACTTATACACAAAGCGTTGTACGATCAGATTCAACACATGTGCCATGCACGGCACATGTGTCAACTTGCCCAAATTCAATGCCGCCAACAAATTGCTTCCGTTGTCACACACCACTTTGCCAATCTCCAGTTGGTGCTGGGTCAGCCACTGATCCACCTGTGCGTTCAGGAGTGCTGGTCCGGTGTGACTCTCTGCTTTCAGGCAAGTCAACCCCAAGACGGCGTGACACTGTCGTATCCGGGATGTGGAATAGCCCCTGGGGAGCTGGGGGGGTGCAGGTGATGTGGAGCAAGACGCAGCAGCAGAAGAGGACTCAGCCGAGGAGGTTAGCGAAGAGGATGGAGTAGGAGGAGTAGAGGAGGTGGCAGCAGGCCTGCCAGCAAGTCGTGGCGGTGTCACCAACTCCTCTGCAGAGCCACGCATTCCATGCTTGGCAGCCATCAGCAGGTTTACCCAATGCGCAGTGTACGTGATATACCTGCCCTGACGGTTCTTTGCAGACCAGGTATCAGTGGTCAGATGGACCCTTGCCCCAACACTGTGTGCCAGACATGCCATGACTTCCTTTTCCACAATAGAGTACAGGTTGGGGATTGCCTTTTGTGAAAAAAAAATTCGGCCGGGTACCTTCCACTGCGGTGTCCCAATAGCTGCAAATTTTTTGAAGGCCTCAGACTCCACCAGCTTGTATGGTAAAAGCTGGTGGGCTAAGAGTTCCGAAAAGCCAGCTGTCAGATGCCAGGCAAGGGGGTGACTCTGTGACATTGGCTTCTTACTCTCAAACATTTCCTTGACAGACACCTGACTGTGGGCAGATGAGCAGGAACTGCTGAAGGTGAGAGGCGGAGTGGCGAGTGGTTGAAAGGGGACAAGGAGGACAGCAGTGGTTGATGTGGCTGAAGATGCTGGACCAGGAGGAGGATAGTGGCTTTGAGTTTGTGTGCTGCTTGTACTCATGTGTTGATCCCATATGCCTTTGTGATGTGAGATCATGTGCCTTCACAAAGCACTTGTACCTAGGTGGGTGTTGGACTTCCCACGACTCAGTTTCTTTTGGCACAGGTTGCAAATGGCATCGCTGTTATCAGAGGCAGACACACAAAAAAAATGCCACACTGCTGAGCTTTGCAATGACGGCATTCTGGTGGTGGCAACAGCATGCATTGATTGGCGTGATGTCTGGCTGACCCCGGGTGCCGATACATGCTGTCTGACTGTGCCACTAGCTCCTTGCGACAACCTCCCCCTGCTTCCAACTCGTCTCCTCCTCCTCCTCTCTGTCTCCCTATCTGAACTTTCCACCTGTTCTTCTTCTCTTGGAGCGGGCACCCACGTGACATCCACGGACACATAGTCATCATCAACCGCTTCACTTGTATCTGACAACTCAGCAAAGGAAGCAGCAGCGGTTACAACATCATCATCATCACACCGTACATCCATGTGTGTAATTCTGCCTGACTGACACATATCCCTGTTATCTACATCCTCTGGCAATAATAGTTGCGCATCACTCATTTCTTCCAACTGATGTGTAAATAACTCCTCTGACAGATCAAGTGAAGCAGCTGCGGTGCTAGTGTTGGTGGTGGCGGCGGGCGGACGAGTGGTAACTTGAGAGGTTCCTGAAGCTGAGCTGGAGGAGGATGGTGCGTCAAGGTTCCGAGCGGAAGCTGTAGAAGATTAGGTGTCCTGTGTAAGCCAGTCAACTATGTTCTTAGAATTTTTCGAGTTCAGGCTACGTGGCTTCTGAACACTGGGCATTATTCTAGGGCCAAAGGAAATCACAGCACCACGACCACGACAGCCCCTGCGGGGTGGCCTGCCTCTGCCTGTCATTTTGTTTTTAGATTAATGGTACTATGCGTGCAAGGTACTGTGCCACCCTATATGAGTGGTGGGCAGTGGGCACAGTACAGTCATTGGGCCTGACACTCACTGGCAGGCAACTGCAATTATATTACAGAGGAAAAATGTAATGACTTTTTTATCTGCAAGGTACTGTGCCACCCTATATGAGTGGTGGGCAGTGGGCACAGTACAGTCTGTGGGCCTGACACTCAAAAAGGTCTAGATTACCTCACCTTTATTAAGATGAATGAAGCATGGATCCCGAAGGGACTGACAGTGGGGGATGCATTTGACTAAAAACGGCCTGATGAGATGCCTTGCGTGACTTCTCCGCCACCAACTAGGGTTCAAGCAGCAATGTTTTAGTGCACTTTCTGCCTGGAAAACATCAATACCTAATTTTTCGGGCATGTGTACATGCCTTATTTTTCTGGCCTCTGGTGCTGCACTGTGGCTGCAAAAACAAAACAAAAAGAAAGGAACATACATGTGTCAATTTCCTCTTCGTGATTGTTACCTTGTTGTGGTGAAGGGGCTTGCGTATCACAATGAAGCGATCACCTCTATGAGTGTGTTGGCAATGTTGGCACACCCCAGATGATAAGGTCGTTGCTTCATTGTGAACAGACCAAAAGCGATCGGCTGGATAATTTTTCATAGAAAAAACATAAATTTTCTTTGTGATCATCTAAGGTGATCATTAAACCCTACTAGGCCAGCAATGGGCCCACACTGCAGAATCATTGTTTTCTGGGTCACTTAACTGTCACTGAACTACCTCAGCACGACCATAGGCTTTGAAAAACCGCCATCGCCTGCAATCTCCCAAATGTGCGCACGAGCACAGTCATCACTACACCAAGATTGACGCATAGAGGAATAAAATTTATGTAATGATTGTGTCAACTATTGACAACTCTTTGCGGTTGTCTAAACTCTATTCAATACACGTCCCCTGATAGGGGACGTAACAGGGATTAAACTGATAAGAATAGTACTACTTAACACACCACTCATATAGGGTGGCACAGTACATTGCACGGCTCACGCGCAGTGCCCCAAATTGGAAGTAAGAGGACCAACCAACCATCTTTTTCCATCTCCCGGTTCCTAAAATCTATTCCATACACCGGCCCCTGATAGGGGACGTAACAGGGATTAAACTGATAGGAATAGTACTACTTAACACACCACTCATATAGGGTGGCACAGTACATTGCA
Organism: Bufo bufo; assembly: GCF_905171765.1. Taxonomy (NCBI): domain Eukaryota; kingdom Metazoa; phylum Chordata; class Amphibia; order Anura; family Bufonidae; genus Bufo; species Bufo bufo. Next base: position 174,563,535 of record NC_053390.1, on the reverse strand, counting down.
CGGCGCACGCGCAGTGCCCCAAATTGGAAGTAAGAGGACCAACCAACCATCTTTTTCCATCTCCAGGTTCCTAAAATCTATTCCATACACCGGCCCCTTATAGGGGACGTAACAGGGATTAAACTGATAGGAATAGTACTACTTAACACACCACTCATATAGGGTGGCACAGTACATTGCACGGCGCATGAGCAGTGCCCCAAATTGGAAGTAAGAGGACCGACCAACCATCTTTTTCCATCTCCCGGTTCCTAAAATCTATTCCATACACCAGCCCCTGATAGGGGACAAAACAGAGATTAAACTGGTAAGAACAGATTTTTTTAATAAAAAAAAAAGAGGACAGCCTCTGCGGAGCTGGGTATTTTTTGGCCGAGTTACCGAACGCTGATGCACAATGGCTGTAGGCTCATGCATCTTTTTGCAGAGGTGACAAACCTGGTCAGTCAAACCCAAGGCAACATCATCGACCTCATCCCATATGCGTTTTCTCTGGAGCGTGCCCTGCGAAGAGTGCTAGATCAGGCCGTAGATGAGCATGAAGAGGAAGAGTTGTGGTCACCATCACCACCAGAAGCAGCCTTGTTATCGTCGATTTCTGGATCTGCGGCAACGCAGAGAGAGGAGTCTGAAGAAGAGGAGTCAGAGGAGGAAGGTTGCTTTGAGGAGGTGGAAGACCAACCACAGCAGGCGTCCCAGGGGGCTTGTTGTCACCTTTCGGGGACCCTTGGTGTTGTACGTGGCTTCAATGACGTCAGTGAGGACAAGGAACGGGACATGACTAGCTTGGTATCCAACCTTGTGCAAATGGGGAGTTTGCGGTTGTGCAAATGGACTGTTTGCGGTTGTTTGCGGTGCGTTAAACGGGGAGTTTGGTCTGTCAGAGTTTGGTCTGTCACTGTAAAGTGGGCATAACCCTTACACTACCTGATCGATACAACATCATACCTGATCGTATACACACACACTGGATGTTTTAAAGCACGTTATTCCAAACAATTTAGGAATGTTAGGTGATTTATGCCCTTTATGGATTAAAACCCGACTCTGCGTCAACTACGTAATTTTCCATGGGAGTTTTGCCATGGATCCCCCTACGGCATGCCACAGTCCAGGTGTTAGTCCCCTTGAAACAACTTTTCCATCACTATTGTGGCCAGAAAGAGTCCCTGTGGGTTTTAAAATTCGCCTGCCTATTGAAGTCTATGGCGGTTCGCCCGGTTCGCCCGTTCGCGAACATTTGTGTAAATTCGCGACATCTCTACACTTAACTTCTGTAGAGATGGAAGAACAGGAACACCAGAGAGAATCTCACACCAGCTCAGCCAAACCCAAATGAAGCTATCAACCGCATAGTCAGAAGGGTTGGGTTAGACTATAAAGGTTAGAAGTGATGACCACTGAACAACAGCTGAGAAAAAGGAAGTGGTCATTAACCCTATCAACACTGAATCAAGTGAAATCAAGGAGGCTGTTAGATTCCGCTATGCTCAGCCAATGTCCTTAATTTCCTGAAATCAGTCACCTGAGGGACCATGACACAAAGCATATTCACTAAGTGAAAGGGCTGCCAAAGGAACCAGGACTCCAATACACCCTTCATTACACATAAAGGAAGGCATCGTACACACCCTTGAAAAATTATGATTGATGGCCTGCTGGTGACCCTCAAAAACATTTGGATCAAGGGCCTGTTGATCTGACCATCTAAAACATTATGGGTGAGGGCCTACTGCAGCTTTGGTTATTCTAGTTAACCTGGGGCCGATCACACTTCCTCGTGATGGCAACGATACATTCGGATGTCTGGCCTATCAACTTTCGATGTTATTGTCAGCGCAAACAATTGTTACTATGGGTAATGGGGAATTAGTGTTTGATTCAGGAAAAGGAGCCTGAGAAACGGCTATTGCTACCACATCCAAGCAAGGCAGCATGCGCGCAAATTACCTATTAGGTATAATTAGGTGAGGGCCTGCAAATGAGCTGACCCAGTAAAAGATTTTAGGTGTGGGCCTGCAGGTGAGCTGACCATGTAAAAGTTTTTAGGTGCGGGCCTGCTGGCGAGCTGTACCTGTAAAAAATTATATGCGAGCACCTGCTGGTGAGCTGACCCTGTAAAACATTATATGCAAGGGCCTGCAGGTGAGCTGATCCTCTAAAAAATTTAATGCAAGGGCCTTCAGTTGAGCTGACCCTGTAAAAGATTTGAGTTGCGGGCCTGCTGGTGAGCTGACATTGTAAAAGATTTGAGCTGCGGGCCTGCTGGTGAGCTGACCCAGTAAAAGTTAGTATGTGAAGGCCTGCAGCTGAGCTGACCCTCTAATAAATTATATGCGAGGGCCTGCAGCTGAGCTGACCCTTTAAAAAATTATATGCGAGGGCCTGCAGCTGAGCTGACCCTTTAAAAAATTATATGCGAGGGCCTGCAGCTGAGCTGACCCTCTAAAGAATTATATGCGAGGGCCTGCAGCTGAGCTGAGCATCTAAAAAATAATTAGCGAGGGCCTGCAGGTTAGCTGACCCTGAAAAACATTATATTTGAAGGGCATATATGACAGGGCATTATATGTGACAAATAAGAATGTTGATATGATGGAAGAGGAGGAGGAAGATGAGTAAAGGAAGATTCAACCATATATCCTTGTTTGTGGTGGAAGGGGTGCATGGAAATACAGTGTATTCAGTACATTATAAACAACACATTTAAAGTGACTTCAGCCGCTTTAGGCCTCTTTCACAAGGGCGTGTGCGCCCCGTGGTCATACTGCGGCCCGCAAAATGCTTGAGCACAGTCCGTGGGGCAGCCGCAGTGGATCGCAGACCCATTCACTTCAATGGGTCCGCGATTCGGCCGTTCCGCAAAAAGATAGGACATGTTCTATCTTTTTGCAGGAACGGAAGTACGGGACGAAACCCCTTGGAAGCACTCCGTAGTGCTTCCTTAGGGTTCCGTTCCGTGCTTCCGTTCCTCACCATTCTGCATCTCCGGATTTGCGGACCTATTGAAGTGAATGGGTCAGCATCCGTGATGCGGAATGCCCACGGAACGGTGCCCGTGTATTGTGGATCCGCAAATGCGGTCCGCAATACGGAAACAGGGCGCACACGCCCGTGTGAAAGAGGCCTAACTCTGGTGGAGTCGAGAAGTCATGGTCAATCCAAGCCTTGTTTATTTTTGCAAGAGTCAACCTGTCAGCATTTTCAGCTGACAGGCGGATACACTTATCTGTAGAGATGGCCTTGTGGTTCGCCCCGCGCTCATTTCACAGTGAACTTTGCGCATTCGTGATTCGCCGTACATGCAAACATATAGTTGTGACTTACTGACGGGTGTAATATACTTATAATATACTTTCTAACATAGAAAGTATATTATAGTGCAATTGTATTGTGCAGCAGTTGTGTTTGAGGTTTTTCTGCGTTACCGCATCTACACAGAGTGACAAACACTATTGGAACCAATAATTTCTATTGGTGTGATTTACCAGTTGCCCCCCCAAAAAAACTGATTGAAGCAGGGGTGTTATATACCAATAATATACTTTCTATATAGTGCATTTGGGTAGTGCAGCATTTGTTTGCAGTTTTGCTGCGTTACCTCATCTACACAGAGTGACAAACACTATTGGAACAAATAATTTCAACTGGTGTGATATACCAGTTTCCCCCCCAAAAACTGATTGAAGCAGGAGTGTTATATACCAATAATATACTTTCTATATAGTGCATTTAGGTAGTGCAGCATTTGTTTGCGGTTTTGCTGAGTTAACACAGCTACACAGAGTGCCAAACACTATTGGAACCAATAATTTCTACTGGTTTGATTTACCAGTTGCCCCCCAAAAAAATTGCTGTGATGTCACAAGTTCTTACAAAAATACTTAGTTCACCAATCACTAATATCTTTTTTTTAAACACTCGATCAGCATATACAGCGATTGTTCTAACATGCATGTGAAATGTAATTAAATACATTGCTTTAATGTCAAATTACTTACAATGATCAGAAGTTCTTCCTTAACGTCGCAAAAATTGTTGCCAACCATCTTTTCTGATAGCATCCAACTTCGGCCTGGTGGAAACCATCTGCTTTAGTAGGCCGTGCCTATTTTGCGCATGCGCATATGCGGAAATTACATTGCCAATATTTTGCATTGAAAAAAATAATGAATGGACATTTCAAATTCGAATAATACATCCGGTATGTCTCTGTCCATGTTATGGGATTATTTGTGCACTTATAGTAATTATTTGGTGGCTGCAAATATGACCTGAAGGTTTTTCAGATTCGCCTGCCATTCAAGTCTATGGGGCCCGCTGCGTCCCGGCCAATGTTCGTCCATCACTACTTATATGTTATAAAGCCACTAGAAGCACTAAATACCCGCTCAGACAAAACGCTACTGGCAGGGCAGGCCAGCACCTCCAAAACGTAGAGCACCCGTTCGTGCCACCTGTCCAGCTTGGACACCCAGTAGCCACTAACATAGGTGCTGTCAGAAACCCTGATCGACGTACGGCCCACGATCCTTGGCGTCGGTAGCACCTGTGCTATCCCAGGGTACAACTCGCTCCCAGCCTCCACAAGATTCACCCAGTGTGCCGTCAGGGAAATGTAGCGTTCCTGGCCAAATGCACTTGTCCATGTGTCCGTGGTTAAGTGAACCTTCTCAGTAACTGTGTTGGTCAGAGCACGTATGATATTACGGGACACATGTTGGTGTAAGGCAGGCACACCTTGAAAAATAGTGGCGGCTGGGGACTGCGTAACGCAGGGCAGCTGCCGATATCAGCCTGCGGAAGGCCTCAGTGTCCACTAGCCTAAATGGCAACATTTCCAGGGCCAGTAATTTGGAAAGCTGCGCATTTAGTGCTATGACATGTGGGTGGGTAACTGGATATTTTTACTTGCGTTTAAATGCCTGGGGTAAGGACATTTGGACACTGCAATGGGACATGGAAGTGGATGTGGTTACTGATGGTGCTTGCAAAGGTTCAGGCGCATAGCGGGAGATATCAGGTCCTGCGATTTCCACAGGGGATGGGCCAGCACGTAACATAGGGGAAGAGGAGGCAGTGGTGTCACTCGCAGACACAGATTGTGAACACCAGTGTTCATCCCACTTATTACGGTGCAGTCCGCAGCGGACACTGTCTAAGGAAAAACTGCACTGGATGTCACTAATATTTTAGGGATGCGCACACTTTAAACAGGAGATGTGGCATGGATAGTTTAACAGACCTTAGCGGACACTGTCTACGGAACAACTACACTGGATGTCACTGAAATTTTAGGGATGCACACACTTTAAACAGGAGATGTGGTGCAGATAATTTAACTGTCTGCAGGGGACACCGTCTGCAGAAAAACTGCACTGGATGTCACTGATATTTTAGGGATGCGCACACTTTAGACAAGAGATTTGGTGCGGATAATTTAACACTCCACAGGGGACACCGTCTACGAAAAAAGTGCACTGGATGTCACTGATATTTTAGGGATACGCACACTTTAAACAGTAGATGTGGCACAGATAATTTAACTGTTCTCAGCGGTCTATTTCACGGTATTTAGCACAGGATGCGCTAAAAATATATTTTGCTGCTGTCACACACAATAGTCCTTAAAAAGGACTTTTGGGTCTCTGAAAAGTTTTTTGTATAAAAATCGTCCTATTACACTCCCTACACTGTCTGTCCCTTCCTATGCACAGCTTTCCCTAACACGGAGCAATTTAGCACAGGTTTCGCTACAAAAATATATTGCTGCTGTCTCACACAATAGTCCTTACAAGGACTTTGGGGTCTCTGAAACGTTTTTGTACACTTATAATTTTCAATTACAGTCCCTACACTCTCTGTCACTTCCTATCCTCAGCTCTCCCTGACTTAGAATGAGCCGAACACGCGTCATCGGGTGTTATATAGCACCCGATGATGCGTTCCGGCCAGCCAATCACTGTAATGCCAGTAGCCAACATGGCTACTGGCATTACAGTGATTGCAGTACTTACCTGCACGTTTATTGGCTGCTTAGAAGATGCACTTGCGGGGAGGAGACTCGAGCATTGCGCTCGAGCACATGTGGTACTCGCCCGAGAACCGCCATGTGCCGAGCATAGCGATGCTCGAGCCGAACTGGTATTCGGTCGAGCATGCTCGCTCAACACTAACCCCCATTTATTGCTCCAATTATTCTGCTAGATTTATTTCAAGCTGTCAGTTTAGGGGCCATGTCCTTTCTCAGAGGTGTGTCCTTTCTACTGCACCTGCTCGCAGTTAAAGGATGAAATGGAGCATGTGCTTCCTTCTCAATGAGCAAGACAGAGAAATTAGAGAAAATGCAAACAGGTGGTGCTATGCAGATTTTATTCAATAGCTCAGGAGCTATAATGAATATTTTTCGTGGGACAACCCATTTAATAATTTTATAACTTGGGTTGGCCACTACAGACTTATTGTCACCGCCAGCTCTCTGAGAAGGTCTGGCAGACGTTCTTCTGTACCTCTTGCATGATGTTCTTTGTTTTGGTTTCACTTTGTCATCTCCTTTCCTTCTCTCAGCTGTCACCTATTTACATTAATTGCCTCCCTTTATATTCCCTCCCATACTGCCTCACTTTGCGGTTTATACTACTTCCTGGATTGAAGTGGTCACTGCTGGAGACTTCCTTAACTGCTTGTTCAGATAAGTCCTTTTATGTATTGTGTTTTCTTGCTGTCTTGATTCTAGGTGACCCTGACTCCCTCCGTATTAAGTGCAGGGAGCCGGTGGTTGTGTCCCCTCACTATTATAGGGTTTTCAGGTGTCACACAGTCTAGGTACGAGGGCATGCAATCGTCTACCTCTGAGACCCTTGTATGTGCTTAGCAGTCAGGGTGAGCTCTTAGGGTTTTATAGGGGTCACCTTTATGCTCCTTAGTTTGGGATCAAGCCAGTCGGATGTTTATCCATAACTTCCAGCTATCTGCAACATCATCCGTGACACTAATTGCTGTTCATGTACTGCACATATAAGGCATTAAACCATCAGCGCTAATGTCAAATGGTCTAATGTGCCTAATTCTTGTTAATTGGCATTGTGTCTTACCTCCAGCCTGGAGCTGCAGGTCTACAATAACCACTGAAGGAGGGTCTTTGGAACAGTCCTGGCCATTAGCGACCTCCATTAACATACAATGCAGATGGACTGCACGTTTATTAATCCCCCTGTCCATATCCAGTGTATGCCAATGAAGGAACACAACTATGAGTATTAACATTTTGGTTTACCATTATGAAAAGTTGATTAGGATACTGATAACAGCAAACCCTTACCTGGATTCACAAGAAGAAAGGATCTACTCTTTAAAATTCAGTTTTCAAAACCGTACCACTGGACAAATATTTTTCAGCCCTTTACTAGAAAAATTAAAAAGGGTATTCTGATTATGTGATGCTATAAAATACCACTAGAATATGCCTTTACTTTATAATCAGTAGTTGTTCAACCACCGGTTATAAAATGGCAGAGACTTTTCTATGCATGGTGCACAACGTGACTGAAGCTCTAGAAAGTATCACACCACATCCCTATTTAAATGCTTTGGACACAATTGAATCCATTGTTTTATTGTTTATTGCATGTATTATGGATAGAGATGAGCGAATCAAAGCTGGCGAAGTGGAATTCGATCCAAATTTCAGGAGAAATTAGATTTGCACCGAAGCCGAATTTCCTCACGCTTCGTGGTAACGAATCACATTTTTTCCTAAAATGGCTGCTGTACTTGTGAGGCCATAGAGAAAAGAACTCTGGGAAGGTGGGATCACCCATAATGTCATGCATGCAGATAGCCAGTCCTGTGATGTCACAACCCTATAAATAGCATCAGCCATCTTAGATTCTTCCATTTACCAGTGTACTTAGTGCAGGGAGAGATGTCAGCAGGCGCTAGGGACAGTGTTTTAAAAAACTTAATTGTGCTAAAAAATGATTTACAAGTGCAGGGCAAGATTATTCAAGGTGTAGGGAAAGGATAGGGAGGAATCATTCCACAGCATGTATGTAGAACAGAGTACTGTAGGGGTGGTTACAGCCTGGGTAATTTGAACAATCCTATTACACCTTGCTGCACTGACTGGGGATCCAAATAGCCATTATACAGCTCTGTAATTCCAGCAAACCATTCTTATTAGGGTGCAAGTGGTGTTTGAAACAGGCATTATTACAAGGAAATATTTATTTGTCTTATTTGCCCTTGTACGGTGCAGTTATACTGTATGATCTTAAGCATTTTTTTAGCTTGTATTAGTGGGGAAAAAAAGGCTTATTAGCCGTTGTTTGGTGAAGTCCTAAAATTACAGCCCTTTTTGTCATGTATTAGTGGCAAAAGTAAAATATATTTGCCGTCAGCGGTGCAGTTATATGTTATAAAGCCCTTTTTGTTGTGTATTAGTTGAAAAAGAAAAAATATATTTGCCAGTCAGCGGTGCAGTTATATGTTTAAAAGCCTTTTGTGGAGTGTATTAGTGGAAAAATAAAAAATATATTTGCCGATCAGTGGTGCAGTTATATATTCTAAAGCCCTTTTTGGCCTGTATTAATGGCAAAAGAAAAATATATTCACCGTTCAGCATTGCACTTATATGTTGAAAAGCCTTTTGCGTAGTGTAAAAGTGGAAAATAATTTGGGTCTAATTGCCAGTAAGCGGTGCAGTTATATATTCTAAAGTCCTGTCTGCCGTGTATTAGTGGCAAAATAAAAATATATTCGCTGTTCAGCGCTGCACTTATATATTGTGTAGTCTAAAAGTGGAAAAAAAATAAGGGCCTATTCGCCGTTCAGCTGTGCAGTTATATGTGGTAAAGCCCTTTTTGCGGTATGGACCGAATTACGTAGTGGTGAAATTTTTTATGTGAAACATGCTTTTTTGGGGAAAATTGATGGGTGAATGGAGATTTTGCTGTGTATGAACCGAATTCCATTATCCTTTTATTTGTAAACTTTTTTTTATTTCAAACATGTTTTTTGGGGGAAATTGATGGGTGATTGTAGACCTCCATTTGCTGTATGGACCAAATTACATAATAGTGAAATTTTTTATGTGAACATGCTTTTTGGGGAAAATTGATGGGTGAATGTAGACTTTCTTGTGTATGAATCAAATTCCGTTTATTTAATTCCTTTTATTGGTAAACTTTTTTATTTCAAACAAGTTTTTTTGTTAAGTGATTGTAGACCTCCTTTTGCTGTATGGACTGAATTACGTAGTGGTGAAATTTTTTATGTGAAACAGCCTTTTTTGGGCAAAATTGATGGGTGATTGTGGACCTCCTATTGCTGTATGGACCGAATTACGTAGTGGTGAAATTTTTTATGTGAAACAGGCTATTTTGGGGAAAATTGATTGGTGATTGTAGACCTCCTTTTGCTGTATGGACCGAATAACGTCATCATGTGTCCTGCACTAAACATAATGAAGACGCTGATGACAACACACCAGCAGACTCTGCCTTTACCATCTATTCACAATTAAATCAAGATGCTTTTGTAAGTTGAAAATATTCATCTATTTTTATCTGCTCCATCTGCATTCGATCTCCACAGCACACAAGAAAAGACAAGAGAGCCTCTGCTTTAGAGTCCAAGCCCAGATTCTTAAGATCAGGAGTTCCATCAGAATTGTGCGTAACATTCTTGCTCCCTGTGAAAAGCCATAACAAAAGGACTCCAGAGGCATACACATCAGAGAAAGCTGAAGCTGGTTACCCCAATTTTAATTCTGGAGCAGTAAGCATCAGGAAGCAAATAGAGGTGGCTGAACTCCGCTGCTCTGTATCTCTTGTGAAGTCAATGTCTACAACTATGCCCTTCTTGAAATTTACAGCAAATGCATTATTTTTATGTAGAAATCCAAGAATTATGTTGGAGGCATGTAGTGTATGCAAGCCATGTGCGATCCCTTTCATCGCTCTCACGCTGTTCTGCACCTGGTTTGACTGGGCGAACGGAGTCACACAGAGGAGGAACTGCTCCGTGTCCTTCATCTAGAAATCGAATCCTGGGGGTGGAGCTTGCGCCGGATGAAGATGGTCGCATAGCTCTGAGCTCTGTGTAGAGATCGTCCCTAACGTCAGCTAAAATTAGCTTACAGAGGCAGAGATGGTGAAGATCGGGAACGCCAAGCATGGTGACACTCCTGCTCCCTCCAAAAACCAGATCGCTGGAGGTGACATGGAGAAATTCTTAAAGAAAGCTGCCGCAACGGTAGCAGCCAGAGAGCCTAAGATGGCGCCGACACCACAGGCCAAGGCACAGAAGCGCGCCCCAGCACAATCAGAAGGGGAAAGCGATTCAGATGACGCACATACCAGCTCTGACCTCCCGGTCACAAGAAAATACCTCGACCGCGCTCTGAGCAGGATAATGGAGCCGATCCTTGCAGAGTTGTCAGCATACAGGAACGAGGTGAGGCATATTGGGGACCGTGTGGAAAACTTGGAGTCACACCAAGCAGAGATCTTAAACCACCAGTCTGCGGTGACAGATTCTTTTCGCCGCTGTGCCTTATACTTAAACGATCTACATAGCTCGCTAGAAGATCAAGAAAACAGGGGGCGCCAAAATAATCTGAGATTCAGGGGCGTACCAGAATCGGTCTCCCCTGGGGACGTTTCGGCCTCCATTATTGAAATATGCGGGATTCTGTTGGGCCCTAACTTCCCTCAAGAAATAATCATAGAAAGGGCGCACAGAGCCCTTAGACCTAAGCCTAAGCCGGCGGAACCTCCCAGGGACGTAATATGTAGGTTCCTAAATTTCCAAGTAAAAACTGCCATTTTGGAAGCTGCACGAAATCATCCGGAATTAACATATGAAGATTCTAAGATCGATATATATCAAGATTTAGCCCCTTCAACTCTGAAGAAGCGCAGATCCCTCAAGCCGCTGACAGATTGGCTACATACCAAGAAAGTTCTATATCGTTGGTCTTATCCCTTTGGCCTAACCTTTTCATATGCGGGCAAAAGAGTCAACATATCATCATTCACAGATCTTACATCTGCCTTTGAGCTTCTAAACATACCGCCTTTGCCGATTGAAAATTGGGAACTTTTCCAAGACCTCGGTGCTCTGCCAGATATCCCCAAGGTGGCTCCATTCGAATTACCACGTACGCCGAAGTCCTCCCGATCCAAGAAAAGAGGTCTCCAGCTTACCCCAAGAAGTCTTTCACAAGAACAGTAAAAAGACTTTTTTGTATATAATATGGTAGCCTTAAGCTATGCTAATATTCAAAGGCCTTCACCTATATATTGCCTAGTATCTGTGAGATTGCTGTTAGTATGTTTTCTGACAACCTGCTCACAAGTCTCTTGATGTTCCTTTCTCATTTTTGCCTTATTGCTGCCCTTTTCCGGGCGTTATACGATCTCCCAATCGGTCTACAGACCAATTAACCCCCTCCTGACTATGACAAATCATAATTTGTCTATGCTTGCTCTTGTTGTTTGTTTAACAAGTTGTGTTCTGTTCCTTTTCCCTACCCCTAACTCAAGGTATATGTCTCTTCTATTGAATTGGAGTGACTCCTACTCACGCATAACCCTCATGATACATGTGACAGAAGACTACAGTGAACCTGACATATCTTCTAAAAAGAGACCACAACAGCTTCAAGGTAATTCCACACACACTATAAATAATGGCTGATTTGTCAGTAGCTTCTTACAATGCCAAAGGCTTTCACTCCCCTTCCAAACGGAGCCAAATCTTTGCCATTCTAAGAAAAGCCGGGGCTAGTGTGATATTTCTCCAGGAGACACATTTCCGCTTCAACCGATATCCAGATATGCGGTTCTCCCATTTCTCCAACTGGTACCACTGTGGGAGTAGTTCTTCAGCTTCCAGTGGGGTTAGTATTGGGTTACAGAGGAAAATCCCTTTTAAACTAGTCAGCCAAAGTATAGACCCAGAAGGCAGGTATATCTTACTCAAAGGCACAATAGGGCCACAAACATATACTTTCATTAACTTATATGCCCCTAATTCCAACCAATCACGCTGGTTTTCTGACATTTTCCCTATTATTGAGTCATTCAAGGAAGGTATAGTGATCGCCGGAGGTGACTTAAATGTGGCTCTCTTCCCTCAACTAGATACCTCCTCTCATAAATCATCCCACTATAGAAGGGCTCTAAAAGCTATCAAAAATACTCTTTGGGATCTGCATTTGGTTGACGTCTGGCGATCCTTCCACCCTAGCGCTGCAGACTTCACTTTCTTTTCCCCTACACATAAAACCTACCACAGATTAGACTATTTGTTTATCTCTAAGGAACACATACACCTTTGCAGAGAGGCATCCATTGGTGCTATTCATTTATCAGATCATTCTCCAATATACATTACAGTATTGGCCCCAAATGAAACGCCCTCGTGTTTTAACTGGCGGCTAAATGAAACCCTTCTGGGATATCAAGACTCGTTGAGCGGATTTCCAAACACCTTAAAGAATACTTCTCCCTAAATAAAAGCTCTGATATATCGGCTAACACCCTCTGGGACGCTCATAAACCAGTTATTAGAGGACAATTTATTAACATTGGCACATACCAAAAGAGAGAGAGAGAAAGAGAAATAGATGACACTCTAAAAAATATCCAGAAGCTAGAGTCATGCCACAAAGCTAAACCCTCTGACACTAAACTCAAAAGGTTATCAGAATATAGGGCCAAATTTAGATCTCTTTTAGCTAATAGAGCAGCTAAATACTACATGAGCTCCCAGCACAAATTCTTTGCACATGGGGATAAGGCCACCAAGTTCGTAATGAACAAGATCAAAGGGAGGAGGTCCACTAATTATGTCCACCAACTATCCTCACAGGATGGTACTCCTATTTTTTTGGTCAATCAGATTGCTGCCCAATTCCGTTCGTTTTATAACTATTTATATAATCTCCCCTCTACTCTTGAACCAAGAACCCATGTCTCAGCCATATCTTCCTTTCTGGAAACCGCGAAGATTCCTAGCATTGACTTGGAACAGAAGTCAAATCTCACAGCTCCTTTTACCCTAAACGAATTAAAGAAAGCAATGAATCAAATGCCGACAGGCAAAAGTCCAGGTCCTGATGGCCTTCCGCTAGCATACTACAAAACGTTTCAGGAACTCCTTCTTCCTTATCTTTTGGAAGTTTGCAATCAAACACTTGAGGGAACCCCTCTTCAAGAGACATGACGGCAGCCCACATAACTCTCATCCCCAAAAAAGGGAAAGACGCCAAACTATGCTCCAATTACAGACCCATTTCCCTCCTAAACATAGACCTAAAACTCCTGGCCAAGATGTTAGCTAATAGATTAGCTATTCTCCTCCCTCAACTTGTTCATGGAGATCAGGTGGGTTTTGTCTGTAGCAGAGAAGGCAAAGATAATACCACGAGGGTGATTAATATTCTTTGTCATGCTAAAAAGATTTCCTCTCCCTTGCTTTTACTCAGCACAGATGCTGAGAAAGCATTTGCCAGGGTCAATTGGTCATATCTAAAACAAGTGCTACATGGATTTGGCCTACCTGATTCCTACATTAAAGCAGTTTTTTCGATGTATGAACAAGCAACAGCTTCAGTCCTAGTTAATGGTACTATATCCTCCTCCTTTGCTATTAGAAATGGGACTCGGCAGGGTTGCCCCCTCTCACCTCTCTTATTTATATTAGCTCTTGAACCCCTTTTAGCAAATATAAGATTGGACCGGGAGGTGATGGGTCTATGTTTGGGAGGCAGGGAACAGAAAATTGCAGCCTTCGCGGACGATGTTCTTATAATGACGACCAATCCAAAAACGTCTCTACCCCTAATTCAGTCCCATCTGAATACATATAGCATACTGTCAGACTTTAAAATTAACGCGAATAAATCGCTGGTCCTATGCTCGGGTATTCCTCGGGCAACCAAAGGCCATTTAATGTTGGAATCCCCATTTAACTGGTCCTCTCCCAATATCACATGCTTAGGGGTCAAAATTAGTCCAGATATCACGGAACTCTTTTCTCTTAACTATACTCCCTTAAAAAAATCTATTATAGAGGCGATTGATAATTTGGCCAGATCCAACCCAACACTGTCTTGGTTTGGTCGAAAGAACCTTCTTTCTTCCTTAATACTTCCCAAACTCACCTATTTGCAGCAAGTTCTCCCTATTCCTGTCCCCAAATGTTATTATGATTCAATTATGAAAAAATTTAGGTCTTTCATTTGGAATGGAAAGAAGGCGAGACTCTCTACTTCTCTCCTCACTAAACCTAGGCAAGCTGGGGGAATAGGCCTACCAAGTCCGGAGCTGTATGGGAGGGCCATTCTCCTCTCACATTTATTAGCTTGGATGAGCGCTTCTCCGTCTTCAGCTGTGGTCCAGATAGAGCTAGATATACTGAATAGACCAGCTAGAGCGCTTCTCTTGGGTCAGGAGACGGTCTTTTCTGGCCATATGTCTCCTTATCCAATTGTTCGGGCAGTACTGGAGGCATGGAAGTGGTTATCATCCACACATTGTTCTATCCCATTCCCTTCGCCCACTCTAACCGTAACAGATGTATTAAGCACGGCCCCTTCCGCATTAAGAGACTCTACTTCAACAGGTCTGATGTCTTCTTTAACACCAATAATATCTTTAGCTCTCCCTACTGGAGGATGGATGGACTTAAGAGAGACAAATATCCTGCTTAACCCTCATCCACGAGATTTTTTTATCTGTTACTTACCTTAGGGCCTACATAAAACAACACATCAAGGTAGGTGATCTCCTTCGCCCACTAGTTTGGCTGGAAGCTCTAATTTCACAACAAACGCTGCCCAGAAAACTCATATCACGGCTATACAGTAAATTGCGTCTACCTCCTATGATAGCTAAACCATCCTTTGTTATGCAATGGGAATCGGATCTCAATACCACACTTCCTCATGAATCCCTACCTAAATTACTAGAACTCCCCCATGGTGCCTCCCGCTGTGTCAGAATTCAGGAAAACAGCTACAAAATCCTTACAAGATGGTACAATACACCAGACAAGATTGCGAGATTTGCTGGTTCTGCTTCTGATGTGTGCTGGAGGTGCCTTGGAGAGAGAGGAACCTTCCTCCATATTTGGTGGACCTGCCCACTTATTCAGATATGGTGGAGTGAAGTCTTTTCTATGGCTAATGACGTTTGTGATACATCGGTCCAGCCCTCCCCGCAAATTGCCTTACTCTCACTTTATCAAGGGAGAGTGAATGCCAAACCACCGTTTGTATTTACACAGATGATTTTGGCGGCACGCCTCCAACTTCCTAAATTTTGGTTACAGCCTACTGTTCCAACTCTGGACCAATGGATTCAAAAAATTGACCAGATCCATAGGTTTGAGGAATTATCCTCCTGGGAATCCCGCACACACCTGACTTTCCTCAAGAAATGGTCATTGTGGTCCAAATATAGATCCCCAAACCGTAAGCTTAGCTCCTTGAAAGCTACGTTAACTGAATCATCTTTGTAACTACTCAACATAAGCATACACCACCTCATCTGCCCACCCAGATAATCTTACATCTCAGATGATAGACTAAAGCACCTTGTTACATGGTCTCACTCTCACTACCGGGTCTTTGACTCCTAGCCTCATAAATACCTTAGATATTGGAAATGTATTTCAAAGTCGCTAGAGATTGACTTGTATCTTAACTCATGTATTGCGTAATGCATGGATTTTTTACTTGTATTCACTCTGAACTTTATTACTATGATATGGCCTGCGACCCTATGCCTTGATACCCTGTTATTTCCTGTTATAATGTAAAATTTACAATAAAAATATAAATAAAAAAAAATTAAAAAAAAGAAATCGAATCCTGGCTTTCTCTGCGACAACTCAAAATCAGAACCATGGTGACCGACAACGGGAAGAACGTGGTGTCGGCGCTATGTCAAGGATGGATGAGCCATGTTCAATCTGGTTGTCAAGTGGTTCCTAAAGTCTTCCACCCATCTGCAAGACATCCTAAAAATGGCCAGGAAACTTTGCATGCACTTCAGACACGTTTACACTGCAAAGCACACCCTCCTTGAACTGCAGTGGCAGAACGGCATCCCCCAACATAGGCTGATATGCAACGTTTCCACCCTCATGTTGGACCAACTATACGAACAGAAAAGGCCATCAACGATTTCTTGATGATCCAGGCGGACAGGAGTATTCCCCTGTGTAACTTCGAAGTCAGCCAGTGGCAGCTCATGCGTGACATCTGCCGTTTGCTGAGGCCCCTTGAGGCGGCCACTTCGCCAAGACTACGGGATGAACAACGTCTTCCACTGCTTCATGTCCTGGAATAGATGATGTTAAATCTGGCTGGTCAGGGAACTGGAGATGTGGCGCATACATCTCATGGCCACATGAGTCCTGTGGGGGCTGAACTGGAGGAGGAGGACATTAGAGCACAAGCAATGTGTATCGAAATTGGTGGTTTTTCTACACAGGTGAAAGGAGAGGAGGAGCATGAGCAGCCAGAGGAGCAACAGGGGGATGAGGAAGATGAGGCAGAGGACCCAGACACACCATGGCAGTATGCAGGGATGACTTCTGGCTCTCCTCCTTGTTGGACCCTTGCTACCGGTCCAAAATTAGGGCCTTTTTACAAACTAAACTACTATAGAGACATCCTATGTAGTCAGTTGGCTGCTGCCTATCTGCGCCAACGCCCATCTTCACGCAGGTCTGACCGGGGGGGGGGGGGGGCCCTCTGCACTCACATTCTACTGCCATGGCTGCTGTAGGGGGGTGGGGAGGCAGGAACAATACCAGCTCCATCAGCAGCAACCTAAATTTTCTTCACCCGCCTACTGAAGAAATTACTCACCAGCAGCAGCAGAAAGACATAGAGCAGAACTTGAACCAGCAGGTGGTAGCATACTTGGACAGCACTCTGCCACCGCGTGTTGAAGATCTGCTGAACTGCTGGGCAACCAAACTGGATTTGTGGCCGCAACTGGCAAAGTTTGCCCTGGAAAAGCTGTCCTGCCTGGCCAGTAGTGTGGCATCAGAGCAGGTGTTTAGTGCGGCACAGGCCATAGTTACCCCAAGAAGAACTTGCCTGTCCACCTGAAATGTGGAGAGACAGACCTTTGTCAAGATGAATCAGGCATCAGGCATGACCATGGATGACTGTGTAGCACTACTGCCATGCAGCCTTTAACTGAATTGGGTTGTAGTGCTGTAGTAGTAGTGTGACTGCAGAATTGGAAAAACCCAGCAATGTTGCGACAGGTGTGATGTCCAAGATCACAGTGTATCCCCAGCCTAAGGTCTCATTGTATCTGTATGTATGTATCTGCATTAGTTGTTCACCAAAATATTCAGCATATCCGCAAAATTACGAAATGCATGTTTCGGTATGTCTTAAGTATTTTGAAGATCCGCAAAAAAACGGAAAGTATCAATCTAATAAAGATTCAAAGGTGAAATGACATGGCTTTAAAGTTTGTGGACATGGATCCGCAAAATACGGATTGCATACAGAACACATTCCTTGTTCAATCCACAATTTTGTGGAACCGTAGACTTGAATGGGGAGACGAACCACATTTTGCAGACAAGTATAGGACATGTTCTATCTTTTATGCAGACATACAGAAAGGACATACGGAAGCAAATATCACACTGTATGCTATCCTTGGATTTTGCAGTCTATCAGAAATGAATGGGTCTGCATCTGATCCACAAAAATGTGGAACGGATGCAGAAAGAAAGATACAGTCATGTGAATGAGCCCTAATGGTATGGAAATATCCTTCTGGGCATTAGAATTTATCTTTAATTAAGTAGCATGCTCTCATAACATATCTCACCAAGGGCTCATAGACTTTTCTAAATTTAGTATGGTATCCAATCCAATAACTTACTGTATAAAATAAGTAATTTAACATGAATATGTAAATAGCACATAGATTACTAAGGCACGTTAACAAGATAAGACGGAAATAAATAATGTTCCCACTTTTTTTTATCCTATCCATTAAACGTGAAGAATTGATGCCTTAATAGCTTAACATTTATTCCTGTCATGTAAACGTTGTGAAAGCAATCAAATGGAAAGTGGAGATGCCTTTTATAGCACAATATGATGGATTCAAGATCTATAAAACTGCAAAGGGGAACTACATTGAAATATCAAAGTCAAAATGTTAATGAACTTATCTGAATGTTTCCTTGTTTGCTCCCACTTTCAAATTAATCATAAACCAATCCATAAATCAAAGCCCTGATTTACTCGTTAACAACCTTAGCTATTATTGAAACCGCAGTGGCATTTGTCTAGCATGATACCGATTTTATCACAAGTGCCATATATTATAGAAAGAAATGAAACTTTCTCGCGCATATTTACGGCTAAGAAGATTGAAAGGAGAATTGACTGGAATTTTTACGCTGTCTAAATTCGGTCATATAATGCAGAAAACTGTCATTAATCATATAATATACATAGATACCAGGATCTCCAGAGCAGAAGACACTCTTTGTAACTGCTTGTCACTTTGAATGAAAGTTCTAAACAGCCGACACCTTTCTATACTAACTCAATTTGGCAGTGGCAGAAGTGTATCACCATGTTGGATGTTTGCTGTATTGGAAATTATGTGGCTGGAACCAAAAAGCTAGTAGATTTAGACAGTTGAATAAACAAATAGTAGCAGGCAAACTTAAATATGGAGTAAGCAAATAAAAGGAAGAGACCACTGTGGTACTCAGCAGAAGTGGCCAAAATCATTAAAAACAAAAAGATAGCATTTAGTAATTATAAAAAAAAAAACGAGAATGAAAAATTTTATTAGGATGTGTTTCTAATATATTGTGTATTGTCATCATGTCTCTCAGTGTCAGGGTAAACCATTGGAGTGGATATCTTCCTGTGTATGTCCTGTCACAGCTGCTGGGCGCAGAGGTCTCCGTCGGCGAGTGGTCCATGTCCTAAGCGCTGGGCTGTGGGCCGGGGGAGACTGATGTGTTCAGCAGAGCAGTGTTTTGTTGGCTGATGTATGGACGCCAGCTAGGGCCCCCACGCAAGACACAGATTTATTGGCTTGGCGTGGATGCATTTGTTAAGAGAACAATATAATGAAAGGAATGTGCGTTTGTTTTCTCTAGTGCGCCTGATCAGCTGCTGGAGATAATGACGTTGTCCTGTAAATAAACATGCATGAGGATCATTGTAATTTTATCTGGCATTGATCACTGAGCAAGGCTGGATAAAATTAACTCCAGTGGTAATGGTAGATTATTGCATTCATGTGTTTGTTGGCTAGGTTATTCTAAATGATGGTGTCTTGTCTTCCCATCTCATCACTTCCTGCATCCTTGTTATGGGCCAGCCCCTTTTACACCTTTTGTGAGTAAATAAAAGAAACAGACTGGGCAGGGGGAAGGGGGTTGCTCAGCAGAATTCAAGATGGTAACACCTGTGTCTGACTCTGACTGCGGTTGAGGGATATTTACCTTTCCTTACACAAAGTTTGATGAGAGCGGATTTCAGATATTAATATTTCTACATCACAAACAAGTTATAAGAGCTTCTAAAGCACAGGCAGAAGAGAAATTAGCTCAGTCAGTGAAAAAAGGCAATAAGACATTCTTCAGATACATAAATGAAAAAAGGAAACTAAAACAAGGAATTACCAAATTAAAAACAAAAGAAGGAAGGTATATGGAAGAAGATAAAGAATTAGCTGACTGCCTCAATAAATATTTCTGTTCAGTTTTTACAAAGGAAAATGAAGGAAAAGGACCTCAGTTAGGAACGAAGACTAATGAATCTTTTGATGCATGTGTCTTTACAGAGGAAGAGGTTCTAAGTCAGCTGTCTAAAATTAATACAAATAAGTCACAGGGGCCTGATGGGATACACCCAAAGCTATTAAAAGAGCTCAGCGGTGAACTAGCAAAACCATTAACAGATTTATTTAACCAATCACTGGTAACAGGAGTTGACCCAGAAGATTGGAAATTAGCAAATGTTGTGCCCATTCACAAGAAAGGCAGTAGGTAGGAATCGGGCAACTATAGGCCAGTAAGCCTGACATCAATAGTGAGGAAATTAATGGAAACCATACTTAACCATGATAAGTGCAAGATAATGCACCTGGGACGTAAAAACCCTAGAGCAGAATATACAATCAGTGATACAGTCCTAACCTCAGTATCTGAGGAAAGGGATTTAGGGATCATTATTTCAGAAGACTTAAAGGTAGGCAGACAATGTCATAGAGCAGCAGGAAATGCTAGCAGAATGCTTGGGTGTATAGGGAGAGGCATTACCAGTAGAAAGAGGGAGGTGCTCATGCCGCTCAACAGAGCACTATAGAGACCTCATTTGGAGTATTGTGCGCAGTACTGGAGACCATATCTCCAGAAGAATATTGATACATTGGAGACAGTTCAGAGAAGAGCTACTAAACTAGTACATGGATTGCAGGATAAAACTTACCAGGAAAGATTAAAGGACCTTAAGATGTATAGCTTGGAAGAAAGACGAGACAGAGGGGATATGATAGAAAATTTTAGATACACAAGGGAATTAACAAGGTAAAAAAGGAGAGAATATTTAAAAGAAGAAAAACTGCTACAAGAGGACACAGTTTTAAATTAGAGGGGCAAAGGTTTAAAAGTAATATCAGGAAGTATTACTTTACTGAGAGAGTAGTGGATGCATGGAATAGCCTTCCTGCAGAAGTGGTAGCTGTAAATACAGTGAAGGAGTTTAAGCATGCATGAGATAGGCATAAGGCCATCCTTCATATAAGATAGGGCCAGCGGCTATTCATAGTACTCAGTATATTGGGCAGACTAGATGGGCCAAATGGTTCTTATCTGCCGACACATTCTATGTTTCTATGTTTCTATATCTAAAATCAAACATCAACTACACTTGTGAATGCATACAATTAGAGTATAGGTGCAGGAATAAATATTAGCAGGCTATATGAACCAAAGTTAATATCCACTGAGGTAATAAAAAATGTCTCTATAGCAGCAACAATAATGGTGGGTTTTCCAATTTCAAAAAGAATGTATGGAGCTTTGATTTGAGTCAATGTCCTGAAATAGTTGTATCGACATAAAGTTGATGCAAAAGTATAAAAATGTGTACCAATTATAGGGCAATCAAGTTGGTATACGTTTTGATACTTTAAATCAACTTTATGTCGATACAACTATTTCGGGACATTGACTCAAATCAAAGCTCCATACATTCTTTTTGAAATTGGAAAACCCACCATTATTGTTGCTGCTATAGAGACATTTTTTATTACCTCAGTGGATATTAACTTTGGTTCATATATGCTGCTAATATTTATTCCTGCACCTATACTCTAATTTTATGCATTCACAAGTGTAATTGATGTTTTATTTTAGATATTAAATACGTACTCCATATGTAAGTGTGGCTGCTACCATTTGTTTATTCACTTATACTTTTTAGACTGGGTGACTCTCTACCAGTTGCACCTACCCATCTATACTCTCGGTTGAGCAACCCAATACGATATTCTTGCTCTATAGATTTAGACAGTTGTATACTCAGCCTCAGTCTTCAATTGTGGAGGATCCCAATAGAAAAGCTTGTAGGAGTTCTCAAGGCTCAAAGTCATGATGAATTGTTAGGCAAAACTTAATAGGCACCTATGGAGAAGACTATATAATATAATGAAATAAAGTTGCTTACCTGCTATTTGCAATAAATGTAAGTGAGAATCCACAACTGTTTCAATTCATGGTGGTGCTCTGAAACTTCTTTCCATGCCCTGGAATAGGGGTGAAAAACTGTAGCTATTAATATTCTTTCGGTCACTAAGAAACCAGCATGGTTTCCAAATGCGTAGGCTAGTTTTTACGGGCTGTGAACAATATGTTGTAATGGAGATTAAATAGAGGATTGTTTTTAATACAATGCACTGGCTAAGCCAAAATAATATTGATTGCAAAGGAGAGAAACATTCTTAGACATGTAGTAATGCTATCATGGATTGCAATATTGGGTTAAATAATTAATCCTACTGTTTCATGGGATCCTTCAGTTGTGCTGGAAGAACCTTCCATCTCAAGGCACTACTTTCCTCAAAACTTCGACATGTAAATACCTTTTAAAGAGGTCCTATCACCACAAAATGCAGTGCAATGTGCATGCAGTATATTAAAGAGCAGGAGAAGCTAAGAAGATATATATTATATATAGTTTAGTGGGGAAAGTCTCACTTCAGCAAGTAGCATTTATCATGTAGAGAAAGTTAATACACTTGCTCATGTATAGTTATTACCCATATTGCTTGTCTTGCTGGCCTGATTCATTTTTCTATCACATTATACACTGATCATATCCAGGGGTTGCGACCACCCTGCATTCCAGCAGCGGTGGTCGTGCAGCCATACTATAGGAAAAATATTTTAGGTGAGGGCCTGCAGGTGAGCTGACCCTCTAAAACATTATATGCGAGAGCCTTCAGGTGAGCGGACCCTGTAAAAAATTGTAGGTGAAGGCCTGCTGGTGAGCTGACTCTGTAAAAAATTATATGCGAGGGTCTGCTGGTGTGGTGACCCTGTAAAAGAATTTAGGTGCAGGCCTGCTGGTGAGCTGACCCTGTAAAACATTATATGTGACGGGCATATATGCGAGGGCGAATAAGCATGTTAATATGATGGAAGAGGAGAAGGAAGATGAGAAAAGGAAGATTCAACCATATTCCCTTGTTTGTGGTGGAAGGGGTGCATGGGAATACAGTGTATTCAGTACATTATAAACAACACATTTAAATTCCCTTATGTTCATCAGCTTTCCTGTGGTGGAGTCGAGAAGTCAGGGTCAATCCAGGCCTTGTTCATTTTTATAAGAGTCAACCTGTCAGCATATGTGCATTTGCTTGAAATACTGCAATTATATTCTTGGTTTAAAAAAAATTACCCATTTTTGGCAAGACCCTACATCTGTGACATTTGCAGCATTTCTCTGTGTGCAATTTAATCTTGAAATACAGCAATAATTTTCTGGGTTTAAAAAAGAGACCCTTTTTGGCAAAACCCTCCATCTAGGGCCTATGCCGCATTTGTCAGTGGGCAATTTAAGCTTTAAATACTGCAATAATTTTCTGGGTTTTAAAAAACACCCTTTTATTGCAAAATTTTAAACTTTAAAGCCCTTGCTGCATCTGTCAGTGTGAAATACAAGCGTTATATACTGCTGTCATATTCTGTTATTAAAAAAAACACCCATTTAGGGCAAAATCCTAATTTTGCTGCATTTGCTGCATCTGTCATTGTAAAATACAAGCTTGAAATACAGCAATCATTTTCTGGGTTTAAAAAAGCACCACATTTTGGCAATACCCTCCACCTGGGGCCTTTGAAGCATTAGTTAGTGTGCAATTTAAGTTTGAAATACAGCAATATTTTTCTGGGTTTAAAAAAACACCCTTTTTGGGCAAAATACTAAATTTTACAGCCCTTGCTGCATCTGTCAGTGTGAAATAAAAGCGTTATATACTGCTGTCATATTCTGTTATTAAAAAAACAACCATTTTGGGCAATACCCTACATCTGGGGCCTATGCTGCATTTGTTAGTTTGACGTACAATACTGCAATAATATTCAGATTGAAAAAAAACACCCATATTGGGCAAAATACTAAATTTGCGGCCTTTGCTGCATCTGTCAGTGTGAAATACACGCGTTAAATACTGGTGTTCTATTATGTTATTAAAACACCCATTTTGGGCAAGATCCAAAATTTGCGGAGAATGAGGAGAGCATTGAATAAGGGACGTGGCTCAGGTCGTGGTGCTGCTGGTGGAGCTCCTGTTGCAGGGAGATGACATAGTTGATCTGTGCCAGCTACACGCACAAGTAAAAGACCTTCCTCAGGTGTGAGTAGGCGACAGAACCTTCAGCGTTTGGTCGGGCCTAATGCGGCTCTACGAATGGTGAGGCCAGAACAAGTACAGACGATTAAGTTGCTGACAGTGCCTCCAGTTCTTTAACATTGTCTCCTACCCAGTCTCCTGCTGAAAGATTAGAGTTAGCACCTGCAGCCGATGTTCATCAGTCTTTCACCTGACCCCCTTGCAAATCAGTCAAGCAGTCTAAGCCCCAAGTCATACAGCAGTCTCTTCTGCTTTTTGATGACTCTGTTAGCAGGGTTTACCAGGGCCATCCACATAGCCCTGCCTCAGAAATGGAAGAGATTGAGTGCACCGATGCACAACCACTTATGTTTCAAGATGAGTACATGGGAGGGCCACCGCGGCACGTCTCAGACGATGACGAAACACAGGTGCCAACTTCTGTGGCTTTTGAAAGTGTGCAGACCGACAAGGAGGGCAGGGGTGAAGACTGGGTGGAAGATGATGTGGAGGATGAATAGGTCCTCGACCCCACATGGAATCAAGGTCATGCGAGTGACCTATGTAATTCGGAGGAAGAGGCGGTGGTCGCACAGAGCCACCAAGCAGAAGAGGGAGCATGGTACTCCTGCTACTGTTCACTGCAGCAAGGGACTGAGCACACCAAAGCCAGCTCCAAGGAGTTCCCTGGTGTGGCAGTTATTCAGACAATGTGCTGACGACAAGACAGGAATGGTTTGCACGCTGTGCAATCAGAGCCTGAAGAAATGAATAAACGTTCTCAACCTGAGCACAACCTGCATGACCCAGCATCTAAGTGCAAAGCAAGAGCTGCAGTGGAGTAGACACCTCAAAAACAAAGAAAGGACTCTGGCTTCTCCTGCTTCCTCTTCTGGTGCAGTCTCGGCCTCTTCATCCACCTCTGGAGTGACAGTGGCACCTGCCACTCAGCAAACAGAGGATCTGCCAACAACACCACCACCTGGGTCAACAAGCATCTCCACAATGACCCATGGAAGCACTCAGCTCTCCATCTCCCAAACACTGGAGCGGAAGAGGAAGTACCCCCCCTACCCACACGCGATCCCTGGCCTGAATTCCAGCATTTCAAAATTATTGGCCTTCGAAATGCTGTCATCCCGTCTGGTCGAGACAGAGAGTTTTAAAAGCCTTATGGCGGTGGCTGTCCCACAGTACGCCGTGTTTAGCCGCCACTAATTTTCCAGGCGAGCAATCCCTTCCCTGCACAACCAAGTGGGGAACAAAACCAGGTGTGCACTGCGCAATGCCATATGTGGAAAGGTCCACCTAACTACGGATACGTGGACCAGTAAGCACGGTCAGGGACGTTATATCTCCTTAACAGCACAGTGGGCAAATGCAGTGGCGGCTGGGCCTGAGGCAGATAGCAGTTTGGCGCATGTCCTTCCACCACCGAGGATTGCAAAGCGCTTCTCTTTGCCTCCTGTTGCTTCCTCCTCCTACTCCGCTTCCTCATCCTCTACCGCCTCCTCAGCGTAACACCTTCACCACCAACTTCAGCACAGCCAGGGGTAAACGACAGCAGGCAGTTTTAAAACTTATCTGTTTGGGGGACAAACCCCACACCGTGCAGGAACTGTGGACAGGCCTTGAACAACAGACCGATGAGGGGTTGGTGCCAGTGAGACTTAAGCCCGGCCTGGTGGTGTGCGATAATGGGCAAAATCATGTAGCAGCTCTGGGACTAGCCGATTTGACGCACATCCCTTGCCTGGCGCATGTGATAAATTTGGTGGTGCAGAGGTTCCTTAAAAATTACCCCGATATGTCAGAGATGCTGCAGAAAGTGCAGGCCGTCTGTGCGTGCCTTCAGCATTCTCACCCTGCTGCTGCTCGCCTGTCAGCGCTGAAGCATAACTTCGGCCTTCCCGCTCACCGCCTCATATGCTACGTGCCCACAAGATGGGACTCCACCTTGCACATGCTGGCCAGACTGTGCGAGCAGCAGCAAGCGATAGTGGAGTTTCAGCTGCAGCACGCACGGGTGAGTCACTCTGTGGAACAGCACCATTTCACCACCAATGACTGGGCCTCCATGCGAGACCTGTGTTCCTTTTTGCGTTGTTTCGAGTACTCCACCAACATGGCCAGTGCCGATAACGCAGTTTTCACTGTTACTATCCCACTTCTATGCCTCCTTGAAAAAACGCTTCTGGCGATGTTGGAAGAGGATGTGGCCCAGGGGAAGGAAGAGGAATCATTTCATAGTGTTTCCAGCCAGTCATTTACAAGTGGCTCCGAGGGTGGGTTCTTGCACCCTCAAATGCCAGGTACACAATTGTCCAGCCAGGGCACAGTTCTGGAGGATGATGAGGTGGAGGATGAGGAGATGGAGGAGGAGGAACTGTGTTCACAGCAGGATGGCACCCAAACCAGCTCATGGTCATCACTGGTGCGTGGCTGGGGGGAATTCAGAGGACACAGATGATACACCTCCCACAGAGGACAGCTTTTCGTTGCCTCTGGGCAACCTGGAACACAAGCGATTACATGATGCAGTGTCTCTGCAATGACCGCCAAATTGCCCACATTCTAACTTGTGCTGATTACTGGGTGGCCACGCTGCTGGATCCCCATTACAAGGACAACGTACCGTCCTTAATTCCGTCACTGTAGCATGATCGTAAGATGCGCGAGTAAAAGCGCACGCTGGTAGATGCGCTGCTGGTGGCATTCCCACCTGACAGTGGGGGCACATTGGAAGCACAATGCGAAGGCAGAGGAGGAGCAGGAGGTTGACAATGCAGCTGGGGCACCACCAGCACCTCAGAAGGCAGGGTTAGCATGGCCGAAATGTGGAAAAGCTTTGTCAGCACGCCACAACAACCAGCACCACCAGCTGATATCGAACGTCTTAGCAGGAAGCAGCATTTCAGCAACATGGTGGAGTATGTGTGCACACGCCTACACGTACTACACGTACTACACGCCTACACGGTCTGCCCCCTTCAACTTCTGGGTCTCCAACTTGGGCACATGGCCTGAGCTTGCCCTTTTCGCTTTGAAGGTGCTGGCCTGGCCTGCCCTGCAGCCAGTGTATTATCTGAATGTGTTTTTAGCACGGCAAGGGGCGTTATCACAGACAAGCGCAGTCACCTATACACAGCAAATGTGGACAAGCTCACATCCATTAAAATGAACCAGGCATGGATCCCACAGGACTTGTCCGTACCTTGTGCAGAATAGACATGTATACTTGCCTTACCCAGCCATTGTTATACTATAGCGCAATTGCTCATTGTTATATTTTTTATATTTCCCACTCTTTTGGGGTGTAACCTAATTTAAAAAAATTTAAAAAATAAATAAAAATTAAAACGAATAAAAAAGATTGCAGTCTCTCTGGTTATAAACGGTAGACTTTGTACGCAAAGTATGTGTCACGGCCACGGTTTTGGCCGTGACTCCTTGGGAGCCGCATACTGTTGCCCGCGGTTTTGCGTTGTAGTTTCAACCGCAGCTTGAGGCATAATGTAGTTGGCCTCAGGTGCGGTTGCCGCGGACAACAGCTATGTGTGCGGTTTCCTAGGAGTTGTGTGTATGTATGCACTTTTGTATGTCGGTGTGCACTCTCTGTTTTGTGTGGTGTACACTTACATCTTCTCCTCACTGTGGTTGCCCGTGGCAACGTTTGGTTGCATGGTGTACATGTGGTGGCAGTGTCCCGGCCTTCGGGCTGACTCCCAGGACATGGTTGCCACCCATGTCGTTGCCTGCGGCAACAGCCACAGTGTGTTTCTGAGTTGGACACTTTCCCTTTTAATTTATGTTTCCCTTCCCTTGTGTTGGAAGGGTTAACCTCCTTCCTAGTGTGTGTGTGTGTGCACTGGGTGTGTCTGACTGTGGGTGTGACTTCCTGGCCTATATAGCCTCGCTGTTTGCATGGCTCAGTGGGTTGTTTCAGCCATGCTTGCTGGAGCAGCCTCCTGTGTTATTATCTGCCTGTGAGAGCCACCCCTGTGGTCATAAAGAAAATGTCACTTTATGTTTTATGTCATGTTGTGTGAGATGTCCATCTGATGTTCTGTTGGGTCCTTCCTTCGTTTGGTTTGTGCAGCTAATGGTTCTGGATTCTGTGTGTTCTCAGGGATCCAGTCAGCAAGGCTGTGGCAGGTTGGTTGAACTACTTAGTTCACCTGCCATTTCCGTTAGTCTGTTTTGGTTCCCCTTTTTCCCAACAGCTTGGCCAGTGAGACTCCTGCTCCTCCGTGCCTAGGAGGAGTAGGTCGTCTTACCCTGACTCCTAGCGCAGGGACCGGACGGAGGGTGAGTTAGGGATCCGAGGTTCCTGCGCATGGGTCCTCCTACCTTTAAGGTCGGCCCATGCAGTTAGGAGTTAGGGTCAGGGTAGGGACGCTGTTAGGAGGTGACCTGCTCCCTATCCTGTTCTCCTGGCCGAGTAGGCCAACAGCATCTGGCATCGCACGGCTGAGGATTTCCCCCATCCTCAGCCGTGACAGTATGGGAGATTGAAGTGGCAATTAACCCTCAGCAGTGCATTTTTCAATACATCCCCAGAGACCAGTCCGAGGAACAAGGACAAGAGGTGTCGGATGGAGGTATACACATATTGCTTATGTCTGTCAAAAAATCAATCCTTAGAAAATGGCTACAACCAGAGCCACCAGAATGGGAGGAGGTCTTAGGCACAATGAAACATGTGCTTTACATGGAGAGATTGAGAGACATAAGGAAAATTCGGTAGGCAGGTTTATGTTGAAGAAATTAATTTCGGAAGTTCTGTCGGATGCAGAAATAGAGGAACTAATGTCTCCTTTCCAGCAAACAAAGCGGTATTTAGCTTCCCAACTAAAAGGTGACCTTGGTAGACTATCCATTGACTGAGACTGAGTGGGGAGACGTCCCACGAGATTTCCTGTTCGCCCATCGGCCAAACGGGTTCTTTCTTTGTTCAAATGAAACTTATTGAAGACAGAAGCACCTGAGGGGTGAGAGGGGAGAGGGGTTTTGAAACTTATTTTGGGGGGGAGGAGGGGAAATTTTCGCATTTATCTGTTGGACTTTTTCTTCTTCTTATGTGTTTAAAGAAAAGAAACTAACAAGACATTCATTCATTCATAAACTTCATTTGTTTCACCATATGTCATACTTGAATTGTCACCATTCACAATGCAAAAGTGATCTGTACAACATGTATAACGTCTTGTTTTGATAAAAAGATTTGAAAAAAAAAATAAAAATTTAAAACCAAAAACCAGTGTTGGCTACATTGTCCTCCTCCACCCCCGCTTCCACCTATACCGCTACATCCACCGCCTCCTCAACCTCCTACTCTATATGGACCTCCACCTCATACATCAAGATTATTTTATTTTATTTGTACGTATTTTATTTTATTTCATGTCATTTCACTAATTTGTCTGTTCATTTTCGGGTGACATTCACCAATTTTTGGCTGTAATATACCCCTGCTCTACCTAGTAGACAGGTAAACAAATTTCACTAAATTATCTGTTACATTTTCGGGTGAAATTTACCAATTTTTGGCTGTGATATATCCCTGCTCTACCTAGTAGACAGGTAAACAAATTTCACTAATTTGTCTGTTATATTTCCGCGTGACATTCACCAATTTTTGCCTGTGTTATACTCCTGCTCTACCTAGTTGACTGCTTAATAAATGCCACAAATTTTTCTGTTACATTTTCAGGTGGAAGTCACCAATTTTGGGCTGTAATATACCCCTGCTCTACCTAGTAGACAGGTAAACAAATTTCACTAATTTGTCTGTTACATTTTCGGGTGACATTCACCAATTTTTGGCTGTGATATATCCCTGCTCTACCTAGTAGACAGGTAAACAAATTTCACTAATTTGTCTGTTACATTTTCGGGTAACATTCACCAATTTTTGGCTGTGATATACCTCTGCTCTACCTACTGTAGTTGACAACTTAATAAATTTCACAAATTTTTCTGTTACATTGTCGGGTGACATTCACCAATTTTTGGCTGTGATATACCCCAGCTCTACTTAGTTGACTGCTTAATAAATTTCACTAATTTTTCTGTTACATAATTGGGTGACATTCACCAATTTTTGGCTGTGATATACCCCTGCTCTACCTAGTAGACAGCTTAATAAATTTCACTAATTTTTCAGTTACATTCTTGGGTGACATTTTACCATTTTTGCCATGAATAAACCCCTGCTCTGCATAGGTGACAGGGACAAAATTTTAAAAATCATCTGTTCCATTGGTGGGTGACATTAACCCATTTCTGGCGATGAAAAACCCCTGCTCTGCATAGGTGACAGGGACTTAAATTTCTAAAATTTGTCTTTAATTGTATCTTTCATTCGATCCTTCTGCTTTAATAACTTGTCCCACATTTCCGCTCGATCACATTGCAGCCATTGATCTCCCTTGGATGTGGTCTCTCTTTCTCACGCTCCCTCTCCCACGTGAAACCCTGATTCGCCGCTAACCGTGATCAACATGGTAGGCGCAGAAAATAACATCAAAAGTTGAAAATTGGATCCTGGACGTCACTGGGACGTGTGATCAGGCAGAAGTTATCTAGAGTTAACAAAGCAAAGGGCCTCTCCTGTCCTGTCTAACGTTTCCAAATCCAAAATACCCCAGTGAAATTCCCTATCATTTTTTATTAATCATTCCAATAACAGGGCATCTTAAGAGTCCTGTATTGTTATTTATCGTCACCACCTCCCCGAGTCAGGAGTGGGCAATTGCCGTGCGGCCCCTCCTTTCATTCGATCCTTCCGCTTTGATAACTAATCCTACATTTCCGCTAGATCACATTTAATTTCATACATTAACCTCCCTTGGATGTGGTATCCCTTTCTCATGCTCCCTCTCCGGCATTTAACCCTGATTCTCAGCTAACCATGATCAACATGGTAGGCACAGAAAAGAACATTGAAAGTTGATAGAGCAGATATCCAATTGTATCGTGGACATCACAGGGACGTGCGACATGGTGGAGCAGTATGTGTGCACACGCCTAAATGTGCTGACTGATGGGTCTGCCCCCTTCAACTTCTGGGTCTACAAATTGGGCATATGGCCTGAGCTTGCCCTTTACGCTTTGAAGGTGCTGGCCTGGCCTGCCCTGCAGCCAGTGTATTGTCTGAACATTTGTTTAGCCCGTCTGGAGGGGGTTATAACAGGTCATCTTTCCCAATGTTTTGGGGTGTACCCTAATTTAAACAACAAAAATAAAAATAAATAAAAATAAAACCAAATAGCAGTGTAGGCTACCTCCTCATCCTCCACCGCCGCTTCCACCTAAACCGCCACATCCATCGCCTCCTCAACCTCCTACTCCATATGGACCTCGTCCTCCAAGATTAAGATTATTATTTTTTATTTTTACAAATTTAATGTTATTTGAAGTAATTTCCCTATCCACATTTGTTTGCAGAGCAGTTGCCATGCTCTTAACCACATTTTGCTGCCATTTGCAGCCCTCTAGCCCTTTGCATGACTTTTTTACAGACATTTTAGTGCTCAAAAGTTCGGGTCCCCATTGATTTCAATGGTATTCGGGTTCGGGGTCAAGTTCGGGTCAAGTTCGGGCCCCGAACTCGAACTTTTTTGGGAAGTTCGGCCAAACCCGAACATCTAGGTGTCCGCTCAACTCTAGTGATGAGCGAGCATGATCGATCGAATACTTTTTCGGCTCAAGCATCGCTATGCTCGGTACATGGCAGTACTCGGCCGAGTACCGCATGTGCTCGAGCGCCATGCACGAGTCTCTCTCCCGCACGTTTCGCGGCTGCTAAGCAGCCAATAAACGTGCAGTTAAGTACTGCCATCACTGTAACGCCAGTAGCCATGTTGGCTGCTGGCATTACAGTGATTGGCTGGCTGGAACGCGTCCCGATGACGCGGGTTCTGCTCATTGCGAGTCAGGGAGAGCGGCGCTTAGGAAGGGGCAGATAGTGTAGGTAGGTTGTGATCGCAATTTTTTCCATTTTAAAATGTTTCAGACACAAAAGTCCTTTTAAGGACTATTGTGTGTGGTGGCAGCAATTTAATTGTGCAAAGTTGTACTATTTTTTTTTAATACTTTTGAAATAGTGATTATTTTGCTATATAGAAGGTGTCTGCAGTGACTTGTGACATCTATGCAGCAATACCTTCGGTGTGTCAGGGGCAGAGATAGGAATCTATCCACATTTTTGCTGTCAACTCTGCAATCAATGAATTGTGTGATCTGCGCTTCAATACATTCTGTGGTTGTCAGGCCCAGATATAGGGAAAAATATAAATATAAACTACATCAGAAACGAGGGTCTGTAACCCAGATTCCAATAATCTGGGCCAAAAATAGTGTCCATATTCTGTGGTGTTCTGTGACATATACAGTACGCCATCCGAAAACAGTTTCTTTAGTGTAAATTTAAATAATCAGGGGCCAGTCCTCATCTACTGTGTCTGTAGTGTATGCTTGTAATACACATCTGTGACACATTTAGTACTCCATCCAAAAACTGTTTCTTTAGCCTAAATTTAAATAATCTGGGCCTAATCTAGTGTCCATAGAGTGTGGCTTTCTGTGACATATACAGTACGCCATCCGAAAACTGAGTTTGTATTGCAAATTCCAAAAATCTGGGCCTAATCTAGTGTCCATATTCTGTGTGTTTCTGTGACATATACTGTCCTGCATCCGAAAACTGAGTTTGTATTGCAAATTCCAAAAATCTGGGCCAAATCTAGTGTCCATATTCTGTGTTTTTCTGTGACCTATACTGTCCTGCATCCAAAAACTGAGTTTGTATGACATATTGTAATGGTCGCGTACAAACACACACAGGGGGGAGGGAACTGACCACTGCGCTCCACCCTCACCCCTGGTCCTGCTTACTTGCCTCGCAAGTCCTAATGACAGGGGACAACTGGATGGCAATCCCTAGCTTGGAATAAGTGCTGGGAGGACAGACCAGATAGAAAACAGAACGTGAACGGACCGAGTCAATACCAGGAGAGCAACGAAGTACAAATGGAGCAAGCAGAGAATAGTCAGGAGAAGCCGGGGTCATAAATACCAGGAGAGTCGTGAAGTACCAAATGAGTCAGCAGAGGATCGTCAGGAGGAAGCCGGGGTCAGAATTCCAGGAGAGCTGCTAAGTACACAAGGAGCAGGCAGATGATCGTCAGAAGGTAAGTACACCAGGTCAGACAAAATCACAGGTGGAACCTAAATAACAGGAAACCTGTGGTCAACAGGCTGCCTGTTTAAAAACAGACTAGCAGGGGTCATGTGACGTGGCCAGCGTCACATAACTCACCCTGCTGCAAATGGCTGAGCACCGAGTGCCCTGCTCGGTGCTCAGGCTTAATCTGGTTGCTGGGGGAACCGAGGCCGCCCGTGACACATATATTGTCCTGCATCCAAAATCTGAGTTTGTATTGTAAATTCAAAAAATCTGGGCCTAATCTAGTGTTCATATTCTGTGAGTTTCTGTGACATATACTGTCCTGCATCCAAAAACTGTTTCTTTAGGGCAAATTCCAATAATCTGGGCCTAATCTAGTGTCCATATTCTGTGTTTCTGTGACATATACTGTCCTGCATCCAAAAACTGTTTCTTTAGGGCAAATTCCAATAATCTGGGCCTAATCTAGTGTCCATATTCTGTGTTTCTGTGACATATACTGTCCTGCATCAGAAAACTGTCTTTAGAGGACTGTAAAACAATCTGCACCACATCTAGTGACAAAACCATTAATATAAAGAAGGCAAGCACTAAGGGATGGGGAAGTGGGCGTGATGCCGATGGTGCACGCAGAGGCCGTGGCCCTGGGCACAATAAAACTGTGCCTGCTGCCAGTGCACCAGAAAAAAAATAAACATCCACTGTACCCAGCTTCATGTCCAACTTAGCTGTGCGGCGCAGGACAACACTGTCCAAGTCGGACCAGTGTAAACAGTTGGTCGGTTGGATTGCTGAAGATAATGCTTCCAGTCGGTTAAGCACCACCCTCTCTTCCACCAAGTCCAGTCTCTGTAGCCAAGACTCTGGTCAATCGAATCCTCTCTCTGATCATCCTTTCTCCCACCATGGAGAGGCCTGCCAAACGAGTGATCCCACACTCAGATATTCTGAGGAGCTCTATCCAGCGCCACTATTACATTTGGCCCACGCTTGAAGAGGGACCTGAGATATTCCCAACCTCTTGAGCCTTCAAAGTCTCAAGAAGATGATGGTGGTGAATGGCAATCATTCGTTCACGAGGTGGATGATTATAAGACACAGTTACCTATCACTGAGGTTGCGGTTAGGTCAAGTCAGGAGGATGGCCAGAGTCAGGAAGTGGAAGAGGAGGTGGTTGACGATGGGGTCACTGACCCAACTTGGGAAGGTGAAAAGCCAAAAGAGGACAGCAGTACAGAGGGGGAGGTATCCGCAGCACCGCAACAGGCTTGTAGAGGCAGTGGGGTTGCAAAAGGATGAAGTCGGCCCACACCAAACAGGCCCGCAACTGTTACACCGTGCACCCCCATGCGTAAATCTACCTTGCCAAGGGGTAGGTGTTCCGCAGTATAG
The DNA here is from genome assembly GCF_905171765.1 of Bufo bufo. Lineage (NCBI taxonomy): Eukaryota > Metazoa > Chordata > Amphibia > Anura > Bufonidae > Bufo > Bufo bufo. The sequence goes on along the minus strand of NC_053390.1, from coordinate 174,529,041 downwards.
CACTTTTTTGAGGAAAGTGCAGACGACAAAAGAGTGATAGTTTGCAACCTGTGCTGTACCAAAATGAGCTGGTGCATGAACACTAGCAACCTCGCCACCACCAGCATGATCCGCCACATGGCATCCAAGCACCCTAAAAAGTGGGCTGAACGCCTGGGTCCACAATCTGGGTCTGGGGGTCACACCACTGCCTCCTCTTCCCCTGTGTTAAGCACTGCTGGCCAATCCCCTGTTGAAGGCTCAGGCCGGAATGCCCCTCGCCCTGCACCTGGACCTTCGCATGAACCATCAGCAACAACATCCACATCCCTGTCCCAGCACAGCGTCCAAATGTCCATAACACAGTCATTTGAATGCAAGTGCACTAAATGCAAGCGCACTAAATGCGCAACTTTCAAAATTACTGACCATTGAAATGTTGCCATTTAAGCTTGTAGACACTGAGGTCTTCCACAGCCCGATATTGGCGGCCATCCCTCAGTACACAGTCCCCAGCCGCCACTATTTTTCACGGTGTGCTGTGCCCGCCTTACACCAGCATGTGTCCCAGAACATCACCCATGCCCTGACCAACGCAGTTACTGGGAAGGTCCACTTAACCACGCACACATGGACAAGTGCTGGTGGCCAAGGACGCTACATTTCCCTGACCGCACACTGGGTGAATGTTGTGGAGGCCGTGAGTGAGTCGTACCCTGGGATGGCACAGGTGCTATCCACGCCCAAGATTGCGGGTCCTATGTCCATCAGGCTCTCCGCCAGCAGCTATATTACTGGCTCCAACCCCCACTTTTCCTCCTCCGCCACCTCCTCCTCCACTTCCACCTCTAGCAGCAGTCAGCCATCAGTCGCTAGCTGGAAGCAGTGTAGCACTGCTTTGGGTATGCGTCAACAGGCCGTGCTGAAGTTGATCTGTTTAGGGGACAAACATCACACCGCCACAGAGCTGTGGCAGGGCATAAGAGACCAAACCGAGCTGTGTCTCTCGCCACTCAACCTACACCCAGGCATGGTTTTGTCTGACAATGGCCGTAACTTGGTGGCGGCTTTGGAGCTCGGCAACCTGACACACATCCCATGCCTAGCCCACATCTTAAACTTAGTGGTTCAGCGGTTTATCAAAACCTACCCCAATTTGCCAGAGCTACCTGTGAAGGCGCACCGCGTGTGTGCCCATTTCCGCAAGTCGTCCACAGCTTCATCCGGTCTGCCAACGCTGCAGCAGCGCTTGCGGCTTCTGGCTCACCGACTGTTGTGCGACGTGAGCCAGGCTTTGTGAGCAGCAGAGGGCAGTTGTGGAATACCAGCTGCAACCTGGTCGTCGCCTTTCAAGTCAACTGCCACTATTCACAAGCGAGGAGTGGGCATTGATGTCAGATCTCTGTGAGGTTTTAAAAAACTTTGATGAATCCACACAGATGGTTAGTGGCGATAACGCTATTATCAGCGTAACCATCCCACTGCTGTGTCTACTAAAACGATCGCTTCTCACATATAAGGACGACGCTCCTAATGTGGCAGACGAGGAAATAGGGGAGGACATTACACAGGGTGATAGCCAGCCCACCCTTAGTTCGTTTTCTCAGCGCGAATTGGACGATGAAGAGGAGGAGGAGGAGCTGGAGACAGTTGCCTCTGCTACAAGAGGGTAGTACCCATGGAACTTTAATTCCATCTGTTCAGCATGGATGGGCAGAAGAGGAGGAGGAGGAGATGGAGAGTCATCCTGATGTCGACTGATTTTAGATAGCACAAATTACTGGGTGTTCACCCTTCTCGACCCCCGCTACAAAGAGAACTTCTCATCTCTCATTCCTCTGGTGGAGAGGACAAGCAAAATGGTGCAATACCAGAAGATCCTTGTTGGAAAATTGATCCAAAATTTTCCATCTGACAACGCTGGCGGCAGAGTCCGTACTTCCTTAGGCAACCGAGGAAGGGAGACAAGGGGAACACACAGCAGTTCCAACAAAGGCAACACTCTCCAAGGCATGGAACACTTTCATGATACCCCACCAGCAACCTCACTCTGAAGTGCTGCCTAGTGGTACAAGGAGGGAAAAGTTTTGGAAGATGGTGAAGGAATACATAGCAGACCGTGTCAGCGTCCTAAATGATCCCTCAGTGCTTTACAACCACTGGATGTCCAAGCTGGACATGTGGCACGAACTTGCGTTCTACGCCTTGGAGGTGCTGGCCTGCCCTGCCTCCAGTGTTTTGTCTGAGCGTGTATTTAGTGCTGCTGGTGGCATTATAACAGATAAGCGTATCCGCTTGACCTCTGGTAATGCTGACAGGTTGAATCAAATAAAAATGAACAAGGCCTGGATTGCACCTGACTTCTGAACTCCACCAGAGGACAGCTGAGCTGATGATGAACATAAAGGCAATTTCAATCTCTCTTTTATAATCTACTCCATCTACTGTAGTGTATTCCCATGCATCTTTTCCACCACAAAAAAGAGTATATGGTTGAATCTTGTTTTCTGGTCCTCCAGATTGTATATAGTTCCTCCACTCAAAATTTTTTAATAGGGTCAGCTCAACTGCAGGCCCTCGCCCCTAATGTTTTAGAGGGTCAGTTCAGCGGCAGGCCCTCGCCTCTAAAGTTTTAGAGGGTCAGCTCAGCAGCAGTCCATCACCCCTAATGTTTTAGAGGGTCTACTTAGCAGCAGGCCTTTGCCCCTAATGTTCTAGAGGGTTAGCTCAGCCGCAGGCCCTCGCATATAATGTTTTAGAGCGTCAGCTCACCAGCAGGCACTCGCATATAATGTTTTAGAGCGTCATCTCAGCAGCAGGCCCTCTCCCATAATGTTTTAGAGGGTAAGTTCAGCAGCAGGCCCTCGACCCTAAGGTTTTAGAGGGTCAGTTTAGCAGTCAGCTTGGCCGAGCACACGAATATACCAATGTATTCGGGCCAAACACCCGAATACTTTGGTGCTCGATCATCACTAGCGGATACGCTTATCTGTTATCATGCCACCAGCAGCACTAAATACCCACTCAGACAAAACGCTGGCGGCAGGGCAGGCCAGCACCTCCAAGGCGTAGAGCGCCAGTTTGTGGCACATGTCCAGCTTGGACACTCAGTAGTTGTAAGCCACTGAGGGATCATTGAGGACGCTGACACGGTCTGCTATGTACTCCTACTATATGTTCCAAAACTTTTCCCTCCTTGTGATACTAGGCCACACATCAGGGTCAGGGTGCTGGCGGGGTGTCATGAAACTGTCCCAGGCTTTGGAGAGTGTTGCCCTGCCTCTGTTGGAACTGCTGTATGTTCCCCTTGTCTCCCCTCCTCGGTTGGTTATGGAGCTACGTACTCTGCCGCCAGCGTTGTCAGATGGAAATTTTTGGAGCAATTTTTCAACAAGGATCTTCTGGTATTACACCATTTTTCTTGTCCTCTCCACCAGAGGAATGAGATGAGAAGTTCTCTTTGTAGTGGGGGGGTCGAGAAGGGTGATCAACCAGTAATCCGTGTTGTCTAAAATGCGTATAACGCGTGGGTCATGAGAAAGGCAGCCTAACATGAAGTCAGCCATGTGTGCCAGAGTACTAACAGGCAGTACATTCGCTGTCGTCATCAGGAGGATCCTTCTCAATCTCCTCATCCTCTTCCTCCTCTTCTGCCCACCCACACTGAACAGATGGAATTAAACTTCCATAGGTACTACCCTCTGTTGCGGAGGCAACCGTGTCCTGCTCCTCCTCCTCCTCTGTGTAATGTCTTCCACCATTTCCACCATTTCCACATGCAAAGCATCGTCCTTAATTGTGAGCAACGAGCGTTTGAGTAGACACAGAAGTGGGATGGCTACGCTGATGATAGCGTTATCGCCGCTCACTATCTGTGTTGATTCCTCAAAGTTTAGCAAAGCCTCACAGAGGTCAGACATTCATGCCCACTTCTTGCTTGTGAATAGCGGAAGTTGACTGGAAAGATGACAACCTTGTTGCAGCTGATATTCCACTACTGCCCTCTGCTGCTCACAAAGCCTGGCCAACATGTGGAACGTCGAGTTCCAGCTCGTTCTCACGTCGCACAACAGCCGGTGAGCTGGCAATTTCAAACGCTGCTGCAACGTTGACAGACCAGATGAAGCTGTCGATGACTGGCGGAAATGTGCACACACGCGGCGCACTTTCACCAGTAACTCAGGCAAACTGTGATAGGTTTTGAGAAACCACTGAACCACAAGGTTAAATACATGGGCCAGGCATGGGATGTGTCTAAGCTTGCCGAACTCCAAAGCCGCCACCAAGTTACGGCCATTATCAGACACAACCCTGCCTGGTTCTAGGTTGAATGGCGAGAGCCACAGCTCAGTCTGATCTCTTATCCCCTGCCACAGCTCTGTGGTGGTGTGCTGTTTGTCCCCTAAGCATTTCAGCTTTAGCACGGCCTGTTGCTGCTTCCCCACTGGCCCACTGCAGTGCTACTCTGCTCCCAGCTACCGACTGATGACTGACTGCTGCTGCACGCGGATAATTCGGAGGTGGAAGTGGAGGAGGAGGCAGAGGAGGAGATGTAAAGGGTTGGAGCCACTAATGTAGGTGCTGGGGGAAACCCTGATCGACGTAGGTCCCACAATCCTTGGCGTCGGTGGCACCTATGCCATCCCAGGGTACAACTCATTCCCAGCCTCCCCAACATTCACCCACTGTGCCGTCAGGGAAATGTAGCGTTCCTAGCCGAATGCACTTGTCCATGTGTCCGTGGTTAATCAGACCTTCCCAGTAACTGCGTTGGTCAGGGCATGTGTGATGTTACGCGACACATGTTGGTGTAAGACGGGCATGGCACACCTTGAAAAATAGAGGTGGCTGGGACCGCGTAATGCCGGACGGCCGCCGAGATCAGGCTGCGGAAGTTCTGAGTTTTCATGATCTCATTGATTCTCATTACGACAATTTGCATCACGAAAATACTCATTCCGAAAATTCGCAATCAGCACTACTCCTAACGAATATTAGAATTCGCGAATATTCTACGAATATTCTACTAAATATTCGCAAAATATTAGCGAATTCAAATATGACACTTTGGTGCTCGATCACCACTAATACTGAGACTGGACTTGGTGGAAGACAGGGTGGTGCTTAACCGACTGGAAGCATTATTGTCACGACTGTGACTGATCCAGACAGGTCTGGGAGGAGAAGGTCGCAGCGACTTGCTACTCGCGATAGCTTGTGAGTTTGCTCCATGGTTCAGGGTATGTCATCCGGGTTTTGCCTTGTGAACCTTTTTGTCCTGACTGGGTGTTTGTAGGCATCCTTCTCAGGTGAGTCCTGTCTGCCACTCCCAGCTACTATATTAGTTTCAGTTTCAGTTGCCAGATATAGTCCTTACTTCCAGTTCTATTCTGACCTTTGAAGGAGATCGTTTGATGGTGTTGCTGTGGAACTCTTGTCCGGCGTGGACTGTCGTGATTGGGATCTCCTTCTCTGCTCGTGACTGGATAAATCTATCTCTGCTATAGTTTGTTGCTGTCTTCCCCTGCTGTTCTCCTAGACATGAGTGATGGTGACTAGTGCTCTACACTCTCTGTAACATCTTTACCTGCCTTTCTGTCAGATTTTATGGATGTGTTCTCTGAGAAGGGTTGTCAGGGGTTACCACCTCATCGTCCATATGATTGCCCGATTAATCTATTACCTGGGGCAAAACTACCTAAAACCCGGTTATACAATCTTTCCGGCCCGGAGAGGAAGGCTATGAAAGATTATATTTCAGAGAGTTTGGCTAAGGGACACCTTTCTAGCCTTATACTTCTGGTTTTGCAAGCTCTGCAAAAACCGCATCATGTGAATTTACCTTATCTTTTCTATTAATACCCTATTAGTTTTAAACAGCTTTTTGAAATGTATCCCCAATGATAGGAGCGCTATTTAACTGCCTCCGGACCGCCTAACTCAGGATTGCGTTCCGGAGGCGGTCGATTCATTCCTCCTAGACGCATATACGCGTCATCTCGCGAGACGCAACATTTCCTGTGAACGCGCGTACACAGGAGCGCGCGTTCACAGGAACTGCAGGTAAACTAGTGGATCTGCAGCCTGCCAGCGGCGATCATTCGCTGGCAGGCTGTAGATCCGATTTTTTTTTTAACCCCTGAAAGGTATATTAGACGCTGTTTTGATAACAGCATCTAATATACCTGCTACCTGGTCCTCTGGTGGTCCCTTTTGCTTGGATCGACCACCAGAGGACACTGGCAGCTCTGTAAAGTGGCACCAAACACCACTACACTACACCCCCTCCTGTCACTTATTAACCCCTTATTAATCCCTGATCACCCCATATTAGACTCCCTAATCACCCCCCTGTCATTGATCACCCCCCTGTAAGGCTCCATTCAGACGTCCGTATGTGTTTTGCGGATCCGCGGATCCACGGATCGCATCCGCGGATCCGCAAAACACATACGGACGTCTGAATGTAGCCTTACAGGGGGGTGATCACCCCATATAGACTCCCTGATCACCCCCCGGTCATTGATCACCCCCCTGTAAGGCTCCATTCAGACGTCCGTATGTGTTTTGCGGATCCGCGGATCCGCAAAACACATACAGACGTCTGAATGGAGCCTTACAGGGGGGTGATCACCCCATATACACTCCCTGATCACCCCCCTGTCATTGATTACCCCCCCTGTAAGGCTCCATTCAGACGTCCGAATGTGTTTTGCGGATCCGCGGATCCACGGATCCGCGGATCCGCAAAACACATTCGGACGTCTGAATGGAGCCTTACAGGGGGGTGATCAATGACAGGGAGGGTGATCACACCATATAGACTCCCTGATCACCCCCTTGTCATTGATCACCCCCCTATAAGGCTCCATTCAGACGTCCGTATGTGTTTTATGGATCCACGGATCCGCAAAACACATACGGACGTCTGAAAGGAGCCTTACACGGGGGTGATCACCCCATAGAGACTCCCTGATCACCCCCCTGTCATTGATCACCCCTCTGTCATTGATAACCCCCCTGTAAGGCTCCATTCAGACGCCCGTATGTGTTTTGCGGATCCGTGGATTCACGGATCCGCAAAACACTGACACCGCGGATCCGCAAAACACGGACACCGGCAATGTGCTTTCCGCATTTTGCGGATTCGCACATTGCCAGAACTATATAGAAAATGCCTTTTCTTGTCGGCAATTGCGGACAAGAATAGGACATGTTCTATAGGCTCTACAAAAAACGCAGTGTTCACCCGATCAGGCCTGATCTTGTGCGCACACTTGCATTCAGTCCGCCCCACCGCAGTGACAGAATACATTTTTTTCTGATTACTGCAAAAACACCGTAAAATCGCTGCGGCGCTATAAAAAGATCACTTTTGAGGGGCATGGCGAGTTCATAGAAGATTATTTTTTTTTTTGTCACAAGTTAGTGGAAATTGAGTTTTTTTTATTGTTTTTTTGTTTTTTCTTACAAAGTCTCATATTCCACTAACTTGTGATAAAAAAAATTATCTCACATGAACTCACCATACCCCTCACGGAATCCAAATGCGTAAAATTCTTTAGACATTTATATTCCCGACTTCTTCTCACGCTTTAGGGCCCCTAAAATGCTAGGGTAGTATAAATACCCCACATGTGACCCCATTTTGGAAAGAAGATACCCCAAGGTATTTTGTCAGGGGCATGGTGAGTTCATGTAAAAAAAAAATTTTGGTCACAAGTTAGTGGAATATGAGACTTCGTAAGAGAAATTCAAAAAAATAATAATAATCTTTTTCCGCTAACTTGTGCCAAAAAAAAAATATTCTAGGAACTCGCCATGCCCCTCACGGAATACCTTGGGGTGTCTTCTTTCCTAAATGAGGTCACTTGTGGGGTATTTATACTGCCCTGGCACTTTAGGGGACCAAAAGCGTGAGAAGTAGTTTGGAATCCAAATGCGTAAAAAATGCCCTGTGAAATCGTAAAAATTCTCATTGGAATTTGGGCCCCTTTGTGCACCTAGGCTTCAAAAAAGTGTCACACATGTGGTATCTCCGTACTCAGGAGAAGTAGGGCAATGTATTTTGGGGTGTATTTTTACATATACCCATGCTGGGTGAGAGAAATATCTCTGTAAATGACAACTTTTAAAAAAAAATTATACAAAGTTGTCAATTTACAGAGATATTCCTCTCACCCAGCATGGGTATATGTAAAAATACACCCCAAAACACATTTCCCTACTTCTACTGAGTACGGCGATACCACATGTGTGACACTTTTTTGCAGCCTAGGTGCGTAAAGGGGCCGAAAGTCCAACGAGTACCTTTAGGCTTTACAGGGTTGCTCACAATTTAGCCCCGCCCAAAATGCCAGAACAGTAAACACACCCCACAAATGACCCCATTTCGGAAAGTAGACACCCCAAGGTATTCGCTGAGGGGCATATTAAGTCCATGAAAGATTGAAATTTTTGTCACATGTTAGCGGAAAGGGAGACTTTGTGAGAAAAAAAATAAAAATCTATTTCCGCTAACTTGTGCCAAAAAAAAAACAACTTCTATGAACTCTCCATGCCCCTCACGGAATACCTTGGGGTGTCTTCTTTCCAAAATGGGGTCACTTGTGGGGAATTTATACTGCCTTGGCATTTTAGGGGCCCTAAAGCGTGAGAAGTCTGGAATCCAAATGCCTAAAAATGCCCTCCTAAAAGGTATTCATTGGAATTTGGGCCCCTTTCCGCACCTAGGCTGCAAAAAAGTGTCACACATGTGGTATCGCCGTACTCAGGAGAAGTTGGGCAATGTGTTTTGGGGTGTCTTTTTACATATACCCATGCTGGGTGAGAGAAATATCTCTCTAAAATGAAAACTTTGTAAAAGAAAATGGGAAAAGTTGACTTTTACTGAGATATTTCTCTCACCCAGCATGGGTATATGTAAAAAGACACCCCAAAACACATTTCCCTACTTCTTCTGAATACGGTGATACCACATGTGTGACACTTTTTTGCAGCCTAGAGGCCCAAAGGGGCCCAAATTCTAAAGAGCACCTTTAGGATTTCACAGGGCATTTTTTAGGCATTTGGATTTCAGACTTCTTCTCACGCTTTAGGTCCCCTAAAATGCCAGGGTAGTATAAATACCCAACAAGTGACCCCATTTTGGAAAGAAGACACCCCAAGGTATTTTGTGATGGGCATAGTGAGTTCATAGAAGTTTTTATTTTTTTTCACAAGTTAGTGGAATATGAGACTTTGTAAGAAAAGAAAAAAAAAGAAAAATCATAATTTTCCGCTAACTTGTGACAAAAAATAAAAACTTCTATGAACTCACTATGCCCATCATCGAATACCTTAGGGTGTCTACTTTCCGAAATGGGGTCATTTGTGGGGTGTTTTTACTGTCTGGGCATTGTAGAACCTCAGGAAACATGACAGGTGCTCAGAAAGTCAGAGCTGCTTCAAAATGCGGAAATTCACATTTTTGTACCATAGTTTGTAAACGCTATAACTTTTGCGCAAACCAATAAATATACACTTATTGCATTTTTTTGATCAAATACATGTAGTACAATAAATTTAGAGAAAAATTTATATAGAAATGTAGTTTTTTTAAAAAAAAATTACAACTGAAAGTGAAAATTGACATTTTTTTGCAAAAAATTCGGTCAATTTCGATTAATAACAAAAAAAAGTAAAAATGTCAGCAGCAATGAAATACCACAAAATGAAAGCTCTATTATTGAGAAGAAAAGGAGGTAAAATTCATTTGGGTGGTAAGTTGTATGACCGAGCAATAAACCGTGAAATTAGTGTAGTGCAGAATTGTAAAAAGTGGTCTGGTCATTAAGGGGGTTTAAGCTAGGGGAGCTGAGGTGGTTAAAAACAAAATGATGAGAATCAGCACCCCTAATACTAGGTCTCCTTTTAATGTGGGCCAATTTTTATGCACAATATGTTTAATGGTTCTAACATCTTCATTATATTGTGTTAAAAAAGCAAACATGTAATCGTGTTTTGCTTCTCTTTATTACTTTCTGCTGCTTTTTCTTGCATACATTCTTCCATCTTTCCCTTTTCATAATTTTTCTCTGGAAACCTTTGCTTTATTATTTTACTTTGTTCGAAATAATCTCTCTTTTCAGGTCAATTTCTAAAAATCTTTTGGAACTGTCCGTAGGAATGTTTGTCAACCAAACCGAATAATGACAACTAGAAATGTTGATATAAGTTACAGTCAATTTTTTTAATGAATATTCTAGTTTTTAAAACCTCATGCTCAACATAAATTTCCATATAAAAAAAAAAAAACATTTAGTTTTGGCTTACCACCTCAGTGAAACCCAAATTCTGTATAAATTACAACATATTTTCATCCCCATTCCAAATCATAATACAATCATCAAAAAACATTCTCCATAAATTTAAACCCTGTTCATCCAAATTCCATAAATTACTCAATATGTAATCCCTCTCCCAAAAAGTCATATAAATATTAGCAAAGCTGGGGGCGAATGTCGTCCCCATTACAACTCCATTAGTCTATAAATGAAATGTATCCCCAAACTAAAAATAATTGTGAGTCAAATATTTAATGCAAGCCAAAATAAATAACTTATTGTTCCCCCATAGTGACATCATGCATTAATAAAAATTTCACCACTTCCAGAATTTTATCCTCTGCAACAGCAGTATTCAATGAAGCCACATCTAAAGTGACTAGAAAAATATAATAATAATACTTCACATACTCCTTATCCCCTTGAGGACCTCCGCTGTACATGTATGGCGGAAGTCTGGTCTCTAAACATGGCGGCCGCTCGCTTGTGCAGCGGGTGCCATAGCAGAGACCCGCAGCACATGTATGCGATCAGCCATAAGGCTGATTGCATACATTTTCCCTTTCAGATGCTGTTGTCAAATGTGACCACAGCATCTGAGCAGTCCACAAGTGGAATCTGCGCGCTTCCGCTCTGGTAACAGCATTCCCCGGCTGAGATCGGGGAACCTGTTACATTGTGCTAATTGACCGATGCCTCAAGCAGGCTTCAGAGTCTATTAGATGAATATACCAATACAGGTTACTAGGTTGCAGCACTGTATTGTTATATTGAAAATAAAGTGTTCAATGATGGCTATACAGGGAGTGCAGAATTATTAGGCAAGTTGTATTTTTGAGGATTAATTTTATTATTGAACAACAACCATGTTCTCAATGAACCCAAAAAACTCATTAATATCAAAGCTGAATATTTTTGGAAGTAGTTTTTAGTTTGTTTTTAGTTTTAGCTATTTTAGGGGGATATCTGTGTGTGCAGGTGACTATTACTGTGCATAATTATTAGGCAACTTAACAAAAAACAAATATATACCCATTTCAATTATTTATTTTTACCAGTGAAACCAATATAACATCTCAACATTCACAAATATACATTTCTGACATTCAAAAACAAAACAAAAACAAATCAGTGACCAATATAGCCACCTTTCTTTGCAAGGACACTCAAAAGCCTGCCATCCATGGATTCTGTCAGTGTTTTGATCTGTTCACCATCAACATTGCATGCAGCAGCAACCACAGCCTCCCAGACACTGTTCAGAGAGGTGTACTGTTTTCCCTCCTTGTAAATCTCACATTTGATGATGGACCACAGGTTCTCAATGGGGTTCAGATCAGGTGAACAAGGAGGCCATGTCATTAGATTTTCTTCTTTTATACCCTTTCTTGCCAGCCACGCTGTGGAGTACTTGGACGCGTGTGATGGAGCATTGTCCTGCATTAAAATCATGTTTTTCTTGAAGGATGCAGACTTCTTCCTGTACCACTGCTTGAAGAAGGTGTCTTCCAGAAACTGGCAGTAGGACTGGGAGTTGAGCTTGACTCCATCCTCAACCCGAAAAGGCCCCACAAGCTCATCTTTGATGATACCAGCCCAAACCAGTACTCCACCTCCACCTTGCTGGCGTCTGAGTCGGACTGGAGCTCTCTTCCCTTTACCAATCCAGCCACGGGCCCATCCATCTGGCCCATCAAGACTCACTCTCATTTCATCAGTCCATAAAACCTTAGAAAAATCAGTCTTGAGATATTTCTTGGCCCAGTCCTGACGTTTCAGCTTGTGTGTCTTGTTCAGTGGTGGTCGTCTTTCAGCCTTTCTTACTTTGGCCATGTCTCTGAGTATTGCACACCTTGTGCTTTTGGGCACTCCAGTGATGTTGCAGCTCTGAAATATGGCCAAACTGGTGGCAAGTGGCATCTTGGCAGCTGCACGCTTGACTTTTCTCAGTTCATGGGCAGTTATTTTGCGCCTTGGTTTTTCCACACGCTTCTTGCGACCCTGTTGACTATTTTGAATGAAACGCTTGATTGTTCGATGATCACGCTTCAGAAGCTTTGCAATTTTAAGAGTGCTGCATCCCTCTGCAAGATATCTCACTATTTTTGAATTTTCTGAGCCAGTCAAATCCTTATTTTGACCCATTTTGCCAAAGGAAAGGAAGTTGCCTAATAATTATGCACACCTAATATAGGGTGTTGATGTCATTAGACCACACCCCTTCTCATTACAGAGATGCACATCACCTAATATGCTTAATTGGTAGTAGGCTTTCGAGCCTATACAGCTTGGAGTAAGACAACATGCATAAAGAGGATGATGTGGTCAAAATACTCATTTGCCTAATAATTCTGCACTCCCTGTATAGCTATTAATAAACATAGGGTGACTTAAAAAAAAAAGTTAAAATAAAATAAAACAAGTTTTACAATTATAAAAAATATAAAAGTTCAAATCAGCCCTCTTTCCTTAAAATAAAAATACTTAACAAATAAAAAAAAATAAACATCATGGGCATCGCTGTGTGCAAAAATACCCATACAATTAAAATATAACAACATTAATGTCTTGGCCATTGCTATAATCATCATCTTCCTCTTTCTCTGCCATTACAGATTAAGCGGTAAAGCAGCAGCCTGTTCTGTCGCTGCAGGTCTTAAGAGTGGGTGAAGTACTTGCACAGTCTCCTGGACTTTGCCAGCACCTTGCGCAAACCAATGTACTTATTTAGAAAGTGTTGCACTATTAGGTTGGTGATGTACACCATGCGGGGAGCATGTGTTATTTCGCCCAGGTTAAGGCAGCAGGATGTTGCGCCCATTGTCGCTGACCATCTTACCTAGTTTGAGTCGGCTGGGTGACAGCCGGCGAGATGTTTACTGCTTGATGTACTATAGCAACTGCTTATCGATGTTGCTACACTCAACCTGGCAATAAGCTCCGACACAGCGTGGCAACGCTTGACGTGAAACAAGTGATGTGATAGAGGTGCCCTGCTGCTGTTGGGGACGGGCCAGCATTCATGGAGGAGAAGGCGAATAAGTGCCTGGTGTGGGAGCCAGGCCGACACAATCATTGGAAGTGGCAAAGGGACCTGACTACGTCCCGGGGTGCTGCCCCGACACTGCCAAAAAAATCATCGACAAAGTGGACCGTGAAAGACATGTACTGTCCCTGCCCGCAAGAGCTGCTCCAGGTGTCCACCATGGTGTGAACCTTGCCTTACAGCTAGAATCACAGGGAGCAGTCCACATTGTTAGCCTTGTGAGAGTACAAAGCAGGGATGGTTTTTTTTTAAGAAATAATGCTGCCTAGGTATCTACCAGCGAGGCTGAGCACAAGCCATCAGCTCCATAAAGGCTCAACTAAATAGTATGGCAGCAACTTCCCCAGCAACAACTTGGCCAGGTAGGAATTAAGCTTGCGCACCATTGGATTACCGGATGTGTAGAGTTGCCATGCATTCCATTATCGGTGGCTGACAGAGTGGAGGAGGAGGAGTCTGAGTGGGAGAACTAGAAAGGGATGATAACTAGAGATGAGAGAATTTCTTCAATATTCGATTCGGCTGCTTCGCTGGTTAAAAAAAAAAATTGCTTTGTGAAGAATTACTTTGTCACAAAGCGCATTTTTTGTAAGTAGCGGGTGCAATGACAGGGAGCTGTGATAGCACTGCGCCCATCATTGTACCCCTCAGATGCCACATTCATACATGATTGAGGCATCTGAGTTTAAAAGCAGTGTAAAATTAACAATAAAAAAACAATTACATCAACCTTACCACCTCCATTTGCTTGCGACAGGCCAGCCGCCGCCATCTTGCTTGAAGATCTTGGCCGAAATACAGTGCGGTGCGAGATTACGTCATCACTAGTGTTGATCAAGCACCATAGTGCTTGGGGGTTTGGGCCGAACACATCGGGATGCCAGGGTGCTCTACCGAGCACCCGAGCACAATGGAAGTCAATGGGAGAACCCGAACATTAAAACAGGCACCCCCTGCTCTGAAGAGGGGAGGGTGCCTGGTTCTTAGGAAAAGTTCAGAAATTTATGGAAACACCACCGAAATGGTTCGGGTCGCTGCTGGGAACAATGTTGTCTGAGTAGTATGCCACTTTTACAGACTGACAATAATGCTCACAAAACAAAAGATAAAATCGATTTTAGAGGAAAAATCCTTTATATTTACTTGTATATAAAGTGCAAGTGCTGCCAAAAATTTTGTTGGTTTTCAGAACTATTGAAATTCTTGGACCGGCGCAAGAAGAACCACAGCGAAAGCATTTGCCAAGAATGTTTTCATTAATCAAGAACGAAAGTCGGAGGTTCGAAGAGATCAGATACCGTCTTAGTTCCGACCATAAACGATGCCGACCGGCGATCCAGCAGCATTATTCCTATGATCCGCTAAGCAGCTTCCGGGAAACCAAAGTGTTTGGGTCCTGGGGGAGTATGTGTCACGGGTACTACGGGGAAGGAAAGACAACCAAAGGGAACCACAACAAAACAACAGACTAGGCCCCAAACCTAGGGAACAAAGAGGTCACCTCCTAGCAATCCCTGATTCTCTCCCTAAGCTGCTAACAACATGTGCAAATCTCAAAGGTAGAAATGCACATGCACAGGGACCTGAGACTGCTGAAACACTGCACCAAACCCTCAGCTTAGGGAACAGGGAAAGAGGCAACCAGCTCCTTCCAAACTGAAGAAGCTAGTGTCTCCCTGAGGCCTAGTCAAAACAGACACACCAAGAAAAGGGAAAAGGGAAGCAACTAGAACAGGAGAACCACTTCACAAGCAGAGCACTCCACAGAAAAACTATCAGCCGCAGGGAAACAAGTGATAGGCAGAACATATAAAGAGCCACCTGACTGATAATGAGCAGCATCTGCGAAGGAGTGGAAACCTGTCAGCAACAATGAAAACAAGAGAGATCTGTCAGATAGACTCCTGAGTCTTCCATCTATCTGAACTTCTAAGATCTCTCCTGAGGGCCGGCGGTGACAGTACCCTCCCTTATACGGGTGACCTCCGGGCACCCATGACCAACTTTATCAGGGTGGGCTCTGTGAAAGGCATTCAGAAGCTGACTGGCATTCACATCAGTCGCCGGGACCCACATTCTCTCCTCTGGACCGTAACCCTTCCAATGAACGAGGTATTGAAGGGAACCCCGAAGGACACGAGAGTCAACAACTCTGGAAATTTGAAACTCCAGATTCCCATCAACCATGACAGGTGGAGGTGGCAAGGAAGATGGTACAGCAGGTTCCACATAACTGTCACGGCGGGCGTGCACTCAGTATAACAGATAACGCACCAACCAGGCTCTGGGCGAGAGACAGGGGAAGGGTCACCTCCTAGCTAATCCTTGACCTCTTTCTCTGCACTTCTCAGCCCACCTACAGACCTTGAAGGTAGATCTGAGATGTCCCCGTGCCTGGGCTGACAAAACCCTGAATTCCCTGAGATGGTGAAGTGGGAAATAGGAGCAGCCTGCTCGCACAGAACCTGGATGGGATAGATGACACAAAACAACCAACTAGAAACAACACTTATCTTCCTGAGCTGGAACAGACAGCCAACCTTCCTTCCAAGACCACAATGATGAGTATAATCCGCTCAGGGCACTGGGCTGAGGAGCTATTTAAACTAATGACTCCACCCAGTGCACCTGATGAGGGGCGGATCCAGCATGACTCCAAAACAAACACTAAACTCGTACTGCAATCCTGGCCGACCTCCGCACATCGTCAGAGTAGGGCATGACAATAACTCTTTAACAAAGATTTATGAAAGACATTATGGATCTTCCAAGCCTGTGGAAGTTCAAGGCGAAAATAAACCGGATTAATAATGGCAGAGATCTTGTATGGACCAATAAATCTTGGACCTAACTTCAAGGATGGCACCTTAAAATTAATGTTCTTAGTGGACAACCACACCAAATCACCCACATTCAGTTCCATACCAGACACATGTTTCTTGTCAGCCATACGTTTATACCTATCGCCCATCTTTTTTAAATTTATTTGAATTTTACGCCAGATAGATGACAAGGAAGAAGCAAATCTCAGCTCATTAGGTATACCAGAAGAACTATTCCCAGAGAACATACCAAACTGAAACCCATATGCACCAAAAAATGGTGACTTATCAGTGGACTCCTGACGACGGTTATTCAAAGCAAATTCAGCCAAAGACAAAAATGAGGACCACTCCTCCTGATTCTCAGCGACAAAACACCTCAAATATATCTCCAGATTCTGGTTAGTGCATTCAATTTGTCCGTTTGACTGAGGGTGAAAAGCCGAAGAGAAGGACAAACGAATCCCCAGGCGAGTACAGAAAGCCTTCCAGAATCTGGACACAAATTGAGTCCCTCTATCAGACACCACATCAGAGAGAATGCCGTGTAGTTTCACAATGTTATCAACAAATCCCAGAGTTTTGGCATTAGGTAAACCAGAAAATGGAATAAAGTGTGCCATCTTACTGAAGCGGTCGACTACCACCAAAATCACTGTCATCCCCGAAGAACTCGGCAAATCGGTGATAAAGTCCATGGACAAGTGCATCCATGGACGGGATGGGATGGACAAAGGAAGAAGAGATCCTGAGGGCTGAGTATGAGTCACCTTGGCATGTGCACAGGTCTCACAAACTACCACATAGCCCTCAACACTCTTACATAAACCCGGCCACCAGAATCTCCGAGAAATAATATCCACACTGGATTTGCTCCCAGGGTGTCCAGCAAGGACAGTGTCATGATGTTCCTTAAACACCTTGTGACGAAGCTCAGAAGGAATAAACAACCTCCCTGGAGGACAGGAATCAGGTGCCTCTCCCTGAACTTCCAACATCTCCGCCTCCAGTTCAGGATAGAGGGCAGATACAACCACCCCATCAGTGAAAATCAGACCAGGATCCTCAGTATCAACCCCCCCTTCCCCAGGGAAGCTACGCGACAAGGCATCCACCTTGACATTCTTGACCCCAGGGCGAAAAGTGACAATGAAATTAAATCTGGTAAAAAAACAAAGACCATCTGGCCAAATGTTTAGCCGACTCCAGGTATGCCAGATTTTTATGATCGGTAAATACAGTAACATAGTAACATAGTAACATAGTACATAAGGCCGAAAAAAGACATTTGTCCATCCAGTTCGGCCTGTCATCCTGCAATAAAAAATTCCTTCCCGACTCCAATCAGGCAATCAGAATAACTCCCTGGATCAACGACCCCTCTCTAGTAGCTATAGCATGTAATATTATTACGCTCCAGAAATACATCCAGGCCCCTCTTGAATTCCTTTATTTAATGGGATGAATTAATTCCTTTAGTAATGGGATGAATCGCTCCTTCTAACCAATGACGCCATTCCTCAAAGGCCAACTCAATGGCCAGCAACTCTCTATTGCCAACATCATAATTTCTCTCGGCAGAAGAGAGTTTTTTTGAAAAAAAACCACAAGGGCACCATTTGCCAGGAGAAGGACCCTGCGACAGAACTCCACCAACTCCCACTTCTGATGCGTCCACCTCAACAATAAATGGCTGAGACACATCAGGCTGCACCAAAATGGGAGCAGAGGAAAAACATTTCTTAATAGTGGAAAAAGCATGTAACGCCTCTTCCTCCTCCCCACGTTCCAGGCAGGGTCTTTATAGGCCAATAAAAAACCCAGCCAGCAGTCTCAGCTGGGTGTGGATGATCCTCCATCTGACAAGGAAGCTGTGGAGACTCTGTTTTGGGATCTGTGATTTGGTGCCGTGCTAAAGGCTTAAAAGTCGCATGCTGAAAAACAGGCACCTAAAGCCTGCTGTGGATGGCTGTGGGAAAGAGTGCTAACCAGGTGAAGATTTTGTTCTATGGACATTGCATGGTGTGAACAAACACCAAGACTGTGAAAGGTCATTTTGTGTTTCCTTATGTGTGAATAAACACCAAATTGTTTACGTTAAAGACTTTGTGATTGCCTCTATCCTGCGTCCGCTAGCCTGTCTACCAGAGCAAAACCCCACAGTACCCTGTTAAATCCTTTAACTGCGTTGGTCATGGAACGTGTGATGTTATGGGACAGATGTTGGTGTAAAGCAGGCACACATTACACTGGAGATGAGACACTGGTAATGTCACAGTCAGAAGCGGACACCGTCTATTGAAAAAGTACTCTGTGTGTCACAGATACAATTTTTAAACGTGTGCGTTAAGCTTTAAATGTGCCCCTGGTAATGTCACTCTCCGCAGCGGACACCGTCTGAGGAAAAAGTGCACTGGATGTCACTGATATTTTAGGGATGTGCACACTTTAAACAGGAGATGTGGCGCGAATAATTTAACTGTCTGCAGCGGACACCGTCTACGGTAAAAAGTGCACTGGTTGTCACTGACATTTTATGGATGCACACAGTTTAAACAGGAGATGTGGCGTGGATAATTTAACTGTCCGCAGCGGACACCATCTACAGAAAAAGTGCACTGGATGTCACTGATATTTTAGGGATGCGCACACTTTGCATAGTACATGTGGCGCAAATAATTTAACTGTCCGCAGCGGACACCGTCTACGGTGAAAAGTGCACTGGATGTCACTGATATTTTAGGGATGCGCACAGTTTAAACAGGAGATGTGGCGTGGATAATTTAACTGTCCGCAGCGGACACCATCTACAGAAAAAGTGCACTGAATGTCACTGATATTTTAGGGATGCGCACACTTTGCACAGTACATGCGGCGCAAATAATTTAACTGTCCGCAGCGGACACCGTCTACGGTAAAAAGTGCACTGGATGTCACTGACATTTTATGGATGCACACAGTTTAAACAGGAGATGTGGCGTGGATAATTTAACTGTCCACAGCGGACACTGTCTACTGAAAAAGTGCACTGGATGTCACTGATATTTTAGGGATGCACACACTTTAAACAGGAGATGTGGCGTGGATAATTAAACTGTCCACAGCGGACACCGTCTACGAAAAAAGTGCACTGGATATCACTGATATTTTAGGGATGCGCACACTTTAAACAGGAGATGTTGTGCGAATAATTTAACTGTCCACAGCAGATACCGTCTACGGAAAAAGTGCACTGTTTTTCACTGATATTTTACGGATGCGCACACTTTAAACGGGAGATGTGGCGCGGATAATTTAACTGTCCGCAGCAGACACCGTCTACGGAAAAAGGACACTGGATGTCACTGATATTTTAGGGATGCACACAGGTATTAAGCAAATATATTGCTGCATTTGTGGGAGGGGAGGCTGATTACAAGGCTAATTACACGCACCTGTGGGCCCAGGCTGGCTGATTACTAAGCTGATTATAAGCACCTGTGGGCCCAGGCTGGCTGATTACTAGGCTATTTATAGGCACCTGTGGGCCCAGGCTGACGATGATTCAGCTGATTTCACTACCTCTGGCTCAGCCCTAGGATACAGCAGCATGGTGTGGAGGCTCCTTACGGCTGGGCGACGGCAGGAGGGCGCTGGTATTCATGGTAGAATCTGAGTTGTTTGTACGGGACCCACGCTGCGGTCCACGACATGTAGCGCTCTGGGATAAAGCAGAGTTTGGGCGCTAATGGTCGAACCATGGTTGTTTGTCTGGCTATTCAGAGGCCTGGTGGGGCCATTGCATACAGTTATTGGGGTAGCATGTGCTTAGAGTGGGCATGGTTGTATGTTTTCTGATACCTGGGTTACATGCGGGGCACGTGTCTGCAGTTGGCTCAAGCTACGCGTGCTGGGTTTAAGTGATGGTAAATGTGGATCAATGGTAGATTAAAAAAAATAAAAAACTCCTGCAGCATCATGTGGAGGTTCGGTTGCGCCTGGGCAATGGCAGAAGGTGCTAGGCGAGTGCTGGCATTCACGGTAGGATCGGACTTGGTTACACGGTCCGTGACTTGTAGCGCTCTGGGGCGAAGGGGGCTGGGCTCCAATGGTCAAATGATCGTGGTTAGGATTGTTACCTTCAAAGCTACATCCGTGTGTCTGCATTTACATTTTGTCCTATACGCCATTCACTACTAGAGCAGCGTTCGCTGTTGCATTACATTAATACTCTGCTCACTTTCAGATTGCATTCATACGGCTGCTTTATACCATGCTCCTCATACTCATACTCAGAGCTGTGCCCATACCATGTTTTTAGGCACCACTCACATCCAGAGCTGCATTCACCCACTTGTTCTTACATCATGTGTTATACTCTGCTTCCACTTAAAGCTGCATTTCTTTTCATTGCTACATAATGGTTACTCTGTATTCTTACTAGGGCTATCAGCACACCGCTCTGATACTGCTCTTCCGATAAACATAGCTGCTTTCTTTTCAGGCTTACGTTTCTTTCCTCGGTGGTTTGTTACATTTCTTAGGCCTACCTTTTTCTGTTTACTTGGGGGGAAGAGAGAGGGGAAAAAATAAATAAAATAAAAAATAATAAAAAATGGGTGGTGTTCTTTAATCCTGGTTTGCATTCACTCAGACTGGTCTCCTTTACTTCTGGTTCGCATTCACTCAGATTGATCTCCCGCCCCAGTTAACCAAATAGCTCCCTAGTGGACATTGGGCCAATAGGAGTAAGTTCCTACTATGTTTACACAGTTGTTCATTCGTTTGTCACGACGAGGGTCTTTTCTTAGCGAAATGCAATGCCTCTGGCTCTTGTTTTTCTCCCATCTGTTTCAATTTCGCGGTTGGTTAATGTTTCGTTCATGCAAGTGGTTCGGATCACTAATGTCTATGCATTTTCCATTAGGTCTGGCTCACGTTTTAATTACTTATCGTCACTGTAAGGTCATCCAGGTCAGTCTCTTGGCTTCAGGGGGCCTCATGGCTTCGGGGGCCCGATGACCGTTCATGTTCATTAGGGGTGCAATATGGTGTAGGCTGGTTAGCGTCCTAGGTTTATTGTCGGAGAGGGTCATGGTTATGCGAGTCCCCAAGTCATACTGGAGCTGCATAAGTGGTTTATAAATAATAAAAAAAAAAAATATAAAATCCGCCATTAGAGTCTCTCACGCATGGCTTCTCCGTTTTAGTTACACATGGCTCCGCCATTAGAGTCTCTCTCTCTCATGGCTCCGCCATTAGTCTCTCACGCATGACTTCTCCGTTTTAGTGTTACACATATGGCTCCACCATTAGAGTCTCTCACGCATGGCTTCTCCGTTTTTAGGTTTACACACATGACTCCGCCATTAGAGCCTCCCACGCATGGCTTCGCCATTAGTCTCTCACGCATGGCTTCTTCGTTTTTAGGTTTACACATATGACTCCGGCATTAGTCTCTCACGCATGACTTAGCCATTAGAGTCTCTCACGTATGGCTTCTCCCTTTTAGTTTTACATATGACTCCGCCATTAGAGTCTCATGCATGGCTTCTCCGTTTTAGTGTTACATGTATGACTCCGCCATTAGTCTCTCACGCATGGCTTCTCCGTTTTAGTGTTACACATATGACTCCACCATTAGTCTCTCACGCATGGCTACTCCCTTTCAGTGTTACACATGTCTCCGCCATTAGAGTCTCTCATGCATGGCTCCGCCATTAGAGTCTCACGTATGGCTTCTCCGTTTAAATTTTACACACAACAACGCCATTCGAGGCCGGCTGCGTGGTCCCACAACAAGTAAGTTCCATGTCTTTTTCTGCCTTCAGACCCGCTCTCATGGCTCGGTTATCTGTGGCTCGCAATACAATTTTCTTGTGGTGGCTCGCACGTGTTAAGGCCGATTCATTGGCCTGTATTTGTGGGAGGGGCACGGTTGCCTATATCATGGCACCTCTGCCCCTCCTTCAATGAACGTTGTGTCAAACGCTGGCCTCGTTCCGTGTGTGAAGTTGCGTCTGGTCCTAGAAGTTCGTTTCTACGCAAAGCAAGCTACTAGATCAGGTAAGTGACTGCCACATTGCAGTCTCGGCTCACAAGTCCGGCCGGCAGTGCCGGCTCCCTAGGTAAGAGGGGTCCACACTGCACCGGAGCGTCTGCCAGGAGCTCCGACTCCCACGTGGCATGAATCGTAGGGTGCAGGGATCAGCGTGATCCCGATTCGTACGTCTCTCCTCCCTTAATGTCTGGCACGGGCCGCTGTGCCATTAGCTAGGTAGGGCTCACGGCAGCAGTAGTTTGGTTCTTCTCCCCTCATGCCTCTCATGCCCCCCATGCCACTACTGGCCCTTGTCATGTTGACCGCACACTCACCTCAGCGTCCTGCTTGCGGTCTCCTCCGCTGTCTGCCCGTGCTGCAGGTGGCCGGCACTGTGTGGGCTCCCCCTGGTGGTTGCTGGAGTCAATGCAGTCCATGGAGTAGTATTGGATGTCACAGGCTCCCTCCGGTGGTGACTGCCGGCAGTGCAGTCCATGGTTCTGTGCCCTGTTTTGGCTCCATCTAGTGGCCACCAGGGGTTATGACCACAAAAAAAATAAAATAAAAATAAAAAAATATATATATATATATATATAATGAAAAAAAAAAAAAAAAGAGAAAAGGAAATAATTATAAGAATATAACTCATGCTTGATTGGTGGAGTTTTAGGGAAGGGGCGATATATTTGTTCAGTGCTAGTTAGAGGATATCTGTATTGTTGGTCGCATGCCTCTACGATTGGCGCCATGACGTACGCAAGGATCTTACATGTGATGTTATTCCAGGATTTGTCTCGCCCTTCTTCATACACATTCTGCACGTTGTTCAACCATCAGGGTACAGTATGGCAGTAGCTATGTCGTGGTACTATTCCATTCTCTCCTTCTGGTAATGGGTCAGTTGTGCCACGGTCAGACTCACCATTCACTGGGGTGTTCTACGTCCAGCTATCGCTTCTCCTTGGCTCAGGTTCTCTCGTCCTTTTTTCACTCGTTTTCTTCACAGTTGCATGGGTCTCGGCCTACTCACAGCCACATCACATCGTCCCAGTGTTGGTTGACAGTCAGGAATTGATTTATGCATACTGTATCCACAGGGTATGTCACATGCTTCAGACATAGTGGAGGCTTCGGTCGACGAGAACCCCGCCAGGATGTCAGAAGGGGGCAGTGTGTCGTCTCTTCGCACCTGGACCGTCCCTAGGCTGATGTCGGAGTTGTCCAGACGGGGTATTGCATATCCCGCTGCTGCTAGGAAGGCTGAGTTATACCGGTTATTGGTCGTTAACTCGGGCCCTCAGCAGCAGGAAGAAGTCTCCGTGGTCACTGTTCAGAACTCGCTGACACAAATCCATCTGTTGCTGAATAACTTGACTTCGTCCGTCACGGATGTGCAAACCAGGTTGCCAGCGGTTGAGTCTCGTTGTTTTGCCACTACTCCGCATACCATCGATGCCACTGTTCCATCCACTTCTATGGCGACAGGGGCAGGTATCCCTGTGACTGCGCCCAGTATTATGCCGGCACATTTTGTTCCGGCCAATCTAAAGAAGGACATCCTAGAAGGTAGAGATGTCAATCTAGCATCCTTACTGGTCGCTACCCGGGATCTGTCTGATAGTAGGGTAATTGCCTGTGGGGATGTGTCAGTGATCCTGAAAGGCCGTGACCATAGGCTGAACCGCAAGCTCACGGTACCTGAATTTGTGCTCGCATTTAGTTTGTACAGAGACGTAATCTGTTCAGTTCGTCCCGAGAGAAGGGAAGAACTTGACTTGTACTTGTTCAGAATAACGGAGTTGGGGTACAAGTATGGTGGTAGTTCCTTCTACGACTACCATTGTTCTTTCTCGGCCAAGGCAGCTGCCACCTTAAGTCAGTTCCAGTTTCTTACTAACTGGGCCAACATTGATACAGAGATTTTTTGTAGGCACTTCGCCAAGCTTAAGGCGCCTTCATGCTCCCTGTGCCAATCAATTGACCATTCCACGGCGTGGTGTCATAAGGCCGCTCAGAGTGAGGGGTCTAGTTCTACAGGTCCTGTTCCCGGCCCGTCCGATTCACTCAGATCCTCTGGTTTAGTTGACAAGCTGGGCAGACCCATCAAATTTCTCGGCAGGTCACAGATCTGTAACAATTTCAACTATGCATCCTGTAACTTCAGTCAGTGCCGCTTGCTACACATATGTACTAACTGCTTCAGAGCTCACCCTAAAGTAGTTTGTTCATTAAAAGTAGATAATAATTACATGTGTGTTGTTAATATAGTTCGGTTGCAGCAGTTCCTACGCAGGTATCCTGACCCAGGCTTTGTGAAGTTCCTTAGTACAGGATTCACGTTCGGTTTCCACACTGGGATGGTGACCCTTCCAGATTCCACACACGAATGTAGGAACCTACAATCCGCTGACCAACACCCTGATGTCTCCGATAGGTTAATAGCAGCGGAGTTAGTCAAAGGTTTCCTGATAGGTCCTTTTTCATCATCACCCTTTGTTAGGTGGAGAATCAGCCCGATAGGAGTCGTGTTTGGCAAATTTAGTAACAAGGAGAGGTTGATTATCGACCTGTCCGTCCCGCATGGTACCCCTACACCTAGCATCAACTCTCTAATTCCATCAGAAGAGGTTAGCATGAGATATGCCAACATAGATCAAGCCATCGCTCTTATCTTACAGTTAGGTCCCAGCACAATCCTTTCTAAAGCCGATATTGCAGACACCTTCAAATTACTACCGATCAAACCGTCCCTCTGGCAGTGGTATGGCATCAAATGGAGGGGCCTTTATTATTTTGCTTCCAATCTCACATTCGGGTCTAAGAGTAGCCCGTGGTTATTTGACCAATTAGCCAAGGCTCTCCACTGGATTTTAGTCCATGAATTCCACTGTAGCAATGTTATTCACTATCTGGATGATTTTTTAATTGTTAAGCATCCTGACGCTCCCCCCAAAAACCTTCATTTGCTACTGGAGTGTTTCAGACAACTAGGGGTTCCTGTCTCTCCCAAGAAAGTGGAAGGTCCCTCCGCAGTCATCACATTCCTTGGTATAGTCTTGGACACCCAGAACATGGTTGCCAGGTTGCCAAGGGACAAATTACAGAGAATCAGGGAAACCGTTCATAATTTCACATCTACTAGAGTGGTCAAAAAAGTTCAGCTACAGTCCCTGTTAGGTATGCTGAACTTTGCGATGCGCATAATTCCGCAAGGTAGGGCATTTGTATCTCGTTTACTTTCTCTCCTTCCTACAGCCCCTTCCCAGGATAGCAGCATAGGTCTGGACGATATGGTCATGGCTGACTTAAACATGTGGGATCAATTTCTCACTCAATGGAATGGCATCTCCCTCTTTGTTCCCACAATATCCGACAACTCCCCCGTAATCTTGTCCGACGCCGCCGCCAATACAGGTTTCGCAGCTATTTTTGGCAACCATTGGTTAGCAGACAGATGGCCAACCGAAGTTAGTTCCATTCCTGGGTTTTTCCGTACCTCAGCAGTTTTTGAACTCTACCCCTTAGTGGCAGCATCCTATACCTGGGGTCAATGTTGGTCAGGTCAGACTGTGTCCTTCGTGTCCGATAATGCAGTCGTCATCGAGATTCTCAATAGTGGGTCTTCTAAGTCTCCATATGTCATGTTATTTCTTAGGCGCTTGGTCCTTCTGTCATTACAACACCAGTTTCGTTACATAGCTTCACATATAGCCGGTAACCACAACGCAGCAGCCGACGCGTTATCTCGTTTTAATTTTACCCTCTTTTCACAGATCTGTCCAGAAGCAGACGCCATCGGGAGCCCAGTCCCTCCATACGCTGCTCTAATCCTTCCATAGACGCTCATCTCGCCACCGCTCGGTCACTGTTACTCAAGTCCCTCTCACCCAATACAGCCAGAGCCTACCAGACAGGTTGGAGAGCCTTCCAGAGATTTCAGGACTCTCATCCGCAAGGTGACACCGAGTTCGTTCCATACATCCTGGCGTTCATAGGTTACTGTCACACCAATCTGAAACTATCCCACGCCACGGTCAAGTCCTACCTCACAGGGGTGCAACATTTTAGAGCCATGAGTTTCACCCAGCCAGGTTCATTGTTTTCTATCCATGTCATTAAAGCTACTCTGAGGTTTCTCGAGAAAAGCGGCTGCGAGTCACGCACTCGCCAGCTACCCGTCACTGGCCAGCTTTTCCGCGACCTTTCCGACTTGTTAGACAAAAAAACATTCGGTGCCCTGCATAGTTTGATAATAAAAGCTGCCATGTACCTGGCCTTTTACGGGTTTTTGAGACCGGCCAAGTTTACTTCCCCGGCTAACAGCAGCAGGTACGTCACTCTCGGTCAGCTCTCGGCTTCCAGAGATGGTTTCATACTCTCTCTACTCACCTCCAAGACCTCTCAGGTAGGCCCCCCGACCCAGTTGTTTTTCTTCTCGACCTCTCATCATTGGTGTCCCGTGCGCGTGCTACAACAGCTTCTGTCCTCTCTGCCAAACAAGCAGCCCGGCAGTCCTTTTCTACCATTCAATAATACTCACCTTACCTGTCCCCAGTTCATAAATCATATTCGTGTTTTACTGACTAATCTGGCAGTAGACCCGTCCTCAATATCCGGGCATTCGTTTCGCATAGAAGCGGCATCCGCCGCGTCAAGGAATCGGGTTCCAGCACACATAATCAAAAGACTAGGTCGCTGGCGTTCGTCCTGTTTCAGCCGCTACATTCCTTGTCCGTACACTGAAATGAATCTTGCTTGTCAGGATTTGGTGTTATGAATAAATGTTTGTAGCATTCCGATATGATAGAAATTGTTGTTCTTTTTGGCCTCCTTCAGCTATCCCTTCAACGTCACGGTTTCGGCATAACTCTAACCGCTTTAGCTAGCCAGCAGGTAGGAGTCCTTCTTCGTGAGTGCCCGACCACAAGTGTGACTTGTGCCATTAGAGTCTCACTCACGTTATTGTTTTCCCTGACTTTTATTTTCTAGGTTGTTGGGTTTTCATTGTTTTCTTTATAAGCAGTCATCCCAAGCCTGCCTTTGCGGACATCATCTTCTCCCAGGCATGCTTACTTTATCTACAAACTCGGGCTGAGGGTGTTGGTGTCCGGCCTAAGTCCTGGGTATCGGTCCATCTTCCAGTAGGAGGTACAGTAATAAGGCGCAGTTTACGAAGTCTGTCATGTCTTCTGACACAACAAGCAGTGGCGCACCTACAGGGGGGGTCCAGCGGGTCTGGACCCCCCCTAGAACAACCAACCGAATTATTTTTTTTTTAAATCCTTCAGGGCCGCACCGCCGATCACCACAGGCGGCGCGGCCCTGGATGTAATTGCGGCCGCGGCGGTGGTGGGGGGGGCCGGGGGGGCAGTGGGAGTACTAGGAGATGAGCGCTTCCATTGTTTAAGCGCTCATCTCCATATCTAATCCATATGTATCGCCGTCCTGTGCTGCGGCAGGGGAGGGAGAGGCGTGTCCCTCCCCTGTTCTTCTGATAGGCTGCAGGCATTAGTGCCTGCGGCCTATCAGAGGCTGGCTCAGGCGAGATGACGTCATCATCACGCGCCTGAGCCGGGCAGCACACAGCAGGGACACAGGCCGGAAGAGCCTGCATCGCATCGCTGCTGATGGAGGTAAGTATCAGTGTATTTTTTATTTTATTTTTGTTGTTTTGTTTTTTTGGGAGGGGGGGAGCTGGCACTATGGGGGCACTAAAGGGGAGAACGGCACTATGGGGCATCTGGTGGTACTCTTTTTTTTTTTTAGGTGGCACTTCTTACTGGCACATTATGGGGGGGACCATGGGGGAGAGGAGCACTATGGGGGCTCTAAAGGGGCTTTTTTTTTTTACACATTATGGGGAGAACGGCACAAGGGGGCATCTGGTGGCACTATAGGGGCATTATTTGGGGGGCACCATGGGGGAGAGGAGCACTATGGGGGCTCTAAAGGGGCTTTTTTTTTTACACATTATGGGGGGCACTACAGGGGAGAACGGCACTATGGGGCATCTGGTGGCACTATAGGGGCATTATTTGGGGGTACTAAAGGGGCCTTTTTTTCTTATTGGCACATGGGGGCATTATGGCATCTGGTGGCACTAAGGGGCATTTTTCACTGGCACATTATGGGAGGCACTATAGGGGAGGGCGGCACTATGGAGGAGTGGAGCACTATTGGGGCATATGGTGGAACTTTATGGGGCGGCACCATGGGGGAGAGGAGCACTATGGGGGCATCTGGGGGGTCTAAAGGGGCTTTTTTTTTATTGACATATTATGGGGGCACTTTAGGGGAGAATGGCACTATGGGGCATCTGGTTGCACTATAGGGGCATTATGTGAGGGCTCTAAAGGGGCCTTTATTCTTATTGGCACATTATGGGGGCATTATGGCATCTGGTGGCACTAAGGGGGCATTTTTTTACTGGCACATTATGGTAGGCACTATAGGGGAGAGCGGCACTATGGGGGAGTGGAGCACTATTGGGGCATATGGTGGCACTTAGAAGGGGCATTTTTTACTGGCATATTATGGGGGACACTATGGGGAAGGGAGAGGAGCACTATGAGGGCATTTACTGGGGCACTATATAGGGGTATTTTATACTGGCATACATTATGGGGACATTAGCTCAACAGCGGGCACTAAGCGGGGGTATTTCATGTACTGTCATATTGTAGGGAGAATTATTAGTACTAGGAGGTATTATGCGGAGCTTTGCTAATACTGGGGGGCTATGAGGAACATGATTACTAGTATGGGCACTATAGGGGCGTTATTACTACTAAGTGTGCTCTGGCAGAGAATTATTTCTATTTTGGGGAGCCCTGTTACTTTGGGGGGCACCCTGCCACAGTATCAGCTTAGCACAATAATTTTTGGGGGACATTATCTTTATACTATTAGTGTCTGGGCGCAGTTATTTTTTTAGAGCACTGTGTGCCAATAATTGTTGAGGGGCCACTATCTGTGTGGTAGTAGTATTTCCAGGGGGACTGTTTCTGTAGTATAGTATTGGGGGCACAGCGGGCACAGTATTGGGGGTGGCAGGAAAGGGTGTTCAGAAGATGTGAAGATGATGGAAATGTGGGAAACTAATGTCTGTTTGTTAATCTCTGCAGAGATGGGAGATGGCTGAAAAATCATCATGGCGGTCTGGTCTGAATGGAGAAGATGAGGAAAGAGAACGTCTACAACAAAGGTGACATCACTGGATGTAAGAGGTATGGGGCGCTATGTAGGAGAGGAGATGCTCCGGCTCCTCCCCCTGCCATTTGCAGAAGGAGGATTCAGAGCTGGGTGAGGACGGTCAAGGGGGGCAGCAGGCCACGGGCGGGTGGCAGATGGTGGGGGGAACCACAGGCCTTGAGCAGGATCAGGGGAGGGAGGAGAGCGGAGGAGCTTCCTGGCTGTAGCCTGTTATATAAGCAGGCAGTGCAGCCAGGACAGACCCTCCCCTCTCCGTATGATGTGTAGAGACAGGCCGCAACTATAGAATGTCAGCTGTACTGTGTTTGTTGGGAGTGGCCTATTATATGTAGGAGGGGCTTTAATAATGGGCGGGGCCAAAAAATTTGCGGCGCTTTTAGAATCGCCAAGTAAAAGAATCAGCACAACGCACTACACCCTTTCCCTGCATTTTTAAATATAAAGGGGGCTTTGAAAAATTCAATTAGCATAGCGCACTACACATGCCGCATTTTTTTGCCTTTCGGACCCCCCCTAAAGAAAATTCCTGGGTGCTCCCCTGACAACAAGTCCTATCACGACTACAGGCGCAGCATACACAATTTATCACGACCTTAAGCATTTTCTGTCACAACAGCAGGTATTATGTGTACGTTCTGTCCTTATTACAGGCAACATTAGCTTGTTAATCGAAATAGCCATGTATTCCTGTGGATGGTTCCCCAGGCCTGGTGGGTTTACACATTTCACTTAATTTACTACTACAGTAAGACGGCAGACACCATGTTCTGACTTTTGGGCCCTTAATAGGAAGTGTGGCCTGGGGAATAAGTAGAGGTAAAGTATTTTGCCACCAGGAACAGTTGGTGCCCGATCAGGGCCCTTGGCGGATGGTTGGAATTCATCTAGGCCCTTCCAACAGATTCACCATTGTTTATTTCAGTCTGCAGCTCTCAGGATTCAGACCTTCTCGTAATATGGTCATATGTTAGTCAAAATAGGAGTAAATCGTTTCTGGTTACCAGCCACTCTTTCAATTGCATCAGCATTAACCATCTCCAAGAAAGATGTGGCGGTACACATGACAAAGAGGTAAGGTAGATGGAAGTCACTGTGATATATACGGTATATTCCGCACCTCCATCGTGAAAGGTCTTTTCTGTTCAAAATCGGGTGTCGTATACGGTATGTATATATTTACTCTAAACAAGGTCTGCTCTTTTTGGCCCCTTTAGGATGCCCTACCACAGCAGTCATGGCATAATTCTACTGCTTGTTGTAGATAGGGGTTAGATAGGTTAGGTTCACCTTTCTGATAGCCTATCCGACCACAATTTAAACAGGAGATGCGGCGCAGAGAATTTAACTGTCCGTAGCGGACACCGTCTACCGAAAAAGTGCACTTTATGTCACTGATATTTTAGGGATGCACACACTTTAAACAGGAGATGTGGCGCGGATAATTTAACTGTCCGCAGCGGACACCGTCTACGGAAAAAGTGCACTGGATGTCACTGATATTTTAGGGATGTGCACACTTTAAACGGGAGATGTGGCACGGATAATTTAACTGTCCGCAGCAGACACCGTCTACGGAAAAAGGACACTGGATTTCACTGATATTTTAGGGATGCACACAGTTTAAACAGGAGATGTTGCGCGAATAATTTAACTGTCCACAGCGGACACCGTCTACGGAAAAAGTGCACTGGATGTCACTGATATTTTATGGATGCACACACTTTGCACAGTACATGCGGCGCAAATAATTTAACTGTCCGCAGCGGACACCGTCTACGGTAATAAGTGCACTGGATGTCACTGATATTTTATGGATGCACACAGTTTAAACAGGAGATGTGGCGTGGATAATTTAACTGTCCGCAGCAGACACCGTCTACGGAAAAAGTGCACTGGATGTCACTGATATTTTAGGGATGCGCACACTTTAAACAGGAGATGTGGCGTGGATAATTTAACTGTCCGCAGCGGACACCGTCTATGGAAAAAGTACACTGGATATCACTGATATTTTAGGGATGCGCACACTTTTTACACAGGAGATGTGGCGCAATAAATGTAACTGTCCGCAGCGGCCTATTACTTGGTATTTAGCGCAGAATGCGCTAAAAATATATATTGCTGCTGTCACACACAATAGTCCTTAAAAGGACTTTTGGGTCCCTGAAAAGTTTTTTGTATAAAAATCTTCCTATAACACTCCCTACACTGTCTGCCTCTACCTATGCACAGCTCTCCCTAACACTGAGCAATTTAGCGCAGGTTGCGCTACAAACATATATTGCTGCTGTCACACACAATAATCTTTACAAGGACTTTTGGGTCTCTGAAACGTTTTGGTACCAAAAAAAATATTAAATTACACTCCCTACACTCTCTGTCCCTTCCTAAGCTCAGTTCTCCATGACTACAAATGAGCCGAACATGCTTTATTGGGTGCTATATAGCATCCGATGATGCGTTTTGGCCAGCCAATCACTGTAATGCCAGTAGCCAACATGGCTACTGGCATTACAGTGAGGGTAGTACTTACCTGCACGTTTTATTGGCTGCGTACAAGGTAAGAAATGTGCTGGGAGGACGCTCAAGCACATGCGGTACTTGGCCGAGTACTGCCATGTGCTGAGCATCGAGATGCTCAAGCCGAACAGGTGTTCGGCCGAGCATGCTCGATCATCACTAGTCATCTCGCTGGATTTCGGCCGAGATCTTCAAGCAAGATGGAGGCTGGCGGCTCGTCATGAGCAAATGGAGGCGGTAAGTTTGAACTTTTTTAGTTTTTTATACTATTTCAGGATAAATCGATTCGCTGACATGAAGCACGAGGAAATTCGGCTTTTAGGCGAATCGAATTTATCCTGAAATTCGGATTGAATTCCACTTCATGGGATTCGATTTGCTCATCTCTAATGATGACTATGTGAAAGACATTGTATTGCCTGTGGATGCGGCCTGACTGCCGCAAGGGGGAACGTGAGAATGAGGGAACTCCTGTTTCAGTGGCTGACTTCCACCTTTGCCTGCCCACGGGATGAGTTGATGCCGTATTATGGGGTTTAATAGTGCTGTGGTGCCTATGTTTCTGTTTGCTGCCCATGTCTTATTTTGCACAAGGCAATGCTTTTGTCTTCCGGCAGTGTGGAGAAAAAATGCCAGATGGGAGATACTCAGCAGCTGTAGAGGCAGCCAAGCTCAGCTCAGCTCTGCCACATTTTAGGTCTAACCCATCTACAAAGTCAGGGGTATCACCAGATCCCGAAGTAGTTCTTTGGGAGGTACGTGGCCTATGCTCTTTGTTGCTGCTGCCATCACCCTCCTCCTCTAATGTTGCCTCCTACTCAGCACTCCGATTTGGCTCCTGAGTCCTCACTCTGCCTGTCGCTTCTATCAGCCTGTGGGCTAACATGGGTTCTTTGGCCTCGCCCCCTCCCCTGATCTGCCCTGACTGCCACTGTCGCTGCCCCCAACATCAATACTATGGCTACAGAGGCACTACTACCACCACCAACCCAGCTATGCCTGGTGTCTGCAGTCTACTCCTCCATCTCCTCTTCAGGGCAGTATAAACACTGATTGCTCTCACACAAGTCGTCAACAGGGAGACTTCTCTATCTGCCTTAGGGCGTGATCGAGTTTTCTTTCCACTTCTTAGGAAAAAGACAATCATCCCACTAGGCAGGGGCAACATAGACTGAGAAGACCCAACTGAAAGCCTTCTCTGGGTCTGCAAGGAGGAGGAGCAGGAGGAACACTGTGACCCCTGGATGCATGGCATGGTGTCTGACTCCAAAGTCACCTCCACATCATCCTGCTGCAACTGAGAGGAGGAGTGAGCCATTATGTCGCACCTTTCCGAAGCCAGCAGGACAACTGTGGCCTACTACTGCTACTATAACTACTGGCTGGTTAGCTGGTGCTGCTTCTACTCACATTCTGGCTCTGGGTTTTTCGTTTGGACCCTTCCGTAGCTCTAACATATTTAGGTGTTTCAGATAAAATTGTGGCTACCCTTTGTATTGGTGTAGTAATCACATATATGCTGGTTTTAATAATTTCAACAACCCCTTAAATAAATTGACATCTTGTGGAGACAGAAATGAAGGGAAAGGGATTTAGGTCTAAATTTGTTAGCAATCAAAGGTAAATTGTTGCCGTAGCCTGTGTATTGGTATACCGATCACCTACAGTATATGCTGGTTTAATTAAATTGAATAAGTCCCCAAAAAAATAAAAAATTCAACCTTGTGGATATAGAACAAACCGAAACGGATGATTTAGGCCTGACTCCTAATGTCATCAAAACACTCACAGGTAAATTATTGCCCTAGCCTGTGTATTGGTGTACTGATCGCTTATATGCTGGATTAATTACATTCAATGACTCCCCCCCCCCCCACACACACACGCTCAGATTTCTTTTTTTTGGAACTGTGTGTGTGGAGATAATAAACAGATTTAGCCCTAACATTTCATTCTCAATCACTAATATATATGATTTTTCAAAAAATTACATTAAATATGTGAGATGATCTGACACAGAGTTCTGACTAGTATTCTATATGCTGTGCTATATTGATGGTAGAAGAACGTGTTGTACAGTTTTTACTTATTCCACCCCCACCTCCTTTAAAAAAAGGATTTCTGAAAATGGGGGAAAAAAATTAAGGAATTTCTTTGCAAGCAGCTGCTTATGAGGTTTGCAGCAGCTGAAGTTGTGCTAGCAGGCACAGCTAGCCTCAGCAAATCACTTCTCATTACCTGGCTGACAGCTTTCCTGTTTGTCCATATTCTACTCTAGTGTTGATCGCAAATATTCGAATTGTGAATTTTTATCGCGAATATTGGCACTTCGAGAATTTGCAAATATTTAGAATATATTTTTTTTTTTATCTGTACACATGATCCTTCCCTGCTTCTGGCTTGTGGGCTCATCACTATTCTACACACACACACAAATCTTCTTCTTCTTTGTAATTCCAGCCCTTACCTTCACAATCCCTGGCAGTAGAATATAAATTTGATTGATTTCTGACTGTTTCTGGCTCCCCAAGATCATTTTTCTGGCAGACACTGCTACACCCAACCACTCTCATTCACAGCCCAGCACAGAATGGCGTTGCTCGTTCTGCTGGGGCACCTCCCTGCCTGCTGCAGCAGCGATTGGCTCATACAGGGTTCGATTGGCAAGCCGTCCCCAACTTCCACTCAGGGACATGTGAGAACCCTTCATCTTCCTCCCTAGTGCTTTATTTCTCGCCGACATACACTAAAATTGCGCTAAGCATCATTTTAATGGATTTGTCTGAAACAAATTTGGTGTCACGGTCCCTCCCATGACAGAGGTGAGAAGATCTGAGAGACTGGTGGCACGTGAGGGTATCTGACAGTCTCTCTGTTTTCTCCTTGCAGTGTTGTTGTTTGGTAATGACTAGGGATGAGCGAACCCGAACTGTATAGTTCGGGTTCGTACCGAATTTTGGGGTGTCCGTGACACGGACCCGAACCCGAACATTTTCGTAAAAGTCCGGGTTCGGGTTCGGTGTTCGGCGCTTTCTTGGCGCTTTTTGAAAGGCTGCAAAGCAGCCAATCAACAAGCGTCATACTACTTGCCCCAAGAGGCCATCACAGCCTTGCCTACTATTGGCATGGCTGTGATTGGCCAGTGCAGCATGTGACCCAGCCTCTATATAAGCTTGGGTCACGTAGCACTGCACGTCACTCTGCTGATTCAAGCATAGGGAGAGGTTGCAGCTGCGACGTTAGGGCGAGATTAGGCAGATTAACTCCTCCAAAAGACTTCATTCTGTGATCGATCTGCAGCTGTGGATCATTGAAGTGCTAATATCGACTTGCTCACTTTTTTTAGGCTGCCCAGAGCGTTTTTAGATCACTTTTTTCTGGGGTGATCGGCGGCCATTTTGTGACTTGTGGTGCGCCAGCACAAGCTATCACCAAGTGTATTTAACCATAAATAGTGTGGTTATTTTGTGCTATATCCTACATCAGCTGCAGGCTGAGCCTGTGTCACCGAAGTGCATTTAACCATCAACAGTCTGGTTATTTTTTGGCCATATACTACATCAGATGCAGGCTGAGCCTGTGTCACCGAAGTGCATTTAACCATCAACAGTCTGGTTATTTTTTGGCCATATACTACATCTGGTGCAGGCTGAGCCTGTGTCACCCAAGTGCATTTAACCATCAATAGTGTGGTTATTTTTTGGCCATATACTACATCAGGGGCAAGTTGAGCCTGTCACCCAGCGCCTAAAAAATAGACCTGACATTTCTATTCAACCAAATCTGTACTGTTTTAGCTGGTCAAGTTATTTGTAGTGACCGTAAAAGCACACTTTTTGTTCTGGGTTGAAAAACTATTCCCAAATTTGCCATTCTCAAAATAACTAGTTTCTGCTATATGAGGCCTACTTGAAATCTATTCCAAAAAGGATATCTTACATTGAAGGTGCTGATAGTGTCATTCAGAAAAACCTAAGACACATGCTACCGTGCAGATAGAAGTCTGATTCTGTGATTAAACCTATACCTGTCACACAGCGCAAAAAAAAACAGGCCTCACATTTCTATTCAACCAAATCTGTACTGTTTTAGCTGGTCAAGTTATTTGTAGTGACCGTAAAAGCACACTTTTTGTTCTGGGTTGAAAAACTATTCCCAAATTTGCCATTCTCAAAATAACTAGTTTCTGCTATATGAGGCCTACTTGAAATCTATTCCAAAAAGGATATCTTACATTGAAGGTGCTGATAGTGTCATTCAGAAAAACCTAAGACACATGCTACCGTGCAGATAGAAGTCTGATTCTGTGATTAAACCTATACCTGTCACACAGCGCAAAAAAAAACAGGCCTCACATTTCTATTCAACCAAATCTGTACTGTTTTAGCTGGTCAAGTTATTTGTAGCGACCGTGAAAGCACACCTTTTGTTCTGGGTTGAAAAACTATTCCCAAATTTGCCATTCTCAAAATTGTGGTGAACGGGAACAATGAGGAAAACATCTAATAAGGGACGCGGACGTGGACATGGTCGTGGTGGGGTTAGTGAACCCTCTGGTGCTGGGAGAGGACGTGGCCGTTCTGCCACAGCCACACGTCCTAGTGAACCAACTACCTCAGGTCCCAGTAGCCAGCAGAATTTACAGCGATATTTTGTGGGGCCCAATGCCGTTCTAAGGATGGTAAGGCCTGAGCAGGTACAGGCATTAGTCAATTGGGTGGCCGACAGTGGATCCAGCACGTTCACATTATCTCCCACCCAGTCTTCTGCAGAAAGAGCACAGATGGCGCATGAAAACCAAGCCCATCAGTCTGTCACATCACCCCCATGCATATCAGGGAAACTGTCTGAGCCTCAAGTTATGCAGCAGTCTCTTATGCTGTTTGAAGACTCTGCTGCCAGGGTTTCCCAAGGGCATCCACCTAGCCCTTCCCCAGGGGTGGAAGAGATAGAATGCACTAACGCACAACCACTTATGTTTCCTGATGATGAGGACATGGGAATACCACCTCAGCACGTCTCTGATGATGACGAAACACAGGTGCCAACTGCTGCATCTTTCTGCAGTGTGCAGACTGAACAGGAGGTCAGGGATCAAGACTGGGTTGAAGACGATGCAGGGGACGATGAGGTCCTAGACCCCACATGGAAAGAAGGTCGTGCCACTGACTTTCACAGTTCGGAGGAAGAGGCAGTGGTGAGAGCGAGCCAACAGCGTAGCAAAAGAGGGAGCAGTGGGCAAAATCAGAACACCCGCCACCAAGAGACTCCGCCTGCTACTGACCGCCGCCATCTGGGACCGAGCACCCCAAAGGCAGCTTCAAGGAGTTCCCTGGCATGGCACTTCTTCAAACAATGTGCTGACGACAAGACCCGAGTGGTTTGCACGCTGTGCCATCAGAGCCTGAAGCGAGGCATTAACGTTCTGAACCTTAGCACAACCTGCATGACCAGGCACCTGCATGCAAAGCATGAACTGCAGTGGAGTAAACACCTTAAAAACAAGGAAGTCACATAGGCTCCCCCTGCTACCTCTTCTGCTGCTGCCGCCTCGGCCTCTTCTGCTGCTGCTGCCGCCGCCTCGGCCTCTTCCTCTGCCTCTGGAGGAACGTTGGCACCTGCCGCCCAGCAAACATGGGATGTACCACCAACACCACCACCTGCGTCACCAAGCATCTCAACCATGTCACACGGCAGCGTTCAGCTCTCCATCTCACAAACATTTGAGAGAAAGGGTAAATTCCCACCTAGCCACCCTTGATCCCTGGCCCTGAATGCCAGCATTTCTAAACTACTGGCCTATGAAATGCTGTCATTTAGGCTGGTGGACACACACAGCTTCAAACAGCTCATGTCACTTGCTGTCCCACAGTATGTTGTTCCCAGCCGCCACTACTTCTCCAAGAGAGCCGTGCCTTCCCTGCACAAACAATTGTCCGATAAAATCAAGTGTGCACTGCGCAACGCCATCTGTGGCAAGGTCCACCTAACCACAGATACGTGGACCAGTAAGCACGGCCAGGGACGCTATATCTCCCTAACTGCACACTGGGTAAATGTAGTGGCGGCTGGGCCCCAGGCGGAGAGCTGTTTGGTGCACGTCCTTCCGCCGCCAAGGATCGCAGGGCAACATTCTTTGCCTCCTGTCTCCTCCTCCTCCTACTCAGCTTCCTCCTCCTCTTCTTCCACCTGCTCATCCAGTCAGCCACACACCTTCACCACCAACTTCAGCACAGCCCGGGGTAAACGTCAGCAGGCCATTCTGAAACTCATATGTTTGGGGGACAGGCCCCACACCGCACAGGAGTTGTGGCGGGGTATACGACAACAGACCGACGAGTGGTTGCTCCCGGTGAGCCTCAAGCCCGGCCTGGTGGTGTGCGAAAATGGGCGAAATCTCGTTGCAGCTCTGGGACTAGCCGGTTTGACGCACATCCCTTGCCTGGCGCATGTGCTGAATTTGGTGGTGCAGAAGTTCATTCGCAACTACCCCGACATGTCAGAGCTGCTGCATAAAGTGCGGGCCGTCTGTTCGCGCTTCCGGCGTTCACACCCTGCCGCTGCTCGCCTGTCTGCGCTACAGCGTAACTTCGGCCTTCCCGCTCACCGCCTTATATGCGACGTACCCACCAGGTGGAACTCCACCTTGCATATGCTGGACAGAATGTGCGAGCAGCAGCAGGCCATAGTGGAGTTTCAGCTGCAGCACGCACGGGTCAGTCGCACTGCGGATCAGACACACTTCACCACCAATGACTGGGCCTCCATGCGACACCTATGTGCCCTGTTGCGTTGTTTCGAGTACTCCACCAACATGGCCAGTGGCGATGACGCCGTTATCAGCGTTACAATACCACTTCTATGTCTCTTTGAGAAAACACTTAGGGCGATGATGGAAGAGGAGGTGGCCCAGGAGGAAGAGGGGTCATTTTTAGCACTTTCAGGCCAGTCTCTTCGAAGTGACTCAGAGGGAGGTTTTTTGCAACACCAGAGGCCAGGTACAAATGTGGCCAGACAGGGCCCACTACTGGAGGACGAGGAGGACGAGGATGAGGAGGAGGTGGAGGAGGAGGAGGATGAAGCATGTTCACAGCGGGGTGGCACCCAAAGCAGCTCGGGCCCATCACTGGTGCGTGGCTGGGGGGAAACACAGGACGATGACGATACGCCTCCCACAGAGGACAGCTTGTCCTTACCTCTGGGCAGCCTGGCACACATGAGCGACTACATGCTGCAGTGCCTGCGCAACGACAGCAGAGTTGCCCACATTTTAATGTGTGATGACTACTGGGTTGTCACCCTGCTGGATCCCCGGTACAAAGACAATGTGCCCACCTTACTTTCTACACTGGAGCGTGATAGGAAGATGCGCGATTACAAGCGCACGTTGGTAGACGCGCTACTGAGAGCATTCCCAAATGTCACAGGGGAACCAGTGGAAGCCCAAGGCGAAGGCAGAGGAGGAGCAAGAGGTCGCCAACGCAGCTGTGTCACGGCCAGCTCCTCTGAGGGCAGGGTTAGCATGGCAGAGATGTGGAAAAGTTTTGTCACCACGCCACAGCTAACTGCACCACCACCTGATACGGAACGTGTTAGCAGGAGGCAACATTTCACTAACATGGTGGAACAGTACCTGTGCACACCCCTCCACGTACTGACTGATGGTTTGGCCCCATTCAACTTCTGGGTCTCCAAATTGTCCACGTGGCCAGAGCTAGCCTTTTATGCCTTAGAGGTGCTGGCCTGCCCAGCGGCCAGCATTTTGTCTGAACGTGTATTCAGCACGGCAGGGGGCGTCATTACAGACAAACGCAGCCGCCTGTCTACAGCCAATGTGGACAAGCTGACGTTCATAAAAATGAACCAGGCATGGATCCCACAGGACCTGTCTATCCCTTGTGCAGATTAGATATTAACTACCTCCCCTTAACAATATATTATTCTACTCCAGGGCACTTCCTCATTCAATACTATTTTTAATTTCATTTTACCATTATATTGCGGGGCAACCCAAAGTTGAATGAACCTCTCCTCTGTCTGGGTGCCGGGGCCTAAATGTGTGACAGTGGCCTGTTCCAGTGGTGGGTGACGTGAAGCCTGATTCTCTGCTATGACATGAAGACAGATTCTGTGCTGATATAAGGCCAGATTCTCTGTTACGGGACCGCTCTCCTCTGCCTGGGTGCCGGGGCCTAAATATGTGACAGTGGCCTGTTCCAGTGGTGGGTGACGTGAAGCCTGATTCTCTGCTATGACATGAAGACAGATTCTGTGCTGACATAAGGCCAGATTCTCTGTTACAGGACCTCTCTCCTCTGCCTGGGTGCCTGGGCCTAAATGTGTGACAGTGGCCTGTTCCAGTGGTGGGTGACGTGAAGCCTGATTCTCTGCTATGACATGAAGACAGATTCTGTGCTGACATAAGGCCAGATTCTCTGTTACGGGACCTCTCTCCTCTGCCTGGGTGCCGGGGCCTAAATCTGTGACAGTGGCCTGTTCCAGTGGTGGGTGACGTGAAACCTGATTCTCTGCTATGACATGAAGACAGATTCTGTGCTGACATAAGGCCAGATTCTCTGTTACGGGACCTCTCTCCTCTGCCTGGGTGCCTGGGCCTAAATGTGTGACAGTGGCCTGTTCCAGTGGTGGGTGATGTGAAGCCTGATTCTCTGCTATGACATGAAGACAGATTCTGTGCTGACATAAGGCCAGATTCTCTGTTACGGGACCTCTCTCCATTGCCTGGGTGCCTGGGCCTAAATGTGTGACAGTGGCCTGTTCCAGTGGTGGGTGACGTGAAGCCTGATTCTCTGCTATGGCATAAAGACTGATTCTGCGCTGACATAAGGCCAGATTCTCTGTTACGGGACCTCTCTCCTCTGCCTGGGTGCCTGGGCCTAAATGTGTGACAGTGGCCTGTTCCTGTGGTGGGTGACGTGAAGCCTGATTCTCTGCTATGACATGAAGACAGATTCTGTGCTGACATAAGGCCAGATTCTCTGTTACGGGACCTCTCTCCTCTGTCTGGGTGCCGGGGCCTAAATATGTGACAGTGGCCTGTTCCAGTGGTGGGTGACATTAAGCCAGATTCTCTGCTATGGCATGAAGAGACTGATTCTCTGCTGACGTGAAGCCAGATTCTCTGCTATGGGACCTCTGTCCAATTGATATTGGGTCATTTTTTATTTTTTATTTTTTATTTTAATTCATTTCCCTATCCACATTTGTTTTCAGGGGATTTACCTACATGTTGCTGCCTTTTGCAGCCCTCTAGCTCTTTCCTGGGCTGTTT
Source organism: Bufo bufo (assembly GCF_905171765.1). Taxonomy (NCBI): domain Eukaryota; kingdom Metazoa; phylum Chordata; class Amphibia; order Anura; family Bufonidae; genus Bufo; species Bufo bufo. The sequence continues at coordinate 174,487,826 of NC_053390.1, read as the reverse complement.
TACAGCCTTTTTAGTGCCCAAAAGTTCGGGTCCCCATTGACTTTAATGGGGTTCGGGTTCGGGACGAAGTTCGGTTCGGGTTCGGATCCCGAACCCGAACATTTACGGGAAGTTCGGCCGAACTTCTCGAACCCGAACATCCAGGTGTTCGCTCAACTCTAGTAATGACCACACCTCTTGTCAGGTGCAGCTTGTTGTCATTACTGAGGCTCTATTTAGTTCTGACTCACACAGCTTACCATGCGGTTGATATTTCCTGCTGGAGTTGGTTGAGCTAGTGTGCTGGATCGCCTGCTCCTCCATTCTTCTTTACGCTAAGTGCATTTTGTTTAGCATTTTGTTGTTCGCTTGTGTTTGTTGCTTACTAGGCCTCAGGCAGACGCTGGTTCCTTCATCTGGTTAGGAACCAGTAGTCTCAATCCCTGCCACCACTCCTAGGGATTTCCAGGGTCTCCAGGGCTAAGGTTCTGGTGTATAATTATTTCCACCTTCAGGGTCTACTCATATTGGCAGGAGTCAGGGAGCGGTCTAGGGATTCCTAGGAGGTCACCATCCCTCTCCCTTAGCTTGGAGGCCTAGACTCCGATCTATTTTATTCTGTGTGTTATCTTGGGTTTTCCCCTCCCCATTAACTGTGACATTATCAACCGACCAGAAAAACTTCATTTTGTTTGTGTCACTGCAGCGATGGATACTGTATCTGCACTTGTCGACTGTATCTGGCTGACCTCCACACGGCCGTCTCGCTGTTTCAGAAACCACAGGTGGCGGCTTCCAGCAGCGGGAAACAGGCCTGCCCGGAACCTAAGGTCGCTCTCCAGGATAGGTTTTCCGGGGGAAGTGACAACTTTGTTCGCTTCAGGGACTCGCGCAAACTGTATTTTGGACTACTTCCTAACTCTTCTGGGGAGAGTCAAAGAGTGAGCATTATTATTTTGTTACTGAAAGGTGAAGCTCAGTCTTGGGATTTTTCTTTGCCAACCGGATCACAATCCCTCCGGTCGGTAGATTAATTTTTCAGAGCTCTGGGACTTATCAACGATGACCCAGATCGGGTCTTCCTGACCAAGACTAAGTTGCGTGGTTTACAGCAGGGAGAGCATTCTGCTGAGTCCTATTGCTCTGAATTTAGAAGATGGGCAACTGATACTGAGTGGAATGACCCAGCCCTCCATAGTCAATTCTTTCATTCATTATCATTTCATGAATATCCACAGTCATTCAAGGCAGCCATGTCTCTGTCTGTAGGTATTGATAGACGCATGAGGGAGAGATCTAAGTTTCCTCTTGCTTCGGGACGCACGATCATATGGTGAGGCGGCCTCTTCCGACATTTTGGGTAGGGCGGCACTTGAACTCATGTCTGATGATGAGCCAATGCAGTTGGGGTAAGTCACTCCTGCACCTGGTAATAAAAATGTTAGGGTTAAGAAAAGACTCAGCTTTTTCTGTGGTAAAGGGGAAAAAAAATTTAACGTATGTCCTTATGTCAAACGTCAAGGTGAAAAATAAAAAAAATAAAAAAAAATTATGTGTTTAATCCTCTTCTCACTCTTGGTGGTGTGGGTGGGGAATCTGAGAATGTACTTTTGTCATTTACCGGTAGTACCCGATTTCTCCTGCCTGCCAAGGTGGCGATAGACTTCAAAACTGTGGGAATTGAAGTATTTATTGACAGTGGGGCAGCTGTTAACCTAGTGGATGGCCAATTCGTTCGTATGCATGGTTTGACAACAAGCGCATTAGACAAAAATATTTTGGTGTTTGCGATTGATTCTGCTCCAGTTTCACAACAGTATTTGTCACAAATAGTGCAGAACATTCGCCTAAAGGTGGGAGATTCTCATCAAGAATCCCTATTATGTATTGTGCTGGAGGGTCTGCCTGCTTCTCTGGTGCTAGGTTTACAATGGATATACAAACATAACCCCACCATCGATTGGCAAGCGAGACAGATTCTTGATTGGAGTGATTTTTGTATAGCACTGTCTTAGCGCGTCGTTTTCTGTTGTAACCACAAATAGTATCTTTTATTTTGAATTTTTCTGATGTATTCTCTGAAAGTGGAGACTAGGAGTTACCTCGACATCGGGAGTATGATTGCCCCGTCAACCTTATTCCCGGAGCTAGATTGCCCAAGTCTTGGTTGTATAATCTTTCTGAACCCAAAAGAGTAGCCATGCGAGAATATATCACTGAGAGCTTGGCTAAAGGTCATATTAGACCATCCAAATCACCAGTGGCTGCAGGGTTCTTCTTTGTAAAAAAAAAAAAAAAGGACGGAACCCTTAGGCCATGTTTGGACTTCTGTGGGCTTAAATGCATTACTGTCCGTGATCCCTATCACCTTCCTTTGATCCCATATTTGTTTAATCAGATTGTCAGTGCCAATGTGTTCTCTAAGTTGGATTTGAGGGGGGCATATAATCTGGTAAGGATCAAGGAGGGGGACAAATGTAAGACAGACTTTAACCCCTTAAGGACTCGGCCCTATTTCACCTTACGGACTTGGCCATTTTTTGCAAATATGACCAGTGTCACTTTAAGTGCTGATAACTTTAAAACGCTTTGACTTATCCAGGCCATTCTGAGATTGTTTTTTCGTCACATATTGTACTTCATGACACTGGTAAAATGAAGTAAACAAAAAATCATTTTTATTTATAAAAAAAAATACCAAATTTATCCAAAATTTGTAAAAAAATTAAAATTTCCAAGTTTCAATTTCTCTACTTCTATAATACATAGTAATACCTCCAAAAATAGTTATTACTTTACATTCCCCATATGTCTACTTCATGTTTTGGATCATTTTGGAAATTATATTTTATTTTTTGAGGATGTTACAAGGCTTAGAAGTTTAGAAGCAAATCTTGAAATTTTTCAGAAATTTTCAAAAACCCAATTTTTAGGGACTAGTTCAGGTCTGAAGTCACTTTGCGAGGCTTACTTTATAGAAACAACCAAAAAATGACCCCATTCTAGAAACTACACCCCTCAAGGTATTCAAAACTGATTTTACAAACGTCGTTAACCCTTTAGGTGTTCCACAAGAATTAATGGAAAATAGAGATACAATTTCAAAATTCACTTTTTTGGCAGATTTTCCATTTTAATAATTTTTTTCCAAGGGTTAACAGCCAAACCAAACTCAATATTTATGGCCCTGATTATGTAATTTACAGAAACACCCCATATATGGTCGTAAACTACTGTACGGGCACACGGCAGGGCGCAGAAGGAAAGGAATGCCATACGGTTTTTGGAAGGCAGATTTTGCTGGACTGTTTTTTCTGACACCATGTCCCATTTAAAGCCCCCCTGATGGACCCCTAGAGTAGAAACTCCATAAAAGTGACCATCTAAGAAACGACACCCCTCAAGGTATTCAAAACAGATTTTACAAACGTCGTTGACCCTTTAGGTGTTCCACAAGAATTAATGGAAAATAGAGATACAATTTCAAAATTTCACTTTTTTGGCAGATTTTCCATTTTTTTATATTTTTTTTCCAGTTACAAAGCAAGGGTTAACAGTAGAGTTGAGCGAACACCTGGATGTTCGGGTTCGAGAAGTTCGGCCGAACTACCCGGAAATGTTCGGGTTCGGGATCCGAACCCGACCCGATCTTCGTCCCGAACCCCATTGAAGTCAATGGGGACCCAAACTTTTCGGCACTAAAAAGGCTGTAAAACAGCCCAGGAAAGGGCTAGAGTGCTGCAAAAGGCAGCAAAATGTAGTTAAATCCCCTGCAAACAAATGTGGATAGGGAAATGAATTTAAAAAATAAAAATAAAAATTAACCAATATCAATTGGAGAGAGGTCCCATAGCAGAGAATCAGGCTTCATGTCACCCACCACTGGAACAGGCCACTGTCAGATATTTAGACCCCGGCACCCAGACAGATTAGAGAGGTCCCATAGCAGAGAATCAGGCTTTATGTCATAGCAGAGAATCATGCTTCATGTCACCCACCACTGGAACAGGCCATTGTCAGATATTTTTAGGCCCCGGCACCCAGACAGAGGAGAGAGGTCCCATAGCAGAGATTCAGGCTTGGGTGTGTCTGGTGTCTGCAGCTGAGGTGAAAGGGTGTGTCTGCTGCAGCTCCTGAACCTCCACAGCACAGGCCTCTCCGGGGAGTTTCCTACCATCTGCTCCCCAGGAGGAGTTCCAGGCTTGCGGGGGAGTGTGACACCTTTTCCCCCAGCCCAGGCCCTGCCTCTCCCTAGGGAGCTGGTGGGGTCCTGTGGCCATGAGCTCCCGGAAGGGTGCCCCTGCTCCCCGGCGTGGGTCGGAGGGGAGTATGGACGGGCGGCGACCGACTCTGAGCGATGGCGGCGAGGGGGTGAAAACATCTGGACGCGGTGGTAGCCAAGTCCCCCCTGAGGACCCGAGGACATCAGGAGGAAAAAGACTACCAGCAGGAAGCCGAGAGGTGTCGTCCCAGGTAGGTTGGGGGTCTCGGTGGGAGGGAGAGAGTACCCTCACCTACAGCTCTCGTATAGCTGCCCACCTGCGAGAATACGATGAGCTGGGACGGCACCTCAAAGCTGTAAGAAAGGATCTAAAGGAGACGAGGGCCAGGTCCACTATCTCCTCTAATTCGAAGAGGCCCCCACTCAGAGAAAAAATTAGGGTCCTGAAAGAGGACCTGGAGGCCTCCCTGAAGCGGCAGGACCAGTTGCTGGAGGGCAGTGGGCCCTTCAGAGAAAAGTTATTAAACGGGGATCGATTTAGGGAGATGGAGGCTGCGAGGAGAGGGGAGCCGTGCGGGGGTGTGGAGAGCGAGGTGGAGGAGTTGGAAAACTCCAAATCTCTGGCATCCCAGGCAGGTCCCCAAACCTCGCAGTCTGAACCGGCCCTCCCGGTAACCCCAGTAACGGAGGCATACAGTGGCATTCCGCCAGAGCAAGAACAATTGCGCTTACCAGCATTGCCATCTTCGGATGAGGCATCAGCTATGGAGGGCAGCGATGAGGATGGTGGTCTGCTAAGAGAGATCCGGATGTTGGAGTCGCCCGCGGTGGACTTTCGGGGTTTTGCATTCGGAGAAGACCTGCTGGACGAGGACGAGAGCTGCGGCAAGAAGAAAAAGAACAAGAAGAACAAGAAAAAGAGTGAAGAAAACATCCAGACACGTTATGTCTATACACGCTTGGTGGGGGCTGAAAAGTCCTCACCAGGCGTGTATCCCGCTAAACTCCCTAGCTCTGCATCTGAGGTGGTGCCTGAGCAGAGGAGCGGGGAGATTGTGCAGCCCAAAATGGCCCCGGACGCCGTCCCTGCATGCGGGGGCAGGGAGAAGGTGCTGGCAGATAGAGGGAACCGACAGTCACCCATTGAAAGTGGGGGGGGCGGGCAAAAACATCGGGAGGCCCCGCCCACCACTCTGCCAGCCGCTCCGCCCACCGCTCTGGCTGCCGCCCTGCCTGCCGTTCAGGTATGTGGGGTGGTACTGGGGCGGTGTGATGATGAGGTCACCGTCCCTCCTACCCGGGGCGGTGATAGTTCTGGGTCCCCGCCTGCAGCTGCCAACGTGCGGCGGGGATCAAGGGAGGCGGCGGCGGTGAATGAAGCAGGAGGCGTGGCCGGGGGTGTGTCTGGAGGTGCTTCTGGACGCACTCCCGTAGCTGAAGAAAGTGCAGGTGCAGGCAGTAAACGCCTGCGTATTGAAGAGTCGGGGGCCGGAGCTGCCGGGGAGGATATGACTACGGCGCTCCGGTCCACTAAGAAAGGTTGTGTTGCACCAGAACAGGTGGCCATGTACATTGCCACTGGACACGCCCCCTCTGTCTCCGCCTCCTCCTCCAGCGCTGATTTAAGTGCTGGGGAGGGGAGGAGTGTGATGATCACTGCCCAGGTCTCAAGGGCAGCAGGGGGGGGCTTGACCAGTGGCAATGAGGGTGGCAAGGAGCATAGTAGAGAAAAAAATGATAAGGCAAATAATAATAAAAAAAATAAAGGTAAAATGACACCTGCTGCACCAGCTGTCCCAGCAGAGAGAAAGGGTGCATGTGAGCAGGGTAGTGGTAGGGGTGTTGGTGGAGGTGTTGCATCTGGTCCCAAAGGTGGGATGGATGCTGGGAGTCAGCAGACCGTCGCTGAGAAAGCGATGGCTGCGGCTCCTGGTGTCCGCCCTCCGGAGGGGTCCGGTGTGGTGTCTGGTGCTAGTGTAGTGGGGGGGGCCGGTTCGGTTGCCCCTCCTGCGGCCGTAACACCTGGCAGAAGTTATGCCAGTGTGGCTGCGGCCGTGGGGGGGGAGGGGCTATCCTCGTTGGCTTCCTCATTCCCAGGAGTCGCGGTTGGTGACTTGCAGCGGCGGCTCCTGGAGGCCCTGAAAAAGGGGGAGAGTTCAATGACAGTAGAGGGTGAGAAGGTGGACCTATCCTTATGGATAGACAGGCACGGCCTGCGAGCTTTCCGAGAGGAAAGGGGGGGCGAGACCACCTGGTCCCTGCCCACAACCGGCCCTGGGACCAGACGGAATGTAGTCTGTCTCAAGTGGAGAAGCAATGATGCCTGCCCTACGAGAAAGAGGGTGGTGGAGCTCCTGCTTGAGATGGGTTTCAGGGTGGCTGACATCTTCGCCCTGATACATCCCTATGGTTCCAGGGAGTTTGACATCAGCTTTGCCCGGCCGGAGGGCCTAGAGCTTTTCTGGTCCGGGTATGAGCTGGTGAAGAACTTACCGGATTGGAAGGGTTTTTTCGCTCAGGCGATAACCCGGCAGAACAACGTCAAGAAAGTGACCGTTTTGACCCGTAATGAATCGCTTTCTTGCGTTGATATTCTGACGTGGCTAAGTAGGTATGGGGACGTCCAGGGTGTACCATCGAAAAACCTGGACGAATTTTGCATTTGGTCGGGAGCCTGGACTTTCAATGTGAAGTTGAAATGTCTAGGAAGCACGGTTTCCCACATTCCATCCTCTGCCTTCATCGGCCGGGATAGGATTTTCGTTTTCTACAGGGGGCAGCCTAAGCTCTGTCACAAGTGCGGCAGCCCTTCACACTTCAGCGCCAGCTGCCAAGTGCAGAAGTGCGCGTTGTGTGGAGGGACAGGTCACCTTGCCGCATCTTGTGTGGAAATTAGGTGCAACTTGTGTGGTTTGCTCGGACACCCATTTAGTCGCTGTCCCCTCTCAGAGGTCAATGCGGCCCGAGCTCACGCAGGAGTGGGCCGGGAGGTCTCTTCGGCTGAGGCGGGTGCTGGCGGAGACAATCGAGTTAAGGGGTCAGTGAAGACCAAGAGCGGTCCGTCCCGGCAGAGGCGGAGGGAGAGGCGCCAGGCAGAGAGGGAACAGAAGGAACCCCACCAAAATGGGGTGATGCCTGCCCCTCCCCAAGTGGCGGGCTCCCGTAGTTCGGAGACCCTAGGGGACAGGGAGCTAAGTGTGGAGATCAGGAGACTAGACCGGGCCGATGAGACCCAGTCTTCAAACTACGAAAGTGCAGAGGGTAGTGAGACTGGGTCTAATATCAATAGACGGAAACGGTTCTCAAAAAAAAAGAGCCCGACCAAAGTAGCCAGGGAAGGCGTAACTGGCTCCCCTCTTGAGCTCTCCAACCGGTATCTCACTTTGGATGAGACCTCTGCCTCCTCTTCATGCGGGGAGGAGGTAAGAAGTGGGGTACCGGGGGCGAAGGTGGGAGGGCTTCCAGGAGGCCCCATGCCCCTCTCTGGTGTGGATGTAAGGTCCCCAGAAGAGGAGGCAAATCTGATTCCTGGAACTGAGAAAGACAGGGGCGGTAGGCAAGAGGGAGCGGTGGTGACAGATGGAATGGACACCACCGTCTCTCTCAAAAGAGGACGCGCCGCCTTAGAGGATAGCCCCGGGAGGGGTAAGAGGGTCGGGAAGGAAGGAGGACATTCAGCTTAAACACCAAGTATGGCGGTACCCACTCAGCTGACACTGGCGACCATTAATGTCGCCAGCGTTAAATCTGATGCGGCTCGCTACACAGCCTTTGATTTTTTCAGCCGAGTTGAAGCTGATGTTTTATTTTTGCAGGAGACCAGACTGTCAAACTTGGCAGAAGTCCACAAGGCGAAGAGGGAGTGGAGATCTGGGCCCTCCTTCTGGTCTCTTGCGGCTGAGTCGCATAGCGGAGTGGCGGTTCTTTTCACCGTACCGGTAGAATGCCGACGGGTGGTTGAGCTGGAAATGGGGAGGTGTTTGATCTTGGATATCCTCATGAAGGGACAGGAACTGCGCCTGATCAATATCTATGGGCCCCAGTCCAGGTGGGACAGGAAATGTCTCTTTATGAGGATCAAGCCTTTCCTTTTTACAAGCCGGCAAGTGGTCTTTGGTGGGGACTTTAACACCATCATAAGGTCCCCAGATAGGGGAGGCACCAGAAACCCGCTGGCTTATGATAGTATAGCTTTAAATAGCATAGCTAGTGAGGCTTGTCTGGTGGATGTCCACATTAGGCACACCCCAGACCACGGGGGTTTCACTTTCTATAGAGGAGATAGGATTATGTCTAGAATAGACAGGTTTTTTTTGAAGGAGGAGGCTACTTTCTCGCCCTTGAGGGTTGTGGAGGTAGAATTCTCCGACCACTGTCTGATTATGTTCTCTCTGAATATTTCAGAATCCCCCCAAATGGGAAGAGGTTACTGGAAGCTGAATGCGGGAGTCCTGGAGGAAGCAGAGGTAAGACAATCCTTTGAGGACTTTCTTCAGAGTCAGGTAGCTTTGCTGGATCTCTGTGACACTAAGTCAGAGTGGTGGGAGATATTCAAAGACCGGGCCGCAAAATTCTTCCGCCAGCTCTCGAGCCTCAGGTCCCTGGACAGGTACCGCCTGTATCAGGGTCTGAGGAGGAAACTCGAAGATCTGGTCTCGACTGGAGGTAGCCGCGAGGATATCTCCAGGGTGAAATCTTTGCTTAAGAGGTGCCAGTATGATAGGCACACATCTTTAGTTTTTGAAAGGGACTTCGGGAGGTACCGCTCGCCCGACCCCTACAGAAACTGTAAGATGTCAGTGAAGAGTAAGTTAGTGACAGGACTGGTTGACAGTACGGGTTCCCTGAACAGGTCCAGATCAGGGATCCTGGAAGTCGTCAGATCCTTTTACTCGTGCCTCTTGGGAAAGAGGGATCTGGATCGGGACAAGATGTCGGATTTCCTGGCTGAAATCACCCCTGAGTCAGAAGCTCACCTCTCTTTTGACGGTTTGGTAGAAGAGATCAGGAAGGAGGAAGTTATCCTGGCGGTGGAAGGGTTAGCTCTGAAGAAGTCGCCAGGCCCGGATGGCTTAACATCCGAGTTTTATAAGACCTTTATGGACTCTTTATGTCCCCTCTTGACTGAGGTATTCAATGAGTGTCTATCCTCGGGCACTCTGCCTCAGTCAATGAGGAGGTCAGCCCTGATCCTCCTATCAAAAGGTAAAGATCCGAGCCGTATTGAGAACTGGCGTCCCATAGCACTTCTCAATACGGACAGAAAGATTCTGGCCAAGATACTGTTTAACAGGCTGGTGAAATTTGCGCCTCAACTCCTTTCGGTGGCTCAGCATTGCTCGGTTCCAGGCCGCAGCACTTTTAGTGCTGTGCTCGGTGTCCGAGAGGCAGTGGAACAGAGTAGAGCAGGCCACTGGAGGGGGTACATGCTGTCCTTAGATCAAGCAAAGGCATTTGATCGGGTGAACCATGAGTACCTCTGGTCGGTCCTTCTGAAGTATGGCCTGCCGGGGGGGTTTGTCGATTGGTTAAAGATCTTGTATGCGGGGGCGGAGAGTTTCCCGCTTGTGAACGGTTGGTCTGGCTGCCCTTTTGAGGTTGGGTCCGGCGTTCGCCAGGGTTGTCCTTTGAGCCCGCTTTTATACGTGTTCGCGATTGATCCCTTTCTTAAGAGGGTCAATCGTGGACCGTTGGCGGGAGTCGGGATGGATCCGGCGGCGCCGGAAGCCACTCTGAGGTCAGTAGCGTACGCCGACGATGTCACCATTTTCGTGTCCTCGAAAGAGGAGGCGGAATATGTGATGTCTGAGGTGGATCGCTACTCGGAAGCATCCGGGTCCATGATCAACCGGGATAAGTGTGAGAGTCTCTGGCTGGGAGGGGGTGATCCAGCTTTTGATCTCCCGGACACCCTCCCAGGGCCCCAGTCGTCAGCCAAAGTCCTAGGCATCCATTTCGGTCATGGGGATTATCCCACTCAAAATTGGGACGACAGGCTTAAGATCGCCGCTCAGAAGGTCGACCAGTGGAAGGGCTGGTCTTTGACCCTCAGGGAAAGGGTGCACCTGATCAAGGCTTTCCTGCTCCCTCTGCTTATCTATTTGGGCAGTGTGTGTATCTTGCCAGAGCCTCTCTGGACTCGGGTTTACAGTCTGTTTTTCCAGCTCTTATGGGGGAATAGACTGAACCTGATCAAGAGGGAGGTGACTTACCGCACGAGGAGATTAGGGGGGTTATCTATGGTCAACCCCGTGGTGTTTCTTGTAAACACATTTGTTAAAGTAAATCTGGCGAACTTCTGGATGGAGAGGGCTTCTCCGTGGGTAGTCTCCTGCCGGGGGTGGTTTCGGCCTTTCTTCCAGGAATGGGAGACAGGAGGGCAAGTGAAGGACTTGCGTATGCCTCACGGATATCTTCCGGCTTACGTCACCCCGATTCTGAAGGTAATCCGCCGGTGGGGTTTGGAGGTAGGGGAAATCAGGACTCTGTCAAGGAGGTCCCTTGACGAGAGGGTCTTGTTGTCCCACTTCCAGAAGCCCCTGGCCCTCAAGGATTGCCCAAGCCGGGATCTAGACAAAGGGGTTACAGTTGCTAAATTCTGCAAGGATCCCCTTGAAGTTTTGGGACTTGGCTTGGCGCTGCTTTCACGGGAGGCTGTATGTAAGGGACAATCTGAAGTACAGGAACGCTGATGAAAGGGGTTGTCCCCGGGAGGAGTGCGGCTCCATACTGGAAAGTATGGAGCACTTCCTGCTCCAGTGTCCCTTTAATACAGAGGTGTACAAACGGGTGGGAGCTTCCATTGGCTGGCCTAGGCTAGCCAGCCTCTCCTATGCGGAGTGGGCCTATGGAGTGCTCAGAGAACTGGGCAGAAGGGACCTGTGCACATGTTTTTTAGTTAGCATAGTGGTTAGGTACTACACGTGGAACGCACGGTGTTTAGTTTCAACAAGGCAGAAAGTCCTCCCAGTGGATGAGGTGTGTAGGAACATTCTGGGAGACCTGGTGAAGGTACGTTCTCTCGAGTACGAAAGACTGGGTACCAGCAGGGCCTCTCTCCTCTGGAGAGGTTTTGCTTTTAGTGTACCATAGCCTAGTAGTACTATTCCTGGTGGTGGGCTGATACTCTCACCCTAGATTTTTGTTTTGGATAAAGTGTATGTTTTTTTTTCGAAAGGCTTGCAAAGGCTGAACTTGGTCCTTCGGGAGTGGTTATGTGTGGTTATAGTAATGTTTATTGTATGGTATATTGTATATATTGTGTATATTATGTTGAAGGATAGGGTAAGCGGGGGTTAGTTAGTTAGGTTGGGTGGGTTAGGGTGAGGGGGGGGACACTTACAAAGTGTGGGGAGGCCTACATCTAGTCCTGGACTACGCGGACATGGGAGGACATGGGGCGAGGGCTGGATGTGGGTGGTGGAGGTAGGGCTGGCCTCGGACTATGCGGACATGCAGAGGACATGAGGCAGAGGTCAGTCCTGGGGGTTTTAGTTTTAGTTTAGGATAGGGAATGGCTAGGGACAGGTTAGGTTAGGGTAAGTTTGTAGTTTTGTAGTTTGTAGTGTTGTATATATATATATATATATATATATATATATATATATATATATATATATATATATATAAAAAAAAAAATTATAATAATAATAAAAAAAAATATATATATATTATTTTTTGCTTAGGGGCAAGTTGCCTGGATTTGAGTTACGGCGAAGTAGCCATATTTTCGTTTGAGTTTGATTTTATTCTGTGTTTTATTTCAATTTCTTTGGGTTAGGTTATTTCGGCCGAACCGGCTGGGTAAGTTTTATTTATTTTAGGTTATTTATTGTAGATTGTAGGTTTGTAGTTTTATGTGTAGGTATGAATGTGTGTGTGAATGTGGCTGGGGCAGCTGGAATGCTGTCTATGTTTAAGTTTTTTATGTCTATACTTGTAATTATTTATGTAACGTTTTGTAATTTTATAATAAAAAAGAGTTCCCATAGCAGAGAATCAGGCTTCATGTCATAGCAGAGAATCAGGCTTCATGTCAAAGCAGAGAATCAGGCTTCATGTCACCCACCACTGGAACAGGCCATTGTCAGATATTTTTAGGCCCCGGCACCCAGACAGAGGAGAGGTTCATTCAACTTTGGGTGGGGCAACCAATATAATGGTAAAATGAAAATAAAAAAAGGATTGAATGAGGAAGTGCCCTGGAGTACAATAATACAGTGGGGGAAATAATTATTTGACCCCTCACTGATTTTGTAAGTTTGTCCAATGACAAAGAAATGAAAAGTCTCAGAACAGTATCATTTCAATGGTATGTTTATTGTAACAGTGGCAGATAGCACATCAAAAGGAAAATCGAAAAAATAACTTTAAATAAAAGATAGCAACTGATTTGCATTTCATTGAGTGAAATAAGTATTTGAACCCTCTAACAAAAAAAGACTTAATACTTGGTGGAAAAACCCTTGTTTGCAAGCACAGAGGTCAAACGTTTCTTGTAATTGATGACCAAGTTTGCGCACATTTTAGGAGGAATGTTGGTCCACTCCTCTTTGCAGATCATCTCTAAATCCCTAAGGTTTCGAGGCTGTCTCTGTGCAACTCTGAGCTTGAGCTCCCTCCATAGGTTTTCGATTGGATTAAGGTCCGGAGACTGACTAGGCCACTCCATGACCTTAATGTGCTTCTTCTTGAGCCACTCCTTTGTTGCCTTTGCTGTATGTTTTGGGTCATTGTCGTGCTGGAACACCCATCCACGACCCATTTTCAGTTTCCTGGCAGAGGGAAGGAGGTTGTCGCTCAGGATTTCACGATACATGGCTCCGTCCATTTTCCTGTTTATGCGAATAAGTTGTCCTGTGCCCTTAGCAGAAAAACACCCCCAAAGCAAAATGTTTCCACCCCCATGCTTGACGGTGGGGACGGTGTTTTGGGGGTCATAGGCAGCATTTTTCTTCCTCCAAACACAGCGAGTTGAGTTAATGCCAAAGAGCTCTATTTTGGTCTCATCAGACCACAGCACCTTCTCCCAGTCACTCTCTGAATCATTCAGGTGTTCATTGGCAAACTTCAGACGGGCCTGCACATGTGCCTTCCTGAGCAGGGGGACCTTGCGAGCCCTGCAGGATTTTAATCCATTGCGGTGTAATGTGTTTCCAATGGTTTTCTTGGTGACTGTGGTCCCTGCTAATTTGAGGTCATTAACTAACTCCTCCCGTGTAGTTCTAGGATGCTTTTTCACCTTTCTCAGAACCATTGACACCCCACGAGGTGAGATCTTGCGTGGAGCCCCAGAGCGAGGTCGATTGATGGTCATTTTGTGCTCCTTCCATTTTCGAACAATCGCACCAACAGTTGTCACCTTCTCTCCCAGCTTCTTGCTAATGGTTTTGTAGCCCATTCCAGCCTTGTGCAGGTCTACAATTTTGTCTCTGACATCCTTGGACAGCTCTTTGGTCTTTCCCATGTTGGAGAGTTTGGAGTCTGCTTGATTGATTGATTCTGTGGACAGGTGTCTTTTATACAGGTGACTAGTTAAGACAGGTGTCCTTAATGAGGGTGACTAATTGAGTAGAAGTGTCTAACCACTCTGTGGGAGCCAGAACTCTTAATGGTTGGTAGGGGTTCAAATACTTATTTCACTCAATGAAATGCAAATCAGTTGCTATCTTTTATTTAAAGTTATTTTTTCGATTTTCCTTTTGATGTGCTATCTGCCACTGTTACAATAAACCTACCATTGAAATGATACTGTTCTGAGACTTTTCATTTCTTTGTCATTGGACAAACTTACAAAATCAGTGAGGGGTCAAATAATTATTTCCCCCACTGTATATGGTTAAGGCAGTGCTTCTCAAATAGCCAGGGGGGGCGCCAGGCTCCGTAAAGGGGGGCTCGTTCAGGGCCGGCCTATGGGGTGTGCAAATTTCTTCTGTATAATGCAGGCAGGCCGGGCGGCCGGCGCGTCCCTCAGTGATGTCACGTGCCTGCGCCGCCTGCTTTATGAATGAAGCAGGCGGCGCAGACAAGTGACGTTACTGAGGGACGCGCCGGCCGCACGGCCCGCCTGCCGGCATTATACAGAAGAAATTCGGATATACGGTACTATTAGGAGTGAGGGGGGCATGTTTAATAACTTTAAACGGCGGCGGGCACACGGAATCTGTGGATGGCACAGTTAAGGGGTGGGGGTCTGTGGATGGCACTGTTATGGGCTGGTGGGGGCACTGTGGATGTCTGTCTGTCATCCACAGATCCCCTCCATAAGTGTCCGTCATCCACAGATCCCCCATAAGTGTCCGTCATCCACAGATCCCCCCATAAGTGTCTGTCATCTACAGATCCCCCCATAAGTGTCCGTCATCCACAGATCCCCCCATAAGTGTCCGTCATCCACAGATCCCCCCATAAGTGTCCGTCATCCACAGATCCCCCCCATAAGTGTCCGTCATCCACCGATCCCCCATAAGTGTCCGTCATCCACAGATCCCCCCATAAGTGTCCGTCATCCACAGATCTCCCATAAGTGTCCGTCATCCACAGATCCCCCCCATAAGTGTCCGTCATCCACAGATCCCCCCCATAAGTGTGTCCGATCCACATTTCTTTCTTTTTTTATTCTTTTATAAGTTAATAAGGATACAGTGCTATGCAGAGGTGTACTTATAACAATTTTATAGACAAATGATACTATTTACAGTCGCGCGGGGGGGCGCGAAATGTTTTCTTCTTCCTAGGGGGGGCATGACAGAAAATAATTGAGAAGCACTGGGTTAAGGGGAGGTAGTTATAAATGTCAAATCTGCACAAGGGATGGACAGGTCCTGTGGGATCCATGCTTGGTTTTATGAACGTCAGCTTGTCCACATTGGCTGTAGACAGGCGGCTACGTTTGTCTGTAATGACTCCCCCGGCTGTGCTGAATACACGTTCAGATAAAACGCTGGCCGCCGGGCAGGCCAGCACCTCCAAGGCATAAAAGGCTAGCTCTGGCCACGTGGACAATTTGGAGACCCAGAAGTTGAATGGGGCCAAACCATCAGTCAGTACGTGGAGCGGTGTGCACACGTACTGTTCCACCATGTTAGTGAAATGTTGCCTCCTGCTAACACGTTCCGTATCAGGTGGTGGTGCAGTTAGCTGTGGCGTGGTGACAAAACTTTTCCACATCTCTGCCATGCTAACCCTGCCCTCAGAGGAGCTGGCCGTGACACAGCTGCATTGGCGACCTCTTGCTCCTCCTCTGCCTTCGCCTTGGGCTTCCACTTGTTCCCCTGTGACATTTGGGAATGCTCTCAGTAGCGCGTCTACCAATGTGCGCTTGTACTCGCGCATCTTTCTATCACGCTCCAGTGCATGAAGTAAGGTGGGCACATTGTCTTTGTACTGGGGACCCAGCAGGGTGGCAACCCAGTAGTCTGCACACGTTAAAATGTGGGCAACTCTGCTGTCGTTGCGCAGGCACTGCAGCATGTAGTCGATCATGTGTGCCAGGCTGCCCAGAGGTAAGGACAAGCTGTCCTCTGTGGGAGGCGTATCGTCATCGTCCTGCGTTTCCCCCCCCCAGCCACGCACCAGTAATGACCCCGAGCTGTGTTGGGTGCCACCCCGCTGTGAACATGCTTCATCCTCATCCTCCTCAACCTCCTCCTCATCCTTGTCCTCCTCATCCTCCAGTAGTGGGCCCTGTCTGGCCACATTTGTACCTGACCTCTGCTGTTGCAAAAAACCTCCCTCTGAGTCACTTCTAAGAGACTGGCCTGAAAGTGCTAAAAATGACCCCTCTTCCTCCTCCTCCTCCTCCTGGGCCACCTCCTCTTCCATCATCGCCCTAAGTGTTTTCTCAAAGAGACATAGAAGTGGTATTGTAACGCTGATAACGGCGTCATCGCCACTGGCCATGTTGGTGGAGTACTCGAAACAGCGCAACAGGGCACACAGGTCTCGCATGGAGGCCCAGTCATTGGTGAAGTGGTGCTGTTCCGCAGTGCGACTGACCCGTGCGTGCTGCAGCTGAAACTCCACTATGGCCTGCTGCTGCTCGCACAGTCTGTCCAGCATGTGCAAGGTGGAGTTCCACCTGGTTTGCAAGTCGCATATGAGGCGGTGAGCGGGAAGGCTGAAGTTACGCTGTAGCGCAGACAGACGAGCAGCGGCAGGATGTGAACGCCGGAAGCGTGCACAGACGGCCCGCACTTTATGCAGCAGCTCTGACATGTCGGGGAAGTTGTGAATGAACTTCTGCACCACCAAATTCAGCACATGCGCCAGGCAAGGGATGTGCGTCAAACCGGCTAGTCCCAGAGCTGCAACGAGATTTCGCCCATTATCGCACACCACCAGGCCAGGCTTGAGGCTCACCGGTAGCAACCACTCATCGGTCTGTTGTTCTATACCCCACCACAACTCCTGTGCGGTGTGGGGCCTGTCCCCCAAACATATGAGTTTCAGAATGGCCTGCTGACATTTAACCCGGGCTGTGCTGAAGTTGGTGGTGAAGGTGTGTGGCTGACTGGATGAGCAGGTGGAAGAAGAGGAGGAGGAAGCAGAGTAGGAGGAGGAGGCAACAGGAGGCAAAGAATGTTGCCCTGCGATCCTTGGCGGCGGAAGGACGTGCGCCAAACAGCTCTTCGCCTGGGGCCCAGCCGCCACTACATTTACCCAGTGTGCAGTTAGAGAGATATAGCGTCCCTGGCCGTGCTTACTGGTCCACGTATCTGTGGTTAAGTGGACCTTGCCACAGATGGCGTTGCGCAGTGCACACTTGATTTTATCGGATACTTGGTTGTGCAGGGAAGGCACGGCTCTCTTGGAGAAGTAGTGGCGGCTGGGAACAACATACTGTGGGACAGCAAGCGACATGAGCTGTTTGAAGCTGTCTGTGTCCACCAGCCTGAATGACAGCATTTCATAGGCCAGTAGTTTAGAAATGCTGGCATTCAGGGCCAGGGATCGAGGGTGGCTAGGTGGGAATTTATGCTTTCTCTCAAATGTTTGTGAGATGGAGAGCTGAACGCTGCTGTGTGACATGGTTGAGATGCTTGGTGATGGAGGTGGTGGTGGTTTTGGTGGTACATCCTCTGTTTGCTGGGCGGCAGGCGCCAACGTTCCTCCAGAGGCGGAGGAAGAAGCCGAGACGGCAGCAGCAGAAGAGGTAGCAGGGGAGCCTGAGTGAGTTCCTTATTTTTAAGGTGTTTACTTCACTGCAGTTCATGCTTTGCATGCAGGTGCCTGGTCATGCAGGTTGTGCTAAGGTTCAGAACGTTAATGCCTCGCTTCAGGCTCTGATGGCACAGCGTGCAAACCACTCGGGTCTTGTCATCAGCACATTGTTTGAAGAAGTGCCATGCAAGGGAACTCCTTGAAGCTGCCTTTGGGGTGCTCGGTCCCAGATGGCGGCGGTCAGTAGCAGGCGGAGTCTCTTGGCGGCGGGTGTTCTGCTTTTGCCCACTGCTCCCTCTTTTGCTACGCTGTTGACTCGGTCTCACCACTGCCTCTTCCTCCGAACTGTGAAAGTCAGTGGCACGACCTTCATTCCATGTGGGGTCTAGGACCTCATCATCCCCTGCATCGTCTTCATCCCTGACCTCCTGTTCAGTCTGCACACTGCAGAAAGACGCAGCAGTTGGCACCTGTGTTTCGTCATCATCAGAGACGTGCTGAGGCGGTATTCCCATGTCCTCATCATCAGGAAACAGAAGTGGTTGTGCGTCAGTGCATTCTATGTCTTCCACCGCTGGGGAAGGGCTAGGTGGATGCCCTTGGGAAACCCCGCCAGCAGAGTCTTCAAACAGCATAAGAGACTGCTGCATAACTTGAGACTCAGACAGTTTCCCTGATATGCATGGGGGTGATGTGACAGACTGATGGGCTTGGTTTTCAGGCGCCATCTGTGCGCTTTCTGCAGAAGACTGGGTGGGAGATAATGTGAACGTGCTGGATCCATTTCGGCCACCCAATTGACTAAGGCCTGTACCTGCTCAGGCCTTACCATCCTTAGAACGGCATTGGGCCCCACCAAATATCGCTGTAAATTCTGCTGGCTACTGGGACCTGAGGTAGTTGGTTCACTAGGACGTGTGGCTGTGGCAGAACGGCCACGTCCTCTCCCAGCACCAGAGGGTCCACTAACACCACCACGACCATGTCCGCGTCCCTTACTAGATGTTTTCCTCATTGTTACCGTTCACCACAATAAGAAAAAAATTATTTGGCCCAATGTATTGAATTCAAATTCAGGCCTTTTTTTACAGGCACCTAACACTATCTGGCTATCTATTTAGGTACCGTATTACACTAATACAGGCACAGCAGTAACGACAGATTTAGCTGAATATAAATTGTAGGCCTAGTATTTAGGCGCTGGGTGACAGGTATACGTTTACGGACAGAATTAGACTTGGAAATGCACGGTAGCGTGTGTGTGAAGTTATTGAGAATGACCCTATCTGCACCTTCAATCTAATATACCCTTTTATGGATAGATTTAAAGTAGGCCTGATGCAGCAGAAACCACTGATTTAGGGAATTGCTAAGTTGGGAATTGTATTCAACCCAGAACAAAAACTGTGCTTTGGCGGACACTAAATAAATTGACCAGCCTCAGCAATAAACATAGATTTAGCTGAATATAAATTTGAGGCCTATTATTTAGGCGCTGGGTGACAGGTATACGTTTACGGGCAGAATTAGACTTGGAAATGCACGGTAGCGTGTGAAGTTATTGAGGATGACACTATCCGCACCTTCAATCTAATATACCCTTTTATGGATCAATTTAAACTTGGCCTGATAAAGCAGAAAAAAAAAAATATTTAGGGGATTGCTAAGTTGGGAATTGTATTCAACCCAGAACAAAAACTGTGCTTCGGCAGATAGCAGACAGTATTACAATTGGCTAGCCACAGCTGAAACACCAGATTTAGGGTACTGCTATTTTGGCCAATTGTATTTTACCCCTCAATAAAATAGCAAGCACAGCCAAGCCCCTGATGTAGGATATAGCAAAAAAATAACCACAAAATGGCCGCCGATCACCCAAGAAAAAACTGACATAAAAACGCTCTGGGCAGCCTAAAAACAGTGAGCAATTAAATAGCAGCAGTTCAATGATCCACAGCTGTAGATCGATCACTGAATTAAGTGTTTTTGCTAAGTAAATCCCTGCCTAATCTCTCCCTAACAGCAGCAGCTGCAACCTCTCCCTACACTGATCATAGCAGAGTGACGTGTGGCGCTACGTGACTCCAGCTTAAATAGAGGCTGGGTCAAATGCTGCACTGGCCAATCACAGCCATGCCAATAGTAGGCATGGCTGTGATGGCCTCTTGGGGCAAGTAGTATGACGCTTGTTGATTGGCTGCTTTGCAGCCTTTCAAAAAGCGCCAAGAAAGCGCCGAACACCGAACCCAGACTTTTACAAAAATGTTCGGGTTCGGGTCCGTATCACGGACACCCCAAAATTCGGGTTCGCTCATCCCTAGTTAACAGCCAAACCAAACTCAATATTTGAAGCCCCCCTGATGCAACCCTAGAGTAGAAACTCCATAAAAGTGACCCATATAAGAAACTACACCCCTCAAGGTATTTAAAACTGATTTTACAAACGTCGTTAACCCTTTAGGTGTTCCACAAGAGTTATTGGCAAATGGAGATGAAATTTCAGAATTACATTTTTTTGCAAATTTTCCATTTTAATCCATTTTTCCCAGTAACAAAGCAAGGGTTAACAGCCAAACCAAACTCAAACCAAACTCAATATTTATGGCCCTGATTCTGTAGTTTACAGAAACACCCCATATGTGGTCGTAAACAGCTGTACGGGCACACGGCAGGGCGCAGAAGGAAAGGAATGCCATACGGTTTTTGGAAGGCAGATTTTACTGGACTGTTTTTTTTTACACCATGTCCCATTTGAAGCCCCCTGATGAACCCCTAGAGTAGAAACTCCAAAAAAGTGGCCCCATTTTAGAAACTACGGGATAGGGTGGCAGTATTGTTGGTACTAGTTTAGGGTACATATGATTTTTGGTTGCTCCATATTACACTTTATTTGAGGCAAGATAACAAGAAATAGCTGGGTTTTTTTTGTTTTGTTTTTCATTTTAACAAATTTTAACAAATTTTTTTTGAGCAAGTCAATACATTACAAGGATAGAACAGTGGAGGAAGTAACAAGTCTCCACTGCCCATGCACAGGTCAAGAACAAAGTACAGGTCTGTCAAGCACATATCATATTATGCAGCATAACCACCGAGGCAGATCAGAAAGAAAGAAGACAACTGGAGAAGGCAAGTATAAATCGTCGCCATTGGTGCCAAAGCACCGCAGTAGATCTCATTCGAGACGGGCCATTATAGGCATGATAGTTCACGCTGTTGCACTCAAAGAAGAGGAGGTAATAGAAAGGGAAAAAGGAGCTGGGTATAATGACAACACAGAAACAAGGTCTCTAAGTCTGCAAGACATTCTGTCTAATAACCTCTAAAGGAGCCCAATTGATTCCAAATCTTGATATTGGACCCACAAATCTGATTACATGTTTTAAAGATCTCCATCCACCACCGCTGTAATACAGGACACGTCCACCATATGTGGAGGAAGGTACCTCTATGATTTGAGCATCTCCAACATGTGTCTGATGCCGAAGCAGAGTAAAGACAAGTCTTGTCAGGGGTTTTGTACCATCGTGTGATAATTTTATAGTTATTCTCTTGAATCTTTACACACCTCGATGCCCTGTGTGAAGAGTTGAAAATATTGAGGGTATCCTCCGGGGGAAGATGTCTACCCAGATCCTTTTCCCACACTCTAATGAAAGTTGGAGTTAGCGCAGTAGGGGGAGTCCTTAGCCTGTTATACCATTGAGAGATCAATTTGTGTGGGGTAGAAATTTAAGAGATAATGCTCTCAAACCAGGTTATAGGGCGCAATAATGTGTGCAGGTGGGCGTTTTGATGTAAATACGCCCTTAAAAAATGAAGCCCATTAAAGCTGGATCGAGGTACTTTCAGAAGGTCACACATTTCATTTACAGAGATTAGCTAACCGTTGCTATAGAGATCAACCAATCTCATCTTGGAATGACTAATCTCGTTGGGAAGACTGACTTTTAGGGCCTGGGGAGCCAAGTGGAACACGTTCTCCACTCTAAGAGTAGGTGACGGAAGAGGGGAACCTAAGGTTGAATTTTGCATAGCGTTCCAGGCATGTAAAGTAGCTTTCATAACTGGAGAGATATTAGGATGGGGAGGCAGCGGGGACATGCGTCCTAAAAGAGTTGCTCTAAAAGTGAGTCCCAATAAGGATTGTTCCATCATGACCCAAGATTTCTGTTTGGGGGCAGTCATCCAGTCTACAGCTCTAGTAAGTAGAACCGCTCTACCATATAGTTCAGGGTCTGGTAATGATACTCCACCCCTCTCTCTCGGGTAAGACAGGGATTTATAAGACATTCTCGCCTTTCTTTTATTCCATATGAAGGATCTGAACATGGACCGAAGTTTAGAGTAATACGTGGAGGGAACAGGAATCGGTAGAGTCTGTTGAAGATAGGTAAGTTTAGGAATAATGAGGGAAAGCAGGATATTTTTCCTCCCAAACCACGAGAGTGTAGGGACATGCAGGGAGGTTAAATCCCCAGCCAATTTTTTCTGGAGTGGGACTTAGTTCAAGTTGAAGATTTGGCTTGGGTCTGTGCTCATTTTCACACCTAGGTAGGTCAGAAAAGGGGAGGACCAATTAAAAGGTGAACGTGATTCTAGTTGGTTCCTCAGAGATTTTTTAAGGCCTGTGGAAATGATCTGTGATTTGTTGTGGTTCACCTTGAAATTGACGAGCAACCCATATGTTTCCAGGTGACCATATATCTTTGGTAGAGCTGTTTCGGGATTGCTCACTATTAAAAGCATGTCATCCGCGAAAGCGGCAATTTTGTGCTGTTGGTCACCTAGAGTTATTCCCTGGATGTCTCTATCTAACCGAATGGTCTGCAGAAGAGGTTCCAAGGCGAGGACAAAGAGAAGGGGGGATAGGGGGCAGCCCTGGCGAGTGCTATTACGTATCATAAAGGGATCAGACAGGGTATCATTTACCCGGACCGATGCTGAGGCACGTAAGTACATAGCTTCTATTGCTTGTATAAAGGGAGTAGGAAAGTTGCGGGAGCGCAACGATGAATACATAAAGGACCAATTGACTCTATCAAAAGCCTTCTCAGCATCTGTGCTGAGAAGGACTAAGGGAAGGCCCTTTTTTTAAATAATGAAGAATGTTGAGTATTCAAGCCGTGTTATCTTTCCCCTCTCTTTGTTTAACAAAGCCCACTTGATCCCTGTGGATCAGGGAGGTAAGGAGTTTTGGCTAGCATCTTGGCTAAAAGTTTTAAATCAATAATAAGAAGGGAAATGGGTCTATAGTTGGGGCACAAAGAGTGATCTTTACCCTCTTTGGGGATTAACGTAATGTGAGCTCTAGTCATATCGTCAGATAATGGCACATCCTGCAGAGTATTATTGAAAACTAGGAGAAGGTGTGGGATAAGCTCTTCCTGAAAAGACGAGTAGTAGGTAATAGAGAGCCCATCCGGACCCGGACATTTCCCCCTGGGGGAATTTTTAATGGCTCCAAGAAGCTCTTCAGAAGAGAAGGGGGAAGATAAGTGGTTTTTGTCTTGTTCTGAGAGTGATGAAAGGGCTAATTTATCTAAGTAAGATCCAAAAGGCGGTGTAGATTCTGTGTTACCCGAGAGATATTGCGGTGGGTTGAGGTTGTAGAGTGATTCATAATAATCCCTAAATAGGGAAGCTATTTAGCGCGATTCAAAGGTTAGTTCACCCTCTGGAGTTTTTAATTTTTGTACATAATTATTTAGTTTACAACGTTTAAGCCTGGTCATCATATAGCGGGAAGCTTTATTTCCATGAGCGAATACTTTGTGTTGAGAGTGTAAAAAGAACTTGGCAGATGCCGCATTCATAAGATTTTTGAGGGAAACCCTGCATGAGGACAACTCCTGTAAATGAGATTCCAAAAGAGATCTTTTACGAGCACTTTCCAGGAAATTGATTTTTTCGAAAAGGGAATCTCTGTTTTTGTCTCTCCTTTTTAAGGTGAGCACCGAGGCTGATACAGTGGCCCCTTATGAACGCCTTATGGGCATCCCAAACAGTTTGGGGTGTGACCTCAGGGGTGCAATTCGTAGTAAAGTATTCTTCTAAAAGGCGTTTCAACTTAGATTTAATATCAGGCGAGCTAATGAGTTGTTCGTTAAATCGCCAGTGGCTAGTGGGTCTATGATTAAGGGGTGATTGTATATGGAGATATATGGGGGCGTGGTCGGATAGGAGAATGGATCCCATTTCAGCCCTGGAACACAGTTGGAGATGCTCCTTTGAAATGAATAAATAATCTAAGCGTTGTTACGACCTGTGCAGTGATGAGTAAAAGGTGTAATCTCTAGAATCTGGGTGCATAGTATGCCAGACAACAATCAAATGATACTTGGCTAAAGTTCGCAGCAGGGAGCGAATACCCTTTTGGGATTGTGCAGATTTATGGGAGGAGGAATCAATGAGGGGGTTTAAGAAAAGATTTAGGTCACCTCCTAACACTGTAATGCCCTCTCTGAAGGATTCCAATTTTAGTAAAACTGATTTTAGCCAGAGTATTTGGTGACTGTTCGGGGCGTATACATTCACAAAGGTATATAGGTGTTGACCCATTTTACCTTTGATCATTATAAAGCGACCATCTGGGTCACATATTTGATCGTCCAATATAAAGGGAACCTTGCTATGGAAGCCAATACTCACTCCTTTAGAGTTTGATGTAGGGGACCCACAATGATACCATGTAGGGTAAAATGAAAAAGACAAGTTGGGGAAGTGATGGGTCTTAAAGTGGGTTTCTTGCAGGAAAACCACATTCACTTTGTCTTTCCTCAATATCCCAAAAATCTGGCTCCGTTTGGACGGTGAATTGCAGCCCTTAACATTATAAGAGGCAATATTAATAGCCATCATAGGGATAAGGAGAGGCAATTTGCTGAGTTATGTAAGCGTGAAGACTTGATAACCAAGTGAACTGCATAAAGTACTTAACATTCAGACGAACTGATAGTGAGGAAGGCCATTGTCTTGGTAATGAAATGACCCGTCTTGGATGGATACACCTAGAGTTATTAGGAGACCTAAAGAAAAAACAGTAAAACAAACCAATAATGAGTATTAGAATACAGTGAACAGATATGGCATTTGCCAGTTAAGGACCCGGCTCTCTATTATAAGCATTATGATAGCCATAAGGCTGAAGCTACATAGTATAGGTGTTAAATGGGTTTGGGTGCATCGGACCATAATGTCCCTTAATGAGTTTTCTAGTCTGAAGATATAAAGAGAAAGTAGGGAAGCAGATAGGCGGGTAAGGGGGTATGGAAGGTGGTGGGGACAGGGAGGGATATAGGGGGGGGGAGTGAGGGAAGGAACAGGAGTAGAGTTGAGCAAACACCTGGATGTTCGGGTTCGAGAAGTTCGGCCGAACTTCCCGTAAATGTTCGGGTTCGGGATCCGAACCCGAACCGAACTTCGTCCCGAACCCGAACCCCATTGAAGTCAATGGGGACCCGAACTTTTGGGCACTAAAAAGGCTGTAAAACAGCCCAGGAAAGAGCTAGAGGGCTGCAAAAGGCAGCAACATGTAGGTAAATCCCCTGCAAACAAATGTGGATAGGGAAATGAATTAAAATTAAAATAAAAAAAATAAAAATGAACCAATATCAATTGGACAGAGGTCCCATAGCAGAGAATCTGGCTTCACGTCAGCAGAGAATCAGTCTCTTCATGCCATAGCAAAGAATCTGGCTTCATGTCAGCAGAGAATCAGTCTCTTCATGCCATAGCAGAGAATCTGGCTTCATGTCAGCGCAGAATCAGTCTTAATGTCATAGCAGAGAATCAGGCTTCACGTCACCCACCACTGGAACAGGCCACTGTCACACATTTAGGCCCCGGCACCCAGACAGAGGAGAGCTGTCCCGTAACAGAGAATCTGGCCTTATGTCAGCGCAGAATCTGTCTTCATGTCATAGCAGAGAATCAGGCTTCACGTCACCCACCACTGGAACAGGCCACTGTCACACATTTAGGCCCAGGCACCCAGGCAGAGGAGAGAGGTCCCGTAACAGAGAATCTGGCCTTATGTCAGCGCAGAATCTGTCTTCATGTCATAGCAGAGAATCAGGCTTCACGTCACCCACCACTGGAGCAGGCCACTGTCACACATTTAGGCCCAGGCACCCAGGCAGAGGAGAGAGGTCCCGTAACAGAGAATCTGGCCTTATGTCAGCGCAGAATCTGTATTCATGTCATAGCAGAGAATCAGGCTTCACGTCACCCACCACTGGAACAGGCCACTGTCACACATTTAGGCCCAGGCACCCAGGCAGAGGAGAGAGGTCCCGTAACAGAGAATCTGGCCTTATGTCAGCGCAGAATCTGTATTCATGTCATAGCAGAGAATCAGGCTTCACGTCACCCACCACTGGAACAGGCCACTGTCACACATTTAGGCCCCGTCACCCAGACAGAGGAGAGGTTCATTCAACTTTGGGTTGCCCCGCAATATAATGGTAAAATGAAATTAAAAATAGTATTGAATGAGGAAGTGCCCTGGAGTAGAATAATATATTGTTAAGGGGAGGTAGTTAATATCTAATCTGCACAAGGGATGGACAGGTCCTGTGGGATCCATGCCTGGTTCATTTTTATGAACGTCAGCTTGTCCACATTGGCTGTAGACAGGCGGCTGCGTTTGTCTGCCGTGCTGAATACACGTTCAGACAAAACGCTGGCCGCCGGGCAGGCCAGCACCTCCAAGGCATAAAAGGCTAGCTCTGGCCACGTGGACAATTTGGAGACCCCGAAGTTGAATGGGGCCGAACCATCAGTCAGTACGTGGAGGGGTGTGCACAGGTACTGTTCCACCATGTTAGTGAAATTTTGCCTCCTGCTAACACGTTCCGTATCAGGTGGTGGTGCACTTAGCTGTGGCGTGTTGACAAAACTTTTCCACATCTCTGCCATGCTAACCCTGCCCTCAGAGGAGCTGGGCGTGACACAGCTGCGTTGGCGACCTCTTGCTCCTCCTCTGCCTTCGCCTTGGGCTTCCACTGGTTCCCCTGTGACATTTGGGAATGCTCTCAGTAGCGCGTCTACCAACGTGCGCTTGTACTCGCGCATCTTCCTATCACGCTCCAGTGTAGGAAGTAAGGTGGGCACATTGTCTTTGTACCGGGGATCCAGCAGGGTGGCAACCCAGTAGTCCGCACACGTTAAAATGTGGGCAACTCTGTCGTTGCGCAGGCACTGCAGCATGTAGTCGCTCATGTGTGCCAGGCTGCCCAGAGGTAAGGACAAGCTGTCCTCTGTGGGAGGCGTATCGTCATCGTCCTGTGTTTCCCCCCAGCCACGCACCAGTGATGGGCCCGAGCTGCTTTGGGTGCCACCCCGCTGTGAACAAGCTTCATCCTCATCCTCCTCCACCTCTTCCTCATGCTCGTCCTCCTCGTCCTCCAGTAGTGGGCCCTGTCTGGCCACATTTGTACCTGGCCTCTGGTGTTGCAAAAAACCTCCCTCTGAGTCACTTCGAAGAGACTGGCCTGAAAGTGCTAAAAATGACCCCTCTTCCTCCTCTTCCTCCTGGGCCACCTCCTCTTCCATCATCGCCCTAAGTGTTTTCTCAAGGAGACATAGAAGTGGTATTGTAACGCTGATAACGGCGTCATCGCCACTGGCCATGTTGGTGGAGTACTCGAAACAGCGCAACAGGGCACACAGGTCTCGCATGGAGGCCCAGTCATTGGTGGTGAAGTGGGTCTGATCCGCAGTGCGACTGACCCGTGCGTGCTGCAGCTGAAACTCCACTATGGCCTGCTGCTGCTCGCACAGTCTGTCCAGCATATGCAAGGTGGAGTTCCACCTGGTGGGCACGTCGCATATGAGGCGGTGAGCGGGAAGGCCGAAGTTACGCTGTAGCGCAGACAGGCGAGCAGCGGCAGGGTGTGAACGCCGGAAGCGCGAACAGACGGCCCGCACTTTATGCAGCAGCTCTGACATGTCAGGGTAGTTGCGAATAAACTTCTGCACCACAAAATTCAGCACATGCGCCAGGCAAGGGATGTGCGTCAAACCGGCTAGTATGGATATGTAGAGAGAATCTCTAAATCGCACATCCTCATACCTATGCTTCTGATATACAACTGTTTTCAATTATCAGCATTTCTTATGATAAAACATGGCTATACAGCGATGCTATCAATCATTTGCTGTGCACTATATAGAGGCAATTAGTATACAGTTTGATCAAAGCGCATAGGCCCACTTACCGCGACAAGGATGCCTCTTGTTTAAGTGGGAACCTACTCTAACCATGGCGCAGAGCCGTGCGGCGACCGACACGCCTCCACACCGCTCCAGCAGGCAATGGGATCCAGCAGCCGCACAGCGGCCCCACTGTACAGTGAGGCCACATGGGCCCCGGGTCCCATCACTCCACCAGCACGGCACAGAAGCAGAGACGGCCGCCGTCCAGCGCCGCATGTGAACTGGTGCAAATGGCTCACCTGTTCACAGCCTCTCAGGAACTCCAACTGAGATGTGGTAGGAATATATAAACCCTTTGCAGACTTCTGCTAATTAAAAAGCACCTGAGCCACATGGGGAGGAGTGCTGATTCAGGGGAGGGGGGAAAAGAAGTTTATAGCATAAATTGTATGGATATGTAGAGAGAATCTCTAAATCGCACATCCTCATACCTATGCTTCTGATATACAACTGTTTTCAATTATCAGCATTTCTTATGATAAAACATGGCTATACAGCGATGCTATCAATCATTTGCTGTGCACTATATAGAGGCAATTAGTATACAGTTTGATCAAAGCGCATAGGCCCACTTACCGCGACAAGGATGCCTCTTGTTTAAGTGGGAACCTACTCTAACCATGGCGCAGAGCCGTGCGGCGACCGACACGCCTCCACACCGCTCCAGCAGGCAATGGGATCCAGCAGCCGCACAGCGGCCCCACTGTACAGTGAGGCCACATGGGCCCCGGGTCCCATCACTCCACCAGCACGGCACAGAAGCAGAGACGGCCGCCGTCCAGCGCCGCATGTGAACTGGTGCAAATGGCTCACCTGTTCACAGCCTCTCAGGAACTCCAACTGAGATGTGGTAGGAATATATAAACCCTTTGCAGACTTCTGCTAATTAAAAAGCACCTGAGCCACATGGGGAGGAGTGCTGATTCAGGGGAGGGGGGAAAAAGAAGTTTATATAATAAATTGTATGGATATGTAGAGAGAATCTCTAAATCGCACATCCTCATACCTATGCTTCTGATATACAACTGTTTTCAATTATCAGCATTTCTTATGATAAAACATGGCTATACAGCGATGCTATCAATCATTTGCTGTGCACTATATAGAGGCAATTAGTATACAGTTTGATCAAAGCGCATAGGCCCACTTACCGCGACAAGGATGCCTCTTGTTTAAGTGGGAACCTACTCTAACCATGGCGCAGAGCCGTGCGGCGACCGACACGCCTCCACACCGCTCCAGCAGGCAATGGGATCCAGCAGCCGCACAGCGGCCCCACTGTACAGTGAGGCCACATGGGCCCCGGGTCCCATCACTCCACCAGCACGGCACAGAAGCAGAGACGGCCGCCGTCCAGCGCCGCATGTGAACTGGTGCAAATGGCTCACCTGTTCACAGCCTCTCAGGAACTCCAACTGAGATGTGGTAGGAATATATAAACCCTTTGCAGACTTCTGCTAATTAAAAAGCACCTGAGCCACATGGGGAGGAGTGCTGATTCAGGGGAGGGGGGAAAAGAAGTTTATAGCATAAATTGTATGGATATGTAGAGAGAATCTCTAAATCGCACATCCTCATACCTATGCTTCTGATATACAACTGTTTTCAATTATCAGCATTTCTTATGATAAAACATGGCTATACAGCGATGCTATCAATCATTTGCTGTGCACTATATAGAGGCAATTAGTATACAGTTTGATCAAAGCGCATAGGCCCACTTACCGCGACAAGGATGCCTCTTGTTTAAGTGGGAACCTACTCTAACCATGGCGCAGAGCCGTGCGGCGACCGACACGCCTCCACACCGCTCCAGCAGGCAATGGGATCCAGCAGCCGCACAGCGGCCCCACTGTACAGTGAGGCCACATGGGCCCCGGGTCCCATCACTCCACCAGCACGGCACAGAAGCAGAGACGGCCGCCGTCCAGCGCCGCATGTGAACTGGTGCAAATGGCTCACCTGTTCACAGCCTCTCAGGAACTCCAACTGAGATGTGGTAGGAATATATAAACCCTTTGCAGACTTCTGCTAATTAAAAAGCACCTGAGCCACATGGGGAGGAGTGCTGATTCAGGGGAGGGGGGAAAAGAAGTTTATAGCATAAATTGTATGGATATGTAGAGAGAATCTCTAAATCGCACATCCTCATACCTATGCTTCTGATATACAACTGTTTTCAATTATCAGCATTTCTTATGATAAAACATGGCTATACAGCGATGCTATCAATCATTTGCTGCGCACTATATAGAGGCAATTAGTATACAGTTTGATCAAAGCGCATAGGCCCACTTACCGCGACAAGGATGCCTCTTGTTTAAGTGGGAACCTACTCTAACCATGGCGCAGAGCCGTGCGGCGACCGACACGCCTCCACACCGCTCCAGCAGGCAATGGGATCCAGCAGCCGCACAGCGGCCCCACTGTACAGTGAGGCCACATGGGCCCCGGGTCCCATCACTCCACCAGCACGGCACAGAAGCAGAGACGGCCGCCGTCCAGCGCCGCATGTGAACTGGTGCAAATGGCTCACCTGTTCACAGCCTCTCAGGAACTCCAACTGAGATGTGGTAGGAATATATAAACCCTTTGCAGACTTCTGCTAATTAAAAAGCACCTGAGCCACATGGGGAGGAGTGCTGATTCAGGGGAGGGGGGAAAAGAAGTTTATAGCATAAATTGTATGGATATGTAGAGAGAATCTCTAAATCGCACATCCTCATACCTATGCTTCTGATATACAACTGTTTTCAATTATCAGCATTTCTTATGATAAAACATGGCTATACAGCGATGCTATCAATCATTTGCTGTGCACTATATAGAGGCAATTAGTATACAGTTTGATCAAAGCGCATAGGCCCACTTACCGCGACAAGGATGCCTCTTGTTTAAGTGGGAACCTACTCTAACCATGGCGCAGAGCCGTGCGGCGACCGACACGCCTCCACACCGCTCCAGCAGGCAATGGGATCCAGCAGCCGCACAGCGGCCCCACTGTACAGTGAGGCCACATGGGCCCCGGGTCCCATCACTCCACCAGCACGGCACAGAAGCAGAGACGGCCGCCGTCCAGCGCCGCATGTGAACTGGTGCAAATGGCTCACCTGTTCACAGCCTCTCAGGAACTCCAACTGAGATGTGGTAGGAATATATAAACCCTTTGCAGACTTCTGCTAATTAAAAAGCACCTGAGCCACATGGGGAGGAGTGCTGATTCAGGGGAGGGGGGAAAAGAAGTTTATAGCATAAATTGTATGGATATGTAGAGAGAATCTCTAAATCGCACATCCTCATACCTATGCTTCTGATATACAACTGTTTTCAATTATCAGCATTTCTTATGATAAAACATGGCTATACAGCGATGCTATCAATCATTTGCTGTGCACTATATAGAGGCAATTAGTATACAGTTTGATCAAAGCGCATAGGCCCACTTACCGCGACAAGGATGCCTCTTGTTTAAGTGGGAACCTACTCTAACCATGGCGCAGAGCCGTGCGGCGACCGACACGCCTCCACACCGCTCCAGCAGGCAATGGGATCCAGCAGCCGCACAGCGGCCCCACTGTACAGTGAGGCCACATGGGCCCCGGGTCCCATCACTCCACCAGCACGGCACAGAAGCAGAGACGGCCGCCGTCCAGCGCCGCATGTGAACTGGTGCAAATGGCTCACCTGTTCACAGCCTCTCAGGAACTCCAACTGAGATGTGGTAGGAATATATAAACCCTTTGCAGACTTCTGCTAATTAAAAAGCACCTGAGCCACATGGGGAGGAGTGCTGATTCAGGGGAGGGGGGAAAAGAAGTTTATAGCATAAATTGTATGGATATGTAGAGAGAATCTCTAAATCGCACATCCTCATACCTATGCTTCTGATATACAACTGTTTTCAATTATCAGCATTTCTTATGATAAAACATGGCTATACAGCGATGCTATCAATCATTTGCTGTGCACTATATAGAGGCAATTAGTATACAGTTTGATCAAAGCGCATAGGCCCACTTACCGCGACAAGGATGCCTCTTGTTTAAGTGGGAACCTACTCTAACCATGGCGCAGAGCCGTGCGGCGACCGACACGCCTCCACACCGCTCCAGCAGGCAATGGGATCCAGCAGCCGCACAGCGGCCCCACTGTACAGTGAGGCCACATGGGCCCCGGGTCCCATCACTCCACCAGCACGGCACAGAAGCAGAGACGGCCGCCGTCCAGCGCCGCATGTGAACTGGTGCAAATGGCTCACCTGTTCACAGCCTCTCAGGAACTCCAACTGAGATGTGGTAGGAATATATAAACCCTTTGCAGACTTCTGCTAATTAAAAAGCACCTGAGCCACATGGGGAGGAGTGCTGATTCAGGGGAGGGGGGAAAAGAAGTTTATAGCATAAATTGTATGGATATGTAGAGAGAATCTCTAAATCGCACATCCTCATACCTATGCTTCTGATATACAACTGTTTTCAATTATCAGCATTTCTTATGATAAAACATGGCTATACAGCGATGCTATCAATCATTTGCTGTGCACTATATAGAGGCAATTAGTATACAGTTTGATCAAAGCGCATAGGCCCACTTACCGCGACAAGGATGCCTCTTGTTTAAGTGGGAACCTACTCTAACCATGGCGCAGAGCCGTGCGGCGACCGACACGCCTCCACACCGCTCCAGCAGGCAATGGGATCCAGCAGCCGCACAGCGGCCCCACTGTACAGTGAGGCCACATGGGCCCCGGGTCCCATCACTCCACCAGCACGGCACAGAAGCAGAGACGGCCGCCGTCCAGCGCCGCATGTGAACTGGTGCAAATGGCTCACCTGTTCACAGCCTCTCAGGAACTCCAACTGAGATGTGGTAGGAATATATAAACCCTTTGCAGACTTCTGCTAATTAAAAAGCACCTGAGCCACATGGGGAGGAGTGCTGATTCAGGGGAGGGGGGAAAAGAAGTTTATAGCATAAATTGTATGGATATGTAGAGAGAATCTCTAAATCGCACATCCTCATACCTATGCTTCTGATATACAACTGTTTTCAATTATCAGCATTTCTTATGATAAAACATGGCTATACAGCGATGCTATCAATCATTTGCTGTGCACTATATAGAGGCAATTAGTATACAGTTTGATCAAAGCGCATAGGCCCACTTACCGCGACAAGGATGCCTCTTGTTTAAGTGGGAACCTACTCTAACCATGGCGCAGAGCCGTGCGGCGACCGACACGCCTCCACACCGCTCCAGCAGGCAATGGGATCCAGCAGCCGCACAGCGGCCCCACTGTACAGTGAGGCCACATGGGCCCCGGGTCCCATCACTCCACCAGCACGGCACAGAAGCAGAGACGGCCGCCGTCCAGCGCCGCATGTGAACTGGTGCAAATGGCTCACCTGTTCACAGCCTCTCAGGAACTCCAACTGAGATGTGGTAGGAATATATAAACCCTTTGCAGACTTCTGCTAATTAAAAAGCACCTGAGCCACATGGGGAGGAGTGCTGATTCAGGGGAGGGGGGAAAAGAAGTTTATAGCATAAATTGTATGGATATGTAGAGAGAATCTCTAAATCGCACATCCTCATACCTATGCTTCTGATATACAACTGTTTTCAATTATCAGCATTTCTTATGATAAAACATGGCTATACAGCGATGCTATCAATCATTTGCTGTGCACTATATAGAGGCAAACCGGCTAGTCCCAGAGCTGCAACGAGATTTCGCCCATTATCGCACACCACCAGGCCGGGCTTGAGGCTCACCGGCAGCAACCACTCGTCGGTCTGTTGTTCTATACCCCGCCACAACTCCTGTGCGGTGTGGGGCCTGTCCCCTAAACATATGAGTTTCAGAATGGCCTGCTGACGTTTACCCCGTGCTGTGCTGAAGTTGGTGGTGAAGGTGTGTGGCTGACTGGATGAGCAGGTGGAAGAAGAGGAGGAGGAAGCTGAGTAGGAGGAGGAGGAGACAGGAGGCAAAGAATGTTGCCCTGCGATCCTTGGCGGCGGAAGGACGTGCGCCAAATAGCTCTCCGCCTGGGGCCCAGCCGCCACTACATTTACCCAGTGTGCAGTTAGGGAGATATAGCGTCCCTGGCCGTGCTTACTGGTCCACGTATCTGTGGTTAGGTGGACCTTGCCACAGATGGCGTTGCGCAGTGCACACTTGATTTTATCGGACACTTGTTTGTGCAGGGAAGGCACGGCTCTCTTGGAGAAGTAGTGGTGGCTGGGAACAACATACTGTGGGACAGCAAGTGACATGAGCTGTTTGAAGCTGTGTGTGTCCACCAGCCTAAATGACAGCATTTCATAGGCCAGTAGTTTAGAAATGCTGGCATTCAGGGCCAGGGATCGAGGGTGGCTAGGTGAGAATTTACGCTTTCTCTCAAATGTTTGTGAGATGGAGAGCTGAAGGCTGCCGTGTGACATGGTTGAGATGCTTGGTGACGCAGGTGGTGGTGTTGGTGGTACATCCCATGTTTGCTGGGCGGCAGGTGCCAACGTTCCTCCAGAGGCGGAGGAAGAGGCCGAGGCGGCGGCAGCAGAAGAGGTAGCAGGGGGAGCCTGAGTGACTTCCTTGTTTTTAAGGT
This sequence comes from Bufo bufo, assembly GCF_905171765.1. Taxonomy (NCBI): domain Eukaryota; kingdom Metazoa; phylum Chordata; class Amphibia; order Anura; family Bufonidae; genus Bufo; species Bufo bufo. The sequence continues at coordinate 174,453,640 of NC_053390.1, read as the reverse complement.
GTTTACTCCACTGCAGTTCATGCTTTGCTTGCAGGTGCCTGGTCATGCAGGTTGTGCTAAGGTTCAGAACGTTAATGCCTCGCTTCAGGCTCTGATGGCACAGCGTGCAAACCACTCGGGTCTTGTCGTCAGCACATTGTTTGAAGAAGTGCCATGCCAGGGAACTCCTTGAAGCTGCCTTTGGGGTGCTCGGTCCCAGATGGCGGCGGTCAGTAGCAGGCGGAGTCTCTTGGCGGCGGGTGTTCTGATTTTGCCCACTGCTCCCTCTTTTGCTACGCTGTTGGCTCGGTCTCACCACTGCCTCTTCCTCCGAACTGTAAAAGTCAGTGGCACGACCTTCATTCCATGTGGGGTCTAGGACCTCATCGTCCCCTGCATCGTCTTCCACCCAGTCTTGATCCCTGACCTCCTGTTCAGTCTGCACACTGCAGAAAGACGCAGCAGTTGGCACCTGTGTTTCGTCATCATCAGAGACGTGCTGAGGTGGTATTCCCATGTCCTCATCATCAGGAAAAATAAGTGGTTGTGCGTTAGTGCATTCTATCTCTTCCACCACTGGGGAAGGGCTAGGTGGATGCCCTTGGGAAACCCTGGCAGCAGAGTCTTCAAACAGCATAAGAGACTGCTGCATAACTTGAGGCTCAGACAGTTTCCCTGATATGCATGGGGGTGATGTGACAGACCGATGGGCTTGGTTTTCATGCGCCATCTGTGCGCTTTCTGCAGAAGACTGGGTGGGAGATAATGTGAACGTGCTGGATCCACTGTCGGCCACCCAATTGACTAATGCCTGTACCTGCTCAGGCCTTACCATCCTTAGAACGGCATTGGGCCCCACCAAATATCGCTGTAAATTCTGCTGGCTACTGGGACCTGAGGTAGTTGGTTCACTAGGACGTGTGGCTGTGGCAGAACGGCCACGTCCTCTCCCAGCACCAGAGGGTCCACTAACACCACCACGACCATGTCCACGTCCGCGTCTGCGTCCCTTATTAGATGTTTTCCTTATTGTTCCCGTTCACCACAATTTTGAGAATGGCAAATTTGGGAATGCTTTTTCAACCCAGAACAAAAAGTCTGCTTTTACGGTCACTACAAATAACTTGACCAGCTAAAACTGTGCAGATTTGGTTGAATAGAGATGTGAGATCTGTTTTTTTTTGCGCTGTGTGACAGTTATATGTTTAATCACAGAATGACACTTCTATCAGCACGCTAGCGTGTGTCTTAGGTTTTTCTGAATGACACTATCAATACCTTCAATGTAAGATTTTCTTTTTGGGATAGATTTCAAGTAGGCCTCAAATACCACAAACTAGTTATTTTGAGAATGGCAAATTTGGGAATGCTTTTTCAACCCAGAACAAAAAGTCTGCTTTTACGGTCACTACAAATAACTTGACTAGCTAAAACTGTGCAGATTTGGTTGAATAGAGATGTGAGACCTGTTTTTTTTTTTGCGCTGTGTGACAGTTATAGGTTTAATCACAGAATGACACTTCTATCAGCACGCTAGCGTGTGTCTTAGGTTTTTCTGAATGACACTATTAATACCTTCAATGTAAGATTTTCTTTTTGGGATAGATTTCAAGTAGGCCTCAAATACCACAAACTAGTTATTTTGAGAATGGCAAATTTGGGAATGCTTTTTCAACCCAGAACAAAAAGTCTGCTTTTACGGTCACTACAAATAACTTGACCAGCTAAAACTGTGCAGATTTGGTTGAATAGAGATGTGAGACCTGTTTTTTTTTTTGCGCTGTGTGACAGTTATAGGTTTAATCACAGAATGACACTTCTATCAGCACGCTAGCGTGTGTCTTAGGTTTTTCTGAATGACACTATCAATACCTTCAATGTAAGATTTTCTTTTTGGGATAGATTTCAAGTAGGCCTCAAATACCACAAACTAGTTATTTTGAGAATGGCAAATTTGGGAATGCTTTTTCAACCCAGAACAAAAAGTCTGCTTTTACGGTCACTACAAATAACTTGACTAGCTAAAACTGTGCAGATTTGGTTGAATAGAGATGTGAGACCTATTTTTTTTTTTGCGCTGTGTGACAGTTATAGGTTTAATCACAGAATGACACTTCTATCAGCACGCTAGCGTGTGTCTTAGGTTTTTCTGAATGACACTATCAATACCTTCAATGTAAGATTTTCTTTTTGGGATAGATTTCAAGTAGGCCTCAAATACCACAAACTAGTTATTTTGAGAATGGCAAATTTGGGAATGCTTTTTCAACCCAGAACAAAAAGTCTGCTTTTACGGTCACTACAAATAACTTGACCAGCTAAAACTGTGCAGATTTGGTTGAATAGAGATGTGAGACCTGTTTTTTTTTGCGTTGTAAGACAGTTATAGGTTTAATTACAGAATTACACTTCTATCAGCACGCTAGCGTGTGTCTTAGGTTTTTCTGAATGACACTATCAATACCTTCAATGTAGGATTTTCTTTTTGGGATAGATTTCAAGTAGGCCTCAAATACCACAAACTAGTTATTTTGAGAATTGCAAATTTGGGAATGCTTTTTCAACCCAGAACAAAAAGTCTGCTTTTACGGTCACTACAAATAACTTTACCAGCTAAAACTGTGCAGATTTGGTTGAATAGAAATGTCAGGTCTATTTTTTAGGCACTGGGTGACAGGCTCAACTTGCCCCTGATGTAATATATGGCCAAAAAATAACCACACTGTTGATGGTTAAATGCACTTGGGTGACACAGGCTCAGCCTGCAGCTGATGTAGTATATGGCCAAAAAATAATCAGACTGTTGATGGTTAAATGCACTTCGGTGACACAGGCTCAGCCTGCAGCTGATGTAGGATATAGCACAAAATAACCACACTATCGATGGTTAAATACACTTGGTGATAGCTCGTGCTGGCGCACCACAAGTGACAAAATGGCCGCCGATCACCCCAGAAAAAAGTGATCTAAAAACGCTCTGTGCAGCCTCAAAAAAGTGAGCAAGTCAATAATAGCACTTCAATGATCCACAGCTGCAGATCGATCACAGAATGAAGTCTTTTGGAGGAGTTAATCTGCCTAATCTCGCCCTAACGTCGCAGCTGCAACCTCTCCCTATACTGATCATAGCAGAGTGACGTGCGGCGCTACGTGACTCCAGCTTAAATAGAGGCTGGGTCACATGGTGCACTGGCCAATCACAGCCATGCCAATAGTAGGCATGGCTGTGATGGCCTTTTGGGCCAAGTAGTATGACGCTTGTTGATTGGCTGCTTTGCAGCCTTTCAAAAAGCGCCAAGAAAGCGCCGAACACCGAACCCGAACCCGGACTTTTACGAAAATGTTCGGGTTCGGGTCCGTGTCACGGACACCCCAAAATTCGGTACGAACCCGAACTATACAGTTCGGGTTCGCTCATCCCTAAACAGGAGCAATTCAAGGAAGGGAAAACAAGCAAATATATATCCTCAGACCACAGAAGCCAGAGGAGATATACATAGAGCAGAAAGTGTCCCCGACGATGGAGGTAGCAAAAGGAAGCAAAGGCAAATAATCAAACTCTGAGTGGCCTGGATTTCAGATTAGCACATTGAAGGCTGTGGATTGTTAGTAAAATATTAAGCCAGGGGCTGCTGAGTACATAATATGACAGGAGGGCGCTGAGAGCACAATAGGGCAGTAGTTTGCCGGATACACAATAAGTTAGTATAGCAGAAGATAGACACTAAGGCATTGTGTCGCTGATTACATTACATAGTAGTGGTCAGGGAATGCTGAGTACATATCAAAATTAGAGAGAGAACCAGGATGGATATCTCAAGAAGGATATAGAGACAGGGAAAGATAGATATCAGAAAAGGTAAACTCAGAGCCTTATACTCATCATAAGAGGTAAACACTGAGGAGATACAGCAATATCTTGCTTCAGAAGACGTCAGTAGCTATGCGTCTAGGGGTGAGAGGATGGCTTTTCTTTTTCTCCTTCTGTCTTTGGGCCTTGGGGGTGCACTTTGTTTCAAAAAGCACAATCTTGGGAAGTTCGGGGAGACGAGTCCCAGTCCTCAATTTCCAGGGGTGGAATGTCCAAGAGATCATATGCTGGGCCCAAGTCCAGGTGTGACTTTATGGTAATCCTCTTGCCTTGGTAGGAGAAGGATAATCCAAATGGCAATTGCTATCTGTAGAGGATTTTATGGCTCCTGAGCCAGTCTGTGAGAGGCTTGAGAATTCTTCTTTTTTGTAGAGTTATTGGAGCTAGGTCTTGAAAGACACTGATTGGCACTCCATTATATTTCACTCCTCCTGGCTGACGGGCCTTAAGTATTACCGCCTACTTGTCCTGGAAATGAAGGAAACGGTAAATGTCTCTGGGAGGATCAGTGCCACTCGGTTATCGTCGCAGAGCTCAGTAAGCTCTTTCAATAACTACTGAAGCGGAACATTCTGGCCCAGTAGTTCGCTACAAATCGCTTTGACGATATCCGGAGAGTCTTGGGGAGAGTCCGTCTCTGGGACACCTCTGAAACGCAAGTTATTGCATCTCCCTCAATTTTCCTGGTCTTCCAGGGCGTTGAATGCAGCATTTAAGTGGGATTGGCATTTGTGCAGGCTAATGGCTGCGGCCGTCTGGAAATCCAGAATCGAGGCCTGGTTGTCTTCTAGGGTTTCCACTCTGCCACCAACGTGTCTTGCATCTTGTCTGAGGGAGGATATTTCGCTCACTAGCGGTTCCATCGCTCTTTGTAGTGCTGAGTCAAGATATTTTCTTGAAATCGGGAGATGCTTACGGTGTCTGTGGTCTTCAGCGTCACTGCCGTCAGCTTGCAGATCTAGCTCACTTTCCTCTGTTTCCTTGTATGTCTCTGGCGCCATCTTTGCTTCTCGCGCTGCACAGATGGCAGCAGCTTTTTAGATAAACTTGTCCATTTCTCCACAATTGGACGAATGCTTTTCGGAGAGGGACGAGTCCCCTGATTTTTGCTGGCCGATTTTGCCCATTTATATGCCAGGCAACTAACGTATGCTGTGAAATATCTGGGTCTGAGCAGCAGAGCTCAAGCACACACGTCCATGCCGGTCAGGCGCTAGCTCCGCCCCCCAAGAAATAGCTGTTTTGGCACCGTTTTTCTTTTTTTGTAATTTACAACATTCATCTGACAGGTTAGATCATGTGATATTTTTATAGACCAGGTTGTCACAGATGCGGCAATACCTAATATGTATACTTTTTTTTATTTATGTAAGTTTTACACAATGATTTCTTTTTGAAACAAAAAAAATCATGTTTTAGAGAGCCATAATTTTTTCATTTTTTGGGCGATTACCTTGGGCAGGGTATAATTTTTGCGGGATGAGATGACTGTTTTATTGGCACCATTTTGGGGTGTGTGTGACTTTTTGATCGCTTGCTATTAAACTTTTTGTGATGTAAGGTGGCAATTTTTTTTTATTTAGCACAGTTTTTATTTTTTACGGTGTTCATCTGAGGGGTTAGGTCATGTGATATTTTTATAGAGCCGGTCGATACGGACGCGGCAATACCTAACATGTATACTTTTTTATTTTATGTAAGTTTTACACAATGATTTAATTTTTGATGCAAAAAATATCATGTTTTTGTGTTTCCATAGTCTGAGAGCCATATTTTTTTCAGTTTTTGGGTGATTACCTTGGGTAGGGTTCGTTTATTTTTTCCCCATTGTCACTGTCACTAGGGGAGTGGCTCCCCCTGGTGGTGAGATTGAACCGTGCACCACCAGCCCATTTACCATGTGCTTTTAATTAGATAGCTTGTACAGCTGTATTCTACCCAGCCCATACTGCAGGCTCACAGCCTGGAAGAGGCATGCGTAGGATGCAGCTTGGTACTACTTTGCCCAGATTGTAGGCTGTAAGCCCAGGAGAGGCATGTCAGAGTAGGACCCATCTGATTAGAAGCGACCTTGACGACCGGTAGGTGGGCCCGAAATATTTTTGATCAATTATATTCGCAAAGAGCTTCTAGCTGCATTTGCAGTAAGTATGACCACCAAGCATTTATTCTTTCAGTGTTTGCTTATATCTTTGTGCAATTGACTAGCAGAGTGCTGTTACCTGTAGTTCTACTAATCCAAGTGTGTTTTAGCCAAGGTAGCGTGCACCTGCGTTCTTATATTCACTTATTGTGGAGGTGCTGGTTCGTTTATTTTTTTCCCCTACCTTGGGTAGGGTATGATTTTTGTGGGATGAGATGACTTTTATTGGCACTATTTTGGGGTGCGTGTGACTTTTTGATTGCTTGCTATTACACTTTTTGTGATGTAAGGTGACAAAAAATGGTTTATTTAGCACCGTTTTTATTTTTAATTTTTTACGGTGTTCTTCTGAGGGGTTAGGTCATGTCATATTTTTATAGAGCTGGTAGATACGGACGAGGCGATACCTAATATGTATACTTTTTTATTTTATGTAAGTTTTACACAATGATTTCAAAATGATGCAAAAAAAATCATGTTTTAGTGTTTCCATATTCTGAGAGCCATAGTTTTTATTAGTTTTTGGGCGATTATCTTAGGTAGGGCCTCATGTTTTGCGGGATGAGATGACGGTTTGATTGGCACTATTTTGGGGTGCATATGACTTTTTGATCGCTTGCTATTACACTTTTTGTGATGTAAGGTGACAAAAAATGGTTTATTTAGAACCGTTTTTATTTTTTATTTTTTACGGTGTTCATCTGAGGGGTTAGGTAATGTGATATTTTTATAGAGCCGGTCGATACGAACGCGGCGATACCAAATATGTATACTTTTTTTTTATTTATGTAAGTTTTACACAATAACAGCTTTTTTAAAACAAAAAAAATATATGTTTTAGTGTCTCCATATTCTGAGCCATAGTTTTTTTATTTTTTGGGCGATTGTCTCAGGTAGGGGCTCATTTTTTGCGGGATGAGGTGACGGTTAGACTGGTACTATTTTAGTGGGCAAACGCCTTTTTTATTGCTTGCTGTTGTACTTTTTGTGATGTAAGGTGACAAAAAAATGGTTTATTTAGCACAGTTTTTATTTTTTTTACGGTGTTACTTTGAGGGGTTAGGTCATGTGATATGTTTATAGAGCCGGTCGATACGGACGCGGAGATACATAATATGTATACTTTTTATTTTTATCCCCTATTTTTTACCAATTTTTTTTTTACTTTATTTGGGGAAAATGACGTTTTTGTTTATTTTTACTTGAAACTTTCAATTTTTTGGGGGGAAAACTTTATTTTTTAATTTTTTTTTTCACTTAATTTTTTGTCCCACTTTGGGACTTGAACTTTTGGGGGTCTAATCCTTTACTGTGTGTATTACTCATACAGCTTCTGGCCTGTGAGATCCAGGGGGCTGGATCTCCTAGACTTGTCACCGGAAGGAAGCGCGATGCCATCCTTAGACATTGCGCTGCCTTCCATGCCATCGGGTTCCCCCTACAGCCGCATGGGGACCCGATGGCACCTCCCGATCGCTGCCAGAAACCGCAGGTAAAGCCGCAAACCGTCGATCGCCCCCCGGCGTTGTGATTGGATGCCCGCTGAATGATTTCAGCGGGCATCCTGTCACAATTAACCCCCGCCGCGCCGCTATCTTTTTTTAAACTTAGGACATACCGGTACGTCCTGAGTCCTTAAGGACTCGGGAAACAGGGCGTATCTGTACTCCCTAAGTCCCTAAGGGGTTATTATCCCTGAAGGTAATTTTGAGAATTTGGTCATGACTTTTGGGTTGACCAATGCTCCTGCTGTTTTCAACATTTTATCAATGACATCTTTCATCATCTGGTAGGCAGGTTTGTGGTGGTGTATCTTGATGATATTTTAATTTATTCCCCCGACATGGAGAAGCATCATAATGTTTTTCACAAATCATTACTGAAAAGATGTGTCGAACCTGCTGAACCGTCCTCCTTACCTCCTGCCTTGGTGGACGGTAATATTGATTTTCAGATTGCCAGGATAGTGAACTCTCAGTCGATTTCTTCAGTATCTCGTGCACTAGAAAGGTTATGGTCCAGAGGAAAGAATGTGGGTTCCTGCGACTGATGTTAATGCTAGTTGCCTTGTGAAGGCCTTTCATAGGGTGCATACTCATAAAAACGGCCCTGGGTGTCCTGGGGTCACCCGTAGAGCGTGGGGGGGGGGACTGTCACGGTCCCTCCCATGACAGAGGGGAAAAGATCTGAGAGACTGGCGGCACGTGAGGGCATCTGACAGTCTCTCTGTTTTCTCCTGGAAGTGTTGTTGTTTGGTAATGACCACACCTCTTGTCAGGTGCAGCTTGTGGTCTTTACTGAGGCTCTATTTAGTTCTGACTCACACTGCTTCCTATGCGGTTGATATTTCCTGCTGGTGTTTGTTGAGCTGGTGTGGTGTTCCTTCCGATCGCCTGCTTCGCCATTCTTTTTTAAGCTAAGTGCATTTTGTTTTGCATTTTGTTGTTCGATTGTGTTTGTTGTTTTCTAGGCCTCAGGGAGATGCTGGTTCTTAAATCTGGGAAGGAACCAATAGTCTCATTCCCTGCCACCACTTAGCTTGGAGGCCTAGACTTCGGTCTATTTTATTCTGTGTGTTATCTGGTGTTTTCCCCTCCCCATTACCTATGACACTTGGAAATATTTGGGTTCGTCTGTCATCTAAAAAATTGCAAACCGAATTTGTTTGTTCATCCTTAAACTTGAGCCTTTTTTGCATGATTCATTTGACACAATATTCAAAACTTCGCATTTGTTTAGCAACAGAATTTTTATGAAATTTGTAAATTTGTAAAGTCTCTACTTTGTATCTATAATGCTTTTCCCAACATGGAGTCGGAATATTGGGCCGTCCATGATACAGCAGGAGCTGGATAAAAAATGCTTAGTTTCGTAGTGATTAGCAAACAGACATTCAAAATGAAGAACATAAGAAAAGGCAAAAAATATATGTAATTTGTAATGTTATCTGCATATTTGTCCTCATTTCAGTGCCAGAAAATTTCTGAAAACTAATGCATATTTATAGTCAGATGTTAAATGAAATAGAATCTAAAGAAATTAATCTGAGTAGCTGTCAGTCTGCTAAACTAACATCTGCAGGGACCATAATGTTGAAATATATAATGTAATTAATGGCCAATAGGTTTCAGTTGATCAGTGCACAATTAATTTAGACTGCATAATTTATCTGAAATCCTTTATTTGGAGCATTTTTGGAATGGTCCCTAGTTACAGATCCATATGTGTCTTATGCATAAATTCCCACCATAAAAAGTCAACTATGCCTAATTGGTCACATTTACAAACATTTACAAATATTGACTGTGCAAATTATAGGTTCCAGAGCTACTAAAATGATCAGGTACACATCAATGTTAAGTTTTTAGATTTAAAGCCTAAAGACTAATTTACACGGAGAAATTGTGTGGCCGATTATCTGAAAGAACATTAATAGAAACGCTCGTTCCCTATAATCGGCATGTGTAAAGGTGCCACGGATCACCTGATGAATAAGCAAAACGCTTGTTATTTGGGTGCAATAATTGTTTCTTCATACCCCTAAAACACTGTTTTGTGCTGTGTAAACGCCGATCTACTGCCCAGAGACAATGACTCAGTATAAGGATGAGGGATGGTAGACATGGTAACAGATCTTGCTATAACTTTAGGCTTCTGCTTTCCTTTATAGGACACAGGAAAAGCATGAGCCTGGGATTACCCCTACAGACTGCAAACTCATATTCATCACAAGTGATTGGCCAAGTAGAAGAAATAGAGCACATATATCATGAAGAAATGATACTTCTGTATTCACATATACTGCTTTTAACGATCTTTTGCAGAGGTTTCTGGCATGAAAAATATAGGGAAATTATTTTCTCATGCTAATGCTGGTCAAGTTCAGTTGTTTCGTATGAGAAGGACAGGCAAAACAATTGAATGTTCCTGGATTGCACATTTTGCCCCTTGCCAGGCCACTCCTCCATTCATAAAGCCCCCCCGATCACCTTCCATAGGCTGTTCTGCCCCCCTGTCCACCACCCAGCCTACTAATGCCTTTCCAAGGAGAAAGCAGTCTTTAATGCTGTGCCCAGGAGATTTGCCAACTTTTCCAGGAGTCCAAGAGGTCTTCTCAACAAACTAGGAAGAAATGGTTTTATGCACCTTAATCCTTTTGTATTTTCATCATATTGGAACAGAATCCTTCTATGTAAACATGATGTTCAAAGACCCAGACACCAATATTATTAAAGTACAGAATCACATCATGTGTAGGAATTGTTGGGCAATGTCATTTACTTTATTAGTCACTCAGGTGAAGTAGGTTATTACTTGGAATGACAGATTTTTTTGCAATTAACTAAACCTCTAAGTCAATAGTATTCGGCTTACCAAATCCTTCCGCTGTTCCACACAAAACAATTTGTTTCCTGTGAATGATATGTGATAGAACAGAATTGTTACACAAAACATGGATAAATAATGATAAAATCAATGGCTCAACCAACCTGGGAAACTGTGGGACGGTGCACACCCTGCGACTCACCCCAACGCCGTTTAAAAAGGATTAGAAAATATGCTTGGTTTGGGGGGCACTCGGATATCTAGTGCTGCATGGACTAATATTAGTCAACTTGATATACAACTATAAATTTATTAGACAATATATAAAATATAAAACATATGTGAATGTATGGCATCCACCATGTGCATAGAATCAAAAACACCTATACCCTTAAAACGGTTGATCAACCTCTTGTAAAAAAATATGAAAAAAATATATATAGGAAAAAGGAATAAAAATAAAAATATTTAAAAATGTATATATAGAAGGATAGTAACTTATGATAATATCAATTCAGTCTACTGGTTAAATAATCGTTGGATTTGAGGCTTATAGCCAATACATTACCGATCCTTGTAGCACGATGTTAGTGAGTCCAGGTTGTTAGTGATATTGCCAGATGCTCGCTGTTTCCTCTGCTGCGCTCACCGACTCATAGCGTGGCATCCCACGTGATCGAAAGCACTGCTCATTCTCAGGTTAAGTATGTGGATGCCGAGTATTCTGATGCTTTTGGCGTGTTTCGTCGAGCTGGAGGGTGTTGGACCAGGCGATCAGTTTTTATGGAATTAAAAGAGATGTTTAAACATATTCATTACTCCTTTCACTGCTAGGTTACCAAACAAGTTTCAAAGCTTAACCCTTTCTCAGTGGCCTGCAGTGAATGACTCAATGGTTCTTTTAAAGAAGTGCTCCATCATCTGGGGGAGGTACCCCCCAAAATGGGGTTGCCGAAAAGAAGAGGACTGGATTGTTACACTTTCTGTATGTATAATACCAAACTATATGCATGCTACATAAACATATGTTTCTAAGTAAGAACAGAAGACCGCTGCTACACGTTTCAATGCAGTTTCTCATAATGATATACAAATATATACTGGTATATACTATATATAAACCAGGAAGAGTGAAAAAAATAAAAAAAAAAAGTAAAAAAAAAAAGGAGAGTCTAAAGAATTGTGATAATGAAATAACGCACTTGCTTTAGTGGTGCGTTTATGAGTGCTTCTACAGCGTATATTGGATATTATAAAATATAAAATATAGAAAGTATAAAGAAGATATAGAGGGAGAAGATGTTTCATAAACCTGCAAGTATCTTCCCATTTTGAGTGTATTATCCAGAATATACTAAGTTAATGTTATTTACATTGTACTGTATAGTGTTCCTCATTGTTGTAGATTTATCTCATGTTCATTACATATACGTTTACATATACGTAAGTCTAGATAGTATAAGTTGAATGTGGGAACCAGAAAATAGGGATAGTTAAAAGTCAGAAAATATTTAAAATATACCTTCGTTAATAGTACGTCTCCAAAGTGATATTTCAGTGCTTTTGGTTATAGGTGTATTCAGTGACTCATCAAGGGATTATGATGTTATTTATTTGTATTCGTTTTCTGTTCTTTATTTTTTGTTGTTATTTTTTTAGTTATCTACATTGTATAATGTTCCTCATTGTTGTAGGTTTATCTCATCTTCCTTACATATACGTAAGTCTAGATAGTATAAGTTGAATGTGGGATCCAGGGAATAGGGATTGTTACACATAGAGATGGCCTTGCGGTTCACCTGGCGGTCGGTTTGCGGCGAACTTTACACATTCGCGGTTTGCCAAACATATGGCGATATTCGCCGACCCCATAATTTTTTACATTGTGAGAATTTTGACCCATGACACATCCATCAGGTGGTACAGGACAGCCAATTGAGACATTTCAGCACATGGACATAACCCCTACCTTATAAATAGACCTGATCTGGCCGCCATTTTACATTCTGTCTTTTGTCAGTGTAGGGAGAGGTTGCTGTGTGGAGCAGGGACAGGAGGTTAGAGTGTTAATAGTGACACAAAAGTCCTTTTAAGGACTGGTATAGGTGTGCTATTGATTGGTGTGCACTGCAGTACAGTGGGATGTAATACACTTATAATATACTTTCTAATATAGAAAGCATATTATAGTGGATTTGTATAGTGCAGCATTGTGACTGGTGATTGGTTCTGCAGCGATACTACAACTACAAAGAGTGACAAACGCAATTAGAAAAAAGTATTAGAACTGGCGTGATAGACCAGTGGCCCCCAAAACCACATATTGAAGCGGGGTGTTATCTAAGAATATACTACTCAAATAGTGTATTTGAGTATTGCAGAAATGTATTCACTTTCACTGCTTTACCTCTGCTACACACAGTGAGAAAAATTAAAGGAAAACATATTTATAACTGGTGTGAAAGACCAGTGTCCCCCAAAACAACATATAGAAGTGGGGTGTTATCTAAGAATATACTACTCAAATAGTGTATTTAGGTGCTGCAGAAATTTATCTGCTTTCACTGCGTTACCTCTGCTACACACAGTGAGAAAATTTAAAGGAAAACATTTTTATAACTGGTGTGAAAGACCAGTGGCCCCCAAAACAACATATTGAAGAGGGGTGTTATCTAAGAATACTCTACTGAAGTATTTTATCCGCTTTCACTGCGTTACCCCTGCTAAACACAGTGATAAAAAAAAATTAAAAATAGGTTTTTTTTAACTGGTGTGATTATAGACCAGTTGCCACCAAAACGACATATTGAAGCAGGGTGTTATCTAAGAATACACTACTGAAGAAATGTAGCCTCTTTCACTGCGTTACCTCTGCTACACACAGTGATAAAAATTTTACGATTATATATATTTTTTTAACTGGTGTGATTATAGACCAGTTGCCACCAAAACGACATATTGAAGCAGGGTGTTATCTAAGAATACACTACTGAAGGAATTATTTTCTGATCCATCACAAGACATTTCCGATGCGCAGCCATTCTTGGCATTGGATCAGGAAGAGGAGGTAGCAACGGCCACCACTCAGCAGTCTGACGACAGTACCCAGATCAGCCCAAGGAGGTTGGTCCCCGCTGTTGCTGCCTACTCCGAGATCTCTAACGTTAGTGGTGGGGAAGGTGACGTCGATGATGACGTGTCTATGGACATAATGTGGGTGCCCACAAGAGAGGAAGAGGAGGGGAGTTCAGAGGGAGAGATGGACCAGCAGATAGGGAGGAAAAGCAGGCCTAACTAACATTGCACAAACCAGACTGCTAATGTATCAGGAGCGAGCCATCAGCCATGTACGGTCACATCTTGCACTCCCAGGACGGCGGCACATGACTCCGCAGTGGGCTTTTTTTAATGTGTCAACTGCTGACAATAGTGTAGCCACCTGCAGCCTTTGCAGTCAACTCATAAGTCGCGGTAAGCCCAACACCCACCTAGGGACGACCGCCTTAAGAAGGCACCTGGCCTCACATCAGTGAGCCCAGCGGGAACAACACCGTCAGAACCCACAAAGCCACACTCCAGGCTCTCACCGTCCAGCCTCTTCTCCTTCTCCTCTCTCCTCACAATTGTCCTCCACTCCACCTTCCATCATGCCATCCTTACATTTGTCAGGAAAAAGGCAGGCTTCCGTGGCCCAAATGTTCGAGTGTAAAAAAAATTATGACGCTGGATAACCGCTGGCTTGTCGGAACTGATAGCACGCCAACTACTGCCATATAAATTTGTGGCCATTGGAACACCACAATGGAAGGTCCCAGGAAGGAAATATTTCTCGCAGAAGGGCATCCCAGAGCTATATGGCCACATTCAGCGGCAAGTGAATGTTTCTCTGGCACACAATGTCAGTGCCAAGATACATCTGACCACAGACACGTGGTCTAGCAAACACGGGCAGGGAAGGTATATAACTTTCACTGCCCACTGGGTGAATCTTCTGATGGCCATCAAGCATGTAACCCGTGGCACCCGTGTAGATTTGGTTTTCTGCCACAGATTTCATGCAGGTCTGCCTCTTCTTCTCCTCCTACTCCATCCTCCCTCTCCTCCACGGCTGACTCCTCCTTTTCCAAAGCTACCGCCTCTTCCGCTGCAACCCCCAAGCTCCCCAGAACCTATTCGACGAGCCAGGTGAGACGTTGCCATGCTGTGCTGCGGCTGTTGTGCCTGTCCTGCACTCCTTTCAGGTCTGCGGTGACAGGCCGATCAGTGGCTAACCCCGCTCAATTTGACAGTTGGTAAAGTGGTGTGCGACAACGGTGCCAATCTGCTGAGCGCGCTGAAACAGGGCAAAATGACACACGTGCCGTGCATGGCACACGTCCTGAACTTGATTGTCCAGCGATTCATTGTCAAATACCCTGGGTCCAGGACGTCTTGCGGCAGGCCAGGAAAATCTCGGTCCATTTCAGAAGATCTTACACGGCCATGGCTCGCCTTGCTGACATTCAGCGGCGACACAACCTGCCCGTCAGACGTCTTATTTGTGACTGCCCGACGCGATGGAACTCCACCTTGTATATGCTCGATAGGCTGCTCCAGCAGAAATGTGCAGTTAACGACTACCTGTACGAACTCTGCGGCAGGAGAGGTTCTGGGAGCTTGTTTTTTTTTCACCGCGCCAGTTGCTGCTCATGTACGACGCATGCAGACTTTTGCGGCCATTTGATGAGATCACCAAACTGGTCAGTCGCAGCCAGGGCGCCATCAGTGACATCGTACCTTTTGCCTTCTTTATTGCGTCGTGTCATTGATCAAGCTGTCGAGGAGCAGGAGCAGGAAGATGAGGAAGTCGTAATGCTGGATGATTTCCCAGGGGGGACTACTCCATCTGAGACAAGTCAACAACAGGAGTCTGAAGAGGAGTCAGAGGAGGATGGTGCCGGGGAGGAGGAGGAGCAAGAAGAGCATGCTTTAAACCTTTCTGGGATCCCTGGTGTTGTCCATGGATGGGGGGAGGAGAACGAGGACGACGTTATCCTGGATGATGAGCAGGAGCCAGGCCACTGCACCACTTCCAGTTTAGTGCAAATGGGGACCTTCATGCTCCAGTGTTTTAAGAGGGACCCCCGTATAAAAAGCATCAAGGGCAAGGACCAGTACTGGGTGGCAACGTACTTAGACCCACGGTACAAACAAAAAATGGCGGAAATGTTACCACCATCACAGAGGGCTGTCAGAATGCAGCACTTCCAGGCCTTGCTTAGAGAAATGCTGCATTCTGCTTTTTGGGAGCTGGCAGAGGAATTTCCACACACAGAGAAACAGTTGCGGCTACCAATCCAACTGCGCCTGCAAGAAGAGGGCGGTTTGAAGATGTGTTGGTCACTTCTGATATGAGAACATTCTTTCAGCTGACCCATCGACAGCTGTCCTCCGGATCCATCCTCAGGGAACGTCTAGACCAGCAGGTGTCCGACTACATCGGGTTAACGGCCGATGTGGACGCTCTGAGAAGTGATGAACCCCTAGACTACTGGGTGGGCAGGCTTGACCTCTGGCCAGAGCTTGCAGAATTTGCAATGGAACTGTTGGCTTGCCCCTCGTCAAGTGTCCTGTCCGAAAGGACGTTTAGCGCAGCAGGGGGGATCGTGACTGGTAAGCGCACTCGCCTAGCTCACGACAGTGTTGACTACCTCATATTTCTAAAAATGAATGAGGCATGGACCTCGGAGGAATTCAACACATGTGACCAGTAGACCATGTTTGATTCAAATTCCTCATGACAGCCCATATCCGCCAAACACCACCACCCATAGCAATTTATGGACCCTGTCTTCAGTAAATACAGCGGCATAAAAGGCCTTTTATGTCCGTTGAATGGCAAATCTTTGGGGCCTGTAAATGCCCACACTTACTTCAGTATTCTGTGAATGCCTTATGTTCCACCAGCCACAGAATACAACTGTATTTGCTGTCAGGTGAACGCCTGTCGGCTAATCTTTGGGGCCTGTAAAGGCCCACACTTACTTCTGTATCCTGTGAATGCCTAATTTCCACCAGCCACAGAATACAACTGTATTTGCTGTCAGGTGAACTCCTGTCGGCTAATTTTTGGGGCCTGTAAAGGGCCACACTTACTTCTGTATCCTGTGAATGCCAAATGTTCCACCAGCCACAGAATACAACTGTATTTGCTTTTCAGGTGAACACCTGTCGGCTAATTTTTGAGGCATGTAAAGGCCGACACTTACTTTTGTATCCTGTGAATGCCTAATGTTCCGCCAGCCACAGAATACAACAGTATTTGCTGTCAGGTGAACGCCTGTCGGCAAATTTTTTACTTCTGTATCCTGTGAATGCCTAATTTTTCAGACTGGAATTGAAAATCAATGGGTCTGTAAACGTTCCTCTCAATTGTGTAACGGATGCTGACACATTTTACAGACGTGTGAATGGACCCTATATGTATTTGACATGTATTTACGACTGCTGTCAGTTCTGGCTGATTTAGGCTGATCTATTACACTAAAACCGAGCAATATTACAAAAAACAAAATACACGTTATAACTGTATAAACGATTTATATAATTTATTAGAAAAAATAAAAAATGATGGCAACTTTTCCAAAAGGATGATCATCTCCTCCACCCCCTTCATGGCCTGGCGTTGCCTCTACTCTTTGGCCTTCAAGCGCTCTTGAATGGCCCGCATATCATTGCGCTGCTCCTTTTGCATTTTGAAAATTCACAGAGCAGACGTGTACCCGTCTGAGGTAAGATATTAACAGTGGTATAGTAATGCAAGTGAACCCTTTCGCATTTTGGCCAATTTGGCCTTCAATGTCTTCATTCCTGTTTGAAAAAATAAATATGAACATTATTTGCAACTCTTATTAAACCTTTAAACCTTTATTTTGTGGTGCATCTGACTTTATGATCGCTTGCTATTACACCTTTTTGTGATAAAAGTTGTCCAAAAAATTGACTTTTTGGAGACTTAAATTTTAGTTTAAAAAGGTGTCCACCTGAGGGGTTATTTGGTATGATATTTTTACACAGCTGGTTGTTACCGATGTGGCCAGACCGAATATTTTTCCTTATTTTTTTGTTATTTCTATTTTAGACAATAAAAGCATTGTTGAACCAAAAGCAATTCATGTTTTACTGTCTCCATATTTTGAGAACCATATTATTATTTTTATTTGACTATTGTCTAATGGTAGGGTCTCATTTTTTTGCAGAATGAATTGACCAATTATTACTATTTTGGGCATATGCCTTTTTGGATAGCTTGGTGTTGCACTTTTATTGATGTTATGTTGAATAAATTAATATTTTCTTTACATTTTTTATATTTTTTTATGTTTAAAGTGTTCACCGGAGGGGTTAGATCATCGGATATTTTTGTAGAGACGGTCGATATGTACACGGCGGTACAAAATATGTCTGTTTGTCTATTGTTTACCTTTTTTAATTTTTTTTAATTTATAGTCTTTATACACATTAACGATTTAAATCTCAATACGTTAGTGATATTTATGATCTTTATATAGTTTATTAGTTTGTGATATTTCAGGACAGTATAACTTTATTTTATTTGTTAGTTAGTGATAGTTCTATTGAGTTTAATATTATGTTAAGTTAATGGTGTTAATGTAGATTAAAGAGTTATTGTCCAGTGTTTTTTTTTGTATTGCTATAGTGTATGATGTCGCCTCATTGTTGGCCCTTTTATTCTTTATGTACATGTTATGGATACATAATCATAATGCTATGTATGCATATTTACCCTCCTGGCAGGGGCTAGTGATCACCTCCTCTTCCTCCGAGTCCTGAGATGTGGTGGTGCTGGAGGGTACAGCACTTTCCACCTACTTCACTTCTCCCACATCTGGTGAGGGTTGCTCAATAGGCTGGGAGGGTCCAGCCTCCTCCTCCTCTTCCGCCTCTACCTCCACTACCTCCACTACCTCCACGGCCTCTGCCAATCGCCTTCTCCGAATGGAGGGAATAGGGACTTCTGTGATCACAGAATGTTCAGATTTTAGATAAACAACTCCAAAATCTTAAGAACATTTGATATAAAGAAATTCCAATATGGAGGGATCTATATATAATTGCAGTGGTTGCCAGGTTTATGACGCATAACTCAATAAAAAATTAACAGTATGAAAAAAGACATCCCCTCCACAGTGTCTTGATGGAACAATAGGGCGAGAGGAGACCCATGTAATGGGATTATCGCCTCAGTGTATCATAGGATGATCTACTTCTCTACACCAGAGTCGGCTACTTCTTAATCCCATCACTAACACAATAGAACAAAGGGAAAAATAAACCAACACCTTTATTGGGAGTCTCAGAGCAGAGTTAACCCTTATTGCGTTTATGGATTCACACCATGCTACTTTAATGGGGAATACGAAAGATGTAGGCTATAAACTCAGCCAAAAATTCATGGTTCATAGTTCCCTCTAAACCAAATAGGTCAGAGTGGGGGTCTCCATAGTCCTGGGTCCATATCCCGTAAGAAGGAGGCTAGGCCTCAGGCTTCTACTGTAGACACAGTGATGGTTCAGTCCGTCACTTGTGTGGCACAAAGCCAACACATCACATCACCCAAAGAACACCATCCCCACAGTGAAACATGGTGGTGGCAGCATAATGCTGTGGAGATGTTTTTCAGCAGCCGGGACTGGTAAACTGGTCAGAGATGAGGGAAAGATGGACAGGGATATTCTTGAGGAAATCCTGTACCACTCTGTGCGTGATCTGAGGCTAGGACGGAGGTTCACCTTCCAGCAGGACAATGACCCCAAGCACACTGCTACAGCAACACTTGAGTGGTTTAAGGGGAAACATGTAAATGTGTTGGAATGGCCTAGTCAAAGCCCAGATCTCAATCCAATAGAAAATCTGTGGTCAGACTTAAATATTACTGTTCACAAGCACAAACCATCAAATTGGAGGGAGCAGAATCAGTATTGCAAGGAGGAATGGGCAAAAACGCCTGTGGTAAGATGTGGCAACTGCTCATAGAGACTTATACAAAGCGACTTGGAGCTGTGATTGCCGCAAAAGGTGGCTCTACTAAGTATTGACTTTAAAGGGGTGAGTAGTTATGCACATTAACCTTTTCTGTTATTTTGTCCTATTAGTTGTATGCTTTACAATTAACCAATTTAAAAGAAGGTCTAAGTTGTGGGCATGTTATACAAATTACATGATGGAAATCCTCAAACAATCTATGTTAATTCTAGGGGGTGGGTCAACAAAAAAAAGAATGAAGTCAAGGGGGTGAATACTTTTGCTTAGCACTGTATACATTACAGAGTGTTGGCAAAACATATAAAAGTTATTTACGCATGTACCTGGGCATTTTTGTCCCGGATTCTTTTTATGAAACGTGGCTGTCCTCGCTTCATGAGTAACCATTTCTTTATAATGGCCAGATGGCGGTGTTTGCGATCCATTTGGCGCCACATTTCATAGGCCAACTCCCGCACTATCCTCTGTTTCTCGGCGTGGGACCGGGTGCGGTCGTAGCCCCGACCTAACATCCGCTGTAAGAGAAAAATGCAAGCATATAATCCCAATTTTTAACAATAATAGTATTGAAAATAATTTGCTCAAGTAAATTGCTAAAAGTATATAAAAATGCTTTGAGGTGCCTGCACCGCCAGTATTTGCTGGTTCATTTAGAGTTTCCCAGGGTGCATCCCGGGGAGACGAACCAGCTGTACACCCCATACCGTACCGTCACTTCACTAGACAGGTACATCTCTGCTTAGCTGGACAGTATCTGATAGCTCAGACCCCACCCACATACAGTCGTAATTCAATCCCATCTTCTAACCGTAACAGTAAGGCCACATGCATACGGGCGTGTTTTTTCTAAATTACGGACCGTACAAACCTGTCCTGCAGAGTGGACAAGAGCACGGCGTCATTGGCTGCTATGACGACGTGCGCTTCCAGGTCACCACCGCTGTACTGTGATACACTTGTATGATCTATACAAGTGAATTACTGTCCAGTGGTGGTGGCAAGAAGCGCACAGCGTCATAGCGAGTTAGCATTAGCAACCAATGATGCCGTGCGCTCGGCCACTCTGCAGGGTAACCTAACATAGTGGGTGTAATGTCACAGGAATACTTAGTGCAAAAGTCAAAAATATCTAGTGAGACCTTATAAAATGTGAAGTTTGGTACACTTAAGAAAAATTTGAATCGCAGAAGGTCGCACTGGCGAATTTTTTTTTTTAGAACACTCTTTATGCATGTAAAGCGATTGTTCAGACATGCAGTTGAAATGTAATCAAATACACTACTTTAATGTAAGATTGCTTACAGTCCCCAGGAGTTATTCCTCTTCCTCGTTGAACTTCGCTCAAACCATCGCATCCATCTAATTGCTAGTCGGTGTAAACCAGTTGCTGTAGGCCAAGCCTTCAGAATGCATGTGCTCTTGCGATTAATATTTTGCCGAAATTTCGCCGATGAAAAAATAATGCTAGTAGATCGCAAATTCGCTTAATACTTCTGGTATGTCAGTGTCCATGTTGTGGGATATGTGTGCGCATTTACTAAGTATTTTGTGGCTGCAAATATGACCTGAAGGTTTCTCATGTTCGCATGCCATTAAAATGAATGGGACCAGCCACGAACCTGCGGTTCGCGAACATTTGAGCGAGTTCGAGCGATCGCGTTCGTGAACCGTCCCATCAGATGTTCGTCCATCACTAGTTACACATCAGAAAATGTTTAAAATATACCTTCATTAATAGTATGTCTCCAAAGTGATATTTCTGTGCTTTTGGTTAGTGATGGATAGGGATGAGCGAACCCGAACTGTATAGTTCGGGTTCGTACCGAATTTTGGGGTGTCCGTGACACGGACCCAAACCCGAACATTTTCGTAAAAGTCCAGGTTCGGGTTCGGTGTTCGGCGCTTTCTTGGCGCTTTTTGAAAGGCTGCAAAGCAGCCAATCAACAAGCGTCATACTACTTGCCCCAAGAGGCCATCACAGCCTTGCCTACTATTGGCATGGCTGTGATTGGCCAGTGCAGCATGTTACCCAGCCTCTATATAAGCTTGGGTCACGTAGCGCTGCACGTCACTCTGCTGATACAAGCGTAGGGAGAGGTTGCTGCGGCGACGTTAGGGCGAGATTAGGCAGTGATTAACTCCTCCAAAAGACTTAATTCAGTGATCGATCTCCAGCTGTGGATCATTGAAGTGCTGAT
Organism: Bufo bufo; assembly: GCF_905171765.1. Taxonomy (NCBI): domain Eukaryota; kingdom Metazoa; phylum Chordata; class Amphibia; order Anura; family Bufonidae; genus Bufo; species Bufo bufo. The sequence continues at coordinate 174,432,078 of NC_053390.1, read as the reverse complement.
ATTGAATTGCTCACTTTTTTTAGGCTGCCCAGAGCGTTTTTATATCACTTTTTTCTGGGTGATCTGCGGCCATTTTGTGGCTTGTGGTGCGCCAGCACAAGCTACCACCAAGTGCATTTAACCATCAATAGTGTGGTTATTTTTTGCTATATCCTACATCAGGTGCAGGCTGAGCCTGTGTCACCCAAGTGCATTTAACCATCAATAGTGTGGTTATTTTTTGGCCATATACTACATCAGGGGCAAGTTGAGCCTGTCACCCAGCGCCTAAAAAATAGGCCTGACATTTCTATTCCTCCAAATCAGTACAGTTTTAGCTGGTCTAGTTATATTTAGTGACCGTAAAAGCACAGTTTTTGTTCTGGATATGTGGAGAGAATCTCTAAATCGCACATCCTCATACCTATGCTTCTGATATACAACTGTTTTCAATTATCAGCATTTCTTATGATAAAACATGGCTATACAGCGATGCTATCAATCATTTGCTGTGCACTATAAAGAGGCAATTAGTATACAGTTTGATCAAAGCGCATAGGCCCACTTACCGCGACAAGGATGCCTCTTGTTTAAGTGGGAACCTACTCTAACCATGGCGCAGAGCCGTGCGGCGACCGACACGCCTCCACACCGCTCCAGCAGGCAATGGGATCCAGCAGCCGCACAGCGGCCCCACTGTACAGTGAGGCCACATGGGCCCCGGGTCCCATCACTCCACCAGCACGGCACAGAAGCAGAGACGGCCGCCGTCCAGCGCCGCATGTGAACTGGTGCAAATGGCTCACCTGTTCACAGCCTCTCAGGAACTCCAACTGAGATGTGGTAGGAATATATAAACCCTTTGCAGACTTCTGCTAATTTAAAAAGCACCTGAGCCACATGGGGAGGAGTGCTGATTCAGGGGAGGGGGGAAAAGAAGTTTATAGCATAAATTGTATGGATATGTGGAGAGAATCTCTAAATCGCACATCCTCATACCTATGCTTCTGATATACAACTGTTTTCAATTATCAGCATTTCTTATGATAAAACATGGCTATACAGCGATGCTATCAATCATTTGCTGTGCACTATAAAGAGGCAATTAGTATACAGTTTGATCAAAGCGCATAGGCCCACTTACCGCGACAAGGATGCCTCTTGTTTAAGTGGGAACCTACTCTAACCATGGCGCAGAGCCGTGCGGCGACCGACACGCCTCCACACCGCTCCAGCAGGCAATGGGATCCAGCAGCCGCACAGCGGCCCCACTGTACAGTGAGGCCACATGGGCCCCGGGTCCCATCACTCCACCAGCACGGCACAGAAGCAGAGACGGCCGCCGTCCAGCGCCGCATGTGAACTGGTGCAAATGGCTCACCTGTTCACAGCCTCTCAGGAACTCCAACTGAGATGTGGTAGGAATATATAAACCCTTTGCAGACTTCTGCTAATTTAAAAAGCACCTGAGCCACATGGGGAGGAGGGAAAAGAAGTTTATAGCATAAATTGTATGGATATGTGGAGAGAATCTCTAAATCGCACATCCTCATACCTATGCTTCTGATATACAACTGTTTTCAATTATCAGCATTTCTTATGATAAAACATGGCTATACAGCGATGCTATCAATCATTTGCTGTGCACTATAAAGAGGCAATTAGTATACAGTTTGATCAAAGCGCATAGGCCCACTTACCGCGACAAGGATGCCTCTTGTTTAAGTGGGAACCTACTCTAACCATGACGCAGAGCCGTGCGGCGACCGACACGCCTCCACACCGCTCCAGCAGGCAATGGGATCCAGCAGCCGCACAGCAGTTTTTGTTCTGGGTTGAAAAACTATTCCCAAATTTGCCATTCTCAAAATTAGTAGTTTCTGCTACAGGGAGTGCAGAAATATTAGGCAAGTTGTATTTTTGAGGATTAATTTTATTATTGAACAACAACCATGTTCTCAATGAACCCAAAAAACTCATTAATATCAAAGCTGAATATTTTTGGAAGTAGTTTTTAGTTTGTTTTTAGTTATAGCTATTTTAGGGGGATATCTGTGTGTTCAGGTGACTATTACTGTGCATAATTATTAGGCAACTTAACAAAAAACAAATATATACCCATTTCAATTATTTATTTTTACCAGTGAAACCAATATAACATCTCAACATTCACAAATATACATTTCTGACATTCAAAAACAAAACAAAAACAAATCAGTGACCAATATAGCCACCTTTCTTTGCAAGGACACTCAAAAGCCTGCCATCCATGGATTCTGTCAGTGTTTTGATCTGTTCACCATCAACATTGCGTGCAGCAGCAACCACAGCCTCCCAGACACTGTTCAGAGAGGTGTACTGTTTTCCCTCCTTGTAAATCTCACATTTGATGATGGACCACAGGTTCTCAATGGGGTTCAGATCAGGTGAACAAGGAGGCCATGTCATTAGATTTTCTTCTTTTATACCCTTTCTTGCCAGCCACGCTGTGGAGTACTTGGACGCGTGTGATGGAGCATTGTCCTGCATGAAAATCATGTTTTTCTTGAAGGATGCAGACTTCTTCCTGTACCACTGCTTGAAGAAGGTGTCTTCCAGAAACTGGCAGTAGGACTGGGAGTTGAGCTTGACTCCATCCTCAACCCGAAAAGGCCCCACAAGCTCATCTTTGATGATACCAGCCCAAACCAGTACTCCACCTCCACCTTGCTGGTGTCTGAGTCGGACTGGAGCTCTCTGCCCTTTACCAATCCAGCCACGGGCCCATCCATCTGGCCCATCAAGACTCACTCTCATTTTATCAGTCCATAAAACCTTAGAAAAATCAGTCTTGAGATATTTCTTGGCCCAGTCTTGACGTTTCAGCTTGTGTGTCTTGTTCAGTGGTGGTCGTCTTTCAGCCTTTCTTACCTTGGCCATGTCTGAGTATTGCACACCTTGTGCTTTTGGGCACTCCAGTGATGTTGCAGTTCTGAAATATGGCCAAACTGGTGGCAAGTGGCATCTTGGCAGCTGCACGCTTGACTTTTCTCAGTTCATGGGCAGTTATTTTGCGCCTTGGTTTTTCCACACGCTTCTTGCGACCCTGTTGACTATTTTGAATGAAACGCTTGATTGTTCGATGATCACGCTTCAGAAGCTTTGCAATTTTAAGAGTGCTGCATCCCTCTGCAAGATATCTCACTATTTTTGACTTTTTTTTGAGCCTGTCAAGTCCTTCTTTTGACCCATTTTGCCAAAGGAAAGGAAGTTGCCTAATAATTATGCACACCTAATATAGGGTGTTGATGTCATTAGACCACACCCCTTCTTATTACAGAGATGCACATCACCTAATATGCTTAATTGGTAGTAGGCTTTCGAGCCTATACAGCTTGGAGTAAGACAACATGCATAAAGAGGATGATGTGGTCAAAATACTCATTTGCCTAATAATTCTGCACGCAGTGTATATCAGGCCTACTTTAAATCTATCCCAAAAAGGATATCTTAGATTGAAGGTGCTGATAGTGTCATTCTGAAAAACTTAACACACACGCTACAGTGCAGATACAAGTCTAATTCTGTGATTAAAGGTATATCTGTCACACAGCGCGTAAAAAAATAGGCCTGACACTTCTATTCAACCAAATCTGTACTGTTTTAGCTGGTCAAATTATTTGTAGTGACCGTAAAAGCACAGTTTTTGTTCTGGGTTGAAAAACTATTCCCAAATTTGCCATTCTCAAAATTAGTAGTTTCTGCTATATCAGGCCTACTTTAAATCTATCCCAAAAAGGATATCTTAGATTCAAGGTGCTGATAGTTTCATTCTGAAAAACTTAACACACACGCTACAGTGCAGATACAAGTCTAATTCTGTGATTAAAGGTATATCTGTCACACAGCGCGTAAAAAATAGGCCTCACATTTATATTCAACCAAATCTGTCATTACTTGTGTGCCTGTATTAGTGTAATACGGTACCTAAATAGATAGCCAGACAGTGTTAGGTGTCTGTAAAAAAAGGCCTTAATTTAAATTCAATACATTTGCCCGAATAATATTTTTCTTATTGTGGTGAACGGTAACAATGAGGAAAAAAACTAGTAAGGGACGCGGACGTGGACATGGTCGTGGTGGTGTTAGTGGACCCTCTGGTGCTGGGAGAGGACGTGGCCGTTCTGCCACAGCCACACGTCCTAGTGTACCAACTACCTCAGGTCCCAGTAGCCGCCAGAATTTACAGGGATATTTGGTGGGGCCCAATGCCGTTCTAAGGATGGTAAGGCCTGAGCAGGTACAGGCATTAGTCAATTGGGTGGCCGACAGTGCATCCAGCATGTTCACATTATCTCCCACCCAATCTTCTGCAGAAAGCGCACAGATGGCGCATGAAAACCAAGCCCATCAGTCTGTCACATCACCCCCATGCATATCAGGGAAACTGTCTGAGCCTCAAGTTATGCAGCAGTCTCTTATTCTGTTTGAAGACTCTGCTGCCAGGGTTTCCCAAGGACATCCACCTAGCCCTTCCCCAGGGGTGGAAGAGATAGAATGCACTAACGCACAACCACTTATGTTTCCTGATGATGAGGACATGGGAATACCACCTCAGCACGTCTCTGATGATGACGAAACACAGGTGCCAACTGCTGCGTCTTTCTGCAGTGTGCAGACTGAACAGGAGGTCAGGGATCAAGACTGGGTGGAAGACGATGCAGGGGACGATGAGGTCCTAGACCCCACATGGAATGAAGGTCGTGCCACTGACTTTCACAGTTCGGAGGAAGAGGCAGTGGTGAGACCGAGCCAACAGCGTAGCAAATGAGGAAGCAGTGGGCAAAATCAGAACACCCGCCGCCAAGAGACTCCGCCTGCTACTGACCGCCGCCATCTGGGACCGAGCACCCCAAAGGCAGCTTCAAGGAGTTCCCTGGCATGGCACTTCTTTAAACAATGTGCTGACGACAAGACCCGAGTGGTTTGCATGCTGTGCCATCAGAGCCTGAAGCGAGGCATTAACGTTCTGAACCTTAGCACAACCTGCATGACCAGGCACCTGCATGCAAAGCATGAACTGCAGTGGAGTAAACACCTTAAAAACAAAGAAGTCACTCAGGCTCCCCCTGCTACCTCTTCTGCTGCTGCCGCCTTGGCCTCTTCTGCTGCTGCCGCCGCCTCGGCCTCTTCCTTCGCCTCTGGAGGAATGTTGGCACCTGCCGCCCAGCAAACATGGGATGTACCACCAACACCACCACCTCCGTCACCAAGCATCTCAACCATGTCACATGGCAGCGTTCAGCTCTCCATCTCACAAACATTTGAGAGAAAGCGTAAATTCCCACCTAGCCACCCCCGATCCCTGGCCCTGAATGCCAGCATTTCTAAACTACTGGCCTATGAAATGCTGTCACTTAGGCTGGTGTACACAGACAGCTTCAAACAACTCATGTCGCTTGCTGTCCCACAGTATGTTGTTCCCAGCCGGCACTACTTCTCCATGAGAGCCGTGCCTTCCCTGCACAACCAAGTGTCCGATAAAATCAAGTGTGCACTGCGCAACGCCATCTGTGACAAGGTCCACCTAACCACAGATACGTGGACCAGTAAGCACGGCCAGGGACGCTATATCTCCCTAACTGCACACTGGGTAAATGTAGTGGCGGCTGGGCCCCAGGCGGAGAGCTGTTTGGCGCACGTCCTTCCGCCGCCAAGGATCGCAGGGCAACATTCTTTGCCTCCTGTCTCCTCCTCCTCCTACTCATCTTCCTCCTCCTCTTCTTCCACCTGCTCATCCAGTCAGCCACACACCTTCACCACCAACTTCAGCACAGCCCGGGGTAAACTTCAGCAGGCCGTTCTGAAACTCATATGTTTGGGGGACAGGCCCCACACCGCACAGGAGTTGTGGCGGGGTATAGAACAACAGATCGACGAGTGGTTGCTGCCGGTGAGCCTCAAGCCCGGCCTGGTGGTGTGCGATAATGGGCGAAATCTCGTTGCAGCTCTGGGACTAGCCGGTTTGACGCACATCCCTTGACTGGCGCATGTGCTGAATTTGGTGGTGCAGAAGTTCATTCGCAACTACCCCGACATGTCAGAGCTGCTGCATAAAGCGCGGGCCGTCTGTTCGCGCTTCCGGCGTTCACACCCTGCTGCTGCACGCCTGTCTGCGCTACAGCGTAACTTCGGCCTTCCCGCTCACCGCCTCATATGCGATGTGCCCACCAGGTTGAACTCCACCTTGCACATGCTGGACAGACTGTGCGAGCAGCAGCAGGCCATAGTGGTGTTTTAGCTGCAGCACGCACGGGTCACCAATGACTGGGCCTTCACCACCAATGACTGGGCCTTCATGCGAGCCCTGTGTGCCCTGTTGCGCTGTTTCGAATACTCCACCAACATGGCCAGTGGCGATGACACCGTTATCAGCGTTACAATACCACTTCTATGTCTCCTTGAGAAAACACTTAGGGCGATGATGGAAGAGGAGGTGGCCCAGGAGGAAGAGGAGGAAGAGGGGTCATTTTTAGCACTTTCAGGCCAGTCTCTTCGAAGTGGCTCAGAGGGAGGTTTTTTGCATCACCAGAGGCCAGGTACAAATGTGGCCAGACAGGGCCCACTACTGGAGGACGAGGAGGACGAGGATGAGGAGGAGGTGGAGGAGGATGAGGATGAAGCATGTTCACAGCGGGGTGGCACCCAAAGCAGCTCGGGCCCATCACTGGTGCGTGGCTGGGGGGAAACACAGGACGATGACGATACGCCTCCCACAGAGGACAGCTTGTCCTTACCTCTGGGCAGCCTGGCACACATGAGCGACTACATGCTGCAGTGCCTGCGCAACGACAGCAGAGTTGCCCACATTTTAACGTGTGCGGACTACTGGGTTGCCACCCTGCTGGATCCCCGGTACAAAGACAATGTGCCCACCTTACTTCCTACACTGGAGCGTGATAGGAAGATGCGCGAGTACAAGCGCACGTTGGTAGACGCGCTACTGAGAGCATTCCCAAATGTCACAGGGGAACCAGTGGAAGCCCAAAGCGAAGGCAGAGGAGGAGCAAGAGGTCGCCAACGCAGCTGTGTCACGGCCAGCTCCTCTGAGGGCAAGGTTAGCATGGCAGAGATGTGGAAAAGTTTTGTCACCACGCCACAGCTAACTGCACCACCACCTGATACGGAACGTGTTAGCAGGAGGCAACATTTCACTAACATGGTGGAACAGTACCTGTGCACACCCCTCCACGTACTGACTGATGGTTCGGCCCCATTCAACTTCTGGGTCTCCAAATTGTCCACGTGGCCAGAGCTAGCCTTTTATGCCTTGGAGGTACTGGCCTGCCCGGCGGCCAGCGTTTTGTCTGAACGTGTATTCAGCACGGCAGAGGGGCGTCATTACAGACAAACGCAGCCGCCTGTCTACAGCCAATGTGGACAAGCTGATGTTCATAAAAATGAACCAGGCATGGATCCCACAGGACCTGTCCATCCCTTGTGCATATTAGACATTAACTACCTCCCCTTAACAATATATTATTGTACTCCAGGGCACTTCCTCATTCAATCCTATTTTTATTTTCATTTTACCATTATATTGCGGGGCAACCCAAAGTTGAATGAACCTCTCCTCTGTCTGGGTGCCGGGGCCTGAATGTGTAACAGTGACCTGTTCCAGTGGTGGGTGACGTGAAGCCTGATTCTCTGCTATGACATGAAGACTGATTCTCTGCTGACATGAAACCTGAATCTCTGTTATGGGACCTCTCTCCTCTGCCTGGGTGCCTGGGCCTAAATATGTGACAGTGGCCTGTTCCAGTGGTGGGTGACGTGAAGCCTGATTCTCTGCTATGACATGAAGACTGATTCTGTGCTGACATGAAGCCAGATTCTCTGTTACGGGACCTCTCTCCTCTGTCTGTGTGCCAGGGCCTAAATGTGTGACAGTGGCCTGTTCCAGTGGTGGGTGACGTGAAGCCTGATTCTCTGCTATGACATGAAGACTGATTCTGTGCTGACATGAAGCCAGATTCTCTGTTACGGGACCTCTCTCCTCTGTCTGGGTGCCGGGGCCTAAATATGTGACAGTGGCCTGTTCCAGTGGTGGGTGACGTGAAGCCTGATTCTCTGCTATGACATGAAGACTGATTCTCTGCTTACATGAAGCCTGAATCTCTGTTATGGGACCTCTCTCCTCTGCCTGGGTGCCGGGGCCTAAATATGTGACAGTGGCCTGTTCCAGTGGTGGGTGACGTGAAGCCTGATTCTCTGCTATGACATGAAGACTGATTCTGTGCTGACATGAAGCCAGATTCTCTGTTACGGGACCTCTCTCCTCTGTCTGGGTGCCTGGGCCTAAATATGTGACAGTGGCCTGTTCCAGTGGTGGGTGACGTGAAGCCTGATTCTCTGCTATGACATGCAGACTGATTCTCTGCTGACATGAAGCAAGATTCTCTGTTACGGGACCTCTCTCCTCTGCCTGGGTGCCGGGGCCTAAATATATGACAATGGACTGTTACAGTGGTGGGTGACGTGAAGCCAGATTCTCTGCTATGGGACCTCTCTCCAATTGATATTGGTTTATTTTTATATATTTTATTTTTATCTTAATTCATTTCCCTATCCACATTTGTTTGCAGGGGATTTACCTACATGTTGCTGCCTTTTGCAGCCCTCTAGCTCTTTCCTGGGCTGTTTTACAGCCTTTTTAGTGCCGAAAAGTTTGGGTCCCCATTGACTTCAATGGGGTTCGGGTTCGGGACGAAGTTCGGGTCGGATTCGGATCCCGAACCCGAACATTTCCGGGAAGTTCGGCCGAACTTCTTGAACCCGAACATCCAGGTGTTCGCTCAACTCTAGATAGAACTGATCATGTGTGTCAATCTCAACAATGTTATCGAGGTGGACAGAGAATTTAGGAAAATAACAAACAGCAGGTGGCACTAAACAAATAAATTTTATTGAATAACTCAGTGGCTATCGTATATTTTGTAATTACTTTCAGATTCAAAAGTATTCAGATTTAGGTGCTGGTTTGAAAAGTGTAGAATATTTTTCATAAGCCAACCCATTAAAAGATTTTGTATTATAGTGATACTGATAATGGTATAAATTATCTCTATCATTTATTATTTATCTTACTCATTTACTCGATCAGTAGCCTATGCTAAATAGCTGCGCTACATTGTTAATATTTATGCTATTGGTAAAAATATAAGAGGCATTTCTTTATAATAACCCATATTCTATGTGTGACAGAAGGTTTATAACTTATGACCAATTCAGCAAGTGGAAGAACATGAGCTATGGCTATGAGAACTGCATGATGGTCAAATACCAGTCAAAAGACCAACAACTCTACCTCTTTCAATATTTTACAAAATGTTTTTGATATTTAACAAGATGAAATGTCCATTTAGTTGAAGCTGAAGTATTATTCCAAACTATGAAAAATAGTAACAAAATATCAGAGGCTTTGCTTTCCCAGCACTGTAGAGGACATGACCATTATTCCTCAGAGAAAGTGCACAACATAAAAATATACTTGATAATTTCAGTTCTGTAATTTGCAGTTTTTTTAAACTTCTGAACAAACAGAAATAGAGGAAGACACTTTCCCATAGAGAAGTTATTATCACCATCTGAAGTTTCAGTTAATGGAACACAGCACTCAATCCTTTTAGATGCTCATATACAGGCAGTAGATGTGGAGCTATAACTCATGGTAGAAGGCTGAAAGAAATAACTTCTCAGTGGTGAATTATGCGTCTGCAGAGAAATTTCTATTCAAGTTTATAATTTGGTACAGTAAAGGGCTGTGTCCTGGGGTGACAAAAGGCATTAAATGTAACAACTCTCCCCATGTACTTTGCATCATTATGTTTTTAGACATCATAAGTTGCTTTTGGGTTTTATTTTAACACCTTTTTCTTTATGAATTTATTATTTATGATTTCAGTTATGTGAAAAGAATACAAAATACAAGCACGAATGTGAGCAAATACAGTGAAAACGGATAACTACTACTACATTTAAAGGTCTGCTGGGTACATAAGACTTAAATAATTGTTTGCTGAATATTTATGTATATGTGTCAGATAGCCCCTACTGACTACATAGGTACTATAAGTATTTTAAAATAAAATTTTATTCCAAAGAAATGTCATAACAAAATAACCAATACATTTTTATTTTTTACAGCACTTTATCCCTCAGCCCAATATACCCAATTTCCCAAGTTCAGGGCACAGGGAGAAAGAAAACAATGGATCCTTTGAGGATATTGCACATTTTCCGTTTTGTGTTTTAATTTTTCACTCCCTATTTTCTGCCGTGTATGAGGGCTTGTTTTTTGCTGGACAAATTGCACTTTCTAATGTTACCATTTAATATTGCATATAGTGTAGTGGAAAATTCCATGGGGTGGAATTGGAAAAAAATGCAATTGCACCAAAGTTTTATAGGTTTTGTTTTTTACAGCATTCCCTATGTGGTAAAACTGAGCTGTTCACTTTATTCTCCACGTCAGTATGAGATACCACATTTATGTAGTTTTTCTTGTATTTTTAGGTTTTGTTGATACCATTTTGGAGTGTGTTGACTTTTTGATCACTTTTAATACATTTTTTGGGACAAAAAAATTGCATATCGGCCATTTTGATTATTTTTGGGATAAATACTGACAGGCATTTCAGTGCACGGTGGTGTGTATAATATTTATTTTTGTTTATTTATATTATTTTTATTATCTGGAAAGGGGATGATTTGATTTTGAAATTTTTAAATATTTTTAAAAACTTTTTATTTTAATTTTTTTACCCTTTTTAAGACACCCTCCCCAATCCCACCCCCTCTAGGGCACCTGAATGTACAGTCATTATATTGCTTCTCCCATACACTATTGTGGCATCTGTCCAAGCATATGACGTCAAACAGAGGTTCTGTGGATACTACCCACAGATTGTTTACCTGAGTGCTTTTGCCACCAGCTGGTTAATTGCGCTTGCGAGTGATACTGAACATAAGGCATTTAACTTTCAAGACTGGATCAGTGATCTGGGAATGTGTATTACAGAGCCTGTATTCCCTACACTCAGATACAAGACTTTATCTCCACAGTCACCCACTGCCCACTAACAGGGGCAGTGAGATTATTGTTTTGTTTTATGTGTGTTAGGATGAGTTTTGCTTAGCAAGAGTTTTATTGGACTTGCATTTTGCATAGGAAGTGCAGGGGCCCTTGTATTATTCAGCGACGGAAAACAGGAGTTTGAGCGAGCTTGTAGCGGAGTTTGTTTTTTCTTATTGTGGATATTTTCGATTGTATAGTTTCTTACAGAAAATCTGTACAGGTTCTTCTAAAAAAATTAGCATATTGTGATAAAGTTCATTATTTTTTGTAATGTACTGATAAACATTAGACTTTCATATATTTTAGATTCATTACACACAACTGAAGTAGTTCAAGCCTTTTCTTGTTTTAATATTGATGATTTTGGCATACAGCTCATGAAAACCCAAAATTCCTATCTCAAAAAATTTGCATATTTCATCCGACCAATAAAAGCAAAAGTGTTTTTAATACAAAAAAAGTCAACCTTCAAATAATTAAGTTCAGTTATGCACTCGAAACTTGGTCGGGAATCCTTTTGCAGAAATGACTGCTTCAATGCTGCGTGGCATGGAGGCAATCAGCCTGTGGCACTGCTAAGGTGTTATGGAGGCCCAGGATGCTTCGATAGCGGCCTTAAGCTCATCCAGAGTGTTGGGTCTTGCGTCTCTCAACTTTCTCTTCCCAATATCCCACAGATTCTCTATGGGGTTCAGGTCAGGAGAGTTGGCAGGCCAATTGACCACAGTAATACCATGGTCAGTAAACCATTTACCAGTGGTTTTGGCACTGAGCAGGTGCCAGGTCGTGCTGAAAAATGAAATCTTCATCTCCATAAAGCTTTTCAGCATATGGAAGCATGAAGTGCTCCAAAATCTCCTGATAGCTAGCTGCATTGACCCTGCCCTTGATAAAACACAGTGGACCAACACCAGCAGCTGACATGGCACCCCAGACCATCACTGACTGTGGGTACTTGACACTGGACTTCAGGCATTTTGGCATTTCCCTCTCCCCAGTCTTCCTCCAGACTCTGGCACCTTGATTTCCGAATGACATGCAAAATTTGCTTTCATCCGAAAAAAAGTACTTTGGACCACTGAGCAACAGTCCAGTGCTGCTTCTCTGTAGCCCAGGTCAGGCGCTTCTGCCGCTGTTTCTGGTTCAAAAGTGGCTTGACCTGTTGAATGCGGCACCTGTAGCCCATTTCCTGCTCACGCCTGTACACGGTGGCTCTGGATGTTTCTACTCCAGACTCAGTCCACTGCTTCTGCAGGTCCCCCAAGGTCTGGAATCGGTCCTTCTCCACAATCTTCCTCAGGGTCCGGTCACCTCTTCTCGTTGTGCAGCGTTTTCTGCCACACTTTTTCCTTCCCACAGACTTTCTACTGAGGTGCCTTGATACAGCACTCTGGGAACAGCCTATTTGTTCAGAAATTTCTTTCTGTGTCTTACCCTCTTGCTTGAGGGTGTCAATGATGGCCTTCTGGACAGCAGTCAGGTCGGCAGTCTTACCCATGATTGTGTTTTTGAGTAATGAACCAGGCTGGGAGTTTTTAAAAGCCTCAGGAATCTTTTGCAGGTGTTTAGAGTTAATTAGTTGATTCAGATGATTAGGTTAATAGCTCGTTTAGAGAACCTTTTCATGATGTGCTAATTTTTTGAGATAGGAATTTTGGGTTTTCATGAGCTGTATGTCAAAATCATCAATATTAAAACAAGAAAAGGCTTGAACTACTTCAGTTGTGTGTAATGAATCTAAAATATATGAAAGTCTAATGTTTATCAGTACATTACAGAAAATAATGAACTTTAGCACAATATGCTAATTTTTTGAGAAGAACCTGTATGTAGGAGCTATCCCAAATCAAATGTTGACTAATGACTACACAATGACAGAGAAACAGAGACAGATCATTCTGCTGCTGCTTCAAAAAAAGTTTTTTACTAGTATATATTTTTTTCCATTTTACCTGACTACTAAATGTAGGCTTTTCTGTCAAAGTTTTCATTGTGTCTCTAAAGAGGACTTGTTATGTCCTTACAGAAGTTTAACAGACGTTATACCTAGGGATGAGCGAACCCGAATTGTATAGTTCGGGTTCGTACCGAATTTTGGGGTGTTCGTGACACGGACCCGAACCCGAACATTTACGTAAAAGTTCGGGTTCGGCGCTTTCTTGCCGCTTTTTAAAAGGCTGCAAAGTAGCCAATCAACAAGCGTCATACTACTTGCCCCAAGAGGCCATCACAGCCATGCCTACTATTGGCATGGCTGTGATTGGCCAGTGCAGCATGTGACCCAGCCTCAATTTAAGCTGGAGTCACGTAGAGCCGAACGTCACTCTGCTCTGATCAGTGTAGGGAGAGGATGCAGCTGCTGTTAGGGCGAGATTAGGCAGGGATTAACTCAGCAAAAACACTTAATGAAGTGATCGATTTACAGCTGTGAATCATTCAACTTCTGCTAGTTAATTGCTCACTGTTTTTAGGCTGCCCAGAGCGTTTTTCTGTCACTTTTTTCTGTGGTGTTCGCGGCCATTTTGTGTCTTGTGGTGCGCCAGCACAAGCTGCCACCAAGTCCATTTAACCATCAATAGTAGGGTTTTATTTTTTTTTGCTATATCCTACATCAGGGGCTTGGCTGTGCTTATTGTCACCCCTAGAAACTCAGGATAGAATTTTCAATATTTTATTGAGGGGTGAAATTCACTTGCAGAAATAGCAATCCCCTAAATCTGGTGTTCCAGCTGTGGCTAGCCAAGTGTAATACTGTCTGCTGTCTGGCAAAGGATATATTTTTTTCTGGGGTGAAATTCAATTGCCAAAATAGCAATCCCCTAAATCTGGTGTTTCAGCTGTGGCTGGACAAGTTTTTTAGTGTCCGTCAAAGCATAGTTTTTATTCTGGGTTGAAATTCAATTCCCTAGCAATACCCTAAATCAGTGGTTTCTGCTGTTGCAGGCCAAGTTTAAATCTGTCCGTAAAAGGGTATATTACACAAACTGTTAAATTACAATTGCTGAAAGCATAAGCCTTTAAATTTGCACGCACTATTGTGCATCTCACATAGTGTATTTCTGTCCGTAAAAGGGTATATTACATTCAAGGTGCAAATTCAAGTGCTGATAGGGTCATCCGGGTCATCCTCAATAACTTCACACGCCACCGTGCATCTCCAAGTGTAATTCTGTCCGTAAAAGGAAACCTTTCATCCAGGGCCTAAATACTAGGCTTACAATTTATATTCAGCTAAATCTGTAGTTACTGCTGTGCCTGTATTAGTGTAATAAAAAATAGATAGCCAGATAGTGTTAGGTGCCTGTAAAAAAAAAGGCCTGAATTTGAATTCAATACATTGGGCCAAATAATTTTTTTCTTATTGTGGTGAACGGTAACAATGAGGAAAACATCTAGTAAGGGACGCGGACATGGTCGTGGTGGTGTTAGTGGACCCTCTGGTGCTGGGAGAGGACATGGCCGTTCTGCCACAGCAACACGTCCTAGTGTACCAACTACCTCAGGTCCCAGTAGCTGCCAGAATTTACAGCGATATTTGGTGGGGCCCAATGCCGTTCTAAGGATGGTAAGGCCTGAGCAGGTACAGGCATTAGTCAATTGGGTGGCCGACAGTGGATCCAGCAAGTTCACATTATCTCCCACCCAGTCTTCTGCAGAAAGCGCACAGATGGCGCCTGAAAACCAAGCCCATCAGTCTGTCACATCACCCCCATGCATATCAGGGAAACTGTCTGAGCCTCAAGTTATGCAGCAGTCTCTTATGCTGTTTGAAGACTCTACTGGCAGGGTTTCCCAAGGGCATCCACCTAGCCCTTCCCCAGCGGTGGAAGACATAGAATGCACTGACGCACAACCACTTATGTTTCCTGATGATGAGGACATGGGAATACCACCTCAGCACGTCTCTGATGATGATGAAACCCAGGTGCCAACTACTGCGTCTTTCTGCAGTGTGCAGACTGAACAGGAGGTCAGGGAGGAAGACTGGGTGGAAGACGATGCAGGGGACGATGAGGTCCTAGACCCCACATGGAAAGAAGGTCATGCCACTGACTTTCAGAGTTCAGTGGAAGAGGCAGTGGTGAGACCAAGCCAACAGCGTAGCAAAAGAGGGAGCAGTGGGCAAAAGCAGAACACCGGCCGCCAAGAGAGTTCGCCTGCTACTGGCCACCGCCACCTGGGACCGAGCACCCCAAAGGCAGCTTCAAGGAGTTCCCTGGCGTGGCAGTTATTCAAACAATGTGCTGACGACAAGACCTTAGTGGTTTGCACGCTGTGCCATCAGAGCCTGAAGCGAGGCATTAACGTTCTGAACCTTAGCACAACCTGCATGACCAGGCATCTACAT
This sequence comes from Bufo bufo, assembly GCF_905171765.1. Lineage (NCBI taxonomy): Eukaryota > Metazoa > Chordata > Amphibia > Anura > Bufonidae > Bufo > Bufo bufo. The sequence continues at coordinate 174,416,635 of NC_053390.1, read as the reverse complement.
GCAAAGCATGAACTGCAGTGGAGTAAACACCTTAAAAATATGGAACTCATTCATTCTGCTGCTGCCTCGGCCTCTTCCTCTGCCTCTGGAGGAACGTTGGCACCTGCCGCCCAGCAAACAGAGGATGTACCACCAACACCACCACCTCCGTCACCAAGCATCTCCACCATGTCACACGGCAGCGTTCAGCTCTCCATCTCACAAACATTTAAGAGAAAGCATAAATTCCTACCTAGCCACCCTCAATCCCTGGCCCTGAATGCCAGCATTTCTAAACTACTGGCCTATGAAATGCTGTCATTCAGGCTGGTGGACACAGACAGCTTCAAACAGCTCATGTCGCTTGCTGTTCCACAGTATGTTGTTCCCAGCCGCCACTACTTCTCCAAGAGAGCCGTGCCTTCCCTGCACAACCAAGTATCCGATAAAATCAAGTGTGCATTGCGCAACGCCATCGGTGGCAAGGTCCACCTAACCACAGATATGTGGACCAGTAAGCATGGCCAGGGACGCTATATCTCCCTAACTGCACACTGGGTAAATGTAGTGGCAGGATATTGAACAACAGACAGACGAGTGGTTGCTGCCGGTGTGCCTCAAGCCCGGCCTGGTGGTGTGCGATAATGGGCGAAATCTCATCGCAGCTCTGGGTCTAGCCGGTTTGACGCACATCCCTTGCCTGGCCCATGTGCTGAATTTGGTGGTGCAGAAGTTCATTCACAACTACTCCGACATGTCAGAGCTGCTGCATAAAGCACAGGCCGTCTGTGCGCGCTTGCGGCGTTCACATCCTGCCGCTGCTCGCCTGTCTGCGCTACAGCGTAACTTCGGCCTTCCCGCTCAGCGCCTTATATGCAACGTGCTCACCAGGTGGAACTCCACCTTGCACATGCTGGACAGACTGTGCGAGCAGCAGCAGGCCATAGTGGAGTTTCAGCTGCAGCACGCACGGGTGAGTCGCACTGCGAAACAGCACCACTTCACCACAAATGACTGGGCCTCCATGCGAGACCTGTGTGCCCTGTTGCGCTGTTTCGAGTACTCCACCAACATCGCCAGTGGCGATGACGCCGTTATCAGCGTTACAATACCACTTCTATGTCTCCTTGAGAAAACACTTAGGGCGATGATGGAAGAGGAGGTGGCCCAGGAGGAGGAGGAGGAAGAAGGGGGGTCATTTTTAGCACTTTCAGGCCAGTCTCTTAGAAGTGACTCAGAGGGAGTTTTTTTGCAACCGCAGAGGCCAGGTACAAATGTGGCCAGACAGGGGCCACTACTGGAGGATGAGGAGGAGGTGGAGGAGGATGAGGAGGAAGCATGTTCACAGCTGGGTGGCACCCAACGCAGCTCGGGCCCATCACTGGTGCGTGGCTGGGGGGAAATGGAGGACGATGATGATACACCTCCCACAGAGGACAGCTTGTTCTTACCTCTGGGCAGCCTGGCACACATGAGCAACTACATGCTGCAGTGCCTGCGCAACGACAGCAGAGTTGCCCACATTTTAACGTGTGCGGACTACTGGGTTGCAACCCTGCTGGATCCCCGGTACAAAGACAATGTGCCCACCTTACTTCCTGCACTGGAGCGTGATAGGAAGATGCGCGAGTACAAGTGCACGTTTGTAGACGCGCTACTGAGAGCATTCCCAAATGTCACAGGGGAACAAGTGGAAGCCCAAGGCAAATGCAGAGGAGGAGCAAGAGGTCGCCAACGCAGCTGTGTCACGGCCAGCTCCTCTGAGGGTAGGGTTAGCATGGCTGAGATGTGGAAAAGTTTTGTCACCACGCCACAACTAACTGCACCACCACCTGATACGGAACGTGTTAGCAGGAGGCAGCATTTCACTAACATGGTGGAACAGTACGTGTGCACACCCCTCCACGTACTGACTGATGGTTCGGCCCCATTCAACTTCTGGGTCTCCAAATTGTCCACGTGGCCAGAGCTAGCCTTTTATGCCTTGGAGGTGCTGGCCTGCCCGGCGGCCAGTGTTTTGTCTGAACGTGTATTCAGCACAGCAGGGGGCGTAATTACAGACAAACGCAGCCGCCTGTCAACAGCCAATGTGGACAAGCTGACGTTCATAAAAATGAACCAGGCATGGATCCCACAGGACCTGTCCATCCCTTGTGCAGATTAGACATTTATAACTACCTCCCCTTAACAATATATTCTTGTACTCCAGGGCACTTCTTCATTCAATCCTCTTTTTTTAATTTTACCATTATATTGCGGGGCAACCCAAATTTGAATGAACCACTCCTCCGTCGGGGTGCCAGGGGCCTAAATATCGTAAACTGGCCTGTTCCAATGGTGGGTGACATGAAGCCTGATTCTCTGCTATGACATGAAGCCTGATTCTCTGCTATGGGACCTCTCTCTTCTGTCTGGGTGCCAGGGCCTAAATATCTGACAGTGGCCTGTTCCAGTGGTGGGTTACATGAAGCTTGATTCTCTGCTATGGGACCTCTCTCCTCTGTTTGGGTGCTGGGGCCTAAATATCTGACAGTGGCCTGTTCCAGTGGTGGGTGACATGAAGCCTGTTTCTCTGCTATGACATGAAGCCTGATTCTCTGCTATGGGACCTCTCTCCTCTGTCTGGGTGCCGGGGCCTAAATATCTGACAGTGGCCTGTTCCAGTGGTGAGTGACATGAAGCCTGATTCTCTGCTATGACATAAAGCCTGATTCTCTGCTATGGGACCTCTCTCCTCTGTCTGGGTGCTGGGGCCTAAATATCTGACAGTGGCCTGTTCCAGTGGTGGGTGACATGAAGCCTGATTCTCTGCTATGACATGTAGCCTGATTCTCTGCTATGGGACCTCTCTCCTCTGTCTGGGTGCCGGGGCCTAAATATCTGCCAGTGGCCTGTTCCAGTGGTGGGTGACATGAAGCCTGATTCTCTGCTATAAGACCTCTCTTCTCTGTCTGTGTGACAGGGCCTAAATATCTAACAGTGGCCTGTTCCAGTGGTGGGTGACATGAAGCCTGATTCTCTGCTATGACATGAAGCCTGATTCTCTGCTATGGGACCTCTCTCTTCTGTCTGGGTGCCGGGGCCTAAATATCTGACAGTGGCCTGTTCCAGTGGTGGGTGACATGAAGCTTGATTCTCTGCTATGGGACCTCTCTCCTCTGTCTGGGTGCCAGGGCCTAAATTTCTGACAGTGGCCTGTTCCAGTGTTGGGTGACATGAAGGCTGATTCTCTGTTATGGGACCTCTCTCCTCTGTCTGGGTGCCGGGGCCTATATATCTGACAGTGGCCTGTTCCAGTGGGGGGTGACATGAAACTGATTCTCTGCTATGGGACCTCTCTCCTCTCTCTGGGTGCCGGGGCCTAAATATCTGACAGTGGCCTGTTCCAGTGGTGGGTGACATGAAGCCTGATTCTCTGCTATGACATGAAGCCTGATTCTCTGCTTTGGGACCTCTCTCCTCTGTCTGGGTGCCGGGGCCTAAATATCTGACAGTGGCCTGTTCCAGTGGTGGGTGACATGAAGCCTGATTCTCTGCTATGGAACCTCTCTCCAATTGATATTGGTTAATTTTTTATTTTTTATTTTAATTCATTTCCCTATCCACATTTGTTTGCAAGGGATTTACCTACATGTTGCTGACTTTTGCAGCCCTCTAGCCCTTTCTTGGGCTATTTTACAACCTTTTTAGTGCCAAAAAGTTCGGGTCCCCATTGACTTCAATGGGGTTCGGGGCGAAGTTCGGGTCGAGTTCGGATCCTGAACCCGAACATTTTCGGGAAGTTGGTCCGAACTTCTCGAACCCGAACATCCAGGTGTTCGCTCAACTCTAGTTATACCTTTACAGCTGAATCATGGCCGACTCTGGTGGTGTTTTTCTTTTATAAATCTCTCATGCTACTGCAATAGTTTTGGTGCCCAATAGTAGTGAATTGTTAGATGCATGATCCCTGGCACTAAATGTCAATGCCATGCCACTTCAGCCATTGACCCTTAATACTAGGGACCACCCCCTGCCAATTTACTCCTATAGGGTGCTAAAACTAATGTTGTAGATAGCATAATGGTAGAGCCTAGAAGTAAATGAAAACACGGTCATAAAAAGGTATGCACACCTGTTGAAAATTAGCCTGTCGAACTCCACAGGATGAAGGTAAGTGTTTAAACACAGAGTCTGACCGCTGACTGAAATTAAAGGAGTGCAGGACACAAAGTCGCACTACCCCTGCATTCTCATGGAGCGGTTTGGCTGCATGTCTGGACCCAGTTCTCATGATTGCTGGGGGTCCCAGTGGCTGGATCCCTAGCATTTAAATACATCTTCAACCTGAGGATAAGAGATACTTATTATTAGTGGCACAACCCCTTTAACCTGTTCCGGAAATAGGGCGTACCGGTACGCCCTGATTTCCCGATCCTTAAGGACACAGGACAATAAATCATTGAGCAGGCACCTGGGGACAATGCGCCAGGGGGTCCTGTAACCCCCCGTGTAGGCAATCGCAGCAAACCGCAGGTCAATTCAGTCTCTGGGGACCCGATAACTAGTGTTAAGCGCGAATATTCGAATTGCGAATTTTTTTCTCGAATATCACAATTTCGAGATTTCGCGAATATTTAGAATATCGTTCTATATATTCGCGAAATCGAATATTCTTTTTTTTTCTTTTTTTTTTTATTATATTTTTTTCTTTCCCACTTCCCTAAAGTTGTTCTTACCTGTCCTTTGGATTCCTGGCTTCCTGGCTGCTCCAGTCAGTGGCGTTTTCAACTTACTGCTATATTCCATATTAGCTTAATTACAATCTAATCTATATGTGTATTTTACGAAATTTCGCAATAGTCGCAATTGCGATGCGAGTAATATAACACGAAATATTCGCATGAAGATTTCAACTTAGCACTGCTATACTCCATATTCTAGCCTAATATGGAATATAGCTGTGCTAAGTTAGCACTGCTATATTCCATATTAGGCTAGAATATGGAGTATAGCAGTGCTAAGTTGAAATCTTCATGCGAATATTTCGTGTTATATTAGTCGCATCGCAATTTCGACTTTTTCAAATGTTCTTAATATTGCTCTAACTTCGTCTTTTAGAAATTTCGTAATATTGCTCTAACTTCGTCTCTTAGAATATTACGAATATTCTAAAAGACGAAGTTAGAGCAATATTACGAAATTTCGTAAAATACACATATAGATTGTAATTTAGCTAATATAGTGCTATAATCCCTTTTTTTTCCTGTAATTTTTTTTTGCCTCTTCTGAACTTAAGTTTTGTAAAATATGTACACTATTAAAAATTATTACTATAGCAGTATATTAGCTTAAATACAATCTATGTGTATTTTACGAAATTTCGTAATATTGCTCTAACTTCGTCTTTTAGAATATTACGAATATTCTAAAAGACGAAGTTAGAGCAATATTAAGAACATTTGCAAAAGTCGAAATTGCGATGCGAGTAATATAACACGAAATAGTCGCATGAAGATTTCAACTTAGCACAGCTATATTCCATATTCTAGCCTAATATGGAATATAGCAGTGCTAAATTAGCACAGCTATATTCCATATTAGGCTAGAATATGGAATATAGCAGTGCTAAGTTTAAATCTTCATGCGACTATTTCGTGTTATATTACTCGCATCGCAATTTCGACTTTTGCAAATGTTCTTAATATTGCTCTAACTTCGTCTTTTAGAATATTTGTAATATTCTAAGAGACAAAGTTAGAGCAATATTACGAAATTTCGTAAAATACACATATCAGCCTAGCCATAGTCATTAGCATAGGAACGTTGCCTTATACTATTAAGATAAATTTTCGCAATATGCGAAAAAATAATTTCGCGATAATTGGAATAAATTGCGAATATTCGATTTCGACGAATATAACACGAATATTCATGCGAATATTCGCGAAATATCACGAAATCGAATATGGCACCTCCCGCTCATCACTACCGATAACCCGGAACAGGATGGTGATCGGTGGTGTGATAATACACCACCAATCACCATCCTTAGATCCTGAGAGGTGATGGTGACATCACCTCTCAGGATCGCTCTCATTGGTCGGCTGGGCGGGCGGGAGGTTCAAATCTGTCTAAGAGTTAGCACCCCCCATCTGTTCAGAGCCCAGGATTCAGCCAGCACCCCACCTGTGCCACAGCACCACCAGGTATTTAGGGAAAGCCTAGGGACAAGTTAGATTAGGCAGGGATATTTAGGGAAAGTTAGTTGAAGAAAAAAAAAAAAGTTTTGGGTGTCTGGGGTCCACAGCACATCTGTGTGACCCTAGACCCCCCAGGGGTGCTACTGCTTGCCCCCCTGCCCCTCCTCCCCCCCACAACTTTTTTGGGGCACAGGCAGGTTTTTCTTTTTGTTTTTGTGCGTACGCTGACTGTGGCCGGCACTCTTAGCGTCCGGCCACTGTTAGCGCATCGCACACCCCACCGCTGATCAACTTCGGGCGGTTGATCAGCGATTTTGAATTTTTTTATTTTTTCACATTTTATCCCCTTTTTTTTGTTAGTCTTTTTTTTTTTTTTGTCTGTTAGGTTTAGGGCGAGTTCACGAACACCCGTGCCCTTACACACACGCACACCAAATAAAGATTTACACGCAAGCACACATGCAGACACACACTCCCCTATGGCCTGCCGGATGTTCTCAGCCGAGGAGGCATACGCCCAGCTTGCCTCCGAGTCGGAGAGTCCCAGTGAGGACGAGGATCACCCCACTTTCCTTTTGTCATCCGCGTCCTCCTCATTATCTAGCGGAGACGCTTCCAGGCGGAGCAAGGGGACCGCCATGCTAGGGACCCTGTGGCCCACCCTAGTACGAGCACCTTTGGGGCTCGTACTAGTTTTACGGCCCACCAGTTAATTCCACCGGAGCCCCCTGCCGGCGAACTTGTCTGGTGTACCCCAGAGCATTAGAAGCCCGTGATTCCTGATTTTGAAGGCCAATCAGGAATCCAGATTTCCACAGTGGGCTTCACTGAATACGACTTTTTTAGTCTTTTTTTCAGTGACCACTTTGTAAATCTAATGGTGGAGCAAACAAACCTGTACGCCCAACAGTTTGTTGCTCAACACCTTGGCTCCTTTTTGGCTAGGCCCGGTGGCTGGACCCCGGTCAGTGCAGCCGAGATGAGGACATTTTGGGGCCTCGTGCTGCATATGGGCCTAGTTAAGAAACCTAGTGTCAGGCATTACTGGAGTGGGGACGTCCTCTACCAGGCCCCACTTTACACTACGGCCATGACACACTCCCGGGTTGAGGCCATCCGGAAATGCCTGCATTATTCAGATAATGCAGCATGTCCCCCCAAGGTGATCCTGCCTATGACCGCCTGTACAAAATCAGGCCGGTCATCGATCACTTTGGGGCCAAATTTGTACAGGCCTATGTACCTGGAAGGGAGGTCGCGGTTGATGAGTCTCTCATTGGTTCAAGGGGAGACTCATTTTCCGCCAGTATGTTCCCTCAAAGCGGGCGAGGTATGGCGTGAAGCTGTACAAACTTTGTGAGAGTACCTCAGGGTACACTTACAAGTTTGGTGTGTACGAGGGGCGAGATTCCCGTATTCAACCCCCAGAATGTCCCCCCACTCTGGGTGTTAGCGGGAAACTTGTGTGGGACCTTATGCACCCACTGCTAGATAAGGGTTACCACCTGTACATGGATAACTTTTATACTAGTATCCCCTTGTTCCAGTCCCTCGCCGCCAGATCCACGTCCGCTTATGGGACCGTGCGGAAAAATCCACGCGGCCTTCCTACCAACCACCTCCAGGTACCTATCCCCAGGGGTGAGACCCGTGCCCTTACCACTGAAAACCTGTTGCTGGTCAGATATAAGGACAAGAGGGATGTCCTTGTACTGTCCACAATTCATGGTAACTGTGCGAGGTACAGCGGCAACGGTCCTCAAGTCCGATTGTATCGTTAAATACAATCGGTAAATGGGAGGAGTTGATCTCTCTGATCATTTCCTCAAGCCATATAACGCCATGCGCAAAACCCGGGCATGGTACAAAAAATTTGCTGTCTACTTGGTACAGGTTGCCTTGTACAACTCTTTTGTGCTGTCCCTGAGCGCTGGCAACACAGGGACATTCCTTCAGTTCTATGAGGCAGTCCTCAAGGCCCTGATATTTTCTGACCGGTTAAGAGCAGGCCGGAGTACCTCGGGAACTGTAGGCGCCCGGATCGTCTTTTCCAACACTTTCCAGGTGTGGTCCCCCATACTGGAGAGAAGGGACGGACCCCAAAAAAGTGCAGAGTGTGTCACAGGAGGGGGATACGGAAGGACACCACAACTCAGTGTAACACGTGCCCCGATCATTCGGGCCTCTGCATTATTGGTTGCTTCAGGGAGTACCACACTTCCATGGAGTACTAAATTTATATCCCAATTTAGCCACTGACAATCGGATAAAAAACTGGTTCTCAGACTTGAGACACTAAAAGCCCCAATTTTCTTTTTCAAAAATATTATTTGGTAAAACTAAAATAAAAATAAAAAAGTAGACATATTAGGCATCGCCGCATCCGTAATAATCTGCTCTATAAAAATACCCCACCAACCACTCAGATGAAAAAAAAAAAAGTTGTTTTTTTTGTCACCTTACAAAACAAAAATTGTAATAACAAGCAATCAAAAAGTCATATGCCACCCAAAATAGTGCCAATAAAACCGTCCTCTCATCCCGCAAAAAATTAGCCCCTACCTAAGATAATCGGCTAAAAACTAAAGAACAAATGACTAGGGATGAGCGAACCCGAACTGTATAGTTCGGGTTCGTACCGAATTTTGGGGTGTCCGTGACACGGACCCGAACCCGAACATTTTCGTAAAAGTCCGGGTTCGGGTTCGGTGTTCGGCGCTTTCTTGGTGCTTTTTGAAAAGCTGCAAAGCTTGCCTACTATTGGCATGGCTGTGATTGGCCAGTGCAGCATGTGACCCAGCCTCTATATAAGCTTGGGTCACGTAGCGCTGCACGTCACTCTGCTGATTCAAGCATAGGGAGAGGTTGCTGCTGCGACGTTAGGGCGAGATTAGGCAGATTAACTCCTCCAAAAGACTTAATTCAGTGATCGATCTCCAGCTGTGGATCATTGAAGTGCTAATATTGAATTGCTCACTTTTTTTAGGCTGCCCAAAGCGTTTTTATATCACTTTTTTCTGGGGTGATCGGCGGCCATTTTGTGGCTTGAGGTGCGCCAGCACAAGCTACCACCAAGTGCATTTAACCATCAATAGTGTGGTTATTTTTTGCTATATCCTACATCAGCTGCAGGCTGAGCCTGTGTCACCGAAGTGCATTTAACCATCAACAGTGTGGTTATTTTTTGGCCATATACTACATCAGGTGCAGGCTGAGCCTGTGTCACCCAAGTGCATTTAACCATCAACAGTGTGGTTATTTTTTGGCCATATACTACATCAGGTGCAGGCTGAGCCTCTGTCACCCAAGTGCATTTAACCATCAATAGTGTGGTTATTTTTTGGCCATATACTACATCAGGGGCAAGTTGAGCCTGTCACCCAGCGCCTAAAAAATAGACCTGACATTTATATTCCTCCAAATCAGTACTGTTTTAGCTGGTCAAGTTATTTGTAGTGACCGTAAAAGCACAGTTTTTGTTCTGGGTTGAAAAACTATTCCCAAATTTGCCATTCTCAAAATTAGTAGTTTCTGCTATATCAGGCCTACTTTAAATCTATCCCAAAAAGGATATCTTAGATTCAAGGTGCTGATAGTGTCATTCTGAAAAACTTCACACACACGCTACAGTGCAGATACAAGTCTAATTCTGTGATTAAAGGTATATCTGTCACACAGCGCGAAAAAAATAGGCCCCACATTTCTATTCAACCAAATCTGTACTGTTTTAGCTGGTCAAATTATTTGTAGTGACCGTAAAAGCACAGTTTTTGTTCTGGGTTGAAAAACTATTCGCAAATTTGCCATTTTCAAAATAAGTAGTTTCTGCTATATCAGGCCTACTTTAAATCTATCCCAAAAAGGATATCTTAGATTCAAGGTGCTGATAGTGTCATTCTGAAAAACTTCACACACACGCTACAGTGCAGATACAAGTCTAATTCTGTGATTAAAGGTATATCTGTCACACAGCGCGAAAAAAATAGGCCCCACATTTCTATTCAACCAAATCTGTACTGTTTTAGCTGGTCAAATTATTTGTAGTGACCGTAAAAGCACAGTTTTTGTTCTGGGTTGAAAAACTATTCCCAAATTTGCCATTTTCAAAATTGTGGTGAACGGGAACAATGAGGAAAACATCTAATAAGGGACGCGGACGTGGACATGGTTGTGGTGGTGTTAGTGGACCCTCTGGTGCTGGGAGAGGACGTGGCCGTTCTGCCACAGCCACACGTCCTAGTGAACCAACTACCTCAGGTCCCAGTAGCCAGCAGAATTTACAGCGATATTTGGTGGGGCCCAATGCCGTTCTAAGGATGGTAAGGCCTGAGCAGGTACAGGCATTAGTCAATTGGGTGGCCGACAGTGCATCCAGCACGTTCACATTATCTCCCACCAAGTCTTCTGCAGAAAGCGCACAGATGGCCCATGAAAACCAAACCCATCAGTCTGTCACATCACCCCCATGCATATCAGGGAAACTGTCTGAGCCTCAAGTTATGCAGCAGTCTCTTATTCTGTTTGAAGACTCTGCTGCCAGGGTTTCCCAAGGGCATCCACCTAGCCCTTCCCCAGGGGTGGAAGAGATAGAATGCACTAACGCACAACCACTTATGTTTCCTGATGATGAGGACATGGGAATACCACCTCAGCACGTCTCTGATGATGACGAAACACAGGTGCCAACTGCTGCGTCTTTCTGCAGTGTGCAGACTGAACAGGAGGTCAGGGATCAAGACTGGGTGGAAGACGATGCAGGGGACGATGAGGTCCTAGACCCCACATGGAATGAAGGTCGTGCCACTGACTTTCACAGTTCGGAGGAAGAGGCAGTGGTGAGACCGAGCCAACAGCGTAGCAAAAGAGGGAGCAGTGGGCAAAATCAGAACACCCGCCGCCAAGAGACTCCGCCTGCTACTGACCACCGCCATCTGGGACCGAGCACCCCAAAGGCAGCTTCAAGGAGTTCCCTGGCATGGCACTTCTTTAAACAATGTGCTGACGCCAAGATCCGAGTGGTTTGCACGCTGTGCCATCAGAGCCTGAAGCGAGGCATTAACGTTCTGAACCTTAGCACAACCTGCATGACCAGGCACCTGCACGCAAAGCATGAACTGCAGTGGAGTAAACACCTTAAAAACAAAGAAGTCTCTCAGGCTCCCCCTGCTACCTCTTCTGCTGCTGCCGCCTCGGCCTCTTCTGCTGCTGCCGCCGCCTCGGCCTCTTCCTCCGCCTCTGGAGGAACGTTGGCACCTGCCGCCCAGCAAACATGGGATGTACCACCAACACCACCACCTGCGTCACCAAGCATCTTAACCATGTCACACGGCAGCGTTCAGCTCTCCATCTCACAAACATTTGAGAGAAAGCGTAAATTCCCACCTAGCCACCCTCGATCCCTGGCCCTGAATGCCAGCATTTCTAAACTACTGGCCTATGAAATGCTGTCATTTAGGCTGGTGGACACACACAGCTTCAAACAGCTCATGTCGCTTGCTGTCCCACAGTATGTTGTTCCCAGCCGCCACTACTACTCCAAGAGAGCCGTGCCTTCCCTGCACAACCAAGTATCCAATAAAATCAAGTGTGCACTGCGCAACGCCATCTTTGGCAAGGTCCACCTAACCACAGATACGTGGACCAGTAAGCACGGCCAGGGACGCTATATCTCCCTAACTGCACACTGGGTAAATGTAGTGGCGGCTGGGCCCCAGGCGGAGAGCTGTTTGGCGCACGTCCTTCTGCCGCCAAGGACCGCAGGGCAACATTCTTTGCCTCCTGTCTCCTCCTCCTCCTACTCAGCTTCCTCCTCCTCTTCTTCCACCTGCTCATCCAGTCAGCCACACACCTTCACCACCAACTTCAGCACAGCCCTGGGTAAACGTCAGCAGGCCGTTCTGAAACTCATATGTTTGGGGGACAGGCCCCAAACCGCACAGGAGTTGTGGCGGGGTATAGAACAACAGACCGACGAGTGGTTGCTGCCGGTGAGCCTCAAGCCCGGCCTGGTGGTGTGCGATAATGGGCGAAATCTCATTGCAGCTCTAGGACTAGCCGGTTTGACGCACATCCCTTGCCTGGCGCATGTTCTGAATTTGGTGGTGCAGAAGTTCATTCGCAACTACCCCGACATGTCAGAGCTGCTGCATAAAGTGCAGGCCGTCTGTTCGCGCTTCCAGCGTTTACACCCTGCTGCTGCACGCCTGTCTGCGCTACAGCGTAACTTCGGCCTTCCCGCTCACCACCTCATATGCGATGTGCCCACCAGGTGGAACTCCACCTTGCACATGCTGGACAGACTGTGCGAGCAGCAGCAGGCCATAGTGGAGTTTCAGCTGCAGCACGCACGGGTCAGTCGCACTACGGAACAGCACCACTTCACCAGAAATGACTGGGCCTCCATGCGAGACCTGTGTGCCCTGTTGCGCTGTTTCGAGTACTCCACCAACATGGCCAGTGGCGATGACGCCGTTATCAGCGTTACAATACCACTTCTATGTCTCCTTGAGAAAACACTTAGGGCGATGATGGAAGAGGAGGTGGCCCAGGAGGAAGAGGAGGAAGAGGGGTCATTTTTAGCACTTTCAGGCCAGTCTCTTCGAAGTGACTCAGAGGGAGGTTTTTTGCAACACCAGAGGGCCAGGTACAAATCTGGCCAGACAGGGCCCACTACTGGAGGACGAGGATGAGGAGGAGGTGGAGGAGGATGAGGATGAAGCATGTTCACAGCGGGGTGGCACCCAAAGCAGCTCGGGCCCATCACTGGTGCGTGGCTGGGGGGAAACACAGGACGATGACGATACGCCTCCCACAGAGGACAGCTTGTCCTTACCTCTGGGCAGCCTGGCACACATGAGCGACTACATGCTGCAGTGCCTGCGCAACGACAGCAGAGTTGCCCACATTTTAACGTGTGCGGACTACTGGGTTGCCACCCTGCTGGATCCCCAGTACAAAGACAATGTTCCCACCTTACTTCCTACATTGGAGCGTGATAGGAAGATGCGCGAGTACAAGCGCACGTTGGTAGACGCGCTACAGATAGCATTCCCAAATGTCACAGGGGAACCAGTGGAAGCCCAAGGCGAAGGCAGAGGAGGAGCAAGAGGTCGCCAACGCAGCTGTGTCACGGCCAGCTCCTCTGAGGGCAGGGTTAGCATGGCAGAGATGTGAAAAAGTTTTGTCACCACGCCACAGCTAACTGCACCACCACCTGATACGGAACGTGTTAGCAGGAGGCAACATTTCACTAACATGGTGGAACAGTACCTGTGCACACCCCTCCACGTACTGACTGATGGTTCGGCCCCATTCAACTTCTGGGTCTCCAAATTGTCCACGTGGCCAGAGCTAGCCTTTTATGCCTTGGAGGTACTGGCCTGCCCAGCGGCCAGCGTTTTGTCTGAACGTGTATTCAGCATGGCAGGGGGCGTCATTACAGACAAAACGCAGCCGCCTGTCTACAGCCAATGTGGACAAGCTGACGTTCATAAAAATGAACCAGGCATGGATCCCACAGGACCTGTCCATCCCTTGTGCAGATTAGACATTAACTACCTCCCCTTAACAATATATTATTGTACTCCAGGGCACTTCCTCATTCAATCCTATTTTTATTTTCATTTTACCATTATATTGCGGGGCAACCCAAAGTTAAATGAACCTCTCCTCTGTCTGGGTGCCGGGGCCTAAATGTGTGACAGTGGCCTGTTCCAGTGGTGGGTGACGTGAAGCCTGATTCTCTGCTATGACATGAAGACTGATTCTGTGCTGACATGAAGCCAGATTCTCTGTTATGGGACCTCTCTCCTCTGCCTGGGTCCCTGGGCCTAAATATGTGACAGTGGCCTGTTCCAGTGGTGGGTGACGTGAAGCCTGAAACTCTGCTATGACATGAAGACTGATTCTGTGCTGACATGAAGCCAGATTCTCTGTTACGGGACTTCTCTCCTCTGTCTGGGTGCCGGGGCCTAAATATGTGACAGTGGCCTGTTCCAGTGGTGGGTGACGTGAAGCCTGATTCTCTGCTATGACATGAAGACTGATTCTCTGCTGACATGAAGCCTGAATCTCTGTTACGGGACCTCTCTCCTCTGCCTGGGTGCCTGGGCCTAAATATGTGACAGTGGCCTGTTCCAGTGGTGGGTGACGTGAAGCCTGATTCTCTGCTATGACATGAAGACTGATTCTCTGCTGACATGAAGCCTGAATCTCTGTTACGGGACCTCTCTCCTCTGCCTGGGTGCCTGGGCCTAAATATGTGACAGTGGCCTGTTCCAGTTGTGGGTGACGTGAAGCCTGATTCTCTGCTATGACATGAAGACTGATTCTCTGCTGACATGAAGCCTGAATCTCTGTTATGGGACCTCTCTCCTCTGCCTGGGTGCCTGGGCCTAAATATGTGACAGTGGCCTGTTCCAGTGGTGGGTGACGTGAAGCCTGATTCTCTGTTATGACATGAAGACTGATTCTCTGCTGAGATGAAGCCTGAATCTCTGTTATGGGACCTCTCTCCCCTGCCTGGGTGCCTGGGCCTAAATATGTGACAGTGGCCTGTTCCAGTGGTGGGTGATGTGAAGCCTGATTCTCTGCTATGACATGAAGACTGATTCTCTGCTGACATGAAGCCTGAATCTCTGTTATGGGACCTCTCTCCTCTGCCTGGGTGCCTGGGCCTAAATATGTGACAGTGGCCTGTTCCAGTGGTGGGTGACGTGAAGCCTGATTCTTTGCTATGACATGAAGACTGATTCTCTGCTGACATGAAGCCTGAATCTCTGTTATGGGACCTCTCTCCTCTGCCTGGGTGCCTGGGCCTAAATATGTGACAGTGGCCTGTTCCAGTGGTGGGTGACGTGAAGCCTGATTCTCTGCTATGACATGAAGACTGATTCTCTGCTGACATAAAGCCTGAATCTCTGTTATGGGACCTCTCTCCTCTGCCTGGGTGCCTGGGCCTAAATATGTGACAGTGGCCTGTTCCAGTGGTGGGTGACGTGAAGCCTGATTCTCTGTTTTGACATGAAGACTGATTCTCTGCTGACATGAAGCCAGATTCTCTGCTATGGCATGAAGAGACTGATTCTCTGCTGACATGAAGCCAGATTCTCTGCTATGGCATGAAGAGACTGATTCTCTGCTGACTTGAAGCCTGAATCTCTGTTATGGGACCTCTCTCCTCTGCCTGGTTGCTTGGGCCTAAATATGTGACAGTGGCCTGTTCCAGTGGTGGGTGACGTGAAGCCTGATTCTCTGCTATGACATGAAGACTGATTCTCTGCTGACATGAAGCCAGATTCTCTGCTATGGCATGAAGAGACTGATTCTCTGCTGACGTGAAGCCCGATTCTCTGCTATGGGACCTCTGTCCAATTGATATTGGTTAATTTTATTTTATTTTATTTTTATTTTATTCATTTCCCTATCCACATTTGTTTGCAGGGGATTTACCTACATGTTGCTGCCTTTTGCAGCCCTCTAGCTCTTTCCTGGGCTATTTTACAGCCTTTTTAGTGCCGAAAAGTTCAGGTCCCCATTGACTTCAATGGGGTTCGGGTTCGGGACGAAGTTCGGGTCGGGTTCAGATCCCGAACCCGAACATTTCCGGGAAGTTCAGCCGAACTTCTCGAACCCGAACATCCAGGTGTTCGCTCAACTCTACAAATGACTCTTAGACTAAAATGTTTGTTTTTTTTAAAGATAATATAATGTAAAACATAAATAAATTTAAAAAACATAGACATATTAGGTATCGCCGCATCCGTAAAAATCAGCTCTATAAAAATACCCCCCTTAACCCCTCAGATAAACACGGTAAAAAATAAAAATAAAAATGGTGCCAAAAAAGCTTTTTTTGGGCAAAATTTCCATTTTAATCCGTTTTTTTCCAATAACAAAGTAAGGGTTAACAGCCAAACAAAACTTAATTTTTATTACCCTCATACTGCAGTTTACAGAAACACTCCATATATGGTCGCAAACTGCTGTATGACCAAACTGCAGGGCGCAGAAGGAAAGGAACACCGTATGGTTTCTGGAAGGCAGATTTTTTTTTTGGGCACCATGTCCCATTTGAAGCCCCCCTGATGCAAACCTAGAGTAAAAACTCCATAAAAGAGACAGACATCTAAGAAACTACACCCCTTAAAGTATCCAAAACTGATTTTACACACGTCGTTAACCCTTTAGGTGTTCCACAAGAGTTTTTGGCAAATGGAGATGAAATTTCAGAATTTCTATTTCTGGTAACCTTGCCTCACAAAAATGTAATATAGATAAACCAAAAATCATATGTACCCTAAAAATAGTCCCAACAAAACTGCCACCTTATCCCGTAGTTTCCAAAATGGGGTAACTTTTATGGAGTTTCTACTATAGGGGTGCATCAGAGGGCTTCAAATGGGACATGGTGTAAATAAGCCAGTCCAGCAATATCTGCCTTCCAAAAACCACACAGCGCACCTTTCCCTCTACGCCCTACTGTGTGCCCGTACAGTAGTTTATGGCCACATATGGGGTGTTTCTGCTAACTACAGAATCGGGGAAATAAATATAGCATTTTGTTTTGCTGTTAACCCTTGCTTTGTTACTGGAAAAAATGGATTAAAATGGAAAATTTGCCAAACAATTGAAATTCTGAAATTTCATCTCCATTTGCCAATAACTCTTGGGGAACTCCTAAAGAGTTAACAACGTTTGTAAAATCTGATTTGAATACCTTAAGGGGTGTAGTTTCTTAGATGAAATCACTTTTATGGAGTTTCTACTCTAGGGTTGCATCAGGGGGCTTCAAATGGGACATGGTGTAAAAAAGAACAGTCCAGCAAAACCTGCCTTCCAAAAACAAAGTTTGTAAAATCAGTTTTGAATACCTTGAGGGGTGTAGTTTCTAGAATAGGGTCATTTTTTGGGTGGTTTCTTTTATATAAGCCTCACAAAGTGACTTCAGACCTGAACTGGTCCCTAAAAATTTGGTTTTTGAAAATTTCTGAAACATTTCAAGATTTGCTTCTAAACTTCTAAGCCTTGTAACGTCCCTAAAAAATAAAATATCATTCCCAAAATGATCCAAACATGAAGTAGAAATATGGGGAATGTAAAGTAATAATTATTTTTGGAGGTATTACTATTTATTATAGAAGTAGAGAAATTGAAACTTGGAAATTTGCAATTTTTTTATAAGTTTTTGGTAAATTTGGTCTTTTTTTATAAATAAAAATTAATTTGTTTTACTTCATTTTACCAGTGTCAAGAAGTACAATATGTGACGAAAAAACAATCTCAGAATGGCCTGGATATGTCAAAGCATTTTAAAGTTATCACCACTTAAAGTGACACTGGTCAGATTTGCAAAAAATGGCCAGGTCCTGAGGTGAAATAAGGCTGTGTCCTTAAGGGGTTAAAATTTCACAAACAGGCATAGCATTACTCTTTAGATATTTTTTTTAAATTCATTAGCATTTTTAATAATTTCTTTCCATTTAGCTTTTTTTCTCATAAGGCTCCCTCTATACTTGGTTCAGGTAATCAAACTTATTCCATCCTACATTTCTGTGCACATCTAATTTTATTGAAGTTGGAAACATTTAAGTGAAGTCCGAAATTGAGAAATTTGAGCTATAAACATGGATTACTTGGAATTAGGGTTGAGTGAACCGGAACTGTAAAGTTCGGGTTCGTACTGAACTTTAGGATTTTTGGACCCCGGACCCGAACCCGAACATTTCCGTAAAAGTTCGGGTTTGGTGTTCGGCGCTTTCTTGGCGCTTTTTGAAAGGCTGCACAGCAGCCAATCAACAAGCGTCATACTACTTGCCCCAAGAGGCCATCACAGCCATGCCTACTAATGGCATGGTTGTGATTGGCCAGAGCAGCATGTGACCCAGGCTCTATATAAGCTTGAGTCACGTAGCGCTGCACGTCACTCTGCTGTTACAAGTGTAGGGAAAGGAAGCTGCTGGACTTATGATTTCAGGGAGAGAATAGGAGAGAATCTAACTCGGCGATCTACCTAGAAATAGTTGTGTGGGTGCAGGACACAATCGTTTTACCCAGCCCTGAGGCCATTGATCAAAAAAAAAAAAAACTTTTATAATTCTGTTAGTTAGGTGGGTGGAGGCGGCGGACATTTTATGCATGCTCAGTGCACCAGCACTGCATCTGAGCTTTTAGGATATTGCAAATCACAATTTTTTTTGGGGCAAACTACAACATCTGGATTAGTCAGTGTGCAATTTAAGGTAGAAATACACCCATCATTTTCTGGGGTTTGAAAAACACACATTAAAAAAAAAAAAAACTGTATTTTCCAGATCTGCAAGTGTTAAATTCAAGTTTAATATATACAGTTTTCATATTCTGTTACCCAAAAAATATTTTTTGGGCAATCTACAACATCTGGATTAGTCAGTGTGCAATTTAAGGTAGAAATACACCCATCATTTTCTGGGGTTTGAAAAACACACTTTTTTGACAAAAAAACACTATTTTCAGGACTTGCAGCATCAGCACATGTGAAATGACAGGCTTATATACTGCTGTCAAATTCAGTTGTTAAACAAACTCGTTTGGGCACAAAAAATGTATTTGGCAGCCTTTGATGCAGTCATTGTGAGATACACCCTTAATACATTTGGGTTACATTCAGAGATTTTAAATACCGCCATTTGGTGCACCAATATTGAATTCAGGCCCACACTGGTTCAGGCCCTGTGAGATACAGTCTCTACATACAGGAGTTTGAATCAGGGATTTGAAATACAGCCATTTGAAATACAGCCATTTTGTGCAAAGATATATTTACTTCAGGCCTACAGTTGTTCAGACCGTGTGAGATACCCCCCTACATACAGGGGTTTGAATCAGGCATTTGAAATACAGCCATTTGAAATACAACAATTTTGTGCAAAGATATATTTACTTTAGGCCTACAGTGGTTCAGGCCGTGTGAGATACCACCTCTACATACAGGGATTTGAATCAGGCATTTGAAATACAGCCATTTTGTGCAAAGATATATTTACTTCAGGCCTACACTGGTTCAGACCATGTGAGATACCCCCCTACATACAGGGGTTTGAATCAGGGATTTGAAATACAGCCATTTGAAATACAGCCATTTTGTGCAAAGATATATTTACTTCAGGCCTACAGTTGTTCAGACCGTGTGAGATACCCCCCTACATACAGGGGTTTGAATCAGGCATTTGAAATACAGCCATTTGAAATACAACAATTTTGTGCAAAGATATATTTACTTTAGGCCTACAGTGGTTCAGGCCGTGTGAGATACCACCTCTACATACAGGGATTTGAATCAGGCATTTGAAATACAGCTATTTTGTGCAAAGATATATTTACTTCAGGCCTACACTGTTTCAGACCGTGTGAGATACCCCCCTACATACAGGGGTTTGAATCAGGCATTTGAAATACAGCCATTTGAAATACAGCCATTTTGTGCAAATATACACTCACCTAAAGAATTATTAGGAACACCATACTAATACGATGTTGGACCCCCTTTTGCCTTCAGAACTGCCTTAATTCTACGTGGCATTGATTCAACAAGGTGCTGATAGCATTCTTTAGAAATGTTGGCCCATATTGATAGGATAGCATCTTGCAGTTGATGGGGTTGAGGGATGCACATCCAGGGCACGAAGCTCCCGTTCCACCACATCCCAAAGATGCTCTATTGGGTTGAGATCTGGTGACTGTGGGGGCCATTTTAGTACAGTGAACTCATTGTCATGTTCAAGAAACCAATTTGAAACGATTCGAGCTTTGTGACCTGGTGCATTATTCTGCTGGAAGTAGCCATCAGAGAATGGGTACATGGTGGTCATGAAGGGATGGACATGGTCAGAAACAATGCTCAGGTAGCCCGTGGCATTTAAACGATGCCCAATTGGCACTAAGGGGCCTAAAGTGTGCCCAGAAAACATCCCCCACACCATTACACCACCACCAGCCTGCACAGTGGTAACAAGGCATGATGGATACATGTTCTCATTCTGTTTACGCCAAATTCGGACTCTACCATTTGAATGTCTCAACAGACATCGAGACTCATCAGACCAGGCAACATTTTTCCAGTCTTCAACAGTCCAATTTTGGTGAGCTCGTACAAATTTTAGCCTCTTTTTCCTATTTGTAGTGGAGATGAGTGGTACCCGGTGGGGTCTTCTGCTGTTGTAGCCCATCCGCCTCAAGGTTGTGCGTGTTGTGGCTTCACAAATGCTTTGCTGCATACCTCGGTTGTAACGAGTGGTTATTTCAGTCAACGTTGCTCTTCTATCAGCTTGAATCAGTCGGCCCATTCTCCTCTGACCTCTAGCATCCACAAGGCATTTTTGCCCACAGGACTGCCGCATACTGGATGTTTTTCCCTTTTCACACCATTCTTTGTAAACCCTAGAAATGGTTGTGCGTGAAAATCCCAGTAACTGAGCAGATTGTGAAATACTCAGACCGGCCCGTCTGGCACCAACAACCATGCCACACTCAAAATTGCTTAAATCACCTTTCTTTCCCATTCTGACATTCAGTTTGGAGTTCAGGAGATTGTCTTGACCAGGACCACACCACTAAATGCATTGAAGCAACTGCCATGTGATTGGTTGACTAGATAATTGCATTAATGAGAAATCAAACAGGTGTTCCTAATAATTCTTTAGGTGAGTGTATATTTACATCAGGCCTACACTGGTTCAGACCGTGTGAGTTATCCCCCTTACATACAGGGGTTTGAATCAGGCATTTGAAATACAGCCATTTAAAATACAGCCATTTTGGGCAAAGAAATATTTACTTCAGGCCTACACTGGTTCAGATCATGTGAGATACCCCCTACATACAGGGGTTTGAATCAGGCATTTGAAATACAGCCATTTGAAATACAGCCATTTTGTGCAAATAAATATTTACTTAAGGCCTTTAGTGGTTCAGTCCGTGTGAGATACCCCCTCTACATACAGGGGTTTGAATCATGCATTTGAAATAGAGCCATTTGAAATACAGCCATTTTGGGCAAAGAAATATTTAATGTAGGCCTACACTGGTTCAGACCATGTGAGATACACCCTCTTACATACTGTCGCTCTATTCTACTACTAATTTAACACCCATTTAGGGCAAGATCCTAAATTTGATAAATATGAGGAGAGCATCAAATAATGGACGTGGCCCAGGTCGTGGTGCTGCGGGTGGAGCTCCTGTTGCAGGGAGAAGAAGTGGTCGATCTGTGCCAGCTACATGCACAAGTGAAACCCCTTCCTCAGGTGCGAGTAGGCAACAAAACCTGCAGCGGTATTTGGTCGGGCCTAATGCAGCTCTACGAATGGTGAGGCCTGAACAAGTACAGGCGATAGTAGATTTGGTTGCTGACAGTGGATCCAGTTCCTTCACATTGTCTCCCACCAAGTCCCCTGCTGAAAGATCAGAGATAGCACCTGCAGCCGATGTCCATTAGTCTTTCACCTCACCCCCTTGCAAATTAGCCAAGCAGTCTGAGCCCCAAGTCATGTAGCAGTCTCTTCTGCTTTTTGATGACTCTGCTAGCAGGGTTTCCCAGGGCCATCCACATAGCCCTACCCCAGAAGTGGAATAGATTGAGTGCACCGATGCCCAACCACTTATGTTTCAAGATGAGTACATGGGAGGACAAACGCAGCACGTCTCGGATGATGACCAAACACAGGTGCCAACTGCTGGGGCTTTCGAAAGTGGTGAAGGATGGGTGGAAGATGAAGTGGAGGACGATGAGGTTCTCGACCCCACATGGAATCAAGGTCATGCGAGTGACCGATGTAGTTCAGAGGAAGAGGCGGTGGTCGAACAGAGCCACCAGCACAGCAGAAGAGGGAGAAGGGTGCAAAAGCAGAGCGGCCGTCCTCTAGACAGTACGCCTCCTACTGCCCACCAAAGCAAGGGACCGAGCACACCAAAGCCAGCTCCAAGGAGTTCCCTGTAGAGGCAGTTCTTCAGACAATGTGCTGACGACAAGACACAAGTGGTTTGCACGCTGTGCAATCAGAGCCTGAAGCGAGGAATAAACGTTCTCAACCTGAGCACAACCTGAATGTCCAGGCATTTAAGTGCAAAGCACGAGCTGCAGTGGAGTAGACACCTCAAAAACCAAGAAAGGTCTCTGGCTCCTCCTGCTTCCTCTTCTGCTGCAGTCGCGGCCTCTTCATCCACCTCTGGAGTGACAGTGCCACCTGGCACCCCACAAACAGAGGATCTGCCAGCAACACCACCACCTGGGTCCCCAAGCATCTCCACAATGTCCCACAGAAGCGTTCAGCTCTCCATATCCCAAACGCTGGAGAGGAATAGGAAGTACCCCCCTACCCACCTGCGATACCTAGCCCTGAATGCCAGCATTTCTAAATTACTTGCCTTTGAAATGTTGTCATTCCGTCTGGTGGAGACGGATAGTTTTAAAGGCCTTATGGCGGTGGCTGTCCCACAGTACGTCGTGCCCAGCCGCCACTACTTTTCAAGGCGAGCCATCCCTTCCCTTCACAACCAAGTAGAGGACAAAATCAGTTGTGCACTGCGCAACGCTATCTGTGGCAAGGTGCACCTGACTACGGATACGTGGACCAGTAAGCACGGTCAGGGCCGTTATATCTCCATAACAGCACACTGGGTAAATGCAGTGGCGGCTGTGCCTGTGGCGGATAGCAGTTTGGCGTATGTCCTTCCACCACCGAGGATTGCAGGGTGCTTCAGTTTGCCTCCGGTCGCCAATGCAGCTGGGGCCCTGCCAGCACCTCAGAAGGCAAGGTTAGCATGGCCAAAATGTGGAAATGCTTTGTCAGCACACTACAACAACCAGCACCACCAGCTGATATGGAGCGTCTTAACAGGAGGCAGCATTTCACCAACACGCCTACATGTACTGAATGACGGATCTGCCCCTTCAACTTCTGGGTCTCCAAATTGGGCACATGGCCTGAGCTTGCCCTTTATGCCTTGGAGGTGCTGGCCTTCCCTGCAGCCAGTGTATTATCTGAACATGTGTTTAGCACGGCAGGGGGCGTCATCACAGACAAGCGCAGCCGCCTGTCCACAGCCAATGTGGACAAGCTCACGTTCATTAAAATGAACCAGTCATGGATCCCTCAGGACTTGTCCGTACCTTGTGCAGAATAGACATGTATACCGGCACTAAGCAGCCATTGTTATACTGCAGCGCAATTGCTCATGTTTGTATTTTACAAAATTAAATTAAAACCAAAAACCTGTGTTGGCTATCTCGTCCTCCTCCACCGCCTCCTCAAACTCCTACTCCATATGGAACTCCACCTCATAAATCCATTATTTTTTTTTGTAAGTGTTTTATTTTCACCAATTTTTGGGTGTATAGTAGCACTGCTATACCTAGTAAACCAGTAAAAAAAAAAAAAAAATTGTCATTTACATTTACTGGTGAAATTCACCAATTTTTGGGCGTATAGTACCACTGCTATACCTAGTGGACCGGTAAAAAAAAAAAAATGTCAGTTACATTTTATGGTGAAATTAACAAATTTTTGGGTGTATAGTACCACTGCTATACCTAGTAGACAGGTTAAACAAAGAAAAAAAATTGGCATTTACTTTTTCGGGTTAAATTAACAAATTTTTGGGTGTATAGTACCACTGCTATACCTAGTAGCTTAATAAATTTCAATCTGTTACATTCTTGGGTTGACATTATACAATTTTAGACGTGAATAAACACCTGCTATGCATAGGTGACTGGGAATAAAATGTAATAAATTATTCTGTAATTAATGCGCACCATATCCTTACATTCAATTCTTAAACTTTGAAAAGTTGTCACACTTTTATGCTTTAATAATTTCTCCCATATTTCAACTCTAATTATAAATTTGAAAAAATGGATCCTCCCTTAAATTTTATCTCTTTTTCTCACGCTCCCTCTCCGGCCTGGAACCCCTATTCCCCGCCACCCGTAATCACCATGGTAGGCGCATAAAAGAACATCGAAAGTTGATAGAGCAGATATCAAATTTGATCGTGAACATCACGGGGACGTGCAACATGGTGGGGCAGTAAGTGTGCACACGCCTACACAAACTGACTAACAGGGGTCAGCCCCTGCAACTTCTGGGTCTCCAAATTGGGCAGAATGGCCTGAGCTTTCCCTTTACCCCTTGGTGGTGCTGGCCTGCTCTGCAGCCAGTGTATTGTCTGAACGTGTGTTTAGCATGACTGGAGGGGGTTATCACAGGTTATATTTCCCAATGTTTTGGGGTGTACCCTAATTTTAAAAATAAAATGTAAAACCAAAAACCATTGTATGCTACCTCCTCCGACACCGCCGCTTCCACCGACACCGCCACATCCACCACCTCCTCAACCTTCTACTCCATATGGACCTGGTCCTCCAAGATCAAGATTATAATTTTTTTTAGTCTGAAA
Organism: Bufo bufo; assembly: GCF_905171765.1. Lineage (NCBI taxonomy): Eukaryota > Metazoa > Chordata > Amphibia > Anura > Bufonidae > Bufo > Bufo bufo. The sequence continues at coordinate 174,392,039 of NC_053390.1, read as the reverse complement.
CTGATAGATCTATACAAAGAAGGCAAACTACTCTCCATAAAAGAAATATGTGATCTCTTAAAAAGTCCACTCTCAAGTTTTAATGGGCTCCATTTCTTAAGAGCATACATGTCTCAAAACGTACAATTACATACACTGTTACGCCCTATTAACTGGCTTGAACATGTTATCTCTCGTGATTCTACCCCACATAAAATGATCTCACAATGGTACAACAGGTTGAGAACTCCTCCTGAAGCCCTAACGCCTGCCTTCATAAGACTTTGGGAAAAAGACCTAAATATAAGTCTCTCACCGGAGGATACCTGCATCATATATAACTCTTCACATAAAACCTCAAGGTGTGTCAGGATTCAGGAGAATAACTATAAAATCATCACAAGATGGTATAAAACCCCCGACAAGACATGCTTATACTCAGTTACAGCATCTGACACATGTTGGAGATGCTCAAAAGAATGGGGCGCTTTTATCCACATATGGTGGACCTGCCCAATTTTACTTAATTGGTGGGAAAAGGTTTTTCAAATCGGTAACAAGATTTGCAATTCCAATATTACTCCGTCTCCGGAAGTTGCCCTCCTGAATCTTTATCCTCGTAACCCCTCCCCCCCTAATCTACTTCTTTTCAAACATCTAGTGAATGCTGCAAAATTGCTGATCCCTACACTATGGTTATCCTCCGAGGTTCCCTCTTTGGATCAATGGTATCAGAAAATAGATCAAATTTATCGATTTAGAGGAGTTATCCTCATGGGAACTGAGATCCCATAATAAGTTTCTAAAGAACTGGAGTCAATGGATTTCCTTTAGAGGCTATTAGACAGGGATTAGCACAATCAACATTATCCTTAGATTTACAGCATTTAGGGCCCACCCCATCTATCTTCCCATCTACTTATTTCCTAACCCTTCTCATATTGTTGGACATTGAATTGCTCAGATGGTGCTACTGCTCCCGCTTGGGATTATCTCGGATGGATCATATCACTAAGACTTAAGGTAATTAACAGACATTTTAGATCAATAATTGCCACCTGGTTTTTAAATGTGCTTTTTCTAAAGTATATTTTCCATATTTTCCATGGGATGTTCTATACCAATTAACCCCTTGGATGCCGTCTTATCATACTTATTGTACACTCACCTAAATAATTATTAGGAACACTTGTTCTATTTCTCATTAATGCAATTATCTAGTCAACCAATCACATGGCAGTTGCTTCAATGCATTTAGGGGTGTGGTCCTGGTCAAGACAATCTCCTGAACTCCAAACTGAATGTCAGAATGGGAAAGAAAGGGGATTTAAGCAATTTTGAGTGTGGCATGGTTGTTGGTGCCAGATGGGCTGGTCTGAGTATTTCACAATCTGCTCAGTTACTGGGATTTTCACGCACAACCATTTCTAGGGTTTACAAAGAATGGTGTGAAAAGGGAAAAACATCTAGTATGCGGCAGTCCTGTGGGCAAAAATGCCTTGTGGATGCTAGAGGTCAGAGGAGAATGGGCCGACTGATTCAAGCTGATAGAAGAGCAACATTGACTGAAATAACCACTCGTTACAACCGAGGTATGCAGCAAAGCATTTGTGAAGCCACAACACGCACAACCTTGAGGCGGATGGGCTACAACAGCAGAAGACCCCACCAAGTACCACTCATCTCCACTACAAATAGGAAAAAGAGGCTACAATTTGCACGAGCTCACCAAAATTGGACTGTTGAAGACTGGAAAAATGTTGCCTGGTCTGATGAGTCTCGATTTCTGTTGAGACATTCAAATGGTAGAGTCCGAATTTGGCGTAAACAGAATGAGAACATGTATCCATCCTCTGATGGCTACTTCCAGCAGGATAATGCACCATGTCACAAAGCTCAAATTATTTCAAACTGGTTTCTTGAACATGACAATGAGTTCACTGTACTAAAATGTCCCCCACAGTTACCAGATCTCAACCCAATAGAGCATCTTTGGGATGTGGTGGAACGGGAGCTTTGTGCCCTGGATGTGCATCCCTCAAATCTCCATCAACTGCAAGATGCTATCCTATCAATATGGGCCAACATTTCTAAAGAATGCTATCAGCACCTTGTTGAATCAATGCCACGTAGAATTAAGGCAGTTCTGAAGGCAAAAGGGGGTCCAACACCGTATTAGTATGGTGTTCCTAATAATTCTTTAGGTGAGTGTATAATTAATATTTGACAGACCTGTATTCTGTTTTTCTTATATGTAAGAGTAGAGGAGATTGTTTACTTCTCTTCTGCTCTATTTTTGTATTGTACTGATTTATTCAATAAAAATTTTAAAACCCCCCCAAAAAAAAAAAAAAATATTAGCATTTTTTCTTTTTACGTATTTTATGTTATTTAAAGTCATTTCCCTATCCACATTTGTTTGCAGAGCACTTGCCATGCTCTTAACCACATTTTGACGCCATTTGCAGCCCTTTAGCCCTTTCCATGACATTTTTACAGCCATTTTAGTGCTCAAAAGTTCGGGTCCCCATTGACTTCAATGAAGTTCGGAGTCAAGTTCCGGGTCCCGAACTCGAACTTTTTTCCGAAGTTTGGCCGAACCTGTCGAACCCGAACATCCAGGTGTCCACTCAACTCTACTTGCAATCTTTATAATTCATCATGGTTTTACAATTTGTCCGTAAAATATTTGACTGTCCGTAATTTTAGGATAAGTTGGAAAATTCTGGTTGGCTACCCTGCATTCTTCACAGTCATGCAGTAAAAATCCTTATATTCTTATAAATGTATGTATTTTTGTGGGAGCCAATTGCCAAGTGATGGTCGACTGATGTCTGATGGTTGGCATCAATTTTTAAAATGTTTGTTTTACCCTGTCATGACTGGGTCTAAAAAAGGCCTGAACATCCAGGCAATTTTTCATGATTTTGTGCACGTGGTGGTTTAGTGACTCTAACTTTTTTATTTGTTTGACTGCCAAAATAATTTTTGCAATGTTTATTACTCGACACATGTTATAGCATGTTTTTTAAGAGATTTTCATCCTTATTTTAGGTTTAATTTGTGGAAAACTGCTAATTCTTATTAAAAAGTCATTTTTAAAACGAATACACGAATCTCTAAAAATCTACAACCTACAAAGGCTAGAAAATAAACATGACATTTTGGAGCACTTCTTTTCTTTTGAAAATACATGGAAAGATCTATTTTAGTCTAATCTATCTCCTACCCCAGAGCAACTCAATTAATTATAGTAGATTTTCATCAATCCAATTTGGGTTAGCACTATAGTTAGATTAATATTATTAACTATTAAATTAATTAAATTAAATATTTATTAAAAGTAATAAAGTATTTGCCGTTTTATCATCACTTTAATTAAGGAAATTTATTCAGACTTCAAGACAGCTAATGCTAACCTGATCTTAATCTTCATTCTAATATTTAGGGAACATTTCACCCATTGGACCTAATATCGCATTAATATATATATATATATATATATATATATATATATATATATATATATATACATATAACCAAAAAAAGAAAAAGCACCTCCAGACAGAATCGCAGGTGCAAGCTACCAAGGCAACAATGTGGAAAAACACGAAAAAAGTAGCAGCACACTACTAAATGCACTAAGACTGGGTGAACAGGTGAATGTGTGAACAGTGTCAAATACAGCCTTGGTAGCTTGCACCTGCGATTCTGTCTGGAGGTGCTGTTCTTTTCTTTGGTTATATGTATATATAGTAGAGGAATAAGGAATCCTCTGTGGAACTTAGCACTCCCCGCCCACCACCTGGTGCTTTTAGTCAGAGTAACAATGAAGCCGTTTTAGAGTAGGTCCCATCAGATTAGAAGCCACCTTGACGTCCTGTAGATGGGCCCGACATATTTTTTATTAATTATATGCGCTAAGAGCTTCTAACCCCGCTTAATAGTAAGTATGGTAGTCATGTATTTGACCCTGTTCACACATTCACCTGTTCACCCAGTCTTAGTGCATTTAGTAGTGTTCTGCTACTTTTTTTGTGTTTATATATATATATATATATATATATACAGTACAGACCAAAAGTTTGGACACACCTTCTCATTCAAAGAGTTTTCTTTATTTTCATGACTATGAAGGCATCAAAAGTATGAATTAACACATGTGGAATTATATACATAACAAGCAAGTGTGAAACAACTGAAAATATGTCATATTCTAGGTTCTTCAAAGTAGCCACCTTTTGCTTGGATTACTGCTTTTCACACTCTTGGCATTCTCTTGATGAGCTTCAAGAGGTAGTCCCCTGAAATGGTCTTCCAACAGTCTTGAAGGAGTGCTTAGCACTTGTTGGCCCTATTGCCTTCACTCTGCGGTCCAGCTCACCCCAAACCATCTCGATTGGGTTCAGGTCCTGTGACTGTGGAGGCCAGGTCATCTGGCGCAGCACCCCATCACTCTCCTTCATGGTCAAAAGCCCTTACTTTCAAAGCTTTCCCAATTTTTCGGCTGACTGACTGACCTTCATTTCTTAAAGTAATGATGGCCACTCGTTTTTCTTTACTTAGCTGCTTTTTTCTTGCCATAATACAAATTCTAACAGTCTATTCAGTAGGACTATCAGCTGTGTATCCACCTGACTTCTCCTCAACGCCACTGATGGTCCCAACCCCATTTATAAGGCAAGAAATCCCACTTATTAAACCTGACAGGGCACACCTGTGAAGTGAAAACCATTTCAGGGGACTACCTCTTGAAGCTCATCAAGAGAATGCCAAGAGTGTGCAAAGCGGTAATCAAAGCAAAAGGTGGCTACTTTGAAGAACCTAGAATATGACATATTTTCAGTTGTTTCACACTTGTTTGTTATGTATATAATTCCACATGTGTTAATTCATAGTTTTGATGCCTTCAGTGTGAATCTACAATTTTCATAGTCATGAAAATAAAGAAAACTCTTTGAATGAGAAGGTGTGTCCAAACTTTTGGTCTGTACTGTATATATATATACCCTGTTTCCCCGAAAATAAGACAGTGTCTTATATTAATTTTTGCTCCCAAAAATGCACTAGGTCTTATTTTCAGGGGATGTCTTATTTTCCATGACACAGGGGGATCAGAGGGGGGAATCAAAATGGCACAAGAGAATCAGAGGGGAGGGGGATTACTATTTTACGGTAGTACCCCCTTCTGATCCTCCTGTGTCATTTTGATTCCCACCTCTGATCCCCCTGTGTCATTTTAAGTGATCCCACGCCGCTGTGCCAGTGGACAGTGGATTATTTAGTCTCTCTCCCCCCTCCCACCTTCACCAGACATCCCCCACTACTTTATCAAACATTTCCCCCCCACCACCTCAGTCACCCCTGTGTGTCTGTGCCAGCCAGATTCCACACAATGTGCCCAGCTCCTGCCCCGTGCGACTCACTGTCTAATCGCGAGTCAGCCAGATTCCGTCAGGGCAGAGCGAGCTGCAGGCGGCAGCTTCTCCTGGCGGCAGCGCAGGCTCTCTGATTTAAAGAGACCTCGCACCGCCTGAACAGCTCTGGATGCGCTGCGGCCAATCAGTGAGCTGCGCGGCGGCAGCCGCAGCTACAGTCCAGAGGATTCAGACGCCCTACGGTAGCGTCAGGGGCCTTATATTCTGGCGGGGCCTTATTATCAGGGAGGCCTTATTTTCGGGGGGATGCCTTATATTACAGGGATAGGCAAAACTAGAGGTAGGTCTTATTTTCGGGGGATGTCTTATTTTCGGGGAAAGACGGTATATATATATATATATATATATATATATATATATATATATATATACACATACATACAGTGGATTTAAGTCTACCCACCCCTGTTAAAATGTCAGGTTTCTGTGCTGTAAAAAAATGAGACAAAGATAAATAAATTCAGAAATGTATCCACCTTTAATGTGACCTATAAACTGTACACTAAATTTATATTACCATTATGCTGGCCATAGACTTCTATTATGACAGAATGCATAACGGAATGCCTCTAAAAGCCTTCCGTTATGCATTCCGTTATAGAATTGTGTTATGGTCCGTGGTAACGGAATCCATAAAGCAATTCTGCTTTTACCACCAAACGAAGCACAAACAAATTTCATAACATGAAATTCGCTCATCCCTAGTAATATACAGGGAGTGCAGAATTATTAGGCAAGTTGTATTTTTGAGGATTAATTTTATTATTGAACAACAACCATGTTCTCAATGAACCCAAAAAACTCATTAATATCAAAGCTGAATATTTTTGGAAGTAGTTTTTAGTTTTAGCTATTTTAGGGGGATATCTGTGTGTGCAGGTGACTATTACTGTGCATAATTATTAGGCAACTTAACAAAAAACAAATATATACCCATTTCAATTATTTATTTTTACCAGTGAAACCAATATAACATCTCAACATTCACAAATATACATTTCTGACATTCAAAAACAAAACAAAAACAAATCAGTGACCAATATAGCCACCTTTCTTTGCAAGGACACTCAAAAGCCTGCCATCCATGGATTCTGTCAGTGTTTTGATCTGTTCACCATCAACATTGCGTGCAGCAGCAACCACAGCCTCCCAGACACTGTTCAGAGAGGTGTACTGTTTTCCCTCCTTGTAAATCTCACATTTGATGATGGACCACAGGTTCTCAATGGGGTTCAGATCAGGTGAACAAGGAGGCCATGTCATTAGATTTTCTTCTTTTATACCCTTTCTTGCCAGCCACGCTGTGGAGTACTTGGACGCGTGTGATGGAGCATTGTCCTGCATGAAAATCATGTTTTTCTTGAAGGATGCAGACTTCTTCCTGTACCACTGCTTGAAGAAGGTGTCTTCCAGAAACTGGCAGTAGGACTGGGAGTTGAGCTTGACTCCATCCTCAACCCGAAAAGGCCCCACAAGCTCATCTTTGATGATACTAGCCCAAACCAGTACTCCACCTCCACCTTGCTGGCGTCTGAGTCGGACTGGAGCTCTCTTCCCTTTACCAATCCAGCCACGGGCCCATCCATCTGGCCCATCAAGACTCACTCTCATTTCATCAGTCCATAAAACCTTAGAAAAATCAGTCTTGAGATATTTCTTGGCCCAGTCTTGACGTTTCAGCTTGTGTGTCTTGTTCAGTGGTGGTAGTCTTTCAGCCTTTCTTACCTTGGCCATGTCTCTGAGTATTGCACACCTTGTGCTTTTGGGCACTCCAGTGATGTTGCAGCACTGAAATATGGCCAAATTGGTGGCAAGTGGCATCTTGGCAGCTGCACGCTTGACTTTTCTCAGTTCATGGGCAGTTATTTTGCGCCTTGGTTTTTCCACACGCTTCTTGCGACCCTGTTGACTATTTTGAATGAAACGCTTGATTGTTCGATGATCACGCTTCAGAAGCTTTGCAATTTTAAGAGTGCTGCATCCCTCTGCAAGATATCTCACTATTTTTGACTTTTCTGAGCCTGTCAAGTCCTTCTTTTGACCCATTTTGCCAAAGGAAAGGAAGTTGCCTAATAATTATGCACACCTAATATAGGGTGTTGATGTCATTAGACCACACCCCTTCTCATTACAGAGATGCACATCACCTAATATGCTTAATTGGTAGTAAGCTTTCGAGCCTATACAGCTTGGAGTAAGACAACATGCATAAAGAGGATGATGTGGTCAAAATACTCATTTGCCTAATAATTCTGCACGCAGTGTACAATATTTCAACTTATCAGAATCAAAATAAGACCTTTTTTGCCTTATTTTATTTATATAACAAGATGTTTTCAGGAAATTTAAAATGCCCCTGGAACATGAAGCATTTTGCACTTCAATTGATCTAGTTGCAGTAATGGAGCTGCTGGCACTGCTGATTGTGTTGGTTTTGAAGCTTGTTTTCTAATCCTGTAATAAAAGCTGACCAACACAGCTTTGGTGATTGTCATTTCCTTGTATGTAACAAAATAGATTTTCTGTTTGTTCAATACTTCTTGACAGTCAACTGCTGTCATTCTAAACATTTCTCTTGTACATTTTTAAAGTGCAATTAAACACATGGTATCATTATTTAACCCTTTAACTTTTTATTCGACATAGTAATAGGAGAGCTTGATATATGCCAGACAAGTTGTGTTTTTAATAGCATCAGTTTGGAATTATACTTAATGTATTGTAAAGCTTTTAAAAACTTTTTCAGGTGATGGTTTGAAAAACTGTTTTAGGATGCAGGACAGTATGGGCCCTTTCACACGGGCGAGTATTCCGCGCGGATGCGATGCGTGAGGTGAACGCATTGCACCCGCACTGAATACAGACCCATTCATTTCTATGGGGCTGTTCACATGAGCGGTGATTGAAAATCGCAGCATACTCTATATTCTGCGTTTTTCACGCAACGCAGGCCCCATAGAAGTGAATGGGGTTGCGTGAAAATCGCAAGCATCCGCAAGCAAGTGCGGATGCGGTGCGATTTTCACGCACGGTTGCTAGGAGACGATCGGGATGGAGACCCGATCATTATTATTTTCCCTTATAACATGGTTATAAGGGAAAATAATAGCATTCTGAATACAGAATGCATAGTAAAACAGCGCTGGAGGGGTTAAAAAAAATAAAATAATTTAACTCACCTTAGTCCACTTGATCGCGTAGCCCGGCATCTCCTTCTGTCTCCTTTGTTGAATAGGACCTGTGGTGAGCATTAAATACAGGAACAGGACCTTTGATGATGTCACTCCGGTCATCACATGATCCATCACATGATCTTTTACCATGGTGATGGATCATGTGATGACCGGAGTGACGTCATCAAAGGTCCTTGACCTGTAATGGACGCTCACCACAGGTCCTGTTCAGCAAAGGAGACAGAAGGAAATGCCGGCATCGCGATCAAGTGGACTAAGGTGAGTTAAATTATTTTTATTTTTTTTTAAACCCCTCCAGTGCTGTTTTACTAAGCATTCTGTATTCAGAATGCTATTATTTTCCCTTATAACTATGTTATTAGGAAAAATAATACAATCTACAGAACACCGATCCCAAGCCCGAACTTCTGTGAAGAAGATCAGGTTTGGGTACCAAACATGCGTGATTTTTCTCACGCAAGTGCAAAACGCATTACAATGTTTTTCACTCGCGCGGAAAAATCGCGGGTGTTCCCGTAACGCATCCGCACATTTTCCCGCAACGCCCATGTGAAAGAGGCCTATATGTCACAGAAACACACAGAATACGGACACTAGATTAGGCCCAGATTTTTGGAATTTGCAATAGAAACTCCGTTTTCGGGTGCAGGACAGTATATGGACACTAGATTAGGCCCAGATTTTTTAAATTTGCCCTAAAGAAACATTTTTTGGATGCAGGACAGTATATGTCACAGAAAAACACAGAACATGGACACTAGATTAACCCCAGATTTTTGGAATTTGCAATACAAACTCAGTTTTCGGATGCAGGACAGTATATGTCACAGAATCACACAGAACATGGACACTAGATTAATCCCAGATTTTTGGAATTTGCTATACAAACTCAGTTTTCGGATGCAGGACAGTATATGTCACAGAAACACACAGAATATGGACACTAGATTAGGCCCAGATTTTTGTAATTTGCCCTAAAGAAACAGTTTTTGGATGCAGGACAGTATATGTCACAGAAACACACAGAATATGGACACTAGATTAGGCCCAGATTTTTGGAATTAGCAATAAAAACTCAGTTTTCGGATGTAGGACAGTATATGTCACAGAATCACACAGAATATGGACACTAGATTAGACCCAGTTTTTTGGAATTTGCCCTAAAGAAACAGTTTTTGGATGCAGGACAGTATATGTCACAGAAACACACAGAATATGGACACTAGATTTGGCCCAGATATTTGGAATTTGCAATATAAACTCAGTTTTCGGATATAGGACAGTGTATGTCACAGAAACACACAGAATATGGACACTAGATTAGGCCCAGATTTTTTTAATTTACCCTAAAGAAACAGTTTTGGATGCAGGATGGTAATTGTACGGTATGTCACAGAAATACACAGAATATGGACACTAGATTAGTCCCAGATTATTGGAATTTACCCTAAAGAAAGAGTTTTTGGATGCAGGTCAGTTTTTGGATGCAGGACAGTATATGTCACAGAAACACACAGAATATAGACACTAGATTTATTGAAGCGCAGATCACGCTATTTACAGATTACACCGTTGACAGCAAAAATGTTGATAGATTATGGGAAAAAAAATAGTATTTTCTGTATTATAATTTTTTCCCTATATCTGGGCCTGACAACCACACAATGTATTGAAGAGCAGATCACACAATTCACAGATTGCACCGTTGACAGCAAAAATGTGGATAGATGATGGGGAAAAAAATTGTGTTTTCTGTATTATAATTTTTTCCCTATATCTGGGCCTGACAACCACAACATTTATTGAAGCGCAGATCAGACAATTCACGGATTACACTTGACCCTTGACACCCTTGACAGCAAAAATGTGGATTATGGGAAAAATATATATTATCTTCACTAATATTCTTCCTATCTCTGCCCCTGACACACAGAATGTATTGCTGCACAGATGTCACAAGTCACTGCAGACACCTTCTATATAGCAAAATAATCGCTTTTTCGAAAAGTATAAAAAATATATATTTGAGTACAACTTTGAACAATTAAATTGCTGCCACCACACACAATAGTCCTTAAAAGGACTTTTGGGTCTTTTAAACTTTTTAAAATTGAATAAATTGCGATCACAAACTCCCTACACTATCTGTCCCTTCTTAAGAGCAGCTCTCCCTGACTCGCAATGAGCCGAACCCGCGTCATCATGCTATATAGCACCCGATGATGCGTTCCGGTCAGCCAATCACTGTAATGCCAGTAGCCAACATGGCTACTGGCATTACAGTGATGGCAGTACTTACCTGCACATTTATTGGCTGCTTAGCAGCCGCGAAACGTGTGGGAAGGAGACTCGAGCATGGCTCTCGAGCACATGTTGTAGTCGGCTGAGTACCGCCATGTGCCGAGCATAGCGATAGTTGAGCCGAACAAGTATTCGGCCGAGCATGCTCGCTCTTCGCTATTAGTTACGCTTATGGCCTCTCTTAGTTGGCAACATTTTGCTTTTTTGGCATTTTTGTTCCTCCCTGTAGAAACGCTCGTTTGAAGGATAATTGGAAGATTATTACTTTATGGTCACTATTTCACAGGTGTCCCACAACCTGCACATCTGTTGTTCTGTCGGGTCTATTGTTCTGTCAGGTCCAGTATGGCCGTCCCGCTAGTCGGGTTCTGAACCAGTTGGAAAATGTAATTGTCTTTGGTTATTGCCAAGAACCTGTTTCCTTTATGAGATGTACAGTTTTCAGTTTCCCAGTCTATATCTGGGTAGTTGAAATCCCTCATAATAACCACCTCATTATGATTTGCTGCCTTGTCTATCTCGTTTAGTAGTAGATTTTTTGTGGACTCTGGTATATTAGGTGGTTTATAATAAACTCCTATTAGTAATTTATTATTATTTTTGCCTCCATGTATTTCTACCCACCGTAACTCCACATGTTCATGTCCCTCACTTATATCTTCTCGGACTGTAGGCTTTAGACAGGACTTTACATAAAGGCAGACCCCTCGTCCTCTCTGGTTTTGACGATCCTTTCTAAACAGACTGTAACCTTGTACATTAACTGCCCAGTCATAGCTATCATCCAGCCATGTCTCAGTTATTCCACTATGTCATAGTCCTCTTCAAACATCACTAATTCCAGTTCCCCAGTTTTATTAGTCAGGCTTCTAGCATTAGTATACATACAATTAAGAGGTTTATGTATATTTTTTACCCTACACCTTTCCTTCTGAACTGTTCTAGTCCCTCCATTCCTCCCTCAGTCCAACTACCTTGCCCCCGGTCTCTATCTGCACTATCTTCCCATCCTATAATGTAATTACCCGTCCCTAGTTTAAACACTCCTCCAACTTTCTAGCCATCTTTCCCCCCAACACAGCTGCCCCTTCCCCATTGAGGTGCAGCCCATCCCTACGATAGAGCCTGTAGCTGACAGAGAAGTTGGCCCAGTTCTCCAGGAACCCAAACCCCTCCTTCCTACACAAGTTGTGAGGAAGCTAAGATGTCTGTATGTCAAACTCTGCAGGGATGAGGCACGGCTGAAAGAAGTTGTCCAGACCGAATGGAGAAGATGATGACAGAGAAGATTTACATCGGAGGAGATATCACCTGGAAGGCCCTGGATGTGAGAGTTATGTGCTGCTCTATAGCAAGTACAGCAAAATGCGATGTGTGGGGGGAAGGTCGACTTAGAGAATTGGGCCATATTCATTGGGGCTTGGGCCCCGGATCTTTTGAGACCCTAGCAATGTATTTGGTCTTCACTAACAAATAGGGTTAAGTAAAACTGTTACCATGCTATACGTTAAGTAGTTAGATATAAGAAAATAATGCACGTGCCATTCTAATGACAAATATGAACACAAAAACTTGTTTTTTTTACACAATGATCATGAAAACATAGATAAATATAATTTTACATCTTTCTCTAAGCTTTCCTAAGAGGAATCTACTCAGAAGATATCTGATGTGTCTTGGGTCAGGTATGTTTGAAGGACACTCTGAATTCCCCAGAATTTAAGGATGAAACATGCAGAGGCGGTTATTCAGCCGTAACCAAATTGTTTGAATGTCTTACTTCTTTCTCAGGTCAAAGATGTAATTCCAAATATTTTTCTTGTTTGTAGAATAACATACTGTATATGATTACATTTACTGACTCTCGCACTTCGAAATGTATTTTCAGCTGGAGGCATACTGGCATGTTCCCATGGTTCGACCTTGAATGAGGAGAATAAATCAATATATTACACATCTTTCCCTTTGAAACCCAAATTGCATTGAAGTTTCTACTAGCATGCTTACTTTGATGAGTTCAGTAATCCTTTGTTGAAAAAAAACTGTTTTAGAGACATGGACGATTTCAGCTCTGAAGTATGTGACATTATGAACGAGATGAGTACTGTATCATTTATTTAATATACAATGGTACAAGCATTAGACATTGTTTACTGATTAGTCACTGCCTGTGTAGATTGACCCGCACTCCAAAGCTTTCAGCACAGAAAAAATTTGAAATGTAAGTAAAAGTACAAAGGATAACCACTAGGTGGAGCACAGATTTTCAGTTTCCACTAAATGAGTCACTGTGCACAATAGGTTGCATTGGGTTTCATTGCATGTAGTTATTAATGAATCATAGCTTACACTCCATAATATGAAATCCAAAGCATAGTGTTGAGCGCGAATATATGAAAAGCAAATTTTTATCGCGAATATCGGAACTTCGAGAATTCGTGAATATTTAGAATATAGTGCTATATATTTGTAATGACGAATATATATTTTTTTTTTAACACAGTACACATCAGGTGATTATCCCTCCCTTCTTATAGCTTGTGGGCCAATGAGAAGGCTTTGTCACAGCTTAGCAACATCCCTAGCAACCAATAGAAAAGTTGCCTGCCCCTTACTATACAAGTTGCAGGTATTGCAAAAAAATATGAGCATCATTAATTGCCGTAAATTCGCAAGCGCAAATATATTGGAGCACTCTATCTGCATATAAAGCTATTGTATTGTTCTGATGTGTCAACCATTTTCTCCAGTCTCAGGAAACTTATACCAGCTTGAAAAATGTAGCATAAGTGACCCACGCTGGTATTTTGCCCGCATTACGCAAATAATACATTGCTGATTTTCATAATCAAGAATATAATCTTGAATTCTCAAATTCTTGAATATATGACGAATATTCTACAAAATATTCGCGAAATATTGCGAATTCGAATATTGCCCCTGCTGCTCATCACTACCAAAGCAAAACTACTGCCATAAAGGCTGCTACGGGACCTGTAATAGCAGGGGGCAGGGGCCACTAGAGCAGGAGGAGGACTAATTGATTTATTTACTTTTATGGCCCGCCACCAGCTGCAGTAGGGGAACCAGGCCCGGCCAGCACTTATACCATTGGTCCCTAGAAAAGTAGCATTAGTATACAGAGCAGACTCCAGTGTCCAATGCTGCGCTAGTAAGCGTCCGAACTCAGAAGGACCTTGTCATGATTCTAAGCTATGTACTGCAGTTAACATGTATTACATTATCTGTAGTCGGAGAGTTATCACTGTGTTATCTGTGGTGTTACATAGTACTGCAGATAAAATCTACTATCTGTACTCAGAGAGTTATCACTGTGTTATCTGTGGTGTTTTGTAGGACTGCTGGTGACATCTACTACATTGTCTGTACTCAGAGAGTTATCACTGTGTTATCTATGGTGTTACATAGGACTGCAGCTAACATCTACTTTCTGTACTAAGAGAGTTATCACTGTGTTATCCTTGGTGTTACATTGGACTACAAACAACATCTCCAGCTTCTCCTGCTTCTTCTACATTGCTGTGTCCTTCAACTTATCATCTTCCTGCCTCCATAAAGGCTTTTTCATGGAGGCAAAAAAAAAGAATTATTTGCCGGCGTCAGATTGTGCCATCTAATCATGCTTTGCTGGCGGCAAATAATAATTTTGTATGGGGACGAGCTATGGCATTAGCAATCACTCCTCCCAGTGAAGGAGATCACTGCATGTAATAGCTTCCTTCCCGACAATCATCAGCCTCATCTGCAGGTCTAATACAGCCCTAACATATCAAATTCAGCTGGAACTTCAGCCACAAATGTCTGATTAGTGGGGATCCAGTGCACCAACTGATCATCACACTGAGGAAGCCATGGCTCCCTTATAAGTTCTTCTTCCACTTTCTCCATGTACATATGGCTGTATCTCTTTCACTTAAACAGGACAAGTTGCAGTGTTTGGTACAGCCGTCTTATGGAGGAGCCATTGTGTCTGAGTAAACAAGAAATGGGTGCAGGACTTGCAAGAACCTGGATCTTCTTTTACTGTGATGATTGGTGGGGGACCTGGAGATTAGAGCCTATGATCAGTATTGATGGCCTACAACATGGGTCAGCAATTTCTGGCACTCCAGCTGTTCTGAAATAGCAATGGAAGAACATTGGCCGGGACGATGCACAAGTTCGCGGAGGGCCCCATTCACTTTAAAGGCAGGCGAACCTAAAAAACTATCAGGTCATATTTGCAGCCACCAAATATTTACTAGAAGTGCACAAATCGTCCCACAACAGTGATATACCAGAGGGGGATCAATGGCAAAAATTCACACAAAAAATATGTATTTTAACCCCTTAACCTTATTTCACCTTAAGGACTTGGCCATTTTTTGCAAATCTGAACAGTGTCACTTTATGTGGTGATAACTTTAAAACGCTTTTACTTATCCAAGCCATTCTGAGACTGTTTTTTTGTCACATATTGTACTTCATAACACTGGTAAAATGGAGTAAAAAAAAAATCATTTTTATTTATGAAAAAATACCAAATTTACCCAAATTTTGGAAAAATTTGCAAATTTCCAAGTTTCAATTTCTCTACTTCTATAATACATAGTAATACCTCCAAAAATAGCCATTAGTTTACATTTCCCATATGTCTACTTCATGTTTGCATCATTTTGGGAATGCCATTTTATTTTTTGGGGATGTTACAAGGCTTAGAAGTTCAGGTCTGAAGTCACTTTGTGAGGCTTACATAATAGTAACCACCCAAAAGTGACCCCATTCTAGAAACTACACCCCTCAAGGTATTCAAAACTGATTTTACAAACAGTATTAACCCTTTAGGTGTTCCCCAAGAGTTGATGGCAAATGGAGATGAAATTTCCGAATTTAAATTTTTTGCCAAATTTTCCATTTTAATAAAAAAAAATTCCACTAACAAAGCAAGGGTTAACAGCCAAACAAAACTCTATATTTATTGCCCTGACTCTTCGGTTTACAGAAACACCCGATATGTGGTCATACACCACTCTACTGCCCCACGTCAGGGCGTAGAGGGAATGGAACGCCGTGTGGTTTTTGGAAGGCAGATTTCGCTGGACTGGTTTATATACACCATGTCCCATTTGAAGCCCCCTGATGCACCCCTAGAGTAGAAACTCCAAAAACGTGACCCCATTTTGGAAACTACAGGATAAGGTGGCAGTTTTTTTGGTACTATTTTAGGGTACATATGACTTTTGGTTGCTCTATATTACACTTTTTGTGAAGCAAAGTAACAAAACATCTCCATTTGCCATTGACACTTGTGGAACACTTAAAGGGTTAACAAAGTTTGTAAAATCAGTTTTGAATACCTTGAGGGGTGTAGTTTCTTAATGGGTAACTTTTTGGAGTTTCTACTCTAGGGGTGCATCAGGGGGGCTTCAAATGGGACATGGTGTAAAAAAACAAGTCCAGCAAAAACTGCCTTCCAAAATCCATATTGCATTCCTTTCCTTCTGCGCCCTGCTGTGTGCCCGTACAGAGGTTTACGACCACATATGGGGTGTTTCTGTAAACTAAAGAATCAGGGCAATAAATATTGAGTTTTGTTTGGCTGTTAACCCTTGCTTTGTTATGGGAAAAAATGGATTAAAATGGAAAATTTGCCAAAAAATACCTGTTTTGGCACAGTTTTTATATTTTATTATTTACAACGTTCATCTGACAGACTAGATCATGTACTATTTTTATAGAGCAGGTTGTTATGGATGCAGGGATACCTAATATGTTTACTTTTTTAAATTTATTTAAGTTTTACACAATAATATCATTTTTGAAACACAAAAAATAGTGTCTCCATAGTCTGAGAGCCATAGTTTTTGAATTTTTTGGGTGATTGTCTTAGTTAGGGTCTCATTTTTTGCAGGATGAGATGACTGTTTTAATGGTATGATGTTGGGGTACATACGACTTTTTTGATCACTTTTATTACCTTTTTTTGGCAGTAAGGTGACAAAATGATGGCTTTTTTTACACCATTTGAATTTTTTATTTTTACGTTGTTCACCTGAGGGGTTAGATCATGTGATATTTTTATGGAGCAGGTTCTTACAGACACGGCAATACCTAATATCTGTACCTTTTTTTATTTATTAAGGTTTTACACAATAATATCATTTTTTAAACCAAAAAAACTTGTTTTAGTGTCTCTCCATAGTCTGAGAGCCATAGTTTTTTTGCGGGATGAGACGACGGTTTGAATGGTACTATTTTGGCGAACATACGACTTTTTTGATCACTTTTATTACCTTTTTTTGGAAGTAAGGTGAGCAAAATTTCAATTTCATCTTATTTTTATTTTTTATGGCGTTCACCGTGCGGGCAATGTAACATGACTGTTTTATATATCGGGTCGTTACGGACACGGTGATATATAACATGTGTAGGGAATTTTATTTTTTATTTTTTTAATCAGGGATAAATGTTTTTTTTTTTTTTTTTTTACCCAGACCCACTTGGTTCTTGAAGATCCAGTGGGTTTGATGTCTGTATAATACAGTACAGTATACTATATAGTAGGGGTGCACCGAAATGAAAATTCTGGTCCGAAACCGAAACCGAAAATTCAGGATGCCCTTGACCGAAAACCGAAACCGAAACTGCCTTTTTGCCCAAATACTTTTAAAATACTTTTTTTTTTATGATTTTATTAATAATTCTTTTTCATGAATGAAATTCATCTGTGGGTGGCGCTGTTATGGAGAGGGGGATCTGTGGGTGGCGCTGTTATGGAGAGGGGGATCTGTGGGTGGCGCTGTTATGGAGAGGGGGATCTGTGGGTGGCGCTGTTATGGAGAGGGGGATCTGTGGGTGGCGCTGTTATGGAGAGGGGGATCTGTGGGTGGCGCTGTTATGGAGAGGGGGATCTGTGGGTGGCGCTGTTATGGAGAGGGGGATCTGTGGGTGGCGCTGTTATGGAGAGGGGGATCTGTGGGTGGCGCTGTTATGGAGAGGGGGATCTGTGGGTGGCGCCGTTATGGAGAGGGGGATCTGTGGGTGGCGCCGTTATGGAGAGGGGGATCTGTGGGTGGCGCTGTTATGGAGAGGGGGATCTGTGGGTGGCGCTGTTATGGAGAGGGGGATCTGTGGGTGGCGCTGTTATGGAGAGGGGGATCTGTGGGTGGCGCTGTTATGGAGAGGGGGATCTGTGGGTGGCGCTGTTATGGAGAGGGGGATCTGTGGGTGGCGCTGTTATGGAGAGGGGGATCTGTGGGTGGCGCTGTTATGGAGAGGGGGATCTGTGGGTGGCGCTGTTATGGAGAGGGGGATCTGTGGGTGGCGCTGTTATGGAGAGGGGGATCTGTGGGTGGCGCTGTTATGGAGAGGGGGATCTGTGGGTGGCGCTGTTATGAAGAGGGGATCTGTGGGTGGCGCTGTTATGGAGAGGGGGATCTGTGGGTGGCGCTGTTATGGAGAGGGGGATCTGTGGGTGGCGCTGTTATAGAGAGGGTAATCTGTGGGTGGCGCTGTTATGGAGAGGGGGATCTGTGGGTGGCGCTGTTATGGAGAGGGGGATCTGTGGGTGGCGCTGTTATGGAGAGGGGGATCTGTGGGTGGCGCTGTTATGGAGAGGGGGATCTGTGGGTGGCGCTGTTATGGAGAGGGGGATCTGTGCACTGTTATGGGCATAACAGTGCACAGATCCCTTTCCCCATAACAGTGCACAGATCCCTTTCCCCATAACAGTGCACAGATCCCCCCTCCCCATAGCAGTGCACAGATCCCCCCTCCCCATAGCAGTGCACAGATCCCCCCTCCCCATAACAGTGCACAGATCCCTTTCCCCATAACAGTGCACAGATCCCCCCTCCCCATAGCAGTGCCATAGACCGATCCCCCTACCCATAACAGCCCCGGCCCTGCTGCTCACAGCATCACTCACTGCATCTTTATTTTACCTTACAATCGTGAGGCTCCAGTAACTAACAACTCTGCAGGCAGAGCGGAGGGCGGCGTAACGTCACTTACTCACGTGACGCACCTGCTCCGCCCACTTTATGAATGAAGGAGGCGGAGCAGGCGCGTCACGTGAGTAAGTGACGTTACGCCGCCCTCCGCTCTGCCTGCAGAGTTGTTAGTTACTGGAGCCTCACGATTGTAAGGTAAAATAAAGATGCAGTGACAAAGTAAACCGCCCGCCCGGCGCCCGCCCGCAGATGGTGGGTGACAAATCCCACACCCCATATTTTCGGCCGATATGTAACAATATCGGCCGAAGTGGATTAGGTGCATTTTCGGCCGATATTTTCGGCTGCCGAAATTTCGGTGCACCCCTACTATATAGTGTACTCTACTGTATTTTACTCACACTTTGTCTGAACAGATCTCTGCCTTTAGCACAGATCTGTTCAGCACCATGGACAGCAGGATGCCTGAGAAGGCATCATGTTGCCATGGGAACCTTCCCCGTCTGCCACAACTGAGCAGACGGGGAAGGGGAGGGAGGAGGGCTCCCTCCCTCTGTCACCCCTTCCTGTCCGGGGGCTGCAAAGGCACAGCAGCCCCCCGATGGGAGAGGGAGGGAGCTCCCTCCCTCTTCACCTCTTCCATACATCTGTCCCTACGGACCGAGGCATGGAAGGGGTTAAAACGGTGGACATCTGCACAGATGTCAGCTGTTTGAATCGGAGTGTCAGCAATGAGCTGACACTCTGATTCAACCGCTCGGCCATCCTGAAAATAAACGGGGGGGCGGACGGAAGATCGCGCACCTGCCCCCACACTGCCGCACGCCTCCCGCCCGCCTCCCGAACCACCCGCAATCCTCCCCCCCGCTGCGCCCGCAGGAACAAAAACACAGAGGGCTGCAGGGGGGGTTAACTTTCAAAAATATGGGCACTTTGAGGTTTCTGATCCCTGCGGTCACGGACCGCAGGGATCCGAAACTTGCATAAGCGCTAAAAACCGCAGGTCTGAATTGATCGGCAATGCGGGGGGTCACAGGACCCCCCTAGGCATTGTCACAGGGTGCCTGCTGAATAATTTCAACAGGCACCCTGTTCCGATCACTGCCGGCCGTGCGGCAGTGATGAAAACTACACAGGACGTACCGGTACGTCCTGGGTCCTTAAGGGGTTAATCAGGGGCCAATGTAATGCGTCTTAAAGGGAAACTGCCAAAAATGTGCCCTGCTGGAGCCTAGAATTTTTTTTATTTTAGACCACTGGAGTACAGGCCCCAAAAATTATTAATTCAATGTACAGAAAAGGACAATTAATTATGTGGCTGGAGGTATATTAGACGGTCCTTGGATATCAATTTTACTTCAGGCCAGTACAAATACATGTCAAATACATATATTTAAAAGAACTAAAAATATTAAATTGGATTAAAAACATGTAGAATAAATAATCAGGCGGCTCACCTCCAGACTAAATGAAGTCAGGTGCTCACGTACATAGGTTTACCCCAATAACCAGAGTACGTTAAATGAAAGTATTAAGACGGGCACTCAGACCATAGGGGGCTGTATCAAATAGGTCTAAATTTAATGATAAAAAGTATAAAAACAATAGCATAAAAAATATAAATAAATATCATAAAAATATACACAGTATGTAGTCATATAACTTTCATATAGTAGTATTGTGACCGGATGGTGATCAATGGATAGTCCAAAATAATTAATAAATAATTAATATTGTTTTTGAGAGCAGAGTGACTTAGTCCTCCAAATATATAATCTCATATATGTCAAAGTTTTTGCAGATGTAAATGTGACCACTTTACTTGTTCCAGAAAATAACCATTTATATGGCATCTGGAGGGGAGAAATAGCAGGCAAGTATATATGTAGGTAAGCAGTCTTTTTACCGTATCTTCACCACCCAAAAGTGGCTGTTTTGTTGTGTATACAGACAGCGCGCTGAGGCAGCGTAACTTCCCTCTGCGGCAAAGGTGCCAATCAACAGGTGTAGACACACGCTGGATTAGCGTGTATCGTCTTGGTCGGAAAACTTCGGGTATGGGTCACTAGTGTTGAGCGCGAATATTCGCATAGCGAATATTAATCGCGAATATCACAACTTCGATAATTTGCGAATATAGTGCTATATATTCGTTATATCGAATATTCGTCATTTTCTCCATCTGAACACATGATTCCTTCTTGCTTAAAATGCTTGTGGGCCAAAAATTACGAATATTTTATATTCAAAAAAACTAATATATAGCACTATATCGAATATATTAGTTTTTTAGAATATTCGGCATTGACGAATATTCTAAAAAAAACAAATATATAGCACTATATCACATATAATTGTTTTATAGAATATTCTCCCCCCCCCCTCCAATTAGTGCAGTTATTGCCCTTCGGCATACTCCTCCCCGACAAGCGTCCCTGTCACCATGGGAACGCCTGGTGGTTAGAATATACCATCGGATCTGAGTTTTCACGATCTAAGTTAGAATATACCGCCAGGGCGCTGTGATCCACGCAATTAACCCCTCAGGTGCAGGTTAATTGCGCTGATCACAGCACCCTGTGCGCCCTCCCCCTCACCTCCCCAGTATTAAAATAATTGGTGGCCAGTGCCCCCTCTCCCCAGTATTAAAATCATTGGTGGCCAGTGCGCCCTAACCCCCCCTCCCCCCCAGTATTAAAATCATTGGTGGCAGTGGCCACAGGGTCCCCCTCCCCCCCTGGCAGTGGCCACAGGGTCCTCCTTCCTCCCCCCGTCATTGGTGGCACCAGGCAGTTTTACTCAGCAGCATTTACTTACCTGCGGGGCTCTCCTCCTTCTGAGAACTCACAGGTCTATGTGCCGCATATGCCTTCAGCAATGCGCCGCATAGACCTGTGAGTTCTCAGAAGGAGGAGAGCCCCGCAGGTAAGTAAATGCTGCTGAGTGATTAGCTAACCATGGCAGCCAGGACTTCAGTAGCGTTCTGGCTGCCATGGTAACCGATCGAAGCCCGGCCATTACGCTGGGACTCGATCAGAACTGCCTGCAGCCACCAATGACGGGGGGAAGGGGGACCCTGTGGCCACTGCCAGGGGGGGAGGGGGACCCTGTGGCCACTGCCACCAATGATTTTAATACTGGAGGGGAGGGGGGGTTAGGGCGCACTGGCCACCAATTATTTTAATACTGGGGAGGGGGGGTGCACTGGCCACCAATTATTTTAATACTGGGGAGGTGGGCGCACAGGGCACTGTGATCCGCACAATTAACCCACACCTGAGGGGTTAATTGCGCGGATCACAGCGCCTGGCGGTATATTCTAACTTTAAGCGTCCCCATCACCATCGGAATGCCTGGTGGTTAGAATATACCATCGGATCTGAGTTAGATCGTGAAAACCCAGGTCCAATGCTATATTCTAACCACCAGGCATTCCCATGGTGACAGGGACGCTTGTCGGGGAGGAGTATGCCGAAGGGCAATAACTGTACTAATTGGGGGAAAAAAAAAAAAAAACGAATATATGATATATAATGCTATATATTCGTTTTTTAGAATATTCATCATATTGTAAGACAAGAATATTTAGCAATCATAGCTAATATTCATAAATTACACATATAGACTGAAATTTCACTAATGTAGTGCTATAATCTTTTTTTTCTTTTTGATTCAGAAAGAGACAAAAAGAATTAGACAAAAAAAAAAAAGATTATAGCACTACATTAGTGAAATTGCAGTCTGTATGTGTATTGTATTTTGCGAATATTCGCTATATTGCTATAACTTTGTTTTTTAGAATATTCGTCATATTCGTCATATTCTAAAACAAGAATATATAGCAATATGGCGAATATTTGTAAAATACACAAAATCGCAAAGCGCGATTAATTAAATCGCATATTATTCGCGATAAATAGCATAATGACGAATATTCGATTTCGACGAATATAAGACGAATATTCAATCGAAATATCGCGAAATTGAATATGGCACCCCCCGCTCATCACTATGGGTCACGTGTTTGGTGGCATCTTACGTGGCGTCCCACATGATTGAATACGTCACCTTTCTAGATATTCCAGCGCGTTGTTTCTTTTAAATGGTGTATATCCACAGAGTCTTGTATTGTTGAATTGCCATACGCGCTTTGAGGTTACGAACCTCTTCTTCAGTGTCTGCATACTGTAGCCCACATTTTATATTGTATTATAGAGGTGAGACAGAAAAGATCAAGTGATTATGTGGCTGGAGGTATATTAGATGGTCATTGGATATCAATTTTACTTCAGGCCAGTGGAGTACTGCCCCAAACATTAGCCATTCACCGGACAAAAAACATCAAGTATTTATGTGGCTGGAGGAATATTAGACGGTCATTAGATATCAATTTTACTGCAGGCCAGTGGACTACAGGCCCCAGAAATTATTCATGCACTGTACCGGAAAGAACATTTGATAATGTGGCAGGAGATACATTAGGAGGTCACCGTATAACAATTTTACTGTTGGCCAGTTAGATTACAGGCCCCAAAAATTATTCATTCACCGGACAGAAAAAATCAAGTGATTATGTGGCTTAGGTATAATACAGTCATTGGATATCAATTTTACTTCAGGCCAGTGGAGTATAGGCCTCAAACATTAGGCATTCAACGTATAGATAACATCAAGTGATTATGTGGCTGGAGGTATATTAGACGGTCATTGGACAACAATTTTACTTCAGGCCAGTGGAGTACAGGCCCCAAAAATTATTCATTCAACATACAGAAAAGAACAAGCGATTATGTGGCTGGAGGTATATCAGACGGTCATTGGATATCAATTTTACTGCAGGCCAGTACAAATACATGTCAAATACATATGTTTAAAAGAACTAAAAATATAAAATTGGATTAAAAACTTGGCTAACGAAATCCCCCCTCTTGAAAAAAAACAAATGATAAAAATGTAAATTCGATAACACGTGGTCGCCACAGGTGTTGAATTTCTCCGTGGCCCCAAACATTAGGCATTCAGTGGACAGAAAAGGCATTTTATGCTGCTGTATTTACATAAGACAGGGACCATTATTTGTTCCGGGTGGTGGTGGATATGTGTGGGCTAGCATGAGAAAATTCTATTAAACGTGGTCTTCACAGGTGTTGAATTCCTCCGAGAACCATGCCTCATTCATTTTTAGAAATGTGAGTTAGTCCACACTGTCGTGAGCTAGGCGAGTGCGCTTATCGGTCATGATCCCCCCTGCTGCGCTAAACGTCCTTTTGGACAGGACACTCGACGAGGGGTAAGCCAAGAGTTCCATGTCAAATTGTGCCAGCTCTGGCCATAGGTCAAGCCTGCACACCCAGTAGTCAAGGGGTGCCTCACTTCTCAGAGCGTCCACATCGGCAGTTAACCCGATGTAGTCGTACACCTGTCGGTCTAGGCGTTCCCTGAGGCTGGATCCAAAGGGCGGCTGTCAATGGGTTGACTGCAAGAATGATCTCATATCCGAAGTGACCAACACATCTTCAAACCACCCTCTTCTTGCATGCACTGTAGGATTGGTACCAGCAACTGTTTCACAGCACTGTGGGTGGAAATTCCTCTGTCAGTGCCCACAACAGCAGAATGCAGCTTCTCTCGAAGCAAGGCCTAGAAATCCTGCAATCTGACAGCCCTCTGTGAAGCTGGTGAACATGGATTGCAGGATAAAACTTACCAGGAAAGATTAAAGGACCTTAACATGTATAGCTTGGAAGAAAGACGAGACAGAGGGGATATGATAGAAACTTTTAAATACATAAAGGGAATCAACAAGGTAAAAGAGGAGAGAATATTTAAAAGAAGAAAAACTGCTACAAGAGGACATAGTTTTAAATTAGAGGGGCAAAGGTTTAAAAGTAATATCAGGGAGTATTACTTTACTGAGAGAGTAGTGGATGCATGGAATAGCCTTCCTGCAGAAGTAGTAGCTGCAAATACAGTGAAGGAGTTTAAGCATGCATGGGATAGGCATAAGGCCATCCTTCATATAAGATAGGGCCAGGGGCTATCCATAGTACTCAGTATATTGGGCAGACTAGATGGGCCAAATTGTTCTTATCTGCCGACACATTCTATGTTTCTATGTTTCTAAGCTGTTAACATGTCCGCCATTTTATGTTTGTACCGGTGGTCTAAGAACGTTGCCACCCAGTACTGGTCCTTGCCCTTGATGCTTTTTATATGGGGGTCCCTCTTCAAACACTGGAGCATGAAGGCCCCCTTTTGCACTAAATTGGAAGCGGTGGAGCGGCTTGGCTCCTGCTCATCGCCCAGGAGAATGTCGTCCTCGGTCTCCACCCTCCAGACACAGACAACACCAGGGATCCCCAAAATGTTTAAAGCCTGCTTTTCTTGCTCCTCCTTCTCCCAGGCACAATCCTCCTCTGACTCCTCTTCAGAGTCCTGCTTAGGGTTGAGTGAACACAAACTGTAAAGTTTGGGTTCGTACCGAACTTTAGGATTTTTGACGAGTTTGGTGTTCGGCGATTTAATGGTGCTTTTTGAAGCAGCCAATCAACAAGCATTTAACTCTTGTGCCCTTAGAAGCCATCACAGCCATGCCTACTAATGGCATAGCTGTGATTGGCCAGTGCAGCATGTGACCCAGCCTCTATATAAGCTGGTAGCACGTAGCGCTGCATGTCACTCTGCTCTGATTAGTGTAGGGATAGGATGCTGCTGCTGTGAGGGAGAGAATAGGAAATAATCTGTTATCAGAAGTGCTTGTTAACTCTGCGATCTACAGCGATTTTGTTTTGTAGGTACAGTGCAACATTTTTTTACCCTGCCCTGAGCCCAGTGACACAAAAAAAAATTTTTTTTCCATCTGTTAGTTATGTGGGCGTCGGCGGCCATTTTGTGGAAGTTCAGTGCACTAGCACAGCATGTGTGCATTTGTGACAGTCAAATAAAAGCTATAAATACTGCAGTTATATTCAGGGTTTAAAAAAACACCCATTTTTTGCAAGACCCTATATTTGGGGCCTTTGCTGCATTTGTGACAGTCGAATACAAGCTTTAAATGCTGCAGTTATATTCTGGGTTTAAAAAAAACACCCATTTTGTGCAAGACACTACATTTGGGGCCTTTGCTGCATTTCTGACAGTCCAATACAACCAATCAATACTGCTGTTACATTGTTGGTTGACAAATTAAAAAAAAATTGTGACCATGAAGTAATTTAATAAAAGTCGCCTGTCACACTGTTGTGTGACCTCAATAAGTTTTTCCTCTTTATGACACCTGCACTGCCTTACTGTCAGTGAACTTAATTGTTGACTATTGGCAGTTACATTGTCGCCTGACAAAACCATCTGTTAGTTTGGTGGGTGAACGCAAAGAATGAGGAGAACGTCAAATAAGGGACTTGGCCCCGGTCGTGGTGCTGCTGGTGGAGCTCCTGTTGCAGGGAGAGGACATGGTCGATCTGTGCCAGCTACACGCACAAGTGAAACACCTTCCTCAGATACGAGTAGGCGACAGAACCTTCAGCGTTATTTGGTAGGGCCGAATGCGGCTCTACGAATGGTGAGGCCAGAACAAATAAAGGCGATAGTAGATTGAGTGGCTGACAGTGCCTCCAGTTCCTTCACATTGTCTCCCACACAGTCTCCTGTTGAAAGATCAGAGTTGGCACCTGCAGCCCATGTCCATCAGTCTTTCACCTCACCCCCTTGCAAATCAAGCAGTCTGAGCCCCAAGTCATGCAGCAGTCTCTTCTGCTTTTTGATGACTCTGCTAGAAGGGTTTCCCAGGGCCATCCACATAGCCCTGCCCCTGAAGTGGAAGATGTGATGCGATGTCACGTCCCCATCCGGATCTTATTCATAAAAATGTTTTATGAGTAGAATCCGGTTGACTGTCAGTTTAAAAAATGACCCGCTTCTAGCCACAGTAGAGTTCCACCTTAGCAAGGGAACAGGACATCCATATATGGCTGTTCCTGCAGCCCTTTGTAGACCACAGACTCTAATCACCCCCTGCTGAGATCACACCTTGGACAGCTTCAAAGGACAAACCCCAGACCATGTGTCTCCTGGCCGCTTTGAAACCACAAAAGTTAAACACATGCTAGTTGCCCCCTTCCCTGCAGCCTGGTCAATTTATACATCAAAAGCAGAGAGAGCTGAGATGGGGGAGCGCATAAGGAGAGACATGTGAACCGTGCTCTGAGAACCCCAAAAAGCATATTTGGGCTTTATGGAATTATGACACAAAAATGTAGGTACACTAAAAATGTACCTCTCACCCAGAGGAACCTGGAGAGTCCAAACTTGGCAGTTCTGTGGTCTTCTCAGACTGGGAAACGGGTTACTAGTCACCTAGAGGGGAGAGAGGTGTGGCGTCACCCATAGAATCGTCCATAAATTCATGGGGGATTTTTCATATTTATTACGCCGGCAAAGTTATGAGCCATTTTTTGTAAAATTAGGGAAAACTGGCCTGGCCAGCAGCAGGGAGGGGCGAAAAAGCCCTCCCAAAACCTCCCTCAGGAACACCCACCGTGCAGCCCTTTGCCAGCGATTGTCTGAGACATCCCCCATTACCAATGGGAGAGGGAACTTTTTGCCCTGTGGTCACATCACCGTTAGGCTGTCAGTTGGAACGTAAGTTTTGTGCCTGGAATTTGCATAGACAAAGTCCAAGAGAGTAATTTCTCTTTTTATCCTCATTTATTTTCCACATGCTTCCCAGCTTGCTATTGTAATGTTTTTCTGTAAATTTTTGTATGCATTGTTTGTTTCACATCTCTGTTACTTAAAGTAAAAGATATTTTTATATCTTTTAAATTGTCTCCCTCTTATCACTCTAAGTCACACTGCAACAAAGTACTTATGCCTTGAAGAGACCTACCTGTTTTATAGTCGACTGGTATTAGAGACATAACTGTTTTATGACTCGATTGGTGTTAGCTTGTAGCGTGGTACCGGGTATGATCTGTGAGTGGTCCGAAACCCTATCCCTACAATTACATAGTCGTTCACTCACGAACGTGGTGGCAGCAGAAAATAAGGGGGGGTCCAGGTTTGACTGTTTGGGTAATTCTGTATCTCCCCCCTGTCACGGTCCACCCTCGGTTGGGCTTTTCTCCCCACTCGGGCGTCCTGACGGTCATAAGTCTGATTTAAACGGGGTGGTCGTGACAGAAGAGATTGAGTGCATCGATGCCCAAGCACTTATGTTTCAGAATGAGTACATGGGAAGACCACCGCAGCACAGTTGCCAACTACTGTGGCTTTCTGAAGTGTGCAGACTGACAAGGAGGGCAGGGGTGAAGACTGGATGGTAGATGATGTGGAGGATGATGAGGTTGTCAACCCCACATGGAATCAAGGTCATGCGAGTGACCTGTGTAGTTCAGAGGAAGAGGCGGTGGTTGCACAGAGCCACCAGCACAGCAGAAGTGAGTAGGGTGCAAAAGCGATGTGGCCGTCCCCTAGACTAGAAGGGGTCATATTCGAATTCGCAATATTTCGCAAATATTTTGTAGAATATTTGCAAATTCGAAAATTCGCGATTTATTTTTTTACTAACAAAATCGGAAAGGTAATGATTGTGTAATATGCAAATTTTCGGAATTCAAATTTTCGGATTCTAATTTTTTATTGCGAATTTTTCAACTTACAACTATTAGACAAAGAAGATTATATCACTATATTAGCTAAATTGCTCTATTCGATTTTTTTCGAATATTCTCTATATTGCTATAACTTTGTTTTTTTGAATATTCGTAATAATCTAAAACAAGAATATATAGCAATATAGCGAATATTTAAAAAAAACGAATATAGAGCAAAATTCGCAAACACTAAACTCCTAAAGTCAAGTATATTGCAGCCTTCTTATTGGCCCACAAGCTAGAAGCAGTGAGGGATCATGTGTACTGATAAAAATTAAAAAAATAAAAAAAAAACTGCAAAATTCGAAATTTCGAATATATATAACTATATTCGAAATTTTCTCGAATTTTCGAAGTACCTATATTCGCGATAAAAATTCGAAATTTGAATATTCGTGATCAACACTACCCTAGACCAGTGGTCCCCAAACTTTTTTGCACCAAGGACCAGTTTCATGCAAGACAATCTTCCCAGGGACCGGGTGGGGGGGGGCGGGGGTTCTGGGGCGGGGCTTAGGGGGTGGGCAGGGCTGACTGATTCACGCGCATAACAAAACACAAGGTGCATATTAAAATATATAACACTATATAACGACTATATAAACTGACTATGGTCTCTGCTGCACTGTACTGTATTTTTCACCTTATAAGATGCACCTAGTTTTAGAGGAGAACAATAAGAAAAAAATATTTTTCATTACACCTCAGGTCAGACCAGCAATCAGACCCCCAATGTTAATCAGACCTCAGATCAGACCCCCAATGGCTCAGATCAACCCCCAAACCTTTAGCCATCTATCAGCCCCAATGTCAGCCATAAACCTCCCCAATGTCAGCCATAAACCCCCAATGTCAGCCATAACCCCCCCAATATCAGCCATAAACCCCCCAATGTCAGCCATAAGCCCCCCATTAGCCCCTCATGTCAGCCATAAGCCCCCCATTAGCCATCCAATGTCAGCCATAAGCCCCCCATTAGCCCCTCATGTCAGCCATAAGCCCCTCATGTCTGCCCCATGTCCCCCAGGTCAGCCATCAGCCCCCAGTGCAAATAAAATAAAATAAAAAAACCACTTACCTCTCCTGCTCCTGGTCACCATCGCAATCCTCTTCATTCTGCTGTCGGCTGGCTGTGTATAGCGGTGCACAGTGTGAGGTCACAGAGAGACCTCACGCTGTGCGCAGCCCTGCACAGCCGATAGCCGAGCTGAGGACCAGGAAGCGGTGAGTACAGATCGTTCACCGATACCTGGTCCTTCTGTACCATTATGGAAGCGCTTCATTAGTACAGAGTTAAAGACTGCCCTGATCACTGCGGCCCGGCAAACCATCTTCCAGGGCCCGGTCCTGGGCTGTGGCCCGGCGGTTGGGGACCGCTGCCCTAGACAGTACGCCTGCTAATGCCCACCGCACCAAGGGACTGAGCACACCAAAGCTAGTTACAAGGATTTCCCTGGCGTGGAAGTTCTTCAGACAATGATCTGACGACAAGACACAAGTGGTTTGCACGCTGTGCAATCGGAGCCTGAAGAGAGGCATAAACGTTCTAAACCTGAGCACAACCTGCATGACCAGGCATCTAAATGCAAAGCACGAGCTACAGTGGAGTAGACACATCAAAAATCAAGAAAGGTCTCTGGCTACTCCTGCTTCCTCTTCTGCTGCAGTCTCGGCCTCTTCACCCCCCTCTGGAGTGACAGTGGCACCTGCCACCCCGCAAACAAAGGATCTGCCAGCAACGCCACCAACTGGGTCACCAAGCAACTACACAATGTCCCATGGAAGCATTCAGCTGTCTATCTCCCAAACACTGGAGCGAAAGAGGAAGTACCCCCCCACCCAACCGCGATCCCTGGCCCTGAATGCCAGCATTTCAAAATTACTGGCCTTTGAAATGCTGTCATTCCGTCTGGTGGAGACGGAGAGTTTTAACAGCCTTATGGCGGTGGCTGTCCCACAGTACGTCGTTCCCAGCCGCCACTACTTTTCCAGGCGAGCCAGCTCTTCCCTACACAACCAAGAGGGGAACAAAATCAGGTGTGCACTGCACAACGCCATCTTTGGCAAGGTCCACCTAACTATGGATATGTGGACCAGTAAGCACGGTCAGGGACATTATATCTCCCTAACAGCACACTGAGTAGATGCAGTGGTGGCTGCGCCTGAGGCGGATAGTAGTTTGGCGCATGTCCTTCCACCACCGAGGATTGCAGGGCGCTTCTCTTTGCTAACTGTTGCTTCTTCCTCCTTCTCCGCTTCCTCTTCCTCCACCACCTCCTCATCTGGTCAGCGTAACACCTTCACCACCAACTTAAGCACAGCCAGGGGTAAACGACAGCAGGCAGTTTTAAAACTTATCTGTTTGGGGGACAAACCCCACACCGCGCAGGAGCTGTGGACGGGCCTTGAACAACTGACCGATGAGTGGTTGGTGCCAGTGAGCCTCAATCCCGGCCTGGTGGTGTGCGATAATGGGCGCTCTGGCGCATGTGCTGAATTTGGTGGTGCAGAAATTCCTTAAAAATTACCCCGAAATGTCATAGCTGCTAAAGAAAGTGCGGGCCGCCTGTACGCGCTTTCAGTGTTCTCACCCTGCTGCTGCTCGCCTGTCAGCGCTGCAGCGTAACTTCGGCCTTCCCGATCACCGCCTCATATGTGACGTGCCCACAAGGTGGAACTCCACCTTGTACATGCTGGCCATACTGTGCGAGCAGCAGCAGGCGATAATGGAGTTTCAGCTGCAGCACGCACGGTTGAGTCGCTCTGCGGAACAGCACCACTTCACCACCAATGACTGGACCTTCATGCGAGACCTGTGTGCCTTGTTACTCTGTTTCAAATACTCCACCAACATGGCCAGTGCCGATGATGCCATTCTTAGCGTTACTATCCCACTTCTATGCCTCCTTGAATAAAAAACACTTTGGGCGATGATAGAAGAGGATATGGCACAGGAGGAGGAAGAGGGATCATTTCCAAGGGTTTCAGGCTAGTCATTCACAAGTGGCTCCGAGGGTGGGTTCCTGCACCCACAAACGCCAGGTACACAATTGTACAGCCAGGGCACAGTTCTGGAGGATGACGAGGTGGAGGAAGAGGAGATGAAGGAGGAGGAACTGTGTTCAAAGCAGGGTGGCACCCACACCAGCTCATGGCCATCACTGGTGAGTGGCTGGAGGGATACAGAGGGCACAGACGATACACCTCCCACAGAGGACAGCTTGTCGTTGCCTCTGGGCAACCTGGCACACATGAGCGATTACATGCTGCAGTGTCTCCGCAATGACCGCCGAGTTGCCCACATTCTAACTTGTGCTGATTACTGTGTGGCCACACTGCTGGATCCCCGTTACAAGCACAACATACCGTCCATAATTCCATCACTGGAGCATGATCGTAAGATGCACGAGTACAAGCGCACCCTGGTAAACATGCTGCTGGTGGCATTGGGGCACAGTGGAAGCACAAGGCAAAGGCAGAGGAGGAGGTCACCAACGCAGCTGGGGCACCGCCAACTCCTCAGAAGGCAGGGTTAGCATGGCCGAAATGTGGAAAAGCTTTGTCAGCATGCCACAACAACCAGCACCACCAGCTGATATGGAACCTCTTAGCAGGAGGCAGCATTTCAGCAACATGGTGGAGCAGTATGTGTGCACACGCCTACACGTACTAAATGATGGGTCTGCCCCCTTCAATTTGGGTCTCCAAATTGGGCACATGGCCTAAGCTTGCTCTTTACGCCTTGGAGGTGCTGGCCTGCCCTGCAGCCAGTGTATTGTCTGAATGTGTGTTTAGCATGGCAGGGGGCGTTATCACAGACAAGCGCAGCAGCCTGTCCACAGCCAATGTGGACAAGCTCACGTTCACTAAAATGAACCAGGCCTGGATCCCACAGGGCTTGTCTGTACCTTGTGCAGAACATGTATACTGGCCTTACCCAGCCATTGTTATACTCCAGTGCAATTGCTCAATGTAGTTTTTTTTATATTTCCCACTCTTTTGGGGTGTATCCTAATTTAAACAAAAACAAAATAAAATTTAGACCAAAAACCAGTGTTGGCTACCTCCTCCTCCTCCACCGCCGCTTCCACCTACACTGCTACGTCCATCACCTCCTCAACCTCCTACTCCATATGGACTTCCACCTCATAGATCAAGAATATTATTTTTAATTTTTATGTATTTTATTTTATGTTAAGTCATTTCACTAATTTGTCTGATACATTGCTGGGTGACATATCCCACATTTTTGGCTGTGATATACCCTTGCTCTACATTGTGGACAGGAAAATACCTTTCACAAATTTGTCTGTTACATTGTTGGGCGACATTTCCAAATTTTTGGCTGTGATATACCCCTGCTTTACATTGAGAACAGGGAAATACATTTCATTAATTTGTCTGTTACATTGTTGGGTGACATTCACCAATTTTTGGCTGTGATATACTCATGCTCTACCTAATATACAGGGAAATACATTTCACTAATTTGTCTGTTACATTGTCGGATGAAATTCCCAAATTTTGGCTGTGATATACCCCTGCTCTTCATAGTGGAAAGGGAAATCCATTTCACAAATTTGTCTGCTACATTGTTGGGTGACATTCACCAATTTTTGGCTGTGATATACCCCTGCTCTACCTAGTGGACAAGGAAATACATTTCACTAATTCGTCTGTTATATTGTTGGATGACAAATGCTCATCTTTTGCGCTACACTACACTGCCGCAAAAATTTCCGGCCTACACTGCATTAGATAGTAGATTGGGTGGCTGACAGTGCCTCTAGTTCCTTAATATTGTCTCCCACCCAGTCCCCTCCTGAAAGATCAGAGTTTGCACCTACAGACCATGGCCATTTGTCTTTCAACTTACCCCCTTGCAAATCAGGCAAGCAATCTGAGCCCCAAGTCATGCAGCAGTCTGGTATGCTTTTCGCCCCGGGTGCCACTCACAAGGGGGGTGCCATGACGGAGTCACCCCTCCATCCACTGCTGCACCGCGACGAGACTCCGCCAGGCGCCGGCTTCTGTGGAAGTATTATTGCGGTGGCGCTCAACATGACGTCACGACGCTGATGCCGCGCCGCCTTCACGGATCTTTTAAAGAAGCGGAAGGATCCATTACCAGCGGTCGGACGGAGCCTGAGGCATCATCAAAATGTGAGTAAATAATTGTGTAATTAAGGGGTGTGTGTGTGTGTAATTAAGTGGGGGTTTGTAATTAAGGGGGGGTGTAATTAAGGGATGTGTGTGTGTAATTAAGGGAGGGGTTTGTAATTAAGGTAGGGGGGGAGTGTGTAATTAAGGGGGGGTGTAATTAAGGGAGGGGGTGTAATTAAGGTGGGGAGGGAGGGGGTGTAATTAAGGGAGGAGGTGACGTGTAATTAAGGGAGGGGGTGTAATTAAGGGGAGAACTTTCTTGGGGGGGGGAGGGCGGGGGGGGGGCCAAACAAAGGGTTCGCCCCGGGTGCCAAATGCTCTAGGTACGCCCCTGACTAGACCCCACATGGAATTAAGATCATGCGAGTGGCCTGTCTGCTTCGGAGGAGGCGGTGGTCGCACAGAGCCACCAGCACAGTAAAAGAGGGAGCAGAGTGCAAAAGCGTCTGTTACATACTTGGGTGACATTTTAAAATTTTTGCCGTGAATAAACCCCTGCTCTGCATAGATGACAGGGACCTAAATTTCAAAAAATCGTCTGTTACATTCTCAGGTGACATTTTACCAATTTTGCCGTCTACAAACCTCTGCTCTGTATAGGTGACAGGGACCTAATTTTTGTAAAATCGTCTGTTCAATTGGTGGGTGACATGAACACGGTTTTGCCGTGAATAAACCCCTGCTCTGCATAATTGACAGGGACCAAAATTTTTAAAAATCATCTGTTTCATTGGTGGGTGACATTTACCCATTTTTGCCGATAAAGGTGCATAGGTGACAGGGACTTAAATTTCTAAAATTCGTCTTTAATTGACCCGCGCCCCCTCCTTTCATTTGATCCTTCCGCTTTAATATCTTGTCCCACATTTCAGCCATTGACCTCCCTTGGATGTGGTATCCCTTTCTCACGCTGCCTCTCTGGTGTGGAACCCTGATTCCCCACTACCCGTGATCACCATGGTAGGCTCAGAAAAGAACAGCGAAAGTTGATAGAGAAGATATCCGATTGGATCCTGGAGCGGAAGAGGCGTTAGCAGTGGAAAAGGAGGAGTCAGACGAGGAGGAGATGGAGGATGGAGTAGGAGGAGGAGAAGAAGAGGCAGGCCTGAATGCAATCCATGGCGGTAACACCAAATCCACACGGGTGCCACGGGTTGCATGCTTGTCAGCAGTCAGAAGGTTCACCCAGTGCGCAGTAATAGTTATGTACCACGTGTCTGGGGTCAGATGTATCTTGGCACCGACAATGTGTGCCAGAGATACATTCACTTGCCGCTGAACATGGCCATATAGCTCTGTGATGCCCTTCTGGGAGAAATATTTCCTTCCATGGACCTTCCATTGCGGTGTGCCAATGGACACAAATTTTCTAAAGGCCTCCGAGTCAACCAGTTTATATGGTAGTAGTTGGCGAGCTAGCAGTTCCGACAAGCCGGCGGTCAGCCATTGGGCAAGAGGGTTATCCGGCGTCATCAACTTTTTATGTTTGAACATTTGGGCCACGGAAGCCTGCCTTTTGCCAGATGCATGCAACGACGGCACGGTGGAAGGTGGAGTGGAGGAAAAATGGGAGGAGAGAGAAGAAGGAGAAGAGGCAGGACGCGGATTGCCGGGAGCGTGGCTTTGTGGGTTCTGACGGCGTTGCTCCCACTGGGCTCAGTGATGGGAGGCCAGGTGCCTTCTTAAGGCGGTCGTCCCCAGGTGAGTGTTGGGCTTACCGCGACTTATGCGTTGACAACACAGGCTGCAAATGGCAACACTATTGTCAGCAGCTGACACGTTAAAAAAAAAGCCCACACTGCGGAGCCATGTGCCGACGTCCTGGAAGCGCCAGATTTGACAGTGCATGGTGGATGGCTCGCTCCAGATACATTTGCAGTCTGCTTTTTGTCTCCTGTGCACTGCGAGTTCTGCCTGCTTCTCCTCCTTCTCCTCCCTATCTGCTGCTCCGTCTCTCCCTCTGAACTCCCCTCCTCTTCCTCTCTTGTGGGCACCCACGTGACATCCATCGACACGTCATCATCGTCACATTTACCACCACTGACATTAGAGATCTCGGAGTAGGCAGCAACAGCAGGGACCACCCTCCTTGGGCTGATCTGGGTACTGTCATCAGACCGCTAGGTGGCGGCGGTTGCTTTCTCCTCTTCCTTATACGATGTCAAGAATGGCTGCACATCAATAAGGTCTGGAAATGGATGGGAAAATAATTCATCTGACTCGAGTGGAGGGGCTATGGTGGTGGTGGTGTCTCTGTGGGTGCACACAGAAGAGAGTGAGGAGGATGCTGATACAGAGGATGAGGACGGTACAGAAGCGGAAGGCTGAGTGAGCCACTCAACCAGCTCTGGTTTGTCCTTTGACGTAATCACACGCACCTTCTCCAACTTCCCACTTAGGCTCCGGCCTGGTGCACCTGCCCGACAAAGTCCCTATAGAAGAGCAGCATTTGTGGAAGCTGGTATATCGCAGACCTCATTCAATATTTGGTGAAAACCGGTAAATCAATACCCTTTATCAGTATTTTGTGGAAACAGGTATATTAGAATCCAATAATGAATATTTGCTAGAAGCTGGCAAATCAAACCCCTTAATCAATATTTGGTGGAAGCTGGTGTATCAATACCCTGTATCAGTATTTTGTGGAAAAAGGTATATATAGAACCCAATAATGAGTATTTGCTGGAAGCTGATAAATCAAACCCCTTAATCAATATTTGGTGGAAGCCGGTGTATCGCAGCCCTGAATCAATATTTGGTGGAAGCCTGCATATCAATCCCCTCTATCAGTATTTTGTGGAAACAGGTATATAGAACCCAATAATGAGTATTTGCTGGAAGCTGGTAAATCAAACCCCTTAATCAATATTTGGTGGAAGCTGGTGTATCGCAGGCCTCAATCTATATTTGGTGGAAGCCTGTGTATCACATCCCTCAATCAATATTTTGTGGAAGCTGGTGTATCACACCCCTCAATCAGTATTTTGTGGAAGCAGGTATATTGCACCCTATAATAATTTTTTTTTGGGGGGCATCAGGTATATCACACCAGTTACAATTAGTTATTCGAATAGCATTTGACCCTCTATATATCTGCGGTATCTCAGCAGAACCGCACACAACTGCTGCACAATACAAATGCACTATAATATACTTTCTATGTTAGAAGGTATATTATAGTTATATCAGACCCCTCAATCAGTTTTTTTTGGGGGGGCAACAGGTATATCACACCAGTTGCAATTAGTTATTCCAATAGTGTTTGTCCCTCTGTCTAGCTGCGGTATCTCAGCAGAACCGCACACAACTGCTGCACAATGCAAATACACTACAATATACTTTCCATGTTAGAAAGTGTATTATAAGTATATTACACCCCTCTGTATGTCACACCTATTGATAGCGCACCTATAGCAGTCCTTAAAAGGACTTTTCTGCCCCTATTAGCTAGCGCTTGGTGTCACTAACAGTCTCTCCACACAGATACCTCTCCCTACACTGGCATAAAAAAAAGAATGTAAAATTGCTGCCAGATTGGGTTTATTTATAGGGTAGGGGATTTGTCCATGTGCTGAAACATCTCAATTGGCTGTCCTGTCCCACCTGATGGATGTGTCATGGGTCAAAGTTTGGCGCTATGCAAAAAAACATGTCGCTTACGAATATCGCCATATGTTCGCATGTTCGGCGAATCGCGAACGAGCAAAGTTCACAGCAAAATGACCGCCGGGCGAACCGCAAGGCCATCTCTATTCTGAAACAACAACTCCCAGAATCCTGCTTTCACTTCTATGGGATTTACAAAAACAGCCGAGTAAGTGTACATGCTGGGAATTTCAAAGAGCTGGAGTGCCGAAGGTTGGTGATCCCATTCCCTAGCCTATAATATTGATGTATGGCAGTGCGCAATACAGTTCTGTTTTGTGCAATGTTCATATGTTTTAGTCTGGGAGCTAAACAGCTATTTTAGGTGTGATAAATGTAACGAACAAAGATCGCAGTTTAGAAGGGAAGCCATATTAATGAATGGCCATCACATCGCCAATCGCAGGTTGTCATGATCGCGACCCCAGAAATCATGAAAAATCCAACCCTGCTAGTGATTTTATTTTCATATTTGTTATATGACTGAGTGGGGCGGTGGTTGCATCGGCGAGGCAATCTTACCTAGCTGCAGGGAAGGGGGTTGCGAGAAAGTAGCCATGGTGTTCAAATATTTGCTATGGGGCCCAGCCATTTCTAGGCACCTGAACCAAGTGTAAAATATCATTGTCAATATACCTGTATGCCTAAGCAATAAAAAAAATAGACACTATGGGGGTAATTTGTTAAGACCTGCATTCTAGACATCGGTCTTAATAACCTCTATAGCTGGCAGTGGATCTGGCTTAAATTTAGACCATTTTCTATGCCTAAAACAGTCGTAGAACATGATGAATGCCAGCCCGTCCCCTTCCCTGCCCATGCTACGGCCACTATTTTAGAGGTGGCGTGAGTGGGGAAAAGTCACAAATAACCTTTGCGCTGCAATCTGCGCAAGAAGTACACCTAATATTGGCTTATTTCTGGATATTAAATGACCTCTTATAGGTCCAAAAATGCAAAAGTTAGCTAACACAAACCATTTATTATGCCACATGATAAGTGGGTTGTTTACTTTTGGGAATCCGTTATCTATACCCTACATTACATGGACATTACAGAGGACAAACCATTGATTTCAGCATCATGTAATACTTCATTTCCCCTGT
The DNA here is from genome assembly GCF_905171765.1 of Bufo bufo. Taxonomy (NCBI): domain Eukaryota; kingdom Metazoa; phylum Chordata; class Amphibia; order Anura; family Bufonidae; genus Bufo; species Bufo bufo. The sequence goes on along the minus strand of NC_053390.1, from coordinate 174,353,608 downwards.
GGTGGTGGTGCAGTAGAATTAAAAACATGTTACCAATCTGCCACCTCTATTATAGCTGATCACTAGGAGTCCAAGCAGATTGGCATCTTGGTATCAGCTTATTTTCAAGGTACCTATTTTATAAAGAGGAATTGTTACAAGCTGACTACTTTTATAATTTACTTCTGATATCTGGTGGGTACCCAACTGATATATTATCCAGTACATGCTGTTATCCAAATAAGAGGCTGACACCTTACCATGCAATGCAATAGTTGATTCCAGTTTTACTCGCTAGTCGACCACAGCTAGTCAGACATTGACTGCTTGTTTATGTCACATCTTATTAAAAAAAATTGTCCTGACCCAAATTTGTCCTTTTATTTTATTAGAATGCTTGTTAAATGATTAGCAGATCCTGAATAATGGTTCACCTAGGGCTAGGCAGTGCCTTATTCACCCATTTAGAGAAATGATTAATATTTTCCTTGCTAGAGTTAATCGATTCTAAAATTCAGCCCAAGTTTAAAAAAAAGTTATCATTCTAACACAAATTTTGAGCGATTAGACTGAGGGCCTTATGTATATGGCTGTATGTATTTTAGGGTCTGCAAATTGTGGATCAGCAAAATACAAATATCATCCGGGTTGCATCCCCATTTTTTGAGGACCCACTGACTTCAATGGATTCATGGTCAGCATTTTGCGGGCAAGTATAGGACATGTTCAATCACTTTGCGGAATGGACGTACAAATGTGGAAAGCACACAGATTATTCATGTGCTTTCCACATCCGTTCCGCAAAAAGATAGACTATATCTGCAAAATGTGGACCACAATCCCATTGAAGTAAGAGAGTTTGCAAATGTGGACAGCACATGGACTGCATCTGTATTGCTAATTTGGTTGTATTAATCAGGCCTTATTGAGAGGGAGAGAGATGTGGGAGAAGAGATTTTTTTCAGGCATATCATGTGTTATTCACCTCCCTTACCAAGGTTCAGTTGAAAGTTTTTTTTGACCTTATGCACATCTTAGTGTTTGTCAACCTCAGCTACATAAAACTTACAGAACAAACTATTCTGGTATAACCATGAACACCCATCATCTAATTACTTTATCTGTTTATAGTTGTTTTTTTCTGTCTCTAATTAATTCATTTATTTGGTCATATACAATATGTTAGATTATGTATAAAGTATTTGGGTTTATCATCTACATTACCCTAGAAATTAACAAAGTCAGCCAGAATAGCTCTCGATATATGCAAATCTGCATAACATAACAGAAAAATGACGTGTTGCTCAAGATTACGAATTGCATTAGGTATAAACACAATTATTGATCTTTATTGGACTTCTTGATCGAGAAATTTCATTCTGAATTCTTTGTGTTCTATTCTAAATTTAGATGTAACACCACATTATAGATTAGCTTTGTTCTATATAGGTAACCTCTGACGTGGAGTTAAATAAGTTACTTGTCACAGCTTAATATAGATGCTTTTCTGCAGTCACCTGAGGTTAATTGACCTTCAAAGCTTTCCATTCCTAAGAATCTATGTTACCTGCGGTAATTGCTCTCGAAGTCAGCTGAATTAAAAAGAAACACTTTAACACTCATTTTGACTACTTACCTTTCATTTGTTGAGCACCAAGACAGTCCATCTATAACACAGAAAACGTATTTTTTGCACCAACCGTCAAAACTTCATCAAATTTAGAATTAGTTACTTTGTTCTACTGTATTTAATGTCTATTTTTCAATTTCATCTTTTTTTGCATATTTCTTTTACATTAGGTTCACATTTCCATTTTAGTATTTCCATTGTTCTATTTCCATCTATTTATCAGTTTATTGGTTGACATTCCAACAGAGGAATAAAGACATAATTTTTCGTGATAGTTTTAATTCATAATTGTCTTAATTCATTTTTAAGCATTTATTCCCTTCCTTCTGTAGATTCCGCAGACCCTAAGCAATAATAGTGCTAGTGATATGCCATGGAAATTTTTTTAGGACAAATATGCATGGGATCTGATAAATATAGGGGTCCAGTCTGGAGTCTGATAAATCAAGGGGAACTGAGTCTGATAATATAGTTGATTTGATAAACTTAGGGAGTCTGGTCAAAAGTGGGTAAGACAAACTTAGGAGGTTTGATCTGGTGTCTAATATATATTATTTTTTTTCTGAATCCTCAGTTCAAAGACTCTTGATAATAACACATCATTTCATACAAAATGAATCACAAAGTCGAGGCTTTAAAAAACATCATCTGGTGTCTAATATGTTTAGAGAATCTGACATCTAGTAAATTTAGGGAGTCTGGTCTGAAGTCTAGCTATTTAAGAAGTATAGCTTGAGTTTTCATTTAATTTATGGAGGTCTATTCTGATGACTGAATCAATTTAAGGGTCTAGTCGGGGCTGATTTATTTATAGTTCTGGGGTCTGATTAACATAGGAATCTATGTTTATGGTGTAATCTGAGGTACGGGAATAAATAGCCTTAAACAATAGCTAAGTGAATAAGAGATTTACTAAATAGCGATAAAGACATATACAGAAAATACATATATAGATTGCATGCAGCATAAGATACAGAAAAAAAACTCTTAACCTGCACCCAATTCTCGGGAAGCTCTTTGCCAGCTCATCACCCAAGATAGTGGAATACAAAGAGATAGGTACTTGTCTGAAAGTCATTCTTTGAGCTTAAACTCCCTGTTACATACATAAAACTTTATACCCTCTGGTGCAGTTTTCCTCTCCTAAAAGGTCTCCAATGTGCAGTACACCTGTACATTGATCTCAGCCAATAGGAATGTGGCCTAGTACCAGTTTACAGTACTGGTAACTGTAAAACAATAGAGTCTTGTATATGCTCACTACACCACCAAACTTGAAAGTAATGGAAGAAATGGGACCGCAGGTACAACACACTCCCCAGGAGCCATTGCAAGGCCAGCAAGGAGACTGAGACTGCGACCCGGACATACCTCTAGCTGTGTAGGATCAAAACACAGCCTGTCATCTAAGTTGTTGTTTCTCACACAACACACTGAGGTAAGCGCATTACCTTCTCACACTTACCCGATACATTTAACAATCCTGCACATGAGGCACTGCCTCAGTTTTTTCTGTTTTTATTACACACTTCACTACTACTAGTATTACACATTAACAAGTCATAATTAAAGGGTTAAAGGGAAAGAAGCACTAACATTGAACCTTACAGCACAATCTGGTATGGTTTGAATTAATTTAGAAATCTTGTCTGGAGTCTGAATATATTTTGGGGTCTAGTCTGGGGTCTAAATTAATTTAGGGGCTCTAGTCTGATGTTCGATTCATTTAGGAGTTTAGTATAAGGTCTGATTTATTTTTGTGATCTGGTCTGAGGCTTGAATTTATGTTGCTATAAAGGATATGCAAGGGCAGTGTCAAACTGGGGTGCCTAGGGCCCACCAGTAAAATGTATTTTGGGGGCCCACCGTACGGATACATTCAGATATTACCTGCTGACACAGCAACAAGATGCTACCAGATGGGGGGCGGAGCTAGCGCCAGACAGAGATGGCCGCATAGTTCACTGCTCTCCTAAGAGGATCGTGTATAACACAAGCTATCAATAGCACTTTTGGGCGAAAATGGTCAAAATCGGTAACCCGAAGCAAGGGGACCACTCCACCACCTCTAAAGGTCAAGTTCCTCCTGGTGATATGGAGAAATTTCTTAAAAAGGCGGCAGCAACGGTCGCACAGAGAGAAACCAAGATGGCGCCGACACCACAACCTAAAGTGCAAAAGCGTGCTCCAGTCCTCTCGGAAGGGGAAAGCGAAGCAGAGGATCCGCAGGTCAGTTCTGATCTTCCCCTAACCAGGAAATATCTGAATCGGGCCCTGAGCAGGGTTATGGAACCCATCCTCACAGAAATCTCGGCGTTTAGGCAGGAGGTAAGACACATCGGGGACCGGGTGGAGGCCTTAGAAGCACACCAAACAGCGTCCCTAAATCACCACACTGCAGTGTCAGACGCCTTACGCCGATGCTCTACCTACCTGAATGGGCTTCACAATGCGATTGAGGACCAGGAAAACAGAGGGCGCCGCAACAACTTAAGGTTCCGTGGGATCCCAGAGGCGGTATTACCGGGGGACATACCAGCAACCGTCCTAGCTATCTGTGGCTCACTACTGGGGTCCGACTTCCCGCAAGAAGTAGTCATCGAACGGTCACACAGGGCCCTGCGCCCGAAACCCAAGCCCTCTGACCCACCCAGGGATGTTATCTGCAAGTTCCTGAACTTTCCGGTCAAGTGCGCCATTCTAGAAGCAGCACGCAACAGTACAGATCTATCCTATGAGGACTCTAAACTTGAAATTTATCAAGATTTGGCCCCCTCTACTCTGAAGAAACGAAGAGCACTGAAGCCTCTGACCGACTGGCTTCGTTCTAATAGAATCATATATCGCTGGTCCTATCCTTTTGGACTCTCGTTCTCTTGTGCAGGGAAAAAAGTTTTCATCTCATCCTTCACAGATCTGCAAGCTACCTACGACGTCTTGAACATCGACCCTTTGCCAATTGAGAACTGGGAGCTTTACCAGGATCTGAGTGACCTCCCAGAACTTCCTAAAATAGTCCCTTTTGAGGTCCCACGTACCCCGAAGTCATCCAGATCCAGGAAAAGAGGGCTGCAGTTTACTCCTAGAAGCCTTTCCCGGGATCACCAGTCTAATCCGCAGTAATTTCTTTCTGCATGAATGGGACTATTGTCTTACCGTTTTCTTTTTCCTTCCTGAGTAGGTTCACATACGTCTTTTCTGCTAATCTTCTATTAATGGTTACACCGCTAAAATATATATACCTGCTCTACCGCCTGGGTAGATCCATTCTCCCCGATATTTCATTAGATTTCTGAGGTGTTATACGACCTCTTTCATGGTCACAAGACCACACTCCCCCCATATGTATGTAGCACATGCTACTATGCTTAGTTCTTTTTTGTCTATTTTATTATGTTCTGTTCTATTTTTTTACCCTGTTCTTTCCCCAAGGTACGAGACACTTCTATACGCAACATGCAATCTTTGCTGCATCTTGATTCTGCTTACACATCTAGAGAGGAGAACACACGATACCCTGTTGCTCTCTTGGAGGAGACATCATCGGCTTAGAGGTAACTCCATCTACACTACACCATATGGCTGACCTACACATTGCTTCTTACAATGTCAAGGGCTTCCACTCCCCTTCCAAAAGGAGTCAGGTCTTTGCCATTCTAAGGAAAGCTAAGGCCGAAGTGGTGTTCCTCCAGGAGACGCACTATCGTTTTAATCGTTACCCCAACATGCAGTTCTCCTATTATTCGGAATGGTATCACTGTAGGGGCAACTCCTCTGCATCAAGTGGGGTCAGCATAGGGTTTCATAAAAAGATCCCATTTAAGCTTACCGATCAAGTACTTGACCCAGAGGGAAGGTATATGCTGATTAAAGGTTCCATCGGCCAACAAATTTACTCCTTTATTAACATCTACGGTCCCAACTCCAATCAGTCCCAATGGATAGCAAATTTAGTCCCGATTATCAACCCTTTTAAAGAAGGGATTGTGATAATGGGAGGAGACTTGAACATTGCCCTATTCCCACAACTTGACATATCTTCGCACAAGTCATCCCACTCCGGCAAATCCCTCAAATTTGTCAGGAAAACCCTCTGGGATCTCCATTTGATTGAATCCTGGCGCTCCCTCCACCCCAACACCCTTGACTACACCTTCTACTCCCCAGCACACGGCACATATCACCGACTGGACTACTTTTTTTATCTCTAAGGAACATCTCCATCTATGTAGCACAGCATCGATAGGCTCCATTCACTTGTCTGACCACTCCCCTATATTTATTAAGGTACTAGCCCCCGCAAAAAATACTACATGTTTTAATTGGCGATTGAATGAGAGCTTATTAGGTTCCCCAGATTTAGTAGACCAAGTCTCCAAACATCTAGCGGACTATTTCTCTTTGAATGAAGGCACTGATATCTCTTTTAACACCCTCTGGGACGCCCATAAACCGGTTATTAGGGGTCACTTTATCAATATTGGGTCCTATAGGAAAAAATTACAAGAGAAAGTCATAGATGAAGTCCTTAAAAAAATACAGAGTCTTGAGTCTTGCCACAAATCTTCCCCCACTGATTCCCAGTTAAGAGAACTCTCTGAATACAGAGCGAAACTCAAATCCCTTCTATCTTCCAAAGCAGCTATATATTTCATGAGCATGCAACATAAGTTCTTTGCCCACGGAGACAAGGCCACTAAATTTCTGATGAGTAGAATCAGGGGTAGGAGGTCCTCTAATTATGTCCACCAGCTATCCTCTCCCGGTGGTAAACCGATCTTTTCAACTGCCCAGATCGCTGCTCAATTCCGGGAATTCTATAATAATCTATATAACCTTTCCCCCCCGGATCCTACTGACGAGAGAACGTCTGCTATAGGAAGTTTCTTAGCATCATCCAAAGTGCCTCACCTCTCCCTGGATCAGAAATTAAAACTAGAAGCCCCTTTCACCATTTTGGAACTCAAGAACGCTATGTTACAAATGCCTGTAGGAAAGAGTCCAGGTCCGGACGGGCTCCCACTCTCATATTATAAAACCTTTCAGAACCTCCTCCTCCCCCATCTCTTGAGGGTCTGTAACCAGTCTTTACTAGGCCACCCACTCTCCAGAGACATGACGGAGGCACATATCTCCCTCATACCAAAAGAAGGGAAAGACCCTAAACAATGCTCCAGCTACAGGCCCATATCCCTCCTAAACATAGACCTCAAGCTCCTAGCCAAGATGTTAGCTAATAGGCTAGCCGTCCTTCTCCCCCTCCTTATACATGGAGATCAGGTTGGCTTCATCCGGGCTAGAGAAGGCAAAGATAACACTTCCAGAGTGATCAATGTCCTCTGCCATGCCAAAAGACTTTCTTCCCCCCTGCTTCTCCTTAGTACTGACGCGGAGAAAGCATTTGATAGGGTAAATTGGCATTACCTAAAACACACTCTGCTTGGGTTTGGCCTTCCTGATCCCTTTTTACGGGCAACTTTTGCCATGTATGAGCAAGCGTCAGCTAGGGTACAAGTAAACGGAAGCCTATCTGCCCCGTTCTTGATAAGCAATGGGACAAGACAAGGCTGCCCCCTCTCACCTCTCCTATTTATCTTGGCATTAGAGCCGCTCCTTGCTAACATTGGGCGAGATGAGGAGATTTCAGGTCTATGTTTGGGAGACAGGGAACAAAAAGTTGCAGCATTTGCGGACGACATTCTTATGATGACAACTAACCCTAAAACTTCCCTACCACGAATTCAAACCCACCTAAATAGCTTCAGCTTAGCCTCGGACTTCAAAATTAATGCTGGCAAATCCCTGGTCCTATGCATGGGAATCTCTCAATCCACAAAGAGCCAGTTGATGATAGACTCACCCTTTAACTGGTCTTCACCTACTATTACATACTTAGGGGTCAAACTCAGTCCCAACATACACAACCTTTTCTCCCATAACTATATCCCCCTTAGAAATTCCATTTTTGAGGCCATTGACAAATTAGCGCAATCCAATCCAACTCTCTCTTGGTTCGGCCGCAAGAACCTCCTTGCATCACTAATCCTCCCTCGACTAACCTACCTACAACAGGTATTACCTATCCCAGTTCCCAAACAATACTACGAGCAAATAACCAAAAAGTTTAGAACCTTTATTTGGAACAGCAAAAAGGCGAGACTGTCGTATTCCCTACTCACTAGGCCTAGACATGCAGGAGGGATTGGAATGCCAAATCCCGAAACTTATGGTAGGGCTATCCTTCTTACTCGAGTGGTGGCCTGGTTGCGGTCCTCCCCACATTCTCTTACAGTGGAAACTGAAATAGATATCTTAAAGAAACCACCTAGGGCCCTGCTCCTTGGTTCTCAAATGGTTTTTCCAGGACAATATTCCCATTACCCAATAATAAAAGCCACATTAGAGGCCTGGAAATGGTTCTCGTCCTCGCACTGCTCCGTCCCATTTCCCTCTCCCCTCCTGACAGTAAAGGACATTGTTAATACAGCTCCTTCCCCCATAAGATCTGCGACCTCCCAAGGGCTTAGGTCTTCCTCACTATATATTAACACTTTGGCACTCCCCTCTGGAGAGTGGATGGACCATCAAACAACGAACGCTCTTTTAAACCCCCATCCTTGTGATATTTTCACTATCGTATACCTTAGAGCCTATTTGAAACAACATATAAATATAGGGGATTTGTATCGCCCCACGGTGTGGTACGAGTCGATTATCTCTCACCACTCCACTCCTAGGAAACTCATATCGCTGATTTATAGCAAACTTCGCTCACCCCCTATGCTTGCTAAACCATCATTTGTTAGTAGTTGGGAAAGAGATCTCAATATTGTGATCCCTTTTAATATTCTACCTAGTCTCCTGAGTTCTCCCCATGGCGCCTCCCGCTGCGTACGAATACAGGAAAATAGCTACAAGATCCTCACTAGATGGTACAATACTCCGGATAAAACATCATTGTACTCTGAATCAGCTTCAGGCGTCTGCTGGAGGTGCCTTTGGGAGAAAGGAACTTTTTTCCATATATGGTGGACCTGTCCTCCCATTCATAGATGGTGGACAGAGATTTTTGCTCTTTCAAACGACATCTGTGGGACCTCTTTTCCAACCTCTCCGCAGCTAGCTCTCCTATCCATCCCTCTAACTGAACATGCGGTAAAACCGCCATACGTATTTGCTCAAATGCTAATGGCTGCGCGCCTTTTGCTTCCCAAACACTGGCTACAACCCCACGTCCCAACCATGGACGACTGGATCCAAAAAATGGACCAAATACATAGGTTCGAGGAGCTTTCTTCATGGGAGATGCGATCCCATGGAATCTTTCTCAAAAAGTGGCTCCCTTGGTCGGTTTTCAGAAACCCCCATAAGTAAACTGGTCTCCTATCCAATGACTCCTGATTGTCGACACAGGGGTTCAACCTCTGCCTTAACTGTTCACCCCCTAGACAGCCTTCTACTTCTGCAGACACTGGAACCGGTACATACCCAGTGGGTCTGTCGAACATACACAAAGAATATACCCTCTCACCTCTTGAAGACATTGTCCTGATTGGGGATAGGTACCGTCTTATGCCTGCATGATTGTCCTACTTCGCTCTATGATGTTTTGTTCTAGCCTAATAACATGCTCTTCTCTCCCTCACAACTCCACTTTATCTGACTATGTAATGTTCAGGGTGTATAGAATGTGTAATTTGATCATATGCAGCATCTCTTGTCAAAATCTCTTGTCAAAATGTATTGTACTAACTTTAGTATCTAGATGGGCCTGCGTGTCTCTATCTTGGTACCTTGTTACCCCTTGTTTATTGTTGGAAAAAACAATAAAAATATTAAAAAAAAAAAAAAAGATGCTACCAGATGATTGAATATGGGGGTCCCTGCAGTAACTTTGAGCAGGTAGGTCCTGGGGAGAAGAGGACATTGGTGGCTTTCTTTTATAGCTAGAAGTCATCTCAGCTCTGATTGTGTCTATAATAATAAAATGGGGAGTTTCTTTAATAATCTATACGTTTTTATATGAACATAGGCTGGTTGAGGGGCTGTACATTAAATATATGTATGTAGTGCAGTAAGTCTACTATGTTATATGCAACTTGTGCATGGAGGGAGACTAGGGGCCCACCTTGCTCAGAAGCCCACCAGGGTTCAACTGTACCCCTGTGGGCGAGTCCGAGCCTGTGCATGCGATATAGAAGGAAAGAGCCAACAATGCCTGGTCAGCAAAATTTGCAGTCTTCAATTATCATGGCGGTCTTGGCCAGATGGAAAACAAAGGGAAAGTGTGTATCTTCAATCTGGGAAGATGACACTTATGAGTCACTATTTGTGTGTATTCTGCCTATGAATATTAGTGTTGATCGCAAATATTCTAATTGCAAATTTTTATTGCGAATATTGGCACTTTGAGAATTTGCAAATATATAGAATATAGTGCTATATCTTCGTAATCGCGAATATATATCATCAGTACCCATAATCCCTCACTGCTTCTTGCTTGTGGGCCAATGAGAAGGCTGCAATATCTTTGACTTTAGGAGTAGTTTTGATCACAAATTTTTGTATCGTGAATTTTTATCGCAAATTTTCCGATTGCCAATTTTTGCAATGAAAGAAATAATGACTGGAGATCACGAACTCTCAAATATATGACGAATATTCTCCCAAATATTTGCAAAATATCGCGAATTCGAATATTGCCCCTACCGCTCATCACTAGTGAATATATCTAATTGTTGTAGTGGACACAGGTAGAGACGGCCTTGCGTATTGGCCGGCGGTCGTTTCGCGGCAAACTTTGCGCGTGTTCGCGTTTCACCAAACATGCGAACATATATAGATATTCGCGCCCGCCATATTATTTTACATTGTAAAGAACTTTAACTCATGACACATCCATCAGGTGGTACAGGACAGCCAATTGAGACATTTCAGCACATGGACGTACCCCCTACCTTATAAATAAACCTGATCTGGCCGCCATTTTACATTCAGTGTTTTGGCAGTGTAGGGAGAGGTTTCTGTGTGGAGCAGGGACAGGCTGTTAGGGCCACAAAAGTCTTTTTAAGGACTGGTATAGGTATGCTTTCGATAGGTGTGATACACAGAGGGGTGTGATATACTTATAATATATTTTTATAATGAGTCAAAAACACATAGATCTATATAGTGATCACCTGGAAGTCAGGGACCTAAGGGCTAGGGACTTACTAGGGCCATTTTTATATAGGGTAAGGTTCCGGAGGGGGTCGCTCTTATCAAGGCGGGTGGTCTGTGGTTAGGCTATCAGAGCCAGAATAGCACCTCCCTGTAGGGCAATATCAGGGACAGTTCTTTGCCCATCCTGTCCTTCAATACCACATCATTATCTAGCCCAGGGATAGATGTTTTTTTGCTTTCCCTCCGGGATTCATGGATGTGCACTGGAAACCCCCGGATTGTGGTAGGACATATGGTTTCTGATTTGGTGATGCCGAGCACCTGATTTAGTGCCGCCGAGCACTTGTTATTGCCTACCACATCTATGCTTTTTGCTTAACTTTAATAATTTAATTTATTTTCATTTTGAGGGATAACTTTTCCATTCACACGTCCGCAAAATGGGTCAGCTTTCAATGGGGCTGGAATGTGCTGTCCGCATCCACATTTGCGGATCCACATCCGCATTTGCGGATCCACATCCGCATTTGCGGATCCGCACTTCCGCATCCGTGCTTCCGTCTCCGCAAAAAAAATAGAACATGTACAATTCTTGTCCACAATTGCAGACAAGATTAGGCATTTTCTATTATAGTGCCGGCGATGTGCGGTTCGCAAATTGCGGAATGCACATCACCGGTGTCCGTGTTTTGCGGATCCGCAAAACACTTATGGGCGTGTGAATGGACCCTCATAGTAACATTATTAAAGGTTAATACAAACGAAAAATGGATATTTAGAGAAGCTCAACCAGCAAACTACTGGAGCCCAGCCTTTCAGTTACCAGCTGAAAAACGAGTAAATTATTAATGAATCAATCAGGCTGGCTCACAGCATTTTTGCATACATATAATTTATTTCCCCACTAAAATATTAAAATATTTAGACATAACCTGATTACATGTCATATTATCAGCATAAATATATAGATAAATACAATGCGGAGCTCACGCATACATCTATATAATAGGAGTACTCCAGATAAATGAGACCTCTTAGTTTAGTAATGTGGGCGTCTATTTGCAAAAAATCGTTCGATTATACCACTCAGATGTTTCATATGGTTATATACTGTTTTACCAGTAGTTGGAACCTGGATGGTTCAAAAGATGTCCTCTCTGTTGTCGCTGGTGAGTAAAACCTTTGCACACGAACACTGCTTGCCGGTGATGGTTAGCCACCTTCAACACCTGTTGATTTACTACCTTCTCTTGCGGAGTAGTCTCTCGACTCGTTCACCGTGGCGTCTCATGTGATCAGCCCAGAAGATGGTTGTTAGTTGATGATGTCATTTACTTGGCTTAGTCGGGATGGCGGAAATCGATAAAGCAGAGTTCGGTCGATGTAAGATTCGATTTTGCTTAACCGGATTGTTACACTATATTGAACCAGTCACCATAGGTTAATCCGCTGTGATGTTATTTTACAGCTGGCACCACTTAGAGTTGATATCAAAGTCTCCCTTTTCGGGATAAGTTCGATGTGGTAATCGAAAGAGTCCTTTTTTTTGCAGAATAGAAAATAACGCACCAATAGTTGGGTCAAGTTCACACTAGACACGTTTCGGAACAACAGTTCCTTCCTCAGTAGAAAAATGTGAAATGCTGAATAATGACCTGCTGGACATGTCTTTATATACCCTTATTGGACTTGGTATAATGTCTGGTCTGGATTCCGGATCGTGCAGCCGCAGTTAATTTGCAGATTGCACTCAACCAATCAATTTCCCTAACAATGCTAAAACTTCAAATACATGATAAATAATATTAATAATAATAATAATTCATGGATCATGAGTTTAAAAAGTGACAATATAAAAAATATATAAAAATATCAATGTAAAATACTAAATTGCAAAAATAATAAAATACAAAAGAGTAGTAATACAGATATGTTGATTAGATCACAAGTTCAGGAACTGTCGGACTTTAGCAGCGCATTGACTTCCCCTGCATCCTTCCCCCCTCTCCCTCCTCCGCTAAACAGCCCGGCATTGACTACCCTTGTAATCCTGACTACCCATGTAATTTTGGGTTCTATACTTCCGGCTCATCCTCCAATTGTCTACACCCGGGCCCCTAATTTGGGACTCCAAGTAGTTCCGACAATAAGAAAAAAGTATACAAAACCAATGATAACTCCATGGTCTAATCTAAAAGTTTTTTTCAGATGTGGCTATTGCCAAAACTGTAGACAGACACAGTTTGATAGAAACACAAAGGAAATAACATCAACCTCAAATAATTTTAAGTGGGAAATCAAAGAAATTCTGTCATGCAACAGCAATGCAGTCATCTATATCATTCAATGCCCATGCCCAAAGCAGTACATCATTAGTATCAGGAAACAGTCAGAAGCACATCCTCTATCAAAGCATTTTAAATTACATCATGCAGGTGATCCCAGCAAAATGAGATTTTTGGCCATACAATCGGTCAAGCAAGATTGGAGAGGGGGTGACTTTGTGGCCAAAATGTCCAGACAAGAATCAAAAAAGATTTTTGAGTTTGGATCTCTGATGCCTCTAGGATTAAACTCGGAGATGGAAATCTTCGGCTTTCTATAGGGGAGGTGGGTTGGATTAAATGGGTAGTCAATGCCGGGCTGTTTAGCAGCGCATTGACTTCCCCTGCATCCTTCCCCCCTCTCCCTCCTCCGCTAAAGTGATCTAATCAAAATATCTGTATTACTACTCTTTTGTATTTTATTATTTTTGCAATTTAGTATTTTACATTGATATTTTTATATATTTTTTATATCGTCACTTTTTAAACTCATGATCCATGAATTATTATTATTATTATTATTTATCATGTATTTGAAGTTTTAGCATTGTTAGGGAAATAGATTGGTTGAGTGCAATCTGCAAATTAACTGCGGCTGCACGATCCGGAATCCAGACCAGACATTATACAAAGCCCAATAAGGGTATATAAAGACATGTCCAGCAGGTCATTATTCCGCATTTCACATTTTTCTACTGAGGAAGGAACTGTTGTTCCGAAACGCGTCTAGTGTGAACTTGACCCAACTATTGGTGCATTATTTTCTATTCGGAAAAAAAAAGGACTCTTTCGATTACCACATCGAACTTATCCCGAAAAGGGAGACTTTGATATCAACTCTAAGTGCTGCCAGCTGTAAAATAACATCACAGCGGATTAACCTATGGTGACTGGTTCAACATAGTGTAACAATCCGGTTAAGCAAAACCGAATCTTACATCGACCGAACTCTGCTTTATCGATTTCCGCCATCCCGACTAAGCCAAGTAAATGACATCATCCACTAACAACCATCTTCTGGGCTGATCACGTGAGACGCCACGGTGAACGAGTCGAGAGACTACTCCGCAAGAGAAGGTAGTAAATCAACAGGTGTTGAAGGCGGCTAACCATCACCGGCAAGCAGTGTTCGTGTGCAAAGGTTTTACTCACCAGCGACAACAGAGAGGACATCTTTTGAACCATCCAGGTTCCAACTACTGGTAAAACAGTATATAACCATATGAAACATCTGAGTGGTATAATCGAACGATTTTTTGCAAATAGACACCCACATTACTAAACTAAGAGGTCTCATTTATCTGGAGTACTCCTATTATATAGATGTATGCGTGAGCTCCGCATTGTATTTATCTATATATTTATGCTGATAATATGACATGTAATCAGGTTATGTCTAAATATTTTAATATTTTAGTGGGGAAATAAATTATATGTATGCAAAAATGCTGTGAGCCAGCCTGATTGATTCATTATTAAAGGTTACGTTTTATCTTCATGTACTGTATATTCTAATGGATTGCCTTCCTTGTACAATGTTATAATATACTTTCTATGTTAGAAAGTATATTATAGTGCATTTGTATTGTGCGGCAGTTGTGTGCGGTTCTGCTGCAATACTGCAGGTATATAGAGGGACAAGCGTTATTGGAACAAATAATTTCTACTGGTGTGATATACCAGTCATCCCCCAAAAAAACTGATTGAAGCGGGGTGTTATATACCAATATTCTTTCTTTATAGTGCATTTGGGTACTGTATAGTGCATTTGCGCACGCGCATGCGCGAAAATTATATTGCCGATATTTCACATTGAAAAAAATAATGAATGGAGATCGCAAATTCGAATAATACATCTGGTATGTCAGTGTCCATGTTGTGGGACTATTTGTGCACTTCTAGTAATTATTTCTTGGCTGCAAATATGAGATAAAGGTTTTTCAGGTTCGCCTGCCATTAAAATGAATGGGACCCACCGCAAACTTGCGGTTCGCGAACATTTGATCGCGTTCACGCGATCGCGTTCACGAACCGTCCCAGCAGATGTTCGTCCATCACTAGACACAGGTCCTGACTGAAAGAACTAAAGTATGTCTGACTGTGAGAGTTCAGGTTTGTGTTCCACTTTTGTTTTATTTCCTGTGTTAATGGTATAGTTTACAGTTTTAAAAACTTTATTTATACTTTATTAAATATAATCAACAAATGAAACAAAAAAATATCATCAGACAATACTGTGTATAATATAAAAAGTATAAACGTTTAATGCATACAATCAAATGTCAGTATGTCAAAGGATCACATATACATACCCCTATTAACATGTAAGGTTTCTGTGCTGTAAAAAAAAAAAATAAACAAAGATAAATCATTTCAGAACTTTTTCCACCTTTAATGTGACCTATAAACTGTACCACTCAATTGAGAAACAAACTGAAATCTTTTAGGTGGAGGGAAGAAAGGAAAAAAAATAAAAAAAATAATGTGGTTGCATAAGTGTGCAACTCTTATAACTGGGGATGTAGCTGTGTTCAGAATTAAGCATTCACATTAAAAATCCTGTTAAATAGGAGTCAGCATACACCTGCCAACATTTAAAGTGCCTCTGATTAACCCTACTCTAGTTGGTCTTTCCTGAAATTTTTTAGTCGCATCCCACAGCAAAAGCCATGGTCCACATAGAGCTTCCAAAGCATCAGAGGGATCTTATTGTTAAAAGGTATCAGTCAGGAGAAGGGTACTAAGGAATTTCCAAGGCATTAAATATACCATGGAACACAGTGAAGACAGTCATCATCAAGTGAAGAAAATATGGCACAACAGTGACGTTACCAAGAGCTGGACGTCCCTCCAAAATTGATGAAAAGACGAGAAGAAAACTTGTCTTGGAGGCTACCAAGAGGCCTACAGCAACATTGAAGGAGCTGCCGGAATATCTGGCAAGTACTGGCTGTGTGGTACATGTGACAACAATTTCCCGTATTCTTCATATGTCTGGGCTATGGGGTAGAGTGGCAAGACGAAAGCCTTTTCTTACGAAGAAAAGCATCCAAGCCAGGCTACATTTTGCAAAAACACGTCTCCCAAAAGCATGTGGGAAAAGGTGTTATGGTCTGATGAAACCAAGGTTGAACTTTTTGGCCATAATTCCAAAAGATATGTTTGGCCTAAAAACAACTGCACATCACCAAAAGAACACCATCCCCACAGTAAAGCATGGTGGTGGCAGCATCATGCTTTGGGGCTGTTTTTCTTCAGCTGGAACTGGGGCCTTAGTTAAGCTACAGGGAATTGTGAACAGTTCCAAATACTAGTCAATATAGGCAAAAAACCTTCAGGCTTCTGCTAGAAAGCTGAACATGAAGAGGATCTTTCAGCATGACAACGACCCAAAGCATACATCCAAATCAACAAATGAATGGCTTCACCAGAAGAAGATTAAAGTTTTTGAATGGCCCAGCCAGAGCCCCAGACCTGAATCCGATAGAAAATCTGTGGGGTGATCTGAGGGCTGTACACAGGAGATGCCCTCACAATCTGACAGATTTGGAGTGTTTTTGCAAAGAAGAGCGGGCAAATCTTGGCAAGTGCTGTAATAAAATCAAAAGGTCGTTCAACAAAGTATTAGTTTAAGGGTGTGCACACATTTTATTTTTATATTTTTTCTTCCCTCTACCTAAAAGGTTTCAGTTAGTTTTTTAATTGAGTTGTACAGTTGATAGGTCACATTAAAGGTGGAAAAAGTTCTGAAATTATTTATCTTTGTCTCATTTTTTTACATAGAAACTTGACATTTTAACAGGGGTTTGTAGACTTTTTATATCCACTGTATATCCTGGTCTATATTGGTCTGTAAAGTACCGGTACATTTGACTAGCAAGGATCATCACACTGAACCACCTACCACAAACATTAGAAAAAACACATCAATTCATACACTTGCACTGTCTTCTCTATGGCTTATGACATCAAAAGAAAGTAGGACTGTCCCCATTTCAACTAAATGCACCAAATAAGTCCAATAAATTGGATGTTGATGTCGACAATGAGCAGGTTAGCAGTTACAAGAATGCAGCATTTGAGTGCTGTGTTCTCTACAAATAGCTGAGGATAGGTCATCAATGTAAGAAACTGGCTATCCTCTTTAAGTTATATGTTCCGAGTATAATCTCAACTTTAGATAAACTGATTTTAGGAGTTAATGTACTAACTTAGGCCTTAAGGGCATGACACAACTGAAGATAATAAAAAGACATCTTCATATGTTTGTATAATATTACCTTGTTTGTGTTGGCTTCCTCCAGGTACTCCAGTTTACTCCTACACTCCAAAGACATGCTGCTAGGGAATTTAGACTTAGTGAGCTCCGCTGGGGATAGTGAGTGATGATATCCGTAAAGCACTGTGGAATATATTGGCACTATATAAGCAAGCAAAATAAATAAAATCAAGAATGCATTTCCATACCTCCAAGGGAAGGAGTACTGAACTAGCGATAAAAAAAAACACCTTGCAGAGATTGCAAATCAACTAGGTGAGACTTAAACCATAGAGGAGTTCTTAGAGAATAAGGCTAGGTCTACACGACGACAATAAGTCGTGCGACAGATAGGGTGCAACTATACTGCAACATTTGTCACGCAACATTTTGTCGCACCAATGTCGCGCGACAATTTTTATCATGAAAGTCTATGGTATCGCAATGCGACATGCGACATGCTGCGACTGCGACACAACAGTCGCAGAAAAATCCATCTCGAAATCCATCTTAAAGAGTAACTAAACCTTTGAATGAAATTTTAATATGTTGTCCCTAATGCCCTAATAAAGGTTTTTCCATTATACTTTATTTATTAATTTTGTATTTTTCCTATACTTTTACTTCCCTAAGGCGCACCATTCACTGTGTGCTTAAAACTCAGTTCTCCGTACACCAGTGGAGTACGGAGTGTAAAATCTATGAATGGGGCCGCAGCAGCGCTGTGAGTACGGGCATGAGCGTATATTGCTTAGAACTGCATGTCAGCTCTTAGCTTAGCAGAGCAGGCAGAAGCAGGTGCCCGCCTCGCTCAGCTAATCCTTGCATAGTACATGGGTACAGAGTACCCATGTGCTATGCCAAGAGTTAGTAATCTTCGGGGAGCACAGGCAGGAACAGCAATATGCACTCCTGCCCATAAACACAGCGCTGCTGCGACCCCATTCATAAATGTCACACTCCGTACTCCGTACACAGCTGAGTTTTAAGTGCACAGTTTTTAGGGAAGTAAAAGTATAAGAAAAATACAAAATTTATAAATAAAGTATATTGAAAAAAGTTTTTTTAGGGCTTTTGGGACATCATATTAAAATTTCATTCGAAGGTTTATTTAATCGTTAAAGGGGTTATTCCATGACTAATGTAAAAAATGAAATTCAGACATCATACAGTCATGACAACCTCTTTCTAACAAAGCTAGAACCAGCCCTGTAATGTACGTGGATTAAAGAGATTTCCCCTTGCTCTGCTAGATGCATATCAAGCTGGCAGCTCAGGAGGATTAGCCTTTTATAGCTGCAGCTCTCTCCCTATCACAGCTCAGGAAGCATTTGAAGGATGAAACTGAACATGCGTGGCCTTCTCAGTGAGCTGGACCCCAAAAAAATAAGAGAAAAAACAAATAGCAGGTGGTGCTATGCAGATACATATTATTGAATAACTCAGTGGCTATGCAAAAAATTTTATGCAATTACAAAAGTATTCAGATCTATGAATGGGTTATTGTTCATTCCCCTGGGGCCTACTTACTCCACATAAAACTCCACCCTTTTTACCCCCCAACCTCTCACACCCCTTAAATGAATACACACAGTCCGAGTTGGATTAAATCGGCCACAGCAGCCGTTTATTAATAAATAAATACATAACATATATAAATATATATATAAATATATAACAATAACTTTTCCATACCCCCTGATGAGGGAGGTCATAGAAGCCCCAAATTTCTCACATATATGTATAAACACGCCAACCCGGCACTTCCATCTTGCCTCCAGCCGCAAAACTCCAGCTCGGAGACACCAACTGATGGACGCCTCTCTGAACGAACCAAAAATGCCCCAACTATGAGAGTCCAGCCCCCCCCTCCTGGGGGCCCTCCCATTTTTCACACCATTCAAGACCACCAGCTTCTATGACCTTCCCCCGCCAACAACGCGCGGCTTGACTCCTCCCTCAAGCCCGCGCGTTCCTCCACATGCAAATTGCCCTCTCGATGCCTCCCTGCAGGCCCAAAGACTACAAGTCAATCCCTACCGCGTTCAAATGAACACCATCAGCCCTCCAAAATCCTCCTGTACCCGCCTCCAACTCCACATGCCGAACCACCACCACCCTATTACTGGCCGTAAACTTACCCACCGCCCTGTTCACCTTCACCCTTGTCTTATCCACCCTCTCAAACGACCTGGCCTCTCGCCATGACTGCCTATACACCATTTCCGACCAAACCGTGATCATCCCAGGAAACAAGGACCACAATCGCAACAAGTCAAACTTGATATCCTTGATCAAATCCCGACAAGACCTCACCCCCAAGTCATTACCACCCACATGCAGCACCAGAATATCCGGGGCCCTATCCAACCTAGCATGTCTATGAACCTCACCCATCACACTCCCCCACAACATCCCCCTGCGTCCAATCCATCTCACCACCGCCTCATCCCTTCCTATCCCCAACTGCCGCCCGTTAGGCCTCACATCCGCCCGCAAAGCACCCCAAAAAACAAACGAATGCCCCAGGATCCAGACTAACGCCACCTCACCACCTGCAACAAGAAAAAACAAGAATGAAAATACGAACAAAAAACCACTGCGCCCTCCAACCCCAACTCACAAGCCCCCAGACGCACATACGACTTAAAACGGGCCGACTCCCACCGCCCAATCTTCTTAATCACCTCGTCCCCCAACCCCAATCTGGCAGCCTCCGTCGCCGCCCCAATACGAAAGGAATGACCCGTAAAGCCACTAGAGTCCATTCCCAGCACCGCCATACACTTCTTGAATACCGCCACAAACTGGAACCTTGACAAAAAAGAACCATCCTAATGCCTCAACAACGGACCCCCCCCACCCAACCCCCCCTCCCTATATACCCTCAAACAATTTACTGGACAAACCAAGCACCCCGCCACTGCATACAGACACACGTTCCGACCCCTTCCTTCACTGTCCGTCTTAGATACCCTAATCCGTACAACCACCCTATCCTTGAACAAATCCACATCGTCACTCGCCAAACCGCCCCCACACACAGTACTCCTACTCACCAGCTCCCCCAGCCGGAAAGCCCCGAAAAAAGTCAACGCGAATGCAAGCCTAAATAACCGGACCTCACTCTCCGACCTACAAACCGACTCCACACAGACCCCCACTCTCAACAGCAACTCAAAGGACACCGGCCTTCGACCGTCCGCCACCTGGCCCCCACGACGAAAAGCCTTCAGTACCTGCTTAACCAAAAATGATTTGGTAACATCCGGAAGGCCCCTCAACCTAAAACCAAAAACTAAACCCGCAAAACACCGGTTAACCCTCGCCACTGACCAACCACGCCTTACCATAGTCAGACCAAGTACCTTCACTCAAAGACCTCCTAAACAAATCCGCTATAGTACCTCCAATAGGTCCCAGAGCCATGCCGGGCACTCCAACCCCTCCTCCTCCGCCTCTGGAGCCAGCTGACGAAAACGCTCCCACTGCAAACGAGAAAGAGAGTCAGCCACCCCGTTATGAACCCCCGGCACATGCACCGCCACAACCCATGTGTTCAGCGGCAAACACATCAGCACCAAGTGCTGCAATAACCTAACTACAGGAGGCGAAGATGCAGTCAGACTATTAGCGGCCTGCACAACACCCAAATTATCGCAATGCCACCTCACTTTCTTACCCCTAAACTTGCCCCCCCACAGCACCACCGCCAGCACTATCGGGAACAATTCAAGCAACGCCACGTTCCTAACCCAACCCCTCTCAAACCAACTCACCCGCCATTCACCCGCACACTACTGTCCTTCACAATACACCCCAAAACCCACCCCCCCAGCAGCATCTGAAAACAAGTTAAAACTTTCCACCACCTCCCCCATAACCAAGGTCCTGCCATTAAATTGTCCCAAAAAACCGTCCCAAACCTCCAAGTCCCTCCTCAATTCCTTCCCCAGCCGAATAAAATGGTGACCCGACACCACACCTGCCGTCGCCGCCGCCAACCTCCTACAAAATATTCTGCCCATCGGAATAATCCTACAAGCAAAATTCAACCTCCCTAATAAGGATTGTGACTCCCGCAAACGAATCTTCGGCCCCACCGTCGCCGACCGCACCGCAGACCGCACATCAATTAATTTGTCCTCAGGTAACCTGCATTCCATCCGAACCGTATCCAGCACTATACCCAAAAAACATAACTCTGTAGTGGGGCCAACCGTTTTCTCAGCCGACAACGGCACCCCGAACTCTCTAAACACCAACTGCAATGAGGCCAACAGCAACCCACACACCCCGGAATCAGCCGGCCCCAAACAAAGGAAGTCATCCAAATAATGAATGAGCGACTGCCACCCCGCCACCTCCTTCACCACCCATTCTAAGAAGGAGCTAAACTTCTCAAAATACGCGCAAGAGATCAAACACCCCATCGGCAAACACCCGTCCACATAATACCCCCCCCCAAAAAAAAACATCCCAACAAGAGCAAACTATCCGGATGAACCGGTAACAAACGAAACGCGGCCTCAATGTCCGCCTTTGCTAACATCGCACCCGGCCCCAACTTCCTAACCCAACTAACCGCCGTATCAAAAGAGGTGTAAACAACCGAACACAATTCTGGATCGATCCGATCCCATCATTCACCGATGACCCCTTTGGGAAAGACAAATGGTGAATCAGCCGGAAAGCATTTGGCTCCTTCTTTGGAACCACCCCCAATGGCGAAACCACCAAGTTCCCCAAAGGTAACTCCACAAACGGCCCGTACATTCTCCCTAAACTCACCTCCTTAGCTAGCTTCTGAGACACCACTTCCGGGTGCATCAAAGCCAACCTCAAATTCTTACATCTCCCACTACCAAGATCCCCATGACCAGACGGAATCACAAACCCCTCCTCAAATCCCCTCCGCAACAGCTCCGCCCTCACCCTATCCGGGTACCTACTTAAATACGGCCCCATCGCGTCCACCCTGACCGGAGTCCGCCCCTTTTCCAACCGTCTCTCCCCCCCTTTGCCTATTCCCCCGGAAACACCTGCTGGCCCCGTGGCTCCCCCCACACACCGAACACTCGTGCTTAAACTTACATTTTTGACCGAACTTGCAACTCCCCTCATTGAACAAAAAGCACAAGCCCTTTGCCGAGGCAGCGGCAAAACCCGACTGCCCGCCCCCCCCCTCCCAACCTGCTCCGCACGAAAAGGCTGCCCCTGTCTACCAGCCCCCATCACCCTCATCCACAGCCCTATGTCTTTATGGTCCCACCGCATACTGGAGTGGACCGCCTTCATCTAAAGAAACTGTTCGTCATAACGCAACCACCCGTAACCTCCATAAACACGATAAGCTTCCCCTATCGCATCCATGTAGCAAAACAGAGGCGAACAACTTGCGCCTTCTCCCCGATCACACTCGCCAAAATACCAAACGCCTGAAGCCAATTGCTAAACGTACGAGGTATCAGTCTATACTGCTTCTTCTCCTCCTCCTCCTTCTTTCCCAAATCCTTCCTCACAACATCCAAATTAAAGCGCTCCAACGGGAGAAGGGAAAAGATATCCACGTACTCCCCCTTCCAAATTTGCTCCCTCACTTCCTGCTTCAAATGCGCCCCCAACGGGCCCTCAAAGCACACATACACCTCGCCCTTTGCCGCATCATCAACCCTCGGCCTATCTTCCTCACCACCTACCTGCGTCTGCACTGAAACCCCCCTCCCCCAACTCACCACCAACCCGGGGCCCACCCCCCCGGAAACCTGCTCAGATCCCCCAGCCACCGCTTCAACCTCGCTCCCCCTCCCTAAACCCCAAGCTTGCAAAGGCCCTGCCCCCCGTGACCTACACCAGCCAAACCGCACAGCAACCGCCCTAAACCACCAAATAAATCAGCCTGACCACCCCCGCTGGCCCCCAACCCCACACCTTGCAATAATGTAAACAGTGTCCCCAAGGTTGCCTCACCTGGCTGCCCGGGCGCTGTGAACCCCGCAGCCGTTGATCCGGATTCCCGCCGCTCCACTTCCGATCGCACCATCCTGGACCCTGCTTCCGGTAATCCTCCACTGTAGCCCGGCGACCCAGCACTTCCAGCGCTGGCCGCGTCTTGTTCAGCCCCTGCCATCTGCTCACCCGACTCCTCAATAAGACCAGCCGCCGGCTGTCCGTCATCAGTAAGGGGCCTGTGCACCCGCACCGCCTCCCGGTGCACAGCCCCGCAGCTCCTCACTCCACTTTCTCTCCCACGCCGAGCAGGCCTCCCCTCAGGCCCAAGAGGGGAGCCTGCAGTACCTGGTCCTGCACTCCCGCCGTCTGCAGCCGCACGCGATGAAGGGGGCCGCCCCCCTCCCTTCACTGAATCCCGCCGTGCATATGGATTCCTCCCGAGCCGTGAGGACTTAGGGAGGGGTTGAGCGTGTCCCCCACGGCCCGGAGGGTCCCTAGAGGGGCTCGGCGCTGGACTCTGGGGGTGTCCTCCTCAATCAGGCGCGCCGGCGGCCTAGCCCCCCGCGGCTGTCTTTCCTCTGACGGCGGGCAAACTGCACCCGCCGCCTCCCCCTGCAACAAGCCGGCTACCTGGTCTTCAAGCCAGCCTTGACCCCGGACCACCGCCGCTGCCCGAAGCCTCTCCAGGACTTCCTCGACACCCGACATGGTAAGGTTGGAGCTGAAGAGGATGCCGAGATGTCCGCTCTCCTGCTCCTCTTCTGCCGAAATGGCGCCAGTCCGTTGGCTCTGCCCCCTCTTGAAGCTCCACCCCCACCCAACTCCGCCCCCTCACTATCCTAACCCTTTCCAGCCTTCCTCGGCCCCGGAGCCCAAAACCCCTCATGCAGGCCTACCTCCAGCGTCCGGCCTTTCTGGTGCGGGATTGAAAATTGTAGAATATTTTTGCTGGAAAATACCTTCAATTTGACTCTCAGGAATTTTTAAGTTTAGAGTCACACAACAATTGGCATCCTAGGAAATTATCACACCCAGTCATATAAACCTGCAGAAGTACAGTATCAGCAAAGATTGTGCAGGAGATTAATTCAAGAATAGAGAGAATAAACAGATAATAGAGGGAATAAAGCAGTAATTAAAGGGGTATTCCAGTTACGTAAAGTTCCATAGGATCTAACTATTAGATTGCTGGGGTCCTATTGCTGGGTCCCCAATGATCATGAGAACAGGGACATTGTACTGTACCCCATGGAGCCCCCCAAAAAAAACAGAGCTGTCAATCAAACATATTCTGTTCAATTCATTTTTATAGGAATTCCGTAGATATCCAAGTATAGCACTCGGCTATCTCTTGAACTCCTATCATCAAAATAAATGGAGTGGCATGCCCAACCACTATGTTAATTTTAGGGGGCCCCATCGAGTACAGGGTCCCCATTCTCATGATTTTTGGGGATTCCAGCTGTAGGACCTGTGTCAGCCTGCAACACACTGAGAATATCATGGCGCCTGATCTTCCCTCACAAAGACTACAATCCCCACAATCCCAAGCTTTCCTGTTGTGAGTGTTGGTGTTTACTGATTGGCTGCCTGATATACAGTCCGGCCACGCCCCCTACACTCAGTAATCACCAGTACACTAACATGCCCTTTGTTTGACAAGACATTTAGATAGAGAATTGATAGCAACACACTGAGCATGCTCGAACTACAGGTCGATGCTGTGGTAATTTAAGAGGAATCACAGTGGGTAGCAGAGGAAGAAAACTACTTTTATAACCACTGAACAGTAAATCTGTGAAATTTACATTATATTAGGTAATTATTGATGATGGATTAGTCTAAAACATAAGTTATATTTCTGGTAACCGGGATACCCCTTTAAAAACACAAAAATATATAAAGTTTGTATTGGTGTAGTTATACTGAACTGCAAAATAGTGTTGATCGAGCACCGTAGTGCTCGGTGGCTCCGGCCGAACACATCGGGAATTTCGACCGAGCACCCGAGTATAATGGAAGTCAATAGGAGAACCCGAGCATTAAACCTCTGAAATTCTGAAGAGGGGACGGTGTCTGGTTCATAGGAAAATGTCAGAAATTGATGAAAACACCACAGGAATGGTTCTGGAAAAGTATGGGGAGGATGTCTGGATGCATCTTGTACTCGCAGGTCACTGCTGGGAACGATGTTGTCCGAATAGAAAGCCACTTTTACAGACTGACAATAATCCGCACAAAACCGAAGGGAAAATTTTTTTTTCAAGGAAAAATTGATAGGAAACATTCTTTCCTGTATATTTACTTGTATATAAAGTGCAAGTGCTGCCAAAAATTACAAGATGATACCTTCCGATACAACCTGTATATCACATAAAGGAGGGCCTCATTCACATTGTGGTACAATTGTTTATGTAGGGGGACTCCTACACTCATAAAGCCTATATAAGTGAAAGGGCTTCCAAAAATGATAAGGAACCAGCACTCCAATACACCCTTTGTTACACATAAAGGAGGGCATCATACACAGCCTTGAAAAATTATGATTGATGGCCTGCTGGTGACCTTAAAAAAACATTTGGAGCAAGGGCCTGCTGCTGATATGACCATCTAAAACATTAAGGGCAAGGGCCTACTGCCACTTTGGTGACTCTAGATCAGCGGTCCCCAACCACCGGGCTGCGGCCCAGGACCGGGCCCAGGAAGATTGTTTGCTGGGCCGCGGCAATTAGGGTGGCCAGATGTCTGGTTTTTAGACTCTTGGTCCTCCGTCCGGCACAAGGCGAGGACGGCCGGCCAGAAGTCCTCCTTTATTGGCGGGTACGGGCTCTTTAAGTATCCCCAACCAATTAGCAGGCCTACCTGTCACATCTGGATCACAATAACTCACACAGCGCATTGACGTCACACTCACAAGTCCAGCGCTGCCTGCATCGCGTGCGCCAGTCAATTTTGGTTTGTGCAGGCGCGGGAACACAAGTCGGGAACACACTCTGAGGAGCTCTAGTGCGCAGAGTGCGGACGTCCGTCCGAGGTACTCTTACTGTCTGGTCATCTGTGAAGGGGGACTGTGCAGAAAGGGGGGGAATAACTACAGTGCAGGGGGGACTACTGCTGAAAGAGGGGAATAACTACAGTGAAGGGGGGACTATTGATGAAAGGGGGAAATAACTACTGTGATGGGGGACTGCTGCTTAAAGGGGGGAATAACATCTATGAAGGGGGACTGCTGCTGAAAGGGGGAATAACTACTGTGAATGGGTGGCTGGCTGCTGAAAGGGGTTAATAACTACTGTGAAGTGGGGGCTGCTGAAAGAGGGAAATAAATACTGTGAATGGGGGATGCACCTTGTGTTTTGTTATGCGCGTGAATCAGTCAGCAGCGACCAGCACCCCCTAAGCCTGTGAGCTGACCCTGTAAAACATTATATGCGAAGGGCATATATGCGAGGGCATTATACTGTATGTGACGAATAAGCCTGTTGATTTGATGGAAGAAATGGAGGAGGATGAGAAAAGGAAGATTGAACCATATACCTATACCCTTGTTTGTGGTGGAAGGGGTGCATGGGCAAACAGTGTATTGAGTACATTATAAACAACACATTTAAAGTGTTGTTATGTTTAGCCGCTATCCTCTGGTGGAGTCAAGAAGTCATGGTCAATCCAGGCTTTGTTTATTTTTATAGTTGACAGGGGAATACACTTATCTGTAATAACGCCACCAGCAGCACTAAATACACGCTCAAACAAAACGCTGGCTGCAGGGCAGACCAGCACCTCCAAGACGTAGAGCGCCTGTCACGGCTGTATGTGAGCAACAATAGTATACACAGTAAAAGAGCTACTGACCGGACCCAAACTAGGGAGGATAAAGGGTGACCCCTGTCCGACCCTCAAAGCTCTCCCTATGCTGCTAAAGCACATGCCCGGATCCAAATGGCGGAACGAGGCATGCCCACGTGCCTAAGACTGATGACCACTGTAACCCCTACAATAGTGGAAGGGGCACGGCCACCGGTGCCTTACTCAGTATATGGAGGGAACCGTGGCCACCTCAGATCCAGTCAGAAAATAATCAGGTACACAACAATGTCTGTACACTTAGCTGAAGGTGTTGCAGCCGCAGAGAAGACGGATCCAAGTACAGCTGACAATATCCGGAGTGCTTGCTGCAGCAGAACACAGGTCCAGTGAACTTATAGCTACAAGTGAAGATACTAAAGCAAGAGCTACAACTGAAATGAGAACTATAATCCACGCCCTACAATAGGAGGAGGGGTGATATAAAGAGAGGGAAATCAAACGCATGAGGAACAGCTGGGAGGAAGGAAACCAAAAGTAAACAGAGCAGTGAGAACTCCTCCCAGCTCTAGTAGTGACATCATCACAGGGGTGGAGAAACAGAGCTGTGAGAACGTCCCAAAGCTCTGGTAGTGACAGTACCCCCCCTTCTACGGGTGGACTCCGGACACCCAGGACCCACCTTCTCTGGATGAGCCCTATGAAATGCCCTGATGAGGCGAGTGGCTTTAATGTCCGACACCGGAACCCACATCCTCTCCTCAGGACCATAACCCTTCCAATGAACGAGGTACTGAAGAGAACCGTGGACAATGCGAGAGTCCACGATTCTGGAAACCTCAAACTCCAGATTGCCATCAACCAAAATCGGAGGATTAGGCAAAGAGGAGGGTACCGTGGGCTGGACATATGGTTTTAAGAGAGATCTGTGAAATACATTATGTATCTTCCAAACCCGTGGAAGATCAAGACGGAAGGCAACAGGATTGATGACTGACAAGATTTTATAAGGCCCAATAAACTTGGGACCCAATTTCCAGGAGGGAACCTTCAGTTTAATGTTTCTTGTAGACAACCACACCAGATCACCCACATTCAGGTCCGGACCAGGCACACGTCTCTTATCAGCCACACGCCTATACCTCTCACTCATCTTTTTAAGATTACTCTGAATTTTTTGCCAAATGGTAGACAAAGACGAGGAAAATCTCTCCTCCTCAGGTAAACCAGAAAGAGCCCCTCCCGAGAATGTCCCAAACTGCGGATGGAACCCATATGCACCAAAGAATGGTGACTTATCAGAAGATTCCTGACGACGGTTGTTCAGAGCAAACTCAGCAAGAGGGAGAAATGAACACCAATCCTCCTAATTCTCTGCCACAAAACAGCGCAAATATGTCTCCAGATTCTGATTGAGGCGCTCAGTCTGACCATTCGACTGCGGGTGAAAAGCAGAAGAGAAGGACAGCCGAACCCCCAGGCGAGAACAGAAAGCCTTCCAGAACCTGGACACAAACTGCGTGCCTCTATCGGAAACAATATCAGAGGGAATGCCGTGCAATTTAACAATATGGTCGACAAAAGCTTGCGCCAACATTTTAGCATTGGGTAAACCAGGGAAAGGTACGAAATGAGCCATCTTGCTAAAACGGTCCACCACCACCAGGATCACCGACTTCCCCGAGGAACGAGGAAGATCCGCGATAAAGTCCATGGACAGGTGTGTCCAAGGACGGGAAGGTATGGGTAACGGGAGAAGGGAACCTGAAGGCCGTGAACGAGGGACCTTAGCGCGAGCGCACGTCTCACAAGCAGCCACAAAACCCTCCACCGACTTACGAAGAGCCGGCCACCAAAATCTCCGAGCAATGAGATCTACCGTGGCTCTACTCCCGGGGTGACCAGCAAGAACCGTATCATGATGCTCCTTAAAGAGTTTGTGACGTAGCTCAGGAGGCACGAACAACTTCCCAGAAGGACAACGGGCAGGTGTCTCAGTCTGGGCAGCCTGGACCTCAGCCTCCAAATCGGAATATAGAGCAGAAACAACTACCCCCGCCAAAATGGGACCCGGGTCCTCAGAGTTTCCTCCTCCCGGAAAACAGCGAGAGAGAGCATCAGCCTTCATATTTTTTATCCCAGGTCGGAATGTAACAACAAAATTGAATCTGGAGAAGAACAGAGACCATCTGGCCTGTCTCGGATTCATACGCCTGGCCGACTCCAAGTATGCCAGATTCTTATGGTCGGTAAAAACGGTGATAGGGTGCCTGGCCCCCTCCAACCAATGGCGCCATTCCTCGAAAGCCAACTTGATGGCCAACAACTCCCTATCTCCCACATCATAGTTTCTCTCTGCCGGGGAGAGTTTTTTAGAGAAAAAGGCACAGGGTCGCCATTTGGCAGGAGAAGGGCCCTGGGACAAAACCGCACCCACACCCACCTCGGAAGCATCCACCTCAACAATAAAAGGTAAGGAAACATCGGGATGCACCAAGACGGGAGCAGACGCAAAACTCTCTTTAATCTTAGAAAAGGCTGCAAGCGCCTCCTCCGACCAAGAGGAAAAATCCGCCCCCTTTTTTGTCATGTCAGTGAGGGGTTTGACAACAGAGGAATAATTCAAAATGAACTTTCTGTAATAGTTTGCAAAACCCAGAAAGCGCATCAATGCCTTCTGATTCTCAGGAAGCTCCCACTCAAGTACAGCACGGACCTTCTCCGGATCCATGCGAAAACCAGAAGCAGAGAGGAGAAAACCCAGAAATTGTATCTCCGATACCATAAAAAGACATTTCTCCAGCTTGGCGTACAATTTATTTTCCCGCAGAATCTGCAGAACCTGAAAAAGATGATCCTGATGGGTCTGAACATCAGGGGAAAAAATCAAAATATCATCAAGATACACCAATGCAAATTTCCCCATTAAATGGTAGAAAATACTATTAACAAAATGCTGAAAGACGGCCGGAGCATTCATCAGGCCGAAAGGCATAACGAGATTCTCGAAATGCCCGTTAGGGGTATTAACCCCTTAAGGACATAGGACGTACTGGTACGCCCTATTTCCCGAGTCCTTAAGGACACAAGACGTACCGGTACGTCCTGACTTAAAATCGGAATTCCGGCGCCGCGGGGGTTAATCGGAACGGGATGCCGGCTGAAATCATTCAGCCGGCATCCCGTAACAATGCAAGGGGGGGTCATTTGACCCCCCCGTACCGGCGATCGCAGCAAACCGCAGGTCAATTCAGACCTGCGGTTTGCTGCGCTTTTTGCAGTTTCTGATCCACGCGGGCCCTGACCGCGGGGATCAGAAACTTGAGAGTGCATAAAATCAATATTTTTCACCCCCCCCCCCTGCACCCCTGCACGATTTGATGCCGGCGGGTGGTGCGGGGGGGGGTGTCGCAGGCGGTGGGGGCGTTGCGGGAGGCGGGCGGTGCGGCAGGCGGGATCGCGATCCCCCGCCCGCCTCCCCATGAACGATCGTTGGCTTCTAGTGGTTATACCAGGGTGCCAGCACATTGCTGGCACCCTGGTATAAACGGCTGACATCTGTGCAGATGTCAGCCGTTTAACCCTTTCCATACCGCGGTCCGCTGTATATAAAAAGTTAACTGTCATCGGTCAGGGAGCTCCCTCCCTCTCCATCGGGGGGCTGCTGTGCCTTTGCAGCCCCCCGATGGAGAGGGAGAGAGCCCCCAGAGAGCCCCCTCAGCCCTGTGCTTACCCTTCCCCGTCTGCGAAGTTGTGGCAGACGGGGAAGGTTCCCATGGCAACAGGACGCCTGCTCAGGCGTCCTGCTGTCCATGGTGCTGAACAGATCTGTGCTAAAAGCAGAGATCTGTTCAGACAAAGTGTAAGTAAAATACAGTGCAGAGCCCTATATATGGTTCTGTACTGTATTATACATACATCAGACCCACTGGATCTTCAAGAACCAAGTGGGTCTGGGTCAAAAAAATGTAAAAAAAAGTGAAAAAAGTTAAGATAAAAAAAAAAAAACATTTATCACTGAATAAAAATTAAAAAAATAAAATAAAGTACACATATTAGGTATCGTCGCGTCCGTAACGACCTGATCTATAAAACGGTCATGTTACTTTCCCCGCATGGTGAACGCCATAAAAATAAAAAAATAAAAACTATGAGAAAATTGAAATTTTGCCCACCTTACTTCCCAAAAAAGGTAATAAAAGTGATCAAAAAAGTCGCATGTATGCCAAAATAGTACTAATCAAACCGTCATCTCATCCCGCAAAAAATGAGACCCTACTCAAGATAATCGCCCAAAAACTGAAAAAACTATGGCTCTTAGACTATGGAAACACTAAAACATGATTTTTTTTGTTTCAAAAATGAAATCATTGTGTAAAACTTACATAAATAAAAATAAAGTATACATATTAGGTATCACCGCGTCCGTATCGACCGGCTCTATAAAAATATCACATGACCTAACCCCTCAGATGACCACCGTAAAAAAAAAAAAAAAAAACGGTGTAAAAAAAGCTATTTTTTGCCATCTTACGTCACAAAAAGTGTAATAGCAAGCGATCAAAAAGTCATATGCACCCCAAAATAGTGCCAATCAAACCGTCATCTCATCCCACAAAAAATGAGACCCTACTCAAGATAATCGCCCAAAAACTGAAAAAACTATGGCTCTTAGACTATGGAGACACTAAAACATTTTTTTGGTTTTAAAAATGAAGTTATTGTATAAAACTTACATAAATAAAAAAAATTGTATACATATTAGGTATCGCTGCGTCCGTGACAACCTGCTCTATAAAATTACCACATGATCTAACCTGTCAGATGAATGTTGTAAATAACAAAAAAAAAAACGTGCCAAAAAAGCTATTTCTTGTTACCTTGCCGCACAAAAAGTGTAATATAGAGCAACCAAAAATCATATGTACCCTAAACTAGTACCAACAAAACTGCCACCCTATCCCTTAGTTTCTAAAATGGGGTCACTGTTTTGGAGTTTCTACTCTGGGGGAGCATCAGGGGGGCTTCAAATGGGACATGGTGTAAAAAAAAACAGTCCAGCAAAACCTGCCTTCCAAAAACCGTATGGCATTCCTTTCCTTCTGCGCCCTGCCGTGTGCCCGTACAGCTGTTTACGACCACATATGGGGTGTTTCTGTAAACTACAGAATCAGGGCCATAAATATTGAGTTTTGTTTGGCTGTTAACCCTAGCTTTGTAACTGGAAAAAAAATATTAAAATGGAAAATCTGCCAAAAATGTGAAATTTTGAAATTGTGTCTCTATTTTCCATTAAATCTTGTGCAACACCTAAAGGGTTAACAAAGTTTGTAAAATCAGTTTTGAATACCTTGAGGGGTGTAGTTTCTTAGATGGGGTCACTTTTATGGAGTTTCTACTCTAGGGGTGCATCAGGGGGGCTTCAAATGGGACATGGTGTCAAAAAAACAGTCCAGCAAAACCTGCCTTCCAAAAACCAAACGGCGCACCTTTCACTCTACGCCCCACTGTGTGGCTGTACAGTAGTTTACGGCCACATATGGGGTGTTTCTGTGAACAGCAGAGTCAGGGCAATAAAGATACAGTCTTGTTTGGCTGTTAACCCTTGCTTTGTTAGTGGAAAAAATCGGTTAAAATTGAAAATTAGGCAAAAAAATGAAATTCTCAAATTTCATCTCCATTTGCCAATAACTCTTGTGCAACACCTAAAGGGTTAACAACATATGTAAAATCAGTTTTGAATACCTTGAGGGGTGTAGTTTCTTAGATGGGGTCACTTTTAGGGAGTTTCTCCTCTAGGGGTGCATCAGGGGGCTTCAAATGGGACATGGTGTAAATAAACCAGTCCATAAAAATCAGCCTTCCAAAAACCATACGGCGCACCTTTCACTCTACGCCCCGCTGTGTGGCCGTACAGTAGTTTACGGCCACATATTGGGTGTTTCTGTAAACGGCAGAGTCAGGGCAATAAAGATACAGTCTTGTTTGGCTGTTAACCCTTGCTTTGATGGGTTAAATGGGTTAAAATGAAAAATTAGACAAAAAAATGAAATTCTCAAATTTCCTCCCCATTTGCCAATAACTCTTGTGCAACACCTAAAGGGTTAACAATGTATGCAAAATCAGTTTTGAATACCTTGAGGGGTGTAGTTTCTTAGATCGGGTCATTTTTGGGTGGTTTCTATTATGTAAGCCTCGCAAAGTGACTTCAGACCTGAACTGGTCCCTAAAAATTGAGTTTTTGTAAATTTCTGAAAAATTTCAAGATTTGCTTCTAAACTTCTAAGCCTTATAACTTCCCCAAAAAATAAAATATCATTCCCAAAACAATTCAAACATGAAGTAGACATATGGGGAATGTAAAGTCATCACAATTTTTTGGGGTATTACTATGTATTACAGAAGTAGAGAAACTGAAACTTTGAAATTTGCAAATTTTTCCAAATTTTTGTAAATTAGGTATTTTTTTTATTTTTTTTAACTTCATTTTACCAGTGTCATGAAGTACAATATGTGACGAAAAAACAATCTCAGAATGGCCTGGATAAGTCAAAGCGTTTTAAAGTTATTAGCACTAAAAGTGACACTGGTCAGATTTCCAAAAAATGGCCTGGTCCTTAAGGTGAAAATGAGCCCGGTCCTTAAGGGGTTAAAGGCCGTTTTCCATTCATCCCCCTCTCTGACCCTGACCAGGTTGTACGCGCCTCTCAAATCCAATTTGGAAAACACCTTGGCCCCAACAATTTGGTTGAAGAGGTCCGGGATCAGAGGAAGGGGATAGGGATCGCGAATCGTGATACGGTTCAGCTCCCTAAAATCTAGGCAAGGTCTCAGAGAGCCATCTTTTTTTTTAACAAAAAAAAAACCCGCGGCCACAGGTGACTTTGAGGGACGAATATGCCCCTTCTCGAGACTCTCGGAGATATAAGTTCGCATTGCGATTCTTTCTGGTTGTGAGAGATTGTAGAGGCGTGCTTTTGGCAGCTTGGCGCCGGGAATGAGGTTAATGGGACAGTCAAACTCCCGGTGAGGAGGTAGCTCCTGAACACCGCTCTCGGAAAACACGTCCGAGAAATCAGAGAGAAATGATGGCACAGTTTTAGTAGACACCTCTGCAAAAGTCGCTGTGAGACAATTCTCTCTACAAAAGTCACTCCACTCATTTATTTGCCTTCCTTGCCAATCAATAGTGGGGTTATGTCTAGTGAGCCAGGGTAACCCCAAAACTAGAGGAGAAGGCAATCCGTTAAGGACAAAACAAGATATATCCTCCACATGAGTGTCACCTACAGCTAGCCGGATATTGTGAACAATGCCCTTCAGAGATCTCTGTGAGAGTGGAGCAGAGTCAATAGCAAAAACAGGTATATCCTTTTCTAATGTGCAAACCTGAAAACCATGCATGGCTACAAATTGAGTGTCAATAAGATTGACGGCCGCTCCACTATCGACAAAAATCTCACAAGAAATGACTTTGCTCTCTAGCGCCACCCTGGCAGACAGGAGAAAATGGGAACTGCAGGTCAGAGGAAAAGCATCAATTCCTACATCAACTTTGCCCAAAGTAGCAGATGAAGCAGAATTTGATGATTTACCTTTTGAGGTTTTTCTCTTATTATCGCTCTTAGTACAGTTCAAGAATCTCCTAGACGGACAAACATTTGCCAAATGACCTATGCCCCCACAACAAAAACACACCATACTCTGAGGACTAAATCCTCTTTTATCAGGGGCAAGTCGACCTAGCTGCATGGGCTCCTCCTCAGAGGGGAGCGAGACAGGATGAGGCCCCTGCACACTGAATGAGTCCGCACCACTGCCCCTAGACTGACAATGGCTGGACAGAGAGGTCTCGTTTCTTTCTCTTAGACGCCTGTCATGGCGTACCGCCAATGACATGGCAGACTCTAAGGACGTTGGTCTCTCATGGAAAGCAAACACATCTTTCAATCTCTCTGAGAGACCATGACAGAACTGACTCCGGAGTGCAGCATCATTCCAACCCGAATCAGCTGCCCATCTCCGAAATTCAGAACAATAAAGCTCCGCAGACAGTTTGTTCTGGCATAAAACACGTAAGTTAGATTCGGCCAGAGCAACACGATCCGGGTCATCATAAATCTGCCCCAAGGCCACAAAAAATCTTTCCACGGATCGAAGGGAGGGATCCCCTGATGGCAGCGAAAAAGCCCAAGTCTGAGCATTACCCCTGAGCAGGGAGATGACAATCCTCACCCTCTGCTCCTGATTACCAGAGGAGTGGGGACACAAGCAAAAATGGAGTTTGCATGCCTCTCTGAAGCGAACAAAATTCTCACTTCCCCCGGAGAACGTTTCCGGAAGTGAGACCTTTGGCTCGCAACAGACTCCATGAGCCGGAGCAGAGCCCAATGCTTGAAGCTGAGTCATAGATTGACGGAGATCCGCTACTTCCAAAGAAAGACCCTGCATGCGGTCAACCAGGCCAGAAAGCGGATCCATGTCAAAAAAGGACGGTTTTGGTGGATTATAATGTCACGGCTGTATGTGAGCAACAATAGTATACACAGTAAAAGAGCTACTGACCGGACCCAAACTAGGGAGGATAAAGGGTGACCCCTGTCCGACCCTCAAAGCTCTCCCTATGCTGCTAAAGCACATGCCCGGATCCAAATGGCGGAACGAGGCATGCCCACGTGCCTAAGACTGATGACCACTGTAACCCCTACAATAGTGGAAGGGGCACGGCCACCGGTGCCCTACTCAGTATATGGAGGGAACCGTGGCCACCTCAGATCCAGTCAGAAAATAATCAGGTACACAACAATGTCTGTACACTTAGCTGAAGGTGTTGCAGCCGCAGAGAAGACGGATCCAAGGACAGCTGGCAATATCCGGAGTGCTTGCTGCAGCAGAACACAGGTCCAGTGAACTTATAGCTACAAGTGAAGATACTAAAGCAAAAGCTACAACTGAAATGAGAACTATAATCCACGCCCTACAATAGGAGGAGGGGTGATATAAAGAGAGGGAAATCAAACGCATGAGGAACAGCTGGGAGGAAGGAAACCAAAAGTAAACAGAGCAGTGAGAACTCCTCCAGCTCTAGTAGTGACATCATCACAGGGGTGGAGAAACAGAGCTGTGAGAACGTCCCAAAGCTCTGGTAGTGACAGCGCCAGTTCGTGCCACGTGTCCAGCTTGGAACCCCAGTAGTTGTAAGGCACTGAGGGATCATTGAGGATGCTGACATAGTCTTCTATGTACTCCTTCACCATCTTCAAAAATGTTTCCCTCTTTGTGAAACTAGGCCACGCATCAGGGTGAGGGTGCTGGCGGGGTGTCATGAAACTGTCCCAGGCTTTGGAGAGTATTGCCGTGCCTCTGTTGGAACTGCTGTGTGTTCCCCTTGTCTCCCATCCTCGGTTGTGCAAGGAAATAAGGGGTCTGCCGCCAGCATTGTCAGATGGAAATATTTGGAGCAATTTTTCAACAAGGATCTTCTGGTATTGCACCGTTTTGCTCATCCTCTCCACCAGAGGAATGAGAGATGAGAAGTTCTCTTTGTAGCGGGGGTTGAGAAGAGTGAACAACCGATAATCGGTGTTGTCTAAAATTGGTATAACGAGCGGGTCGCGAGAAAGGCAGCCTAACATAAAGTCAGCCATGTGTGCCAGAGTAAGAATAGGCAAGACTTTACTGTCGTCATCAGGAGGATCATTCTCAATCTCCTCATCCTCTTCTGCCCACCCAGGCAGAACAGATGGAATTAAACTTCCATGGGTACTACCCTCTGTAGTGGAGGCAACTGTCTCCTGCTCCTCCTCCTCCTCTTCATTGTCCAATTCGCACTGAGAAGATGAACTGAGGGTGGTCTGGCTATCACCCTGTGTAATGTCTTCCCCCATTTCCACCTCTTCCACATGCAAAGCGTTGTCCTTAATTGTAAGCAGCGAGCTTTTGAGTAGACACAGAAGTGGGATGGTTACCCTGGTACGCTGATATTAGCGTTATCGCTGCTCACCATCTGTGTTTATTCCTCAAAGTTTCTTAAAACCTCACAGAGGTCAGACATCCTTGCCCACTCCTCGCTTGTGAATAGCGGAAGCTGACTGGAAAGGCGATGACCATGTTGCAGCTGGTATTCCACTACTGCTCTCTACTGCTCACAAAGCCTGGCCAACATGTGGAACGTGGAGTTCCAGCGCGTGCTCATGTTGCACAACAGCCAGTGAGCTGGCAATTTCAAGCGCTGCTGCAGCGTTGACAGACCGGCTGAAGCTGTCGATGACTTGCGGAAATGTGCACACACGCAGCGCACCTTCACCAGTAGCTTAGGCAAATTGGGGTAGGTTTTGAGAAACCGCTGAACCACAAGGTTGAAAACATGGGATAGGCATTGGAAGTGTCTGAGCTTATCGAGCTCCAAAGCCGCCACCAAGTTACGGCCATTATCAGACTCAACCATGCCTGGTTCTAAGTTGAGTGGGGAGTGCCACAGCTCAGTCTGGTCTCTTATCCCCTGCCACAGCTCTGTGGCGGTGTTCTGTTTGTCCCCTAAGAATATCAGCTTTAGCACGGCCTGTTGCAGCTTCCCCACTGCAGTGCTACACTGCTTCCAGCTACAAACTGATGACTGACTGGTGCTGCGCGTGGATAATTCGGAGGTGGAAGTGGAGGAGGAGAAGTGGGGGTTGGAGCCACTAACGTAGGTGCTGGCAGAAACCTGACAATGTAGGGCCCGCAATCCTTGGTGTAGGTAGCACCTGTGCCATCCCAGGGTATGACTCGCTCCCGGCCTCCACAACATTCACCCAGTGTGAGTAAGGGAAATGTAGCATCCCTGGCTGAATGCACTTGTCCATGTGTCCGTGGTTAGGTGGACCTTTCCAGTAACTGCGTTAGTCAGGGCACGTGTGATGTTACGGGACACATGTTGATGTAAGGCGGGCACGGCACACTGTGAAAAGTAGAGGCGGCTGGTGACTGAGAAATGAAAGACGGCCACCGACATCAGGCTGCGAAAGGCCTCAGTGTCCACAATCCTAAATGGCAACATTTCCAGGGCCAGTAATTTGGAAAGCTGCGCATTTAGTGCTATGGCTTGTGGGTGGGTAGCTGTGATTTTCGCTTGCGTTTAAATGCCTGGGGTAAGGACATTTGTACGCTGCACTGGATGTGGTCACTGATGGTGCTTGCGAAGGTCCAGGTGCAGGCGGGATGCATCCGGGTTTGCGCCTTCGATAGTGGATTGGCCAGCATATAACACAGGGGGAGAGGAGGCAGTGGTGTGACCCGCAGACACAGATTGTGGACCCAGGCATTCATCCCACTTACTACGGTGCTTGGATGCCATTTGGCGGATAATGCTTGTGGTGGTGAGGTTGCTAGTGATCACGTCCCAGCTCATTTTTGTATGGCACAGGTTGCAAACTACTATTCTTTTGTCGTCCGCACTTTCCTCAAAAAAGCGCCATACTGCGGAACATCTACCCCTTGGCAAGGGAGATTTCCACAAGGGGTTGCTCTATGGAACATTTGCGGACCTGTGTGGTGTGGCCTGCCTTCTCCCTTTTGCCACCCCACTGCCTTATCCAGCCTGTTGCAGTGATGCAGATCCCTCCCCATCTGTAATTCTGTCCTCACTCGGCTTTCCAACTTATTCGGTTTAGTCAGTGTCCTCATCATCCACCACCTCCTCTTCCACTTCCTCACTCTAATCATCCTCCTGATTTGTTGACCTAACCACAACCTCAGTGATTGACAACTGTGTTTCATCCTCTTCATCAACCTCTTGAGACAGTATTTGCGGTTAACTCATTGGCAACTGTGTCTCATCATCATCCACTAATTACCGTTCCCCACCGTCATGTTCTTATGACTGTGGATGTTCCAGTGTTTGGGAATCAAGGCAAAAGATCCCATGTCCCTCTTCAAGCGTGCTTGGCGAGAGGGCCAAATCAAATAATGGCGATGAAAAGAGGTCCTTGGAATATCCAAGTGTGGGATCAATTGTTTGGCCAGACTGTAAATGGTGGGAGAAAGGAGGATCAGGGTGAGCATTGTGCTGACCAGACTCCTGGCTACTTAGACTGGACTTGGTGGAAGACAGGGTGGTGCTTAACTGACTGGAAGCATTATTTTCTGCAATCTAACCGATCACCTGGTCGCACTGGTCTGACGTCAAGAGTGGTGTCCTGCGCCGCCCTAAAAACTGGGAAATGAAGCTAGGTATCTTGGATGATTGTTTTTCTTGTGCTCTGGCAGCAGACACTGTTTTTCCGCGTACAGGGCCACCATCAGCATCACGGCCACTTCCCCATCTCTTACTGCTCGCCTTCTTCATTTTAAATGTGATATATGATTGACAGTATGTCACACGTACAGTAGCTTAGGATTTGGAAGTGTACTGGATGTCAATGATATTTTAGGGATGCGCACACTTTAAACAGGAGATGTAGAAACATAGAATGTGTCGGCAAATAAGAACCATTTGGCCCATCTAGTCTGCCCAATATACTGAATACTATGGATAGCCCCTGGCCCTATCTTATATGAAGGATGGCCTTATGCCTATCCCATGCATGCTTAAACTCCTTCACTGTATTTGCAGCTACCACTTCTGCAGGAAGGCTATTCCATGCATCCACTACTCTCTCAGTAAAGTAATACTTCCTGATATTACATTTAAACCTTTGCCCCTCTAATTTAAAACTATGTCCTCTTGTAGCAGTTTTTCTTCTTTTAAATATTCTCTCCTCTTTTACCTTGTTGATTCCCTTTATGTATTTAAAAGTTTATATCATATCCCCTCTGTCTCATCTTTCTTCCAAGCTATACATGTTAAGGTCCTTTAATCTTTCCTGGTAAGTTTTATCCTGCAATCCATGTACCAGTTTAGTAGCTCTTTGTCACTAACAGAGCTTTGAGACGTTCTCACAGTTCTGTTTCTCCACCCCTGTGATGATGTCACTACCAGAGCTTGGAGGAGTTCTCACTGCTCTGTTTCTCCGCCCCTGGGATGAGGTCATTACTTTCTGTTTCCTTCCTTCCAGCTGTTCCTCCTATGTTTGATTTCTCTGTCTTTAAATCACCCCTCCTCCTTTTGTAGAGTGTGGATTATATTTCTCATTTGAGTTGTAGCTCTTGCTTGAGTATCTTCACTTGTATGCTATCTTTTCACTGGACCTTTGTTCTGCTGCAGCAAGTACTCTGGATATTGCCACCTGTCTTTGGATCCGTCTTCTCTGCTGCCGCAGCACCTTCAGCTAAGTGTGCAGACATTGTAGTGTATCTGTTTGTTTTCTGACCGGATCCGAGGCGACCACGGTTCCCTCCATATACTGAGCAGGGCACCGGTGGCCGTGCCCCTTCCACTATTGTAGGGGTTACAGTGGTCATCAGTCTTAGGTACGCGGGCATGCCTCGTTCCACCATTAGGATCCGGGTATGAGCTTTAGCAGCATAGGGAAAGCTTTGAGGGTCTGACAGGGGTCACCCTTTATCCTCCCTAGTTTGGGTCCGGTCAGTGGCTCTATTTTCTGTGTATGCTCTAGTTGCTCACTTACAGCCGTGACACTCTTCTCTGAAAGAGAAGGCGCGCATAATTTAACTGTCCGCAGCGGACACCGTCTACGGAAAAACTGCACTGGATGTCACTTATATTTTAGGGATGCGCACACTTTAAACAGGAGATGTGGCGCAGATAATGTAACTGTCCGCAGGGATGCGCACACTTTAAACAGAGGATGTGGCTGTCACGATCAGTGTGGGGGGTAAACTCCACACTGAACACAGGAGGGAAGGGGAACAGTAACTGGGCCTGGAAACTAGGGAAGAAACAGGTCACCTTCTACACAACCCTAATCTGGGCCCTGACTACCTATCAATATGAATAGACCTTGAAGGTAGGAATATTCATAAGCAGTATACCTAGGCCCTGATTTCCCTATAAGGCCCTGGGATAAGTATAGGACCAGAGACAACCCATTTCTCCCCTGATGGACAAATGACACTTAACTTCTGTAGAGATGGAAGAACAGGAACTTCAGAGAGGATCTCACACAAGCTCAGCCAAACACAAATAAAGCTATCAACTGCATAGTCAGAAGGGTGGGGTGAGACTATAAAGGGTAGAAGTGATGACCACTGAGCAACAGCTGTGAAAAGGGAAGTGGTAATTAACCCTATAAACACTGAATCAAGAGAAATCAAGAAGGCTGTTAGATTCCTCCACGCTTAGCCAATCTCCTTGATCTCCGGACATCAGTCACCTGACAGACCGTGACAGTGGAGTGCACTGGATGTCACTGATATTTTAGGGATGCGCACACTTTAAACAGTAGATGTGGCACAGATAATTTAACTGTCTGCAGTGGACACCGTCTACGAAAAAACTTCACTGGATGTCACAGATATTTTAGGGATGCGCACACTTTAAACAGGAGATGTGGCGCGGATAACAACTGTCCGCAGCGGACACCGTCTACAGAAAAGGTGCACTGGATGTAACTGATATTTTAGGGATGCACACAATTTACATAGGAGTTGTGGCGCAAATAATTTAACTGTCCGCAGCAGCCTATTACACTGTATTTTGCGCAGGATACGCTAAAAATATATATTACACTCCCTACACTGTCTTTCCCTTCCTATGCACAGCTCTCGCTAACACTGAGCAATTTAGCGCATGTTGCGCTACAAACATATATTGCTGCTGTCACACACAATAGTCCTTACAAGGACTTTTGGGTACATGAAACATTTTTGTAGAAAATCGTTATTCAATTACACTACCTACACTCTCTTTCCCTTCCTATGCTCAGCTCTTCCGGACTTAGAATGAGCTGAACACGCATCATCGGGTGCTATATAGCACCCGATGACGCGTTCCGGCCAGCCAATCACTGTAATGCCAGTAGCCAACATGGCTACTGGCATTACAGTGAGGGAAGTACTTACCTGCATGTTTATTGGCTGCTTAGCAGTCGCGAAACGTGCGGGGAGGAGACTCGAGCATTGCGCTCGACGTGCCCACAAGGTGGAACTCCACCTTGCACATGCTGGCCAGACTGTGCAAGCAGCAGCAGGCGATAGTGGAGTTTCAGCTGCAGCACGCACGGGTGAGTCGCTCTGCGGAACAGCACCACTTCACCACCAATAACTGGGCCT
Source organism: Bufo bufo (assembly GCF_905171765.1). Classification (NCBI taxonomy): domain Eukaryota; kingdom Metazoa; phylum Chordata; class Amphibia; order Anura; family Bufonidae; genus Bufo; species Bufo bufo. The sequence goes on along the minus strand of NC_053390.1, from coordinate 174,311,349 downwards.
CCATGCGAGACCTGTGTTCCTTGTTGCGCTGTTTCGAGTACTCCACCAACATAGCCAGTGCCGATAACGCCGCTCTTAGCTTTACTATCCCACTTCTATGCCTCCTTGAAAAAACGCTGCTACCGATGATGGAAGAGGATGTGGCACAGGAGGATGATGAGGAAGAGGGATCATTTCGTAGGGTTTCCGGCCAGTCATTCACAAGTGGCTCCAAGGGTGGGTTACTGCACCCACAAACGCCAGGTACACAATTGTCCTGCCAGGGCACAGTTCTGGAGGATGACGAGGTAGAGGATGAGGAGATGGAGGAGGAGGAACCTTGTTCACAGCAGGGTGGCAACCAGACCAGCTTATGGCCATCACTGGTTCGTGGCTGGGGGGATACAGAGGACACAGACGATACACCTCCCACAGAGGACAGCTTTTCATTGCCTCTGGGCAGCCTGGCACACATGAGCAAATACATGCTGCAGTGTCTCCGCAACGACCGCCGAGTTGCCCACATTCTAACTTGTGCCGATTACTGGGTGGCCACTCTGCTTGATCCCCAATACGAGGACAACGTACCATCCTTAATTCCATCACTGGAGCGTGATCGTAAGATGCCCGAGTACAAGCGCACGCTGGTAGACGCGCTGCTGGTGGCATTCCCACCTGACAGCAGGGGCACAGTGGAAGCAAAAGGCGAAGGCAAAGAAGGAGGAAGAGGTCGCCAATGCAGCTGGGGCACGCCAGCACCCCAGAAGGCAGGGTTAGCATTACGGGTCTGCCCTCTTCAACTTCTGGGTCTCCAAATTGGGCACATGACCTGAGCTTGCCCTTTATGCCTTGAAGGTGCTGGCCTGTCCTGCAGCCAGTGTATTATCTGAATGTGTGTTTATCACGGCAGGGGGCGTTATCACAAACAAGCGCAGCCGCCTGTCCACAACCAATGTGGACAAGCTCACGTTCATTAAAATTAACCAGGCATGGATCCCACAGCACTTGTCCATACCTTGTGCAGAATAGACAAGTATACCGGCCTTAACCAGCCATTGTTATACTACAGCGCAATTGCTCATTCTTGTATTTTGGATATTTCACACTCATTTGGAGTGTACCCTAATAAAAAAAAATATTAATTAATAAAACCAAAAACCAGTGTTGGCTACCTCGTCCTCCTCCACCGCTGCTTCCACCTACACCGCTATGTCCACCGCCTCCTCAAACTCCTACTCCATATGGACCTCCACCTCATAAATCTAGTTTTGTTTTGTTTTTATTTGTACGTATTTTATTTTATGTTACTTTGTATGTTACATTTTCGCGTGAGATTCACCAATTTTTGAGTGTGATATACCACTGCTATACCTACTAGACTGGTAAAGAATTTTCACTAATTTGTCTATTATATTTTAGGGTTAAATTCAGCAATTTTTGGGTGTGATATACCACTGCTATACCTAGTAGACAGGTAAAAAAAATCACTAATTTGCCTGTTACATTTTCGAATGAAATTCACCAATTTTTGGGTGTGAGATACTACTGCTATACATAGTAGACAGGTAAAAGAAATTCACAAATTTGTTACATTTTTGGGTTAAATTCACCAATTTTTCATTGTGAGATACCACTACACCGTGTGCAGAATTATTAGGCAAATGAGTATTTTGACCACATCATCCTCTTTATGCATGTTGTCTTACTCCAAGCTGTATAGGCTCGAAAGCCTACTACCAATTAAGCATATTAGATGATATGCATCTCTGCAATGAGAAGGGGTGTGGTCTAATGACATCAACACCCTATATTAGGTGTGCATAATTATTAGGCAACTTCCTTTCCTTTGGCAAAATGGGTCAAAAGAAGGACTTGACAGGCTCAGAAAAGTCAAAAATAGTGAGATATCTTGCAGAGGGATGCAGCACTCTTAAAATTGCAAAGCTTCTGAAGCGTGATCATCGAACAATCAAGCGTTTCATTCAAAATAGTCAACAGGGTCGCAAGAAGCGTGTGGAAAAACCAAGGCGCAAAATAACTGCCCATGAACTGAGAAAAGTCAAGCGTGCAGCTGCCAAGATGCCACTTGCCACCAGTTTGGCCATATTTCAGAGCTGCAACATCACTGGAGTGCCCAAAAGCACAAGGTGTGCAATACTCAGAGACATGGCCAAGGTAAGAAAGGCTGAAAGACGACCACCACTGAACAAGACACACAAGCTGAAACGTCAAGACTGGGCCAAGAAATATCTCAAGACTGATTTTTCTAAGGTTTTATGGACTGATGAAATGAGAGTGAGTCTTGATGGGCCAGATGGATGGGCCCGTGGCTGGATTGGTAAAGGGCAGAGAGCTCCAGTCCGACTCAGACGCCAGCAAGGTGGAGGTGGAGTACTGGTTTGGGCTGGTATCATCAAAGATGAGCTTGTGGGGCCTTTTCGGGTTGAGGATGGAGTCAAGCTCAACTCCCAGTCCTACTGCCAGTTTCTGGAAGACACCTTCTTCAAGCAGTGGTACAGGAAGAAGTCTGCATCCTTCAAGAAAAACATGATTTTCATGCAGGACAATGCTCCATCACACGCGTCCAAGTACTCCACAGCGTGGCTGGCAAGAAAGGGTATAAAAGAAGAAAATCTAATGACATGGCCTCCTTGTTCACCTGATCTGAACCCCATTGAGAACCTGTGGTCCATCATCAAATGTGAGATTTACAAGGAGGGAAAACAGTACACCTCTCTGAACAGTGTCTGGGAGACTGTGGTTGCTGCTGCACGCAATGTTGATGGTGAACAGATCAAAACACTGACAGAATCCATGGATGGCAGGCTTTTGAGTGTCCTTGCGAAGAAAGGTGGCTATATTGGTCACTGATTTGTTTTTGTTTTGTTTTTGAATGTCAGAAATGTATATTTGTGAATGTTGAGATGTTATATTGGTTTCACTGGTAAAAATAAATAATTGAAATGGGTATATATTTGTTTTTGTTAAGTTGCCTAATAATTATGCACAGTAATAGTCACCTGCACACACAGATATCCCCCTAAAATAGCTAAAACTAAAAACAAACTAAAAACTACTTCCAAAAATATTCAGCTTTGATATTAATGAGTTTTTTGGGTTCATTGAGAACATGGTTGTTGTTCAATAATAAAATTAATCCTCAAAAATACAACTTGCCTAATAATTCTGCACTCCCTGTACTATACATAGTAGACAGGTAAAAAAAAAGTCACTAATTTATCTGTTACATTTTAGGGTTAAATTTAGCAATTTTTGGGTGTGATATACCACTACTATACCTACTAGACAGGTAAAAAAAATTCACTCATTTTTCTGTTACATTTTTTGGTGAAATTCACCAATTTTTGATGAAATTCACCAATTTTTGGTGTGATATACCACTGCTATACTGTCACGGCCTATGGTGAACGCTGTGACACTGTTGCCACACTTGCGGTTGCCCGCGGCAACGTGTTGCTAAGAGAGCATGCGGTGGCAGTATCTCGGCCTTCTGGGTGATTGCCGTGACATGGTTGCCACGCATGCTGTTGCTGGTGGTAATGTGTGGCTTGTGTGTGCACTTCCCCTTTAAGTGGCTTCCTTCCTCTGTCTGGTGTTGGAAGGTTAACTCCCTTCCTAGTGTTTTGTGTACATTGGGTTTTTGTGTTTGTGGGTGTGGCTGCTTGGGCTATTTAGTCTCTGCTGGAAGCCTGTAGCTGAGTGGTACTCCAGCCTTGGTGTGTGCTGGAGTTATGCTCCTGGCTTTACCATCCTTCCAGTGAGGGCCACCCTTGTGGTCATAGATGTTCTATGTCATCCTGGTGTCTCATTCCCTTCCTGTCCCTATTTGTATGGAGTGGGTTATGTTCAGGGTGTATGAATGTCTAGTTTGGTGTTACATGTCTGGTTGTGTTTGGTGTCATGTTTACTAGACATTCCCCTGTCTCATGTTTTGCAGCTATGGTGTCCTGGGTTCCTGTGTGGTTTGTTGGGTGTGCTGTGTCCTTTAATGTTGGTGTGGACACCAGCACTGGTGCACGGGTTCCAGTCAGTGTGTCTGTGGCAGGTAAGTGTGTTACTGGTTTCACTTACCTGCCATCTCCTTTAGCTGTATGTGTTTCCCCTCCTTGCAGCCTGGCCTTAGTTAGAGATTCCTGTTCCTCCGTGTTGTGGATGAACAGGTAGTCTCTCCCCTGCTCCTAAGTGAGGGATTTCCAGGGCGACTCAGGATATTAGGTATCCAGTATATGAGCCGTCCCACCATCGGGGTCTGCTCATATGGTGAGGAGTCAGGGAGAGGATTAGGGACGCTGTAGGAGGTGACCTGCTCCCTTATCACTCCTTTTGGCCAGGCTGATCCCCTTTTTGCCTCCCCACCGCACAGTGGGGGGTTTCCCTCACTCCCCGTCATGACATATACCTAGTAGACAGGTAAAAAAAAACACTAATTTGCGTGTTACATTTTTGGGTGAAATTCACAAATTTTTGGCTGTGATATACCACTGCAATACCTAGTAGACAGGTAAAAAAAATAAATCACTAATTTGTCTGTTACATTTCCGGGTGGAATTCACAAATTTTTGGCTTTAACCACCTCCGGACCGCCTAACGCAGGATCGCGTTCCGGAGGTGGCAGCGCTGCGCACAGTCACGCATATACGCGTCATCTCGCGATGGCCGAGATTTCCTGTGAACGCGCGCACACAGGCGCGCGCGCTCACAGGAACGGACGGTAAGAGAGTTGATCTCCAGCCTGCCAGCGGCGATCGTTCGCTGGCAGGCTGGAGATGTGTTTTTTTTAACCCCTAACAGGTATATTAGACGCTGTTTTGATAACAGCGTCTAATATACATGCTACCTGGTCCTCTGGTGGTCCCCTTTGTTTGGATCGACCACCAGAGGACACAGGTAGCTCAGTAAAGTAGCACCAAGCACCACTACACTACACCCCCCCCCCGTCACTTATTAACCCCTTATTAGCCCCTGATCACCCCATATAGACTCCCTGATCACCCCCCTGTCATTGATTACCCCCCTGTCATTGATCACCCCCCTGTAAAGCTCCATTCAGATGTCCGCATGATTTTTACGGATCCACTGATAGATGGATCGGATCCGCAAAACGCATCCGGACGTCTGAATGAAGCCTTACAGGGGCGTGATCAATGACTGTGGTTATCACCCCATATAGACTCCCTGATCACCCCCCTGTCATTGATTACCCCCCTGTAAAGCTCCATTCAGACGTCCGCATGATTTTTACGGATCCACTGATAGATGGATCGGATCCGCAAAACGCATCCGGACGTCTGAATGAAGCCTTACAGGGGCATGATCAATGACTGTGGTGATCACCCCATATAGACTCCCTGATCACCCCCCTGTAAAGCTCCATTCAGATGTCCGCATGATTTTTACGGATGCACTGATAGATGGATCCGATCCGCAAAACGCATCCGGACGTCAGAATGAAGCCTTACAGGGGCATGATCAATGACTGTGGTGATCACCCCATATAGACTCCCTGATCACCCCCCTGTAAAGCTCCATTCAGATGTCCGCATGATTTTTACGGATGCACTGATAGATGGATCCGATCCGCAAAACGCATCCGGACGTCTGAATGAAGCCTTACAGGGGCATGATCAATGACTGTGGTGATCACCCCCCTGTCATTGATTACCCCCCTGTAAAGCTCCATTCAGATGTCCGCATGATTTTTACGGATGCACTGATAGATGGATCCGATCCGCAAAACGCATCCGGACGTCTGAATAAAGCCTTACAGGGGCATGATCAATGACTGTGGTGATCACCCCCCTGTCATTGATTACCCCCCTGTAAAGCTCCATTCAGATTTCCGCATGATTTTTACGGATGCACTGATAGATGGATCCGATCCGCAAAACGCATCCGGACGTCTGAATGAAGCCTTACAGGGGCATGATCAATGACTGTGGTGATCACCCCCCTGTCATTGATCAACCCCCTGTAAAGCTCCATTCAGATGTCCGCATGATTTTTACGGATGCACTGATAGATGGATCGGATCCGCAAAACGCATCCGGACGTCTGAATGAAGCCTTACAGGGGCGTGATCAATGACTGTGGTGATCACCCCATATAGACTCCCTGATCACCCCCCTGTCATTGATTACCCCCCTGTCATTGATTACCCCCCTGTAAAGCTCCATTCAGACGTCCGCATGATTTTTACGGATCCACTGATAGATGGATCGGATCCGCAAAACGCATCCGGACGTCTGAATGAAGCCTTACAGGGGCGTGATCAATGACTGTGGTGATCACCCCATATAGACTCCCTGATCACCCCCCTGTCATTGATTACCCCCCTGTAAAGCTCCATTCAGATGTCCGCATGATTTTTACGGATGCACTGATAGATGGATCGGATCCGCAAAACGCATCCGGACGTCTGAATGAAGCCTTACAGGGGCGTGATCAATGACTGTGGTGATCACCCCATATAGACTCCCTGATCACCCCCCTGTCATGGATTACCCCCCTGTAAAGCTCCATTCAGACGTCCGCATGATTTTTACGGATCCACTGATAGATGGATCGGATCCGCAAAAACGCATACGGACGTCTGAATGAAGCCTTACACGGGGCGTGATCAATGACTGTGGTTATCACCCCATATAGACTCCCTGATCACCCCCCTGTCATTGATCACCCCCCTGTCATTGATCACCCCCCTGTCATTGATCACCCCCCTGTCATTGATCACCCCTCTGTAAGGCTCCATTCAGACATTTTTTTGGCCCAAGTTAGCGGAATTTTTTTTTTTTTTCTTACAAAGTCTCATATTCCACTAACTTGTGTCAAAAAATAAAATCTCACATGAACTCCCCATACCCCTCACGGAAACCAAATGCGTAAAATTTTTTAGAGATTTATATTCCAGACTTCTTCTCACGCTTTAGGGCCCCTAGAATGCCAGGGCAGTATAAATACCCCACATGTGACCCCATTTCGGAAAGAAGACACCCCCAGGTATTCCGTGAGGGGCATATTGAGTCCATGAAAAATTGAAATTTTTGTCCCAAGTTAGCGGAACTGGAGACTTTGTGAGAAAAAAATTAAAAATATCAATTTCCGCTAACTTGTGCCAAAAAAAAAAAATTTCTATGAACTCGCCATGCCCCTCATTGAATACCTTGGGGTGTCTTCTTTCCAAAATGGGGTCACATGTGGGGTATTTATACTGCCCTGGCATTCTAGGGGCCCCAAAGCGTGAGAAGAAGTCTGGTATCCAAATGTCTAAAAATGCCCTCCTAAAAGGAATTTGGGCCCCTTTGCGCATCTAGGCTGCAAAAAAGTGTCACACATCTGGTATCGCCGTACTCAGGAGAAGGTGGGGAATGTGTTTTGGGGTGTCATTTTACATATACCCATGCTGGGTGAGAGAAATATCTTGGTCAAGTGCCAACTTTGTATAAAAAAATGGGAAAAGTTGTCTTTTGCCAAGATATTTCTCTCACCCAGCAAGGGTATATGTAAAATGACACCCCAAAACACATTCCCCAACTTCTCCTGAATACGGCGATACCACATGTGTGACACTTTTTTGCAGCCTAGGTGGGCAAAGGGGCCCACATTCCAAAGAGCACCTTTAGGATTTCACAGGTCATTTACCTACTTACCACACATTAGGGCCCCTGGAAAATGCCAGGGCAGTATAACTACCCCACAAGTGACCCCATTTTGGAAAGAAGACACCCCAAGGTATTCCGTAAGGGGCATGGCGAGTTCCTAGAATTTTTTATTTTTTGTCACAAGTTAGTGGAAAATGCTGATTTTTTTTTATTTTTATTTTTTTTCATACAAAGTCTCATATTCCACTAACTTGTGACAAAAAATAAAAACTTCCATGAACTCACTATGCCCATCAGCGAATACCTTGGGGTCTCTTCTTTCCAAAATGGGGTCACTTGTGGGGTAGTTATACTGCCCTGGCATTCTAGGGGCCCAAATGTGTGGTAAGGAGTTTGAAATCAAATTCTGTAAAAAATGACCTGTGAAATCCGAAAGGTGCTCTTTGGAATATGGGCCCCTTTGCCCACCTAGGCTGCAAAAAAGTGTCACACATCTGGTATCTCCGTACTCAGGAGAAGGTGGGGAATGTGTTTTGGGGTGTCATTTTACATATACCCATGCTGGGTGAGAGAAATATCTTGGCAAAAGACAACTTTTGCCATTTTTTTATACAAAGTTGGCATTTGACCAAGATATTTATCTCACCCAGCATGGGTATATGTAAAATGACACCCCAAAACACATTCCCCACCTTCTCCTGAGTACGGAGATACCAGATGTGTGACACTTTTTTGCAGCCTAGGTGGGCAAAGGGGCCCATATTCCAAAGAGCACCTTTCGGATTTCACAGGTCATTTTTTACAGAATTTGATTTCAAACTCCTTACCACACATTTGGGCCCCTAGAATGCCAGGACAGTATAACTACCCCCCAAGTGACCCCATTTTGGAAAGAAGAGACCCCAAGGTATTCGCTGATGGGCATAGTGAGTTCATGGAAGTTTTTATTTTTTGTCACAAGTTAGTGGAATATGAGACTTTGTATGAAAAAAATAAATAAATAAAAAATCATCATTTTCCACTAACTTGTGACAAAAAATAAAAAATTCTAGGAACTTGCCATGCCCCTCACGGAATACCTTGGGGTGTCTTCTTTCCAAAATGGGGTCACTTGTGGGGTAGTTATACTGCCCTGGCATTCTAGGGGCCCAAATGTGTGGTAAGGAGTTTAAAATCAAATTCTGTAAAAAATGACCTGTGAAATCCGAAAGGTGCTCTTTGGAATATGGGCCCCTTTGCCCACCTAGGCTGCAAAAAAGTGTCACACATCTGGTATTGCCGTACTCAGGAGAAGGTGGGGAATGTGTTTTGGGGTGTCATTTTACATATACCCATGCTGGGTGAGAGAAATATCTTGGCAAAAGACAACTTTTCCCATTTTTTTATACAAAGTTGGCATTTGACCAAGATATTTATCTCACCCAGCATGGGTATATGTAAAAAGACACCCCAAAACACATTCCCCACCTTCTCCTGAGTACGGAGATACCAGATGTGTGACACTTTTTTGCAGCCTAGGTGGGCAAAGGGGCCCATATTCCAAAGAGCACCTTTCGGATTTCACAGGTCATTTTTTACAGAATTTGATTTCAAACTCCTTACCACACATTTGGGCCCCTAAAATGCCAGGGCAGTATAACTACCCCACAAGTGACCCCATTTTGGAAAGAAGAGACCCCAAGGTATTTCGTGATGGGCATAGTGAGTTCATAGAAGTTTTTATTTTTTGTCACAAGTTAGTGGAATATGAGACTTTGTAAGAAAAAAAAAATAAAAAATCATCATTTTCCGCTAACTTGTGACAAAAAATAAAAAGTTCTATGAACTCACTATGCCCATCAGCGAATACCTTATGGTGTGTACTTTCCGAAATGGGGTCATTTGTGGGGTGTTTGTACTGTCTGGCCATTGTAGAACCTCAGGAAACATGAAAGGTGCTCAGAAAGTCAGAGCTGCTTCAAAAAGCGGAAATTCACATTTTTGTACCATAGTTTGTAAACGCTATAACTTTTACCCAAACCATTTTTTTTTTACCCAAACATTTTTTTTTTATCAAAGACATGTAGAACTATAAATTTAGTGCAAAATTTCTATATGGATCTCGTTTTTTTTGCAAAATTTTACAACTGAAAGTGAAAAATGTCATTTTTTTGCAAAAAAAATCGTTAAATTTCGATTAATAACAAAAAAAGTAAAAATGTCAGAAGCAATGAAATACCACCAAATGAAAGCTCTATTAGTGAGAAGAAAAGGAGGTAAAATTCATTTGGGTGGTAAGTTGCATGACCGAGCAATAAACAGTGAAAGTAGTGTAGGTCAGAAGTGTAAAAAGTGGCCTGGTCTTTCAGGGTGTTTAAGCACTGGGGGCTGAGGTGGTTAATATACCCCTCCTCTACCTTTTACATTTTTGGGTGACATTAAACAATTTTTTTTCTGTCATATGCCCCTGCTCTACCTAGTACACAGGTTAATAAATTTCCCTAATTTTTCTGTTACATTCTTGGGTTGACATTTTACATTTTTGAACGTGAATACACCCCTGCTCAGCATAGGTGACAGGGACAGCATTTTTTTTGAATAATCTGTTCCATTGGTGGGTGGCATTAACCCATTTCTGGCGATGAAAAACCCCTACTCTGCATAGGTGACAGGGACTTAAATTTCTAAAATTCATCTTTAATTGGCACTTTCATTCGATCCGCTTCATCCCATTGCAGCCATTGACCTCCCTTGGATGTGGTCTCTCTTTCTCACGCTCCCTCTCCGGCGTGGAACCCTGATTCGCCAATAACCGTGATCAACATGGTAGGCTCAGAAAAGAACACCGAAAGTTGATAGAGAAGATATCCAAATGGATGGTGGACGTACATGGACATGCGATCAGGCAGAAGTTATCTAGAGTCAACAAAGTGGCAGCAGGGCCTCTCCTGGCTAACGTTTCCAAATCCAAAATACCACAGTGACATTCCCTATAATTTTTTATTAATCATTCCAATAACAGGGCATCTTAAGAGTCCTGTATTTATCGTCACTACCTCCCCGAGTTGGGAGTGGGTAATTGCCGCATGCCCCCTCCATGCATTGATCTCCCTTGGATGTGGTCTCTCTTTCTCACGCTTCCTCTCTGGGGTGGAACACTGATTCACCGATAACCGTGATCAACATTGTAGGCGCAGAAAAGAACATTGAAAGTTAATAGATCAGATATCCAATTGGATCGTCAACATCACAGGGATGTGCAGCATGGTGGGGCAGTATGTTTGCACACACCTACACAAACTGACTGATGGTTCTGCCCCCTGCAACTTCTGGGTCTCCAAATTGGGCACATGGCCTGAGCTTGCCCTTTACACATCCAGTGTATTGTCTGAACGTGTGTTTAGCACGACTGGAGGGGGTTATCACAAGTTATATTTCCCAATGTTTTGGGGTGTACCCCAATTTAAAAAAATAAAAATTAATTTAAAACCAAAAAGCAGTGTAGGCTACCTCCTCCTCCACCGCTGCTTCCACCTACACCACCACATCCATCGCCTCCTCAACCTCCTACTCCATATGGACTTCGTCCTCCTAGATCAAGATTATTATTTCTTTTTTTTATGTATTTTATGTTATTTAAAGTCATTTCCCTATCCACTTTTGTTTGCAGAGCACTTGCCATGCTCTTAACCACATTTTGCTGGCATTTGCAGCCCTCTAGCCGTTTCCATGACATTTTACAGCCATTTTAGTGCTCAAAAGTTTGGGTCCCCATTGACTTCAATGGGGTTCGCGTTCGTGGTCAAGTTCAGGTCAAGTCCGGGTCCCGAACTCAAACTTGTTTGTGAAGTTCGGCCGAACCCGTCGAACCCGAACATCCAGGGTTCCGCTCAACTCTAATCATTTCCCATTCTCCTAAAAGGATACTACTGTTCAGAGAAAAGGGGCAAAAGTCAAATTTTTATTGGGTCCCTTTGGCGTCAAAGTCTTCAGCCTAAAGATCCACTTGCTCTCTATTTCAGCTAGTATTTTTCCATAATTCCCTCCTCTTATTTCCAGATGAACACGATCGATACCCCTAAATCTCAACAGATTGGGGTTGCTCTGGTGGTAGAGTTTAAAATGTTTAGGATTAGTTTACAGGTGAATCAAATCTTCTTCATCTTTTGCCTTCTCAATGTCCTTAACATGCTCATGAATTCTTTTCCAAAATTCTCTTGTGGTGAGACCTACAGTTGCAAGAAAAAGTATGTGAACCCTTTGGAATGATATGGATTTCTGCACAAATTGGTCATAAAATGTGATCTGATCTTCATCTAAGTCACAACAATAGACAATCCCAGTCTGCTTAAACTAATAACACACAAAGAATTAAATGTTACCATGTTTTTATTGAACACACCATGTAAACATTCACAGTGTAGGTGGAAAAAGTATGTAAACCCTTAGACTAATGATATCTCCAAGAGTTAATTGGAGTGAGGTGTCAGCCAACTGGAGTCCAATCAATGAGATGAGATTGGAGGTGTTGGTTACAGCTGCCCTGCCCTATAGAAAACACACACCAGTTCTGGGTTTGCTTTTCACAAGAAGCATTGCCTGATGTGAATGATGCCTCGCACAAAAGAGCTCTCAGAAGACCTACGATTAAGAATTGTTGACTTGCATAAAGCTGGAAATGGTTATAAAAGTATCTCCTATCAGTCCACATTAAGACAAATTGTCTAAAAATGGAGAAAGTTCAGCACTGCTGCTACTCTCCCTAGGAGTGGCCGTCCTGTAAAGATGACTGCAAGAGCACAGCGCAGACTGCTCAATGAGGTGAAGAAAAATCCTAGAGTGTCAGCTAAAGACTTACAAAAGTCTCTGGCATATGCTAACATCCCTGTTAGCGAATCTACGATACGTAAAACACTAAACAAGAATGGATTTCATGGGAGGATACCATAGAGGAAGCCACTGCTGTCCAAAAAGAAAACATTACTGCACGTTTACAGTTTGCACAAGAGCACCTGGATGTTCCACAGCAGTACTGGCAAAATATTCTGTGGGCAGATGAAACCAAAGTTGAGTTGTTTGGAAGAAACACACAACACTATGTGTGGAGAAAAAGAGGCACAGCACACCAACATCAAAACCTCCTCCCAACTGTGAAGTATGGTGGTGGGGGCATCATGGTTTGGGGCTGCTTTGCTGCGTCAGGGCCTGGACAGATTGCTATCATCGAAGGAAAAATGAATTCACAAGTTTATCAAGACATTTTGCAGGAGAACTTAAGGCCATCTGTCCACCAGCTGAAGCTCAACAGAAGATGGGTGTTGCAACAGGACAACGACCCAAAGCATAGAAGTAAATCAACAACAGAATGGCCTAAACAGAAGAAAATATGCCTTCTGGAGTGGCCCAGTCAGAGTCCTGACCTCCACCCGATTGAGATGCTGTGGCATGACCTCAAGAAAGCGATTCACACCAGACATCCCAAGAATATTGCTGAACTGAAACAGTTCTGTAAAGAGGAATGGTCAAGAATTACTCCTGCCGTTGTGCACGTCTGATCTGCAACTACAGGAAATGTTTGGTTGAAGTTATTGCTGCCAAAGGAGGTTCAACCAGTTATTAAATCCAAGGGTTCACATACTTTTTCCACCTGCACTGTGAATGTTTACATGGCGTGTTCAATAAAAACATGGTAACATTTAATTCTTTGTGTGTTATTAGTTTAAGCAGACTGTGATTGTCTATTGTTGTGACTTAGATGAAGATCAGATCACATTTTATGACCAATTTGTGCAGAAATCCATATCATTCCAAAGGGTTCACATACTTTTTCTTGCAACTGTATATAGATTTTATTACAGAGCGCATGATAAATAATTCCCGTCGATGTGCATGAAATGTAATCCCTTATTTCAAAAGTCCGTATTTTATCCAAGTCTGTAAAATTTATGGATTTGTCCATATTTGAACATGCTTTACAGGATCTACTTGGAAAGGACCCTTTGATGGACACCTTACGTTCTATCTCAACTGTAGGCGTATAATGGCTATGAACCAGCAGATCTTTAAGATTTTTTGACCATATCGCAGTCATTAAAGGTCTCTCCGGGATACAGTCCTTTAATCTAACGTCAGTTTTTAAAACACTCCAATGTTTATTCAAAATCTCATTCATTTGGCCCCATTGCTTGTTAAAATTAGTGATGAATCTAATTTCCTGCTTTTCAGGGATTTGTATTTTTTCATTTGGACATAATTTTTCCCTTTTGCGTGCATTGGCCATTTGAACTCCTCTTTTTATCTGTCTATTACTGTATCCCCTTTCCTTAAATCTGTTTTTTAATTTTTCTGATTCATCCACAAAAACAATATTACTTGAACAGATTCTTTTAAGTCTCACGAACTGACCTTTGACTGGCAAAGAAAAGAACAAACTAAACCAAATTCTGGATATTGCTCTGTCCGCCCGTTTGCTTTCTACCTTCTCCTATTTGGATTGGATGTGAGCGACGGCAATCTGCGCTTCCACGCATTGATTGCACTCTCTGGCGTTGGCCTTAGGGTGAGGGTGGAAGCTATATGACGTGACGGCTTATGATCGGTCATGCGCTGCTTTCGTGATGATGCAGTATAATGAATATCACATGATCCCAGCTTGGATTCGCTATTAGATTGCTTTAGTTTTTAAGTAATGACTTTCCCCTTGCCAGCCACTCCTCCTGAGGAAGCAATTACAAGCGAAACGCGCGTCGAGGAGCGCCACCACCTCCGTACCCCTCATTTTCCAATAGGTATGTACATTATATACAAACCGGATTCCAAAAAAGTTGGGACACTATACAAATCGTGAATAAAAACTGAATGCAATGATGTGGAGGTGCCAACTTCTAATATTTTATTCAGAATAGAACATAAATCATGGAACAAAAGTTTAAACTGAGAAAATGTACCATTTTAAGGGAAAAATATGTTGAATCAGATTTTCATGGTGTCAACAAATCCCCAAAAAGTTGGGACAAGGCCATTTTCACCACTGTGTGGCATCTCCCCTTCTTCTTACAACACTCAACAGACGTCTGGGGACCAAGGAGACCAGTTTCTCAAGTTTAGAAATAGGAATGCTCTCCCATTCTTGTCTAATACAGGCCTCTAACTGTTCAATCGTCTTGGGCCTTCTTTGTTGCACCTTCCTCTTTATGATGTGCCAAATGTTCTCTATAGGTGAAAGATCTGGACTGCAGACTGGCCATTTCAGTAACCGGATCCTTCTCCTACGCAGCCATGATGTTGTGATTGATGCAGAATGTGGTCTGGCATTATCTTGTTGAAAAATGCAGGGTCTTCCCTGAAAGAGATGACGTCTGGATGGGAGCATATGTTGTTCTAGAACCTGAATATATTTTTCTGCATTGATGGTGCCTTTCCAGACATGCAAGCTGCCCATGCCACACGCACTCATGCAACCCCATACCATCAGAGATGCAGGCTTCTGAACTGAGCGTTGATAACAACTTGGGTTGTCCTTGTCCTCTTTGGTCCGGATGACATGGCGTCCCAGATTTCCAAAAAGAACTTTGAATCGTGACTCGTCTGACCACAGAACAGTCTTCCATTTTGCCACACTCCATTTTAAATGATCCCTGGCCCAGTGAAAACGCCTGAGCTTGTGGATCTTGCTTAGAAATGGCTTCTTCTTTGCACTGTAGAGTTTCAGCTGGCAACGGCGGATGGCACGGTGGATTGTGTTCACTGACAATGGTTTCTGGATGTATTCCTGAGCCCATTCTGTGATTTCCTTTACAGTAGCATTCCTGTTTGTGGTGCAGTGTCGTTTAAGGGCCCGAGATCACGGGCATCCAGTATGGTTTTACGGCCTTGATCCTTACGCACAGAGATTGTTCCAGATTCTCTGAATCTTCGGATGATGTTATGCACAGTTGATGATGATAGATGCAAAGTCTTTGCAATTTTTTGCTGGGTAACACCTTTCTGATATTGCTCCACTATCTTTCTGCGCAACATTGTGGGAATTGGTGATCCTCTACCCATCTTGGCTTCTGAGAGACACTGCCACTCTGAGAAGCTCTTTTTATACCCAATCATGTTGCCAATTGACTTAATTAGTGTTAATTGATCTTCCAGCTCTTCGTTATGCTCAAATTTACTTTTTCCAGCCTCTTATTGCTACTTGTCCCAACTTTTTGGGGATTTGTTGACACCGTGAAAATTGGAATCAACGTATTTTTCCTTTAAAATGATACATTTACTCGGATTAAACGTTTGATCTGTCATCTACGTTCTATTACAAATAAAATATTGACATTTGCCATCTCCACATCATTGCATTCAGTTTTTATTCACAATTTGTTTAGTGTCCCAACTTTTTTGGAATCCGGTTTGTATTAGAGTATAGGTACATGTAGTGAGGCATATGTTTTGTCACCCATCAGAGCGGCACTAGGTGAGCCCAGAGCACACTGGGGATTGCTGGTTGCATCAAATTTTGTAGCTGCGGGCATGGTCTGTTTAGGGTTATGATCAATATTTTAAATTGCCTATTTCTCTCTCTCTTTTTTCATTGACAGTTTTAGGGAGTTATCGAGGTGGTGTGCGGCTGTTGTTCCCTACTATTATATTATGTCATGATTATTACCTTTTAACATTGGATTTAATAAAAATTTTATTTTTATTCGTCAAGGTGTTTTTGCACACCATTTTTTGTGGTGTTTATCAGTTACATATTTATCCTGTGACTACCTATTGTACCTCTAGCCACAGAATCCAAAGTTCTTTGCTGTCAGGTTAATGCCTTTTCGCTAATTTTTGGGGCCTGTACTGGCCGACAGTTAAATTTTTACCTCTAGCCACATAATCTCACCCCTGTCTCACTCCTCTCCCTCTCCTTATGGTGGCGTATGAACTGCATTCACCATAAGGACCTTCTAAAGTCACAGGGTCATGTGACTGTGCCCACCACCCCGTACTGTGCCCCCTGTTACCCTGCATTGTGCCTTCTTACCACACCCTGTGCAGTGCCCTTAGTCATTCCCTGTACTGTGCCCTCTTAACCCTTTTATCCAGTCACGGTATGGCAGTGTTATCCGGTCACTGTACAGAGGTGTTATTTGGTCAATGTATGGCGGTGGTATCCAATAACTGGATGGCCATAACTATATCCCTTTCCCTACCCACGGCATCCTTTTTTAGTCCTGGCATGAGCGGGAAAAATATGCAGATTGCGGTGCTAAGGACCTTTGTGCCATAATCTGTCTCAGAAATACGCCTAAGGCTACTTTCACACTGCCGTTTCAGGGTCCGCCTGTGAGATCCATTTCAAGGCTCTCACAAGTGGCCCCAAACGGATCAGTTTAGCCCCAATGCATTCTGAATGGATGCGGATCCATTCAGAATGCATCAGTATGGCTCCGTTCCGCCTCCATTCCGCTCTGGAGGCGGACACCAAAACGCTGCTTGCATCCGGATCCATCCTGACTTACAATGTTAGTCAATGGGGACGGATCCGTCTACATTAACACAATATTGGTGCAATTGTAAACAGATCCGTCCCCCATTGACTTTCGATTTAAAGTCAGGACAGATCCGTTTGACTTACACTTAGACTTTTTTTGACTAAGTGTATGCAGACGCATCCGTACTGAACGGATACCATCGTTTGCATTTATAGGTGCGGATCCGTCTGTGTAGATACCAGACGGATCCGGACCTAGCGCAGGTGTGAAAGTAGCCTAACATAAACATATTTCTATATAATAAATGACCACCTAATTGTATTATTATTCGGGGGTAGGGCTAATATCTTTATATTATATAGATTCTGGTGTATTATACTGTGCCCTGTATTTCCCAGTAGAAAATGATCCTTGGGAAACACAATCCTCATCCCTGACCACCAGGACAAGGTAGCGCTCTGTCAGTACATGGCGGCCTCCCCTCTCCGCCATGCTGCTCCACTGTGTACTGGTGATTATTCTGACACTAGGGCTGGGTTCACATACTATTTTTGCCATCCATTTAATGCATACCAAAAATGTATGCGTTAACAGATGCTTCAGACTGATGCCGTACAGTGGCATTTTTTTGATGGACTCTGTAGGATACAAAAATGTGGAGTGCTGCACATTTGTATACATCAAACCGAAATAAAAAATTTCTAGGCTCCAGCAGGGCACATTTTTGAGAGTTTCCCTTTAAGATGCATAAAAATGGCCCCTGATTAAAATACTTTTCTTTTGTGGGAATCTTTGCCAATGATCCCCCTCTGGTATATCACTGTCCATGTTGTGGGACTATTTGTGTACTTCTAATAAGTGTTTGCTGGCTGTAAATATGACCTGAAGGTTTTTCAGGTTCGCTGGCCATTAAAGTGAATGGGGCCCGCAGCGAACGCGTAGTTCGCGAACATTTCAAAGTGCGTTCGCGAATCGTCCCGGCCGATGTTCGTCCATCACTACTCATTATCAAACTCTTGAGACACTAATTGCCATTGACCTATTGGCAACTGTGTCTCATCATCATCATCCACCTTGTGAAACACTATTTGCCGTTCCCCACTGTTATCTTCTTGTGACTGTGGATGCTTTAGAGTTTGGGAGTCAGGGCACAAGATCTCATGTCCCTCTTCAAGCGGACTTGTTGATAGGCCCAAATGAAGGAATGGCGCTGAAAAGAGCTCCTCGGAATATCCGAGTGCGGGATCACTTGTTTGGCAAAACTCTCCATGGTGGGAGGAAGGAGGATCAGGGTGAGGATTGTGTTGACCAGACTCTTGGATACTGAGACTGGACTTGGTGGAAGACAGGGTGGTGCTTAACTGACTGGAAGCATTATCTGATGCAATCCAACTGACCACCTGGTAGCACTGGTCTGACTTCGAGAGAGTTGTCCTGCGCCACCCTGCAAACTGGGACATGAAGATAGGTATCGTGGATGATTGTTTTTCTAGTGCTCTGGCAGCAGGCACAGTTTCAACGTGCCCAGGGCCATGGCCTCTGCGTGCACCATCAGCATCACAGCGACTTCCCTGTCCCTTACTGCTTGTCTTCTTCATATTAAATGTTATATATGCTTGAAAGTATATCACACATACACTAGCGTAGGATTTGTAAGTGTATGCGCCAAAAAATTCAAAAAAGGTATCTGGGATGTGGAAACGTCACACAGGAGATATATCGCAGATAATGTCAATGCTGTCAGCAGCGGATAATAAAAAATTACAGGGAATGTCACAGGTATTTTGGATGTGAAAACGTTACACTGGAGAAATACCGAAGATAATGTCGCTGATGACAGCAGCGGCTAATATAAAATTACAGGGAATGTCACAGGAATTTGGGATGTGGAAACGTTACACAGGAGAAATACAGCAGATAATGTCACTGATGTTACCAGTGGCTAATAAAAAACTACAGGGAATGTCACAGGTATTTGGGATGTGGAAACGTTACACAGGAGAAATACCGCAGATAATGTTGCTGATGTCAGCAGCGGCTAATAAAAAATTACAGGGAATGTCACAGGTATTTTGGATGTGGAAACGTCACACAGGAGAAATACTGCAGATAATGTCGCTGATGTCAGCAGCAGCTAATATAAAATTACAGGGAATGTCACAGGTATTTTGGATGTGAAAACGTTACACTGGAGAAATACCGAAGATAATGTCGCTGATGACAGCAGCGGCTAATATAAAATTACAGGGAATGTCACAAGTATTTGGGATGTGGAAACGTTACCCAGGAGAAATACCGCAGATAATGTTTCTGATGTCAGCAGTGGCTAATATAAAATTACAGGGAATGTCACAGGTATTTTGAATGTGGATACTTTACACAGGAGAAATACCGAAGATAATATTTCTGATGACAGCAGCGGCTAATATAAAATGACAGGAAATGTCACAGGTATTTGGGATGTGGAAACGTTACACAGGAGATGTACCCAGGTAATGTCACTGTCCGCAGCGGACACCGTCTACGGAAAAAGTACACTGGATGTCATTGATATTTTTTGGATGTGCACACGTTACACAGGAGATGTAGCGCAGCTAATGTCACTGTCCGCAGCGGACACCATCTACGGAAAAAGTACACTGGATGTCACAGATATTTTTGGGATGTGCACACGTTACACAGGAGATATAGCGCAGATAATGTTGCTGTCTGCAGCGGCCTAACTTTTTAGCAATTTATTTTTTGGAGCTATAGCTTAAAATAGTTTAAAAAAAATCTTACACAGTTTTTCACAAATAAAACAAAAAAAATCTCTGAAAAACATTAATAAAAAGTCCTAGGTGTCAGTAAAAAAAAAGTCACAAAAGTTATTTTAGTTATTTTAGTAGTCCTATAAATAAAGTTAGGACCATTAAACCACCACATGCTCAAAATCATCAAAAAGTGTCTGGTCATTAAGCCGTTTCAGGCCTGGTCTTTAAAGTGTTAAGTTTCCAAAAGCAATCACATCTAAGGACAGATACTCTACAATTCATTCCTTCCACCCTGGCATAATCGTACATTAGAGTTAAGGCCACTGTCCATCTTCCACATGTTTTTCTAACAACTTTTTATCTGAATGACAAAGCTTTCAAGCATCTGTCCTACAGGCTAGGCACCATAACAGAAAGTGTTATGAAGCCAACATGATTTATTACTTTGACAAGACGTCACCAGATTGAATAAGGTTTCAGCGTTTGAGCCACAAAAGTAGAAGAGGCTGAGTGACAGAATAAAATTTGAATATTTTTAGATACAATTATGGCATTGCATTGTCTGTTGTGAAGCAGAGATGTATTCAGTGATAATAAAGAAAAGCAGATAAAGGACTAAATCTACTGTGCACACAAATGGAACATAATGATGGGAGCAGAGCAATACAATGCAAAGTACAGCATTAATCTAGCATTAACATTACACTGCAAATTGATTAAAAGCATAATGGCCAATGTTCTTCAATGTTGTGAATAATGTTAACAGTGTCATTTAAAATGCATTATAATGTCAATTTTATAGAAAACTAGAAGAATGACCCGGCTTCGCACAGGTATATTTCATCTATTTTATTTGATGTTTGTTTCGTTAAAAGATATCGACAGTATCCCCCCATAACAGTGAACTCTACAGCACCCCCGCCCCTTAACAGTAAATTCCACAGTCCCCCACCAGGTCATTTTTTGGGAATAAAACCTTCTCAGACACCTGATGTACCTGTGTTCCAAATTTGGTGAAGATCGGTCCAGTAGTTTGGTCGCGCATAAAGAACAGACAGACAGACTTCGGGACAGACAGAAACTCATTGTGTACCGGCATGTTACCTCCAAAGTATTCTTTCCCAGATAGTAAGTGATCCCGTGAAGTAGGCACAGAGCGAAACGATCGTTCGGGTGGCACGCTCCAGATTAGGTCAGTAACCTTGCTGATTATTGCTAGTAAACATGGATTAGACCTTGCAGATGTTTGTCACCAGTCCTTTACCATAAGCGGTGAATTGCATGATATTAATGTATGGTTATATACCGAGTCTAATATACACTCACCTAAAGAATTATTAGGAACACCTGTTCTATTTCTCATTAATGCAATTATCTAGTCAACCAATCACATGGCAGTTGCTTCAATGCATTTAGGGGTGTGGTCCTGGTCAAGACAATCTCCTGAACTCCAAACTGAATGTCAGAATGGGAAAGAAAGGTGATTTAAGCAATTTTGAGCGTCGCATGGTTGTTGGTGCCAGACGGGCCGGTCAGAGGAGAATGGGCCGACTGATTCAAGCTGATAGAAGAGCAACGTTGACTGAAATAACCACTTGTTACAACCGAGGTATGCAGCCACAACACCCACAACCTTGAGGCGGATGGGCTACAACAGCAGAAGTACCACTCATCTCCACTACTAATAGGAAAAAGAGGCTACAATTTGCACGAGCTCCCCAAAATTGGACTGTTGAAGATTGGAAAAAATGTTGCCTGGTCTGATGAGTCTCAATTTCTGTTGAGACATTCAAATGGTAGAGTCCGAATTTGGCGTAAACAGAATGAGAACATGTATCCATCCTCTGATGGCTACTTCCAGCAGGGTAATACACCATGTCACAAAGCTCGTATCATTTCAAATTGGTTTCTTGAACATGACAATGAGTCATGTACTAAAATGGCCCCCACAGTCACCAGATCTCAACCCAATAGAGCATCTTTGGGATGTGGTGGAACGGGAGCTTCGTGCCCTGGATGTGCATCCCTCAAATCTCCATCAACTGCAAGATGCTATCCTATCAATATGGGCCAACATTTCTAAAGAATGCTATCAGCACCTTGTTGAATCAATGCCACGTAGAATTAAGGCAGTTCTGAAGGCAAAAGGGGGTCCAACACCGTATTAGTTTGGTGTTCCTAATAATTCTTTAGGTGAGTGTATGTTTACATTGCTATCTATAATTGTACTAGGCCGTCTAGTCTGGAGCTGAGTATATTTGTCATACTTCAGTTTTTTTCATGTCTGCTGCTATATGTATTTTATGATAAGTATGTAATATATATGTGGATTACCCAATAAAAATTTTCAAGTTTATAAAATAACTTTTTGCATGGTAGCTTTTTTTTTAGCTTGATAGGAGTTGTAAGTGATATGTGTACCAAGTTAAGTAGATATTGATAGATGAGTTTTTGAGTTACAGAGCAATATGTGTGTAGCAAAAACAGTTGGAGCATACAAACTCCATGCAGCTGCTGTGTAGGGGCGTATGACCCCCACAAGATTTCTTTCCAGGTAGCAAGGGATGTGTATACCAAGTTTAGTTGAAATTGATGCTTTCCCCTGAGGAGGTCACTGTCAAGGGGTGCTGTGAAACTCACTGTTAAAGGGGCGGGCTGCTGTGAAGATCAAAGTTAAGTGGATAGGCTGCTGTGGAGGTCCCATTTTAAGGTGGCAGGGCACTGTTGGGGGTCAGTGTTGAGGGGTGGGGGACTGTGGAGTTCCCTGTTAACGGGGCAGGGTGCTGTAGAGTTCACTGTTATGGGGTATACTGTTGATATCTTTTAACAACACACACAAATGTTAAATGAAATAGATGAAATATACCCGTGCGAAGCTGGGTCCTTCTGCTAGTATAAAATAATAATTCAAGAAAAAATCAAAAAAATCTGTAGTCTTTAGTATCATCATATAAAATCCATATAAGTACTGAATAGGAATTTGAATATTTAAAGGGTATGGAACTTCTAGGAGAGCCGACATAAAACATACTATTATTACTTTGCTTGTAAAACTCATAATTGGTTATCTCTGCTCAGTCTTTGGATCTTGTCTTTAGGAATATGCTAGGGTTAACAGGTGCTGGCTATCAGGATTTTTTAACAATTGGATGTCATATGAAAGGAATTGTATTGCACTGTAGTAACTTTTCTTTACTGTATAGTGTTTTTACTGTTATAATTATTATGCTTTATACACCATATGCATTATCAGAATAGACACATTAAGAAGGAGTTAAGGAGGGGGCCATGCCCTAACTAGCTCATAAACAAATCAAGTCAATCATACAAAATCTGTTCTTTTCTCCACATGTACTGTGATGCATGAAGAATACAATGATGGATAGGTTGAATACCTCAAAAATTTTAAATGGTTCTAATCCTTGTCTTAAAACTAAATCTCTAGAAAATTACTGAGTCAACCTTGCCTACGGCAGCAAATGATACCTGAATGTTTTTCTCATTTTAACAGTATGCTCTTGGATTAAATGTCAATATTGTCACTACAATGTATTTTCCTATTTCTCCAAATAGTTTTTACTGCCTGAGAAGAACGCTCCAAATAGCCTGTGAGATAATTACCGTACTATACAAAACATTGATTAACTATTACTCAATTTTCTTCCCTTACATTTTTACATTATTATTTTTTTAACTAGATTTTGTTTTCCTTTTGAAGCACAAGGCAGCAAACTGAAAAAGTCTGACGAATATATACAGTTCATTTAGAGTGTTGCCTCCAGATAGTTCTGATACACAGTGAGCGAAGCCTGTCAGGATTGTAGACAAGGGTGAATGCTCACCTAGGGTGATGCCTCACTACAAAGATTGGGTGTGAAATTTTGTTCTTTAGTCATTTAGTGCATATGAAATTTTTGTAGCTTTTTGATCTTTTGGCAGTTAAAAAAATGCCATGAAATGTTATTGTTAAAGGATATGCAATCACCTGACCATATGTCCACAGGTTCTTAGCCACTGAGTTGTGCTGCAAAGCTGTACGGAGAAGGAGAAGATGAGCTGCTATGTAGGTGTTCAGGGTCTGCTCTGGGATCTCTGTTTATGTAGAGTTTCTGGGAATCTGTAATTACTGGTTCTGGCTGGGGATGGTATTTGTTTAGAAGGTCTAGTCTGGGGTCTGTACTTATTTAAGTGGTGTTGGGTCTGTATTAGGAGGTCTGGTGTGTTTTTATTTAGGGGTCTTTAGTTATTTTGAAGTCTGATCTAGAGTCTGTATTTATTCTGGTGTCTGCATTCTGGGGTCTGTTTTTATTTAGGGGGTCTGTGGTCAGCATTTATTGAAGGGTTTGTATTTTGGGGTCTAGTGTGAGGTAAGTATTTATGCTGTAGCAAATATTTATTTAGGTCTGATCTGTGACTATATTAATTTAGGTATCTGATTAGGGTCTGTATTTTATTTCGGGATCTCCCTGGGATCTGTATTCTGGGTTACGTATTTAGTCATAGGTCTGTATTCTGCAAACTAGATGAGGAATGTATGTATTATGGAGTCTGTATTTATTTAGGGGTCAGTACTTATTCATGGGTCTGTATTTTTTGGTCTAGTTTGAGGTATGTATTTATTCAGTGGCAAGTATTTATTTTGGTCTGGTCTATGACTGTATTAATTTAGATGATATGGCTGGGGAATTGTCACGGAACCATGAACCAGACGTACAACAAGAGATAAGAGAAAATAAGAAGGCTTTATTGAAAATAAAGCTGTAAAGCAAAAGTCCAAACGGATGGTGAAACCGAGCAGAGTCTTTGCGAAGCCAGAGGTCAGGAACCAGAGGGGTAGTCAGACGA
This sequence comes from Bufo bufo, assembly GCF_905171765.1. Lineage (NCBI taxonomy): Eukaryota > Metazoa > Chordata > Amphibia > Anura > Bufonidae > Bufo > Bufo bufo. Next base: position 174,286,707 of record NC_053390.1, on the reverse strand, counting down.
AGCAGGATCAGGAACCAGCAGGGTAGTCAGACAAAGCCAGGATCAGGAACCAGCAGGGTAGTCAGACGAAGCCAGGATCAGGAACAGAAGGGTAGTCAGACGAAGCCAGGATCAGGAACCAGAAGCAGCAGCAGTCTTAGAAGCATGTGAACACAAGAGGACCAAGCAAGGAACTGAAGCCACAGACCTCCTATATATATGAGCTAGGCATCCAGCTCCTCCCAGTGGGAAGGAGGAGCCGCAGGGTGGAAGGCTACAAGAAACCCAGAACCAAGATGGCCGCCAGCACATGTCAAACGAAGGAGAACAGCAAGAAGGTAAGACCATGACAGTACCTCCCCCTCAAGGGCCCCTCCTCCGCGGAGCACAAAACGGTTTCTGAGGGAAGCGTGCGTGGAAGGCTCGGAGCAAGGCAGGAGCATGGACATCTGCGGATGGAACCAGGAACGCTCCACTGGACCATAACCACGCCAATGGACCAAAAACTGCAACCGACCGCGACCAGGCGTGAGTCCAGGATATTGCTCACCTCATATTCCTCACGATTGCCCACTTGGACCGGACGAGGCCGAGGAACCGAGGAAGTGAAACGATTACACCCAGTGGCTTCAACAGGGAGACATGAAACACGTTGGAGATCCGCATGCCAGGAGGAAGCGCAAGGGCATAGGCTACCGGGTTTTACCCTGCGAAGCACTCGGAAGGGACCAACAAAGCGAGGCGCCAGCTTGGGAGTGGGCACTCGAAGGTTGAGGTTTGCGGGTGGGACAACCATACACGGTCCTCCGACCTGGTAGAAGGAGCAGGCGCTCGTCTGCGATCAGCCTGGAGTCTCTGGCGCTGCGCAGAGACCTCAAAGGACTTCTGGATCTGTACCCAAGAAGCACGTAGACGGAAAGGTGATCCTCCACAGCCGAATATCCTGGGGAGAGAATACCTCCGGTAACACGGCAGGTTGGAACCCATAATTGGCCATGAAGGGAGACGTCCCAGAGGAAGAGTTCACCGCCGTGTTCCTGGCAAACTCAGCCCAAGGCAGGAGGTCAACCCAATTGTCTTGGTGATCGGAGACATAGCAACGAAGGAATTGCTCCAAGGCCTGATTGGATCGTTCTGCGGCCCCATTGGACTGAGGGTGGTAGGCCGAGGAGAAGGAGAGATGAATCCCCAACTGGGAGCAAAAGGCGCGCCAGAACCTGGACACAAACTGACTCCCCCCGATCCGACACAATCTCCTTGGGCAAACCGTGCAACCGGAAGACCTCCCTGGCAAAAATCGTGGCCAACTCTTGTGCAGAGGGTAACTTCTTGAGAGGAACACAGTGGCACATTTTGGAAAAACCGATCCACAATCATGAGAATGACCGTATGGCCCTCGGGATGCAGGGAGGTCTACAATGAAATCCATCCCCCAGGTGTGACCATGGGCGCTCCCCGGTGGCTATGGGTTGCAGAAGGCCCAACGGAAGGTGCCGAGGGGACTTACTCTGGGCACAAACGGAGCATGCCGCTACATATGCGGCGATGTCGGAACGTAGGGAAGGCCACCAGAACAGACGTGAAACGACCCAGGACAGCTGATTCTTTCCAGGATGCCCGCGGTCTTGGAGTTATGGTAGGTTCGCAACAAACCGAGTGCGCAACTCCTCAGGCACAAAACATCTGCCGTTGGGTCTCCCAGAGGAGCACCAGATTGAGCCGCCAAAATCTGCTCACCCAGGGGAGAGGGTCAGGCTGGAGCGAAATGGCGGCCAGGATCTGATTCGGAGGTATGACCGAAGTCGGAATCGACTCCTCCCTGGACAGCTCGGAGTACTGCCGTGATAAGGCATCCGCCCTGATGTTCTTGGAACCGGGTAGGTAGGAGACCACGTAATTAAAACGTGACAAGAACAGAGCCCATCTGGCCTGACGTGGTGTCAATCTCTTGGCCTCAGAAAGGTAGGTCAGATTCTTATGGTCCGTCAGGATGAGAACCGGAACCACCGAACCCTCGAGCAAGTGCCTCCATTCTTTAAGGGCCTGCACGATGGCCAATAACTCCCTGTCACCAATCTGATAGTTGCACTCCGCGGAAGACAGTTTCCGGGAGTAAAACCCACAAGGAAGCAGAGGACCCTCTGGTGTTCTACGCTGAGACAGAAGGGCGCCTACTCCCGTCTCAGACGCGTCCACCTCGAGGACAAAGGGCAACCCAGGGTTGGGATGCGACAGAATCGGAGCCGATACAAAGGCGGACTTTAGGGCCTCAAAAGCTCGGATGGCCTCGAGCGGCCAGACCTGGGAATTACTGCCCTTCCTGGTCAGATCCGTGAGAGGCTTGGCCAGCATGGAAAAGTCCCTGATGAACTTCCGATAATAATTGGCGAAGCCCAAAAAAAGCGCTGCAGGGAACGAAGACCACTGGGGCTGGGGCCACTGTAAGACAGCCGAAACCTCTCAGGATCCATGGAGAACCCCTCAGCGGAAATGATGTAACCCTAAGAGGTTACCTGGGATCGGTGAAATTCGCATTTCTCAAGCTTACCGAACAGCTTGTTCTCTCGTAACCGTTGCAACACTCGTCTGACATCCAGAATGTGGGCCTCCATGGATTCAGAATATACCAAGATGTCATCCAAATAGACCACCACACACTGCTGCAACAGGTCACGGAAAACATCGTTGATGAATTCCTGAAAGACTGCGGGCGCATTGCACAACCCAAAGGGCATAACCAAGGATTCATAATGACCGGTCCTGGTGTTAACGCGGTCTTCCACTCATCGCCCGCCTTGATCCTTACCAGGTTATATGCCGCCCTCAGGTCGAGTTTGGTAAAGACCGTGGCCCCTTTAAGGCGATCGAACAGCTCGGAAATCAAGGGTATCGGGTAAGCGTTCTTGATCGTGATGCGATTGAGACCCCTGTAATCGATGCAAGGCCTCAACTCACCGCCCTTCTTTTTCACAAAGAAAAATCCAGCCCCTGCCGGGGACGAAGATTTGCGAATGTGTCCGCGTGAAAGCGCCTCCCTCACGTACTCCTCCATGGCCTCATTCTCCGCTACCGACAGTGGATAGACTTTGCCACGTTAGGAGGAACGGCACCAGATTGTAACTCTATGGCACAATCGTATGGGCGGTGCGGAGGTAGGGCAACCGCGCGCACCTTATCGAATACATCCGGTACTCCTCGTATTCAGGAGGCAACAGAGAGTCCGAGGAAGTACACAGGCAACTTGACAGACCCATGGATGCAACTAGCCCCACACTGCGGTGACCACGAGAGGATCTCGACCGATCTCCAATCGAAAGTCGGATTATGCTTCTGGAGCCAGGGGTACCCCAAGACCCTCCGAGTAGTGTGGAGACGAAATAACCTGGAGGCAGACCGACTCTCTGTGAACGGCACCAATGGCTATCCCCACTGGAAGGGTCTCATGAGTCACGTGTGGCGGCAGAAGGGGTCTGCCGTCTATCGCCTCAGAGCCAGTGGGGAACCTCGAGCCTGCAGAGGAATGGAATTGGCGGCAGCGAACACACTATCAATGAACAAACCACCAGCACCAGAGTCCACCAACGCCTGGGTCGTCACCGAGCCCCCGACCCAGGAGAGGACAACAGTGATCAGTGGTTTTGTCAACACGGGGAAACCGGGGACGAGGAGACTCCACCCAAGATCTGCCCCCGACAGGATCTCAGGTACGAGCGTTTTCCCGGACGGTTCGGACATGCCAACCCGAAAATGCCCACCGAGACCACAGTACATGCATCGGCCCCTCGCCGTCTCAGAGTGCCCTCTCCCCCTCGGACAGGCGAGCAAACCCCAGCTGCATGGGTTCACCCCCAGACAAAGTCATCCCCAGGAAGGCGTGGGAGGAAGAGAGGGAGGCACGGGTGGGGACAGCAAACGTAGGCACCAATCTGTTTGAAGACCCTCCGCAGGTTCTCCTTAAAGGAAGGTCTCTCCCTGAGTCCTGGTGTCCAATCAAATCAGGAAGAAATACGAGACTCGAGCTCAACTGGTAGGTCCTTAGCTGCAAACCTCATCCTTCAAAGGCATCGAGAGACCCATGAGAGAAAGCAGCGACCAGAGCCTCATTATTCCAGCCCACCTCTGCTGCCAGGGTACGAAACTCAATGGCGTATTCAGCTACAGATCGTGAACCCTGTCTGATGGACATAAGGAGCTTCGCAGCAGAGGCAGCACGAGCCGGCACATCGAATACCTTCCGAAGAAGAAGCAACAAAACCGGAAAACTCGGCAACCACCGGATTTGTATGTTCTCCCCATAAAGGGCTGGCCCAGGGAAAGGCCTTGTCAGAGAGCAGCGTGATCAAGAAGCCCACCTTTGATGTCTCAGTAGGAAAGGCATGTGGCAGCAACTCGAAATAAATGCCCACCTGGTTAAGGAAACCTCGGCACTGAGTTGGCTCTCCCCCAAAGCGCCGTGGAAGAGGGGCAGAACCGGTCATACCCCGAAACACCGCAGGCGCAACAACAGGTGTCGGGGTAGACTCTGGCGCAACAACCGGAGCGGCAGTAGGAGCGAGCCCAGGAGCGACAACCGACCCATCGGCAACGGGAGCGAAATGAGCCGTGCGTTCAAGCAGGGTTTGCAACGCCACAGCGAACCGACCCAACAGGTGATCCTGCTGATCAAGTCTGGCAACCAGCGTGGGTAGCGAGGATGGCCCTGTACCGTCAGAAGTCATGGCTTGGTCCTAATGTCACGGAACCATGAACCAGACGTACAACAAGAGATAAGAGAAAATAAGAAGGCTTTATTGAAAATAAAGCTGTAAAGCAAAAGTCCAAACGGAGGGTGAAACCGAGCAGAGTCTTTGCGAAGCCAGAGGTCAGGAACCAGAGGGGGTAGGTCAGACGAAGCCAGGATCAGGAACCAGCAGGGTAGTCAGACGAAGCCAGGATCAGGAACCAGCAGGGTAGTCAGACGAAGCCAGGATCAGGAACCAGAAGGGTAGTCAGACGAAGCCAGGATCAGGAACCAGAAGCAGCAGCAGTCTTAGAAGCATGTGAACACAAGAGGACCAAGCAAGGAACTGAAGCCACAGACCTCCCTATATATATGAGCTAGGCATCCAGCTCCTCCAGTGGGAAGGAGGAGCCGCAGGGGTGGAAGGCTACAAGAAACCCAGAAACCAAGATGGGCCGCCAGCACATGTCAAACGAAGGAGAACAGCAAGAAGGTAAGACCATGACAGGAATGTATTTATTTTGGTATCTGCTTTGGCATCTATATTCTAGAGCATGTATTTAGTCAGGGGTCTCTATTCTGTGGTCTAGATGAGGATTGTATAGTATGTATTCTGGGGGTCTGTATTTATTTTGGTGTCCAGTCCTATATCTGTATTCATTTTGGGGTCCTGATCTGAGTATGCATTAATATTGTAGTATGAGAGCTGTTGTTATTCTGGGATCTGGTTTAGAGGTGAATTTTAGATTGTGTCTTTGGGGGGTCTTGTATTTATTTTGGGGGACTTTAAATTATCTTGAGGTTTATTTATTTAAGGATTTCACTTGAAGTCTGTTATAATTTCAGGATTTTATGAAGGTTATATGCTTTTCATTTGTCTGAATGCAAAGAGCAGCGCTAATCATAATCTCCTCTAGGAATCTCAGAGTCCAATGTTCCAATCCCAGCATTCGTTCAAAACTCCTGTCAGTAATGTGTACAAATGATTGGGGCACACACAGCACTGGAACGTGAGGAGGTTAGTAAACCACTGGACACAAGGTTCTTGTTCTTCATTATCGCATTTAATTAAAGGGAATCTGTCAAACCCCTCAGATCCGTATTAAGTGCATGGCAGTACTACATGAATAGTACTGCTACCCCAGACTTCAGACCACTGAGTTTCCATTGCTGAGTGTCTGCAAACCCATACTGGAATCCATCAAGAGGACTCATCCTGGAGTCCTCTCCATCATATGTACATGCTCGTAAGTCATCGTGATGTATTCCATCACCAGTTTGCATGCACAAAGTGCGAGGACTGCCACTTAATAGGGCTCAGATATTTACCACCCATTTACTTAAGACCACCAGTGATGTTTACATTAAAGGGAATATTGCAGTAAATTCTATCTCTATCCCTATTTGTGTACATTGAAGGAACTATAAATCAACACTAGCAGGGTGAAGAGGAGAGCTACCCAGAGGGAGCTACCCAATGGACTCTTCCCCTGTGCCAAACTCTTTTAAAATTTTTGGATAAACTTATCATTCCCCCATGACAGTGTTCTAGCATAAAAAAGTTGCAAAGTCTTGCACCTAAATCTTGCTGCAAGTGGCATTTCTACACAGCCCTTGCCACTTTCTCAAAAAGGGGGCATGCCAAGGGCAAGGAAGAGGTGGGGCAAGGGGTAAATTTATCTTCTTTTACACCACTTTTCTGATGTATAAGAAGACTGAAATCTGATTTCAGTCTAGGTGCATGGACTACCTTAGGATGAGCCTATTTTATGATGAGGCTTATCCTGCTGCAATTCAGGGGATATCATGGAGTGGCAATAAAAATATGGTCTATGATCAAATCCCTCTATGTTTTCTCTGAAACATCATATTCCTTTGTAATGAGAATAGCCGGTTGCTTAATGGTTCCTGTTAACTTGTCCTGGTCTGTACTGGAATACTTGGAATTGTATGAAATAGAAGGTATACCACTACACCAATGCCTCTATTCTGGACTAATTACTGCACTGGTTGCTAATTCACTTTAGAATTCAACTTAATGTTTAACTTTCAAGGTGGCAAAGTAAAAAAAAAAAAACGATTTAATCTACCCCAATCAGAATAAGTGTTGGATGGGAAAGATTTTCTAATGTTCCAAGTTTGTTTGAAATGAAATTTTATTTATCTTATTTAAAGCACTAAATATAACAATTCCATCCAAGGTCACTAGTAACACATGGATTTTGGGCACAAGGGCAGAGCCCTCAGCATGGAGCCTATACAGCTTCTTAGCCTCCATGCAATGTGATACTATGCTTTGTTACATCCATGGGGTAATATATCATAGACCAGCATTATTATTATTATTTATTATTATTTATTATTAAAGCGCCTTTTATTCCATAGCGCTATATATATATGAAAAGGGGTACACCTACTTAATAAAGACAAGTGCACTAAGCATGAACAAGACGAGTTACAAACTGGTGCAGAAGGAGAGAGGGCCCTGCCTGTGAGGGCTTACAATCTACATGGTATGTGAGAAGGACACAGTAGGTGAGGGTAAAGTTGGTCATGGCGGTATAGAGGCTGCAGGGTCACCCGCTGTAGGCTTGTCTGAAGAGGTTTGTTTTCATATTTTGTTTTTAAGGATTCCACTGTAGATGAGAGGCCTGATATGTTGGGGTAGTGAGTTCCAGAGTGTGGGGGCATTTTACACCCTCTGTGCTGCTGGAGGATGTGGTCTAATTTATGACAAGACAGGTCACAGCATAAGTTAGGCGCATCATCTGGCAGTCTGTGCACCTTAATTGAAATCTATGCCAGCTCCAAGTTGACATAGATCTAAGTGGGATTTTATTTTATTTTTTTACAGAAAACTGGTATATAAGTAGATAACTATTCTAGGCCTGTTTGGCCTCAACCTTCTCTGCCTCTCATCAGGCCCCCTTTTCAGGAAAGTGATGAGGGCAGCATAGAAACACTATAAGTGCCTAAATTTAGGTACAATGGTTTTTCAAAAGTTGCAAACACGCCAGAAAACTACTGTATGTGTATGGAGACATATCCTTTTGAAGGAAAAAAACTTTTTGGGGATTTGTTTTTTAAATACTACACAGAAATTATCATAAAGAATTATTGACTGATTGTGATTATATCCTTTGACAATATAAATGTAATTTGTACAGAAGAATTGTTGATAATAATGCACTGACCTAGAAACCCTAAAATAGTTACACAAATCGCATGTAAAGGATTGAATTATATGTCTGTGTGTCAAGAGCTTGATATGGGTGAAGATATAGGCATTTTACCCTCTTTAAAGATGGCGCCCATGTCGTCGTGGCCAGTGGTGGAGGGGGCAATTTCAACACTGCCTCATTTTGAAGTTGTGGCGTGTGTCTCAATCTTCTTCTCCAGGGATGCGCGTGCTATGAGTGATATGGATGAGGAGGCCTATGAGTATCATTAGATGATTAGGTCACATGTTCGGGATTTCAAATGTAACATCATATTATATCGAGAGATTTTGTCGCCATCTTACTAGGCCTCTTCCATAGTTGCACATGGCTAATCGTTATTCCCTAAAATCTACAGGTGAATACTTGTTTGGTAATTTGGAAGGAGGGGTAATCCATATCCTACAGGGTAATATAAGGTATGGGCATAGTTCAGATTGACACGCCCCCCAAGAAGAAGCAAGGGGAAATGTACGTGAGGGTTTTTTGCTCCTCCTGGGCTCCTGGTTTGTATGTCTCTCGTATTCAGTGCTCCATTTGCTTTTGTCCCTCTTTATTACTTTGTGTTTTGATGGCTAATTTGGATGTTTAGACGATTACATTGCATCCCTTTTAAACCATACTTTTTTTTTTTTTCAAATGATTAGCTAATGCATGTAGTACATTAGGGTATTTGATTATAACAGGGATTCTATATATGTAGTGAGTGGTATAATTATACCTATGGATATATTACACAATTGTAGCATATCATGTACACATCAAGATGTGATTAATTAGATGATGCAGATTTGGAGTCCAGTAGGGTATCATCTTTTGCAGCGCTGAGCTGCACTGCTATAAGGCCTCATGCACACAACCGTTGTGTGCATCCGCGTCCATGGTTCCGTTTTCTGTTTTTTTTCGCGGACCCATTGACTTTCAATGGGTCTGTGGAGAAATCGGAAAAGGCATCGTTTGGCAGCCGAGACCGTGATCCGTGTATCCTGTCCGTCAAAAAAATATGACCTGTCCTATTTTTTTGACGGACAACGGTTCACGGACCCATTCAAGTCAATGGGTCCGTGAAAGAACACGGATGCACACAATATTGGCATCCGTGTCCGTGATCCGTGGCCGTAGGTTACTTTAATACAGACGGATCCGAAGAACCGTCTGCATAAAAGCTTTTTCAGAGCTGAGTTTTCACTTCGTGAAAACTCAGATCCGACAGTATATTCTAACACAGAGGCGTTCCCATGGTGATGGGGACGCTTCAGGTTAGAATATACTAAAAGAACTGTGTACATGACTGCCCCCTGCGGCCTGGCAGGTGCTGCCAGGCAGCAGGGGGCAGCCCCCCCCTGTAGTTTATGTAGTGTACGGGGACTGTAATGCCCGTCACTACAAAAGTGTCACTTGGTGTGCTGTCGTCCCCCCTTAATTATGGGGAAGTTGGTATATGTCATCTTTATAAATTGTCATGTAATGTAATGTTATGTATTTCCCTGTTACTGTGACACTTGCATGTACAGGCCTGCTAGGGGTGTCATTCCAGCTTCTAGTCCACTAGAGGGAGCTAGAGAGTCCTAGTTTATATAAGGCCCAGACAGGGAAGCAAAAGTCAGTCTAGTCTAGAGCTCAGAAGTTTCTAGAGCCTGAGGAAGCTGAGAGGGAGACAGAGGCAAAGTGCAGAAAAGCAAGAGGTACTCAAGATAACAGAGGAGGTACTTTATAAAGCTAAAACCAAGGATATACGCCAGAGTTAAGGTATTGGGCCTTGGAGAAGATTTGCTATGTTCCAGGATCAGTCAGAGATAGAGTGCAAGCTCCTGTACTGCAAGTCCTGTGTGTTTAACACTCTGTAGTCACCTTGCTCAATCTGTATTGCCTGCATCAACCGTATGAAAAATCGACTGTATGCAAAGGAACTGCGCTTCCTGTGAATGTCTCTATATTTATAATCTACTAAAGTTGGAGTTCTGTTTTAACATCACGGTGTTCCTCATTTATTCCTGCTATCAGCATACGCGTGCCACCGTTGAATTGGCACTGGCGTCACGAACATTTTCCTACCATCACGTTATGTAGGATCCCATCCTAAAATCATATAGAGAGATCAACGGGTCCCCTTTGAAGCCCTATTAAGATACTGGGTCTCAGGTCACTACTATTCAGCTGCCTGCATTTGAAAAGTTCTGGACACCAACCAGTTGACCCAACCGCCTAAATCCTGGGTGGAATTATCGCCAGCAATGGCAAACCAGTAAAGATTCTTGGATACTGGAACCCACCCTGCAGGTGGAGAAGTAACCCTGCCTCAACAGGGAGTGATCGTAGTACAGGCCGGTGACAGAGGAGGACATCCTGTCATTCTAGGCACCAATGTCTTCAAAAACTGTTATTCAGAATACTTGCTGTATTACATCAGGACTTTGCCCACTGCTTCTCTGCATCCAGGAGGGTGATTCAAAAGACTATTACGGTGTTTAAGTGCCAGCAGGAGGTTTGCTAATGGGAAAGGAGAAATTTGTACTGCCAGATTAGTGATATTAAGCCTGTGACTTGCCTCCTAATTCTCAAACTCTTTTATGGTGGTCGTGCTGTCCTGGAGTCCAAGGCCGAGATTACCAGCCCTGGTGGAACCAATCCAGATGGAGATTACCCTTAAGTGAGAGCTGCCAAGTGCCTGGGGAACCTCTCCCAAGGTAAAGTACCTGTCCGTCTGATTAACCTGAGTGATCATCCTGTTGCGCTTACTAAGTCATTGCCGTGTTGGCCCACTGATCCAGGTGTCCTTCCAAGACATCATTCGTCTTCAGCGACAGAGAAGCCGCCACTGCAGTCAGCGGATGTTCGCCGGTGACCCAGCCACAAGTGCCCTGGTGGGAAGAGCTCCCATGTAGGGGACGAGACTACCCCCCAACATCAACAAGAAGGAATTCTACAGCTTGTCAAGGAGCACCACCAGGCCTTCAGTAAGCATGCTACTGACTATGGAGAGGTTAGTGCCATACAACACACCATACCTACTGGCTCTCATCCTCCTATCAAGGAGAGATACAGACCCTTACCACCTACTTCATATCAGACTGTAAAGGAAATGATCCAAGAGATGAAAGACTCTAATGTGATCCGGGACAGCCGTAGTCCGTGGGCTGCACCCCTGGTTCTTGTAAAGAAGAAGGACGGTAGTATCCGTTTCTGTGTGGATTATAGGAAAATTAATCAAATAACCCACAAAGATGCATACCCACTGCCCCGCATTGAGGAGTCACTAACTGCTCTGGGCTCTTCTGCCTATTTCTCCACATTGGACTTGACCAGCGGTTACTGGCAAGTACCCATGGCCCCCGAGGATAGGGAAAAGACTGCTTTCACTACTCCCATGGGCCTGTTTGAATTCAATTGTATGCCGTTCGGGCTATGTAATGCCCCAGGAACCTTCCAGAGACTAATGGAACGGTGTTTGGGTCACAAAAACTTCGAAACAGTGCTGCTGTATCTAGATGACGTCATTGTGTACTCAAAAACATATGAAGACCATCTGAAACATTTGGCAGAAGTATTTGAAATCCTTATCAAATATGCTTGAAAGGTAAAGCCATCCAAGTGTCACCTGCTCAAACCTGCAGTAAGATACCTGGGGCATGTAGTAAGCGGAGAGGGAGTGCAACCTGACCCTGATAAATTAGCAGCTGTCCGTAATTGGCCGGTTCCTACTAACCGTCAAAGAGGTGAGGAGTTTCCTTGGTTTTGCCGGCTACTATAGACGTTTTATCCCCCATTTTGCTCAAATAGCTGATCCCTATCCCAGGAACTCTTGAGGGGGCAACCCAAAAAGAGTCCTAGAACTCCTGTGCCCATTGAGTGGAATGAGGAAAGAGAGATAGCGTTCCAATTGCTAAAAAAAGAAACTGACCGAGCCTCCCGTGTTAGTTACCCAGATTATAGCAAGCCTTTCCCATCTTTTTAACGATGCTAGCAAGCGAGGCCTGGGAGCGGTGTTTAGCCCAAATCCAAGAGGGAAAAGAGAGAGTGATAGCATATGCAAGCCGCTCCCTGAAAGGAGCTGAGAAAAATGACCAGATTATAGTTCCTTCAAACTAGAGTTCCTGGCATTAGTGTGGGCGGTGACAGAAAAATTCATGGATTATCTAGCGCCACCCCCGTTCATTGCATTTACTGACAATAACCCTCTGGCACATCTAAATACAGATAATTGGGGGCCTTGGAGCAGAGATGGGCCTCTCGCCTTGCCAACTATAATTTCTCTGTAAAGTATCGTGCTGGACGTACTAATGATAATGCTGATGCTTATCCAGGCTTCCCACAGAGACAGCTCCTGATGATGTGCGAGATGCTTGGGAAGATGTAGAGATGCCGGCTTTCTATAACAATTTTGCTCAACAGGATCAGGCTCGAGCTACCAATAACAGAGCTGCAGTTCCTTCACCCTCCAGTAGGCCTGATCCTAAAGAAGAAAGGTGGGTGAAACTACAGTCTGAAAGTATGAGTGCTGGGTGAGTTGTTGGACTTCATTACTAGTGGCAGAGCCCCTGAGAGGATTCGGCGTAAGAGGTGCAGATCCTGAGCTCATCAAACTGTGGAGACCAGCGCCATCAACTCTTCATACATAAGGGCCTATTTCTAACGGAGAAGCCTAGACCCAGTGTCCAACGAGAGAGTGCACCAGATTCTCATACCCGACGAGATGCAGGTATGGTGTTGGAGATGTACCACAATCAATCCGGTCACTTTGGGGTTCAAAAGACTGAGGCTACTATCCGCCAGCGGTTTACTGGGTGGGCATGAGAGAAGACTTGGAGAAGTGGTGTCGGGAGTGTGTATCCTGTGCCTTAAAACGAAGTGAGCACCATGATCAGAGGGCACCACTGAGACCCATTGTAAGTACCCGTCCTCTTGAACTTGGTCGCCATCGACCATGTGAAACGGAGCCTAGTCGCTTAGGGTATGCTTATGCCATGAATATTATTGACTATTTCACAAAGTTTGTGTAGCAGTGGCCTGTGAGAGACCAGACAGCCAAGACTACAGCCGAAATTGTTCTGGAAGCACTTCCTCCTGCCCTATGGATGTCCGGAAAAAGATCCTCACGATCACGGACCTGCTTTTGAGTCCCAATCTGTTCCATGAACTGTGCTGCTTACACAACTGTAAGAAGATCCGGACAACGGCCTACCATCCTCAAGGTAACGATTATGTGAAAAAAATGAATCAGACCTTGATAGAGATGCTGAGGGCCGTGCCTCCTGAGAACAGAGGAGATTGGCCCAGTCTGTTGCCACAGCTCATGTTCACATACAATCATACCATACTTGTTCCCCGGGTATACCCCCTTTTTACTTGATGTTTGGGCGCCAAGGGACATTGCCTGCTGATCATTCATTGGACATACACGTACCTGATTGCATTAACCCATTACCTAACACCGACTGGGTTGCTGAACATCAAAGGCGATTGAATACAGCCAAAGCCATTGTTCAGGAGCGTTTGGACTATGCTAGGGACCGACAGCAGAGAGACTATGATCAAGCAGCCCATGCAGAACCCTTGACAATAGGGGCCGTGGTATGGTTTAAAGAATAAACCCGCCGTACCAGTAAATTGGACAGTAAATGGGAGCGAAGTCCCTATGTGTCACGGCAATCCCAAATGTTGGAACTCACACTTATGGATCACCCCGGGAAGACAAGGGATCCCAAATTGTACACCGAAACCGGTTAATAGCTCTGCCTGACACCAGAACCTAGTGCCGAGAGTTCTGGATCTGAATATCCTGTGTCAGAGTCAGCAATACAGCCCGAGGATCCTATGCAGGCCTGTTAGTAATCTGAGGTATGACGCTGATTCCCATGCATTGGCTTCTGACCCCTTGGTTGAACTTGCTGGTGCCTGCTCCGGCACCTACTGTAGCTTTACCTCCGGAAGAGCTGGTTCAAGATGCCCCGGATCCAGTTCCCCCTCTAGTGGATCTTAATTGTTCCAGTTGTTCCAGTTGTTCCTGACCAAGATCTCCCTGATGGAGACCCTCCTGTTGCTCCTCTCCTTCTTCCTCGTTGCTAAGGAAGAGGAGACCCCTGGTTTTGAGAAGGTCTACCCGGATGACCAGGGGACGCCCGCCAGTCCGTTAGGAGACTTTGACTATTCTGGTGGTGTCTCCTCCCAAACAGTTGCCACTGGCAATACCCTTACATGACATTTGTGCGCAAGAATGGACTCCTCCACGCGAGCCCTTTGCCTGTGATACACCCACAGGAAACTCCTGGGTAGTTCCGTTTTTATACTGTTTTATCTATTGTGCTGTTCTATTATGGACTTATTCATTGTCATGGACTAATCCTGGTTATAATGTTACGCTGTGCCAGTCAGCGCCCCAGTTCTTTCACTATCCTGAGGAGAAGAGAACGACGCCCCTTGTCACCACCCTTCATCTTTGCCAATTGGACCTGATATGAATGTAAATGCAGATGAAATTACATTATGTATGCCCTGCATGTCTCTTTTTTTCTGTTTCAGGTAGAGATCCAGGTTGGGCGAGCCCTGATGGAGTACGAGGTCGTACACAGCTTAAAGCAGTGGGGTATGTAGTGTACGGGGACTGTAATGCCCGTCACTACAAAAGTGTCACTTGGTGTGCTGTCGTCCCCCCCTTAATTATGGGGAAGTTGGTATATGTCATCTTTATAAATTGTCATGTAATGTAATGTTATGTATTTCCCTGTTACTGTGACACTTGCATGTACAGGCCTGCTAGGGGTGTCATTCCAGCTTCTAGTCACTAGAGGTAGCTAGAGAGTCCTAGTTTATATAACGCCCAGACAGGGAAGCAAAAGTCAGTCTAGTCTAGAGCTCAGAAGTTTCTAGAGCCTGAGGAAGCTGAGAGGGAGGACAGAGGCAAAGTGCAGAAAAGCAAGAGGTACTCAAGATAACAGAGGAGGTACTTTATAAAGCTAAAAACCAAGGATATACGCCAGAGTTAAGGTATTGGGCCTTGGAGAAGATTTGCTATGTTCCAGGATCAGTCAGAGATAGAGTGCAAGCTCCTGTACTGCAAGTCCTGTGTGTTTAACACTCTGTAGTCACCTTGCTCAATCTGTATTGCCTGCATCAACCGTATTGAAAAATCGACTGTATGCAAAGGAACTGCGCTTCCGTGAATGTCTCTATATTTAAATCTACTAAAGTTGGAGTTCTGTTTTAACATCACGGTGTTCCTCATTTATTCCTGCTATCAGCAAACGCGTGCCACCGTTGAATTGGCACTGGCGTCACGAACATTTTCCTACCATCACCTGCCTATGCAGAGAGTCAGTCGTCTCAGGTTAGTGTCTATTGCACTACTACACCCAGGAACACATTTCTACACACAACTTGAGTACGCTGCATTAACACATTGGTGGCCAGTGCGGCCGGGCCCCCCCCTCCCTCCCCTGTAGTTAACACATTGGTGGCCTGGCGCGGCCCCCCCTCCTCCCCTGTAGTTAACTCATTGGTGGCCAGTGGGCCCCCTCCCTCCCCTGTAGTTAACTCGTGGTGGCCAGTGCGGCCGGCCCCCCCTCCCTCCCCTGTAGTTACTCGTTGGTGGCCAGTGCGGCCGCCCCCCTCCCTCCCCTGTAGTTAACTCGTTGGTGGCCAGTGGCCCCCCCTCCCTCCCCTGTAGTTAGGAGGGGGAGGGAGGGACCTCCCCTCCCTCCCCCTCTAATTAAAATCTCCCCCTCTATCATTGGTGGCAGCGGAGAGTACCGATCGGAGTCCCAGTTTAATCGCTGGGGCTCGATCGGTAACCATGGCAACCAGGACGCTACTGCTGTCCCGGTTGCCATGGTTACTTAGCAATTTGTAGAAGCATTATACTTACCTTCGAGCTACGATTCCGCGTCCGGCCGGGTGCTCCTCCTACTGGTAAGTGACGCGCCGCACAGACCTGTCACTTACCAGTAGGAGGAGCTCCCGGCCGGATGCGGACATCGTAGCTCGCAGGTATAATGCTTCTACAAATTGGCTAAGTAATCATGGCAACCGGGACAGCAGTAGCGTCCTGGTTGCCATGGGTTACCGATCGGAGCCCCAGCGATTAAACTGGGACTCGATCGTACTCTCCGCTGCCACCAATGATAGAGGGGGAGATTTTAATTAGGAGGGGGAGGGAGGGAGAGGGCCCACTGGCCACCAACGAGTTAACTACAGGGGAGGGAGTGGGGCCGGCCGCACTGGCCACCAACGAGTTAACTACAGGGGAGGGAGGGGGCCCACTGGCCTCCAATGAGTTAACTACAGGGGAGGGGGGGGATGCCCCTGCTGCCTGGCAGCACCTGCCAGGCAGCAGGGGGGCAGTCATGTACACAGTTATTTTAGTATATTCTAACCTGAAGCGTCCCTATCACCATGGGAACGCCTCTGTGTTAGAATATACTGTCGGATTTGAGTTTCAAGATGTAACTCAAATCCGACGGTATATTCTACATAGAGGCATTCCCATGGTGATGGGGACGCTTCAAGTTAAAATATACCATCGGATTGGTGAAAACTCAGATCCTATGGTATATTAACTCTGACTTTACATTGAAAGTCAATGGGGACGGATTCGTTTGAAATTGCACCATATTGTGTCAACGTCAAACGGATCCGTCCCCATTGACTTGCATTGTAATTCAGGACGGATCCGTTTGGCTCCGCACGGCCAGGCGGACACCAAAACGACTTTTTTTTCATGTCCGTGGATCCTCCAAAAATCAAGGAAGACCCACGGATGAAAAAACGGTCACGGATCACGGAAAAACGGAACCCGTTTTTGCGGACCGCAAAAAAATACGGTCGTGTGCATGAGGTCAATTATATACTTTTTACTGCATGTATTGTATGTTTCATTGATATGACATAATAAAAAAATTATTTGTTCTACATGTGTGGTTTTGGCAGTTTGATGCAAAACTTTTACTAATGAGCAACGTCATATGTGTATAAAGGCAGGCGACGTAGCTGCTGTAAGACTGTAGGAAAGGCAAAATCGGAAAAGGTACCGTTTGGCAGCCGAGACCGTGAATCTGTGTATCCTGTTCGTCAAAAAAATATGACCTGTCCTATTTTTTTGACGGACAACGGTTCACGGGACCATTCAAGTCAATGGGTCCGTGAAAGAACACGGATGCACACAAGATTGGCATCCGTGTCCGTGATCCGTGGCCGTAGGTTACTTTAATACAGACGGATCCGAAGATCGTCTGCATAAAAGCTTTTCAGAGCTGAGTTTTCACTTTGTGAAAACTCAGATCCGACAGTATATTCTAACACAGAGGCGTTCCCATGGTGATGGGGACGCTTCAGGTTA
Source organism: Bufo bufo (assembly GCF_905171765.1). Lineage (NCBI taxonomy): Eukaryota > Metazoa > Chordata > Amphibia > Anura > Bufonidae > Bufo > Bufo bufo. The sequence continues at coordinate 174,269,459 of NC_053390.1, read as the reverse complement.
GAATATACTAAAAGAACTGTGTACATGACTGCCCCCTGCTGCCTGGCAGGTGCTGCCAGGCAGCAGGGGCAGCCCCCCCCCTGTAGTTAACACATTGGTGGCCAGTGCGGCCGCCTCCCCCCCTCCCTCCCCTGTAGTTAACACATTGGTGGCCAGTGCGGCCGGCCCCCTCCTCCCTCCCCTGTAGTTAACACATTGGTGGCCAGTGGGCCCCCCTCCCTCCCCTGTAGTTAACTCGTTGGTGGCCAGTGGGCCCCCCCTCCCTCCCCTGTAGTTAACTCGCTGGTGGCCAGTGCGACCTCCCCTCCCTCCCCCTCCTAATTAAAATCTCCCCCTCTATCATTGGTTGCAGCGGAGAGTACCGATCGGAGTCCCAGTTTAATCGCTGGAGCTCCGATCGGTAACCATGGCAACCAGGACGCTACTGCTGTCCCGGTTGCCATGGTTACTTAGCAATTTTGTAGAAGCATTATACTTACCTTCGAGCTACGATGTCCGCGTCCGGCCAGGAGCTCCTCCTACTGGTAAAGTGACGCGCCGCACAGACCTGTCACTTACCAGTAGGAGGAGCTCCCGGCCGGATGCGGACATCGTAGCTCGCAGGTATAATGCTTCTACAAATTGCTAATTAACCAGGGCAACCGGGACAGCAGTAGCATCTTGGTTGCCATGGTTACCGATCGTAGCCCCAGCGATTAAACTCGGACTCCGATCGGTACTCTCCGCTGCCACCAATGATAGAGGGGGAGATTTTAATTAGGAGGGGGAGGGAGGGGAGAGGGCCCACTGGCCACCAACGAGTTAACTACAGGGAGGGAGGGGGGCCGGCCGCACTGGCCACCAACGAGTTAACTACAGGGGAGGGAGGGGGCCCACTGGCCACCAATGAGTTTAACTACAGGGGAGGGGGGGGGCGGCCGCACTGGCCACCAATGTGTTAACTACAGGGGGGGGGATGCCCCCTGCTGCCTGGCAGCACCTGCCAGGCAGCAGGGGGCAGTCATGTACACAGTTCTTTTAGTATATTCTAACCTGAAGCGTCCTTATCACCATGGGAACGCCTCTGTCTTAGAATATACTGTCGGATTTGAGTTTCACGATGTAACTCAAATCCAACGGTATATTCTAACATAGAGGCGTTCCCATGGTGATGGGGACGCTTCAAGTTAAAATATACCATCGGATTGGAGAAAACTCAGATTCTATGGTATATTAACTCCTGACTTTACATTGAAAGTCAATGGGGGACGGATTCGTTTGAAATTGCACCATATTGTGTCAACGTCAAACAGATCCGTCCCCATTGACTTGCATTGTAATTCAGGACGGATCCGTTTGGCTCCGCACGGCCAGGCGGACACCAAAACAACTTTTTTTCATGTCCGTGGATCCTCTAAAAATCAAGGAAGACCACGGATGAAAAAACGGTCACGGATCACGGAAAAACGGAACCCGTTTTTGCGGACCGCAAAAAAATACGGTCGTGTGCATGAGGCCAATTATATACTTTTACTGCATGTATTGTATGTTTCTTTGATATGACATAATAAAAAAATTATTTGTTCTACATGTGTGGTTTTGGCAGTTTGATGCAAAACTTTTACTAATGAGCAACGTCATATGTGTATAAAGGCAGGCGACGTAGCTGCTGTAAGACTGTAGGAAAGGTGATCCCATTCCACTTTGATCTTGTCCACATATTAGTGGGCGATGAATGCCTGTGCAAGGTTGTGGTCTACTCAAGTGGTCTACCATATCTATCTAAAGTTGATTTTTTTAGTTTTTAAATTTTTTAGTTTTCTTTAAACCCAGAGCAAAGATTGTGGGATGTTATAGAAAGGTGTAATGTATTGTTCCACATGCATTACTGTAGTTAGTCAGTGTTTCATAAACTGTATAATATGAGCTGTGTATGAAGCAAGTCTATAGACTGATGGCATGGAAGCAAACGAATAAACAATTCCCAACACGCCTGTCCAGATGTGGTACATGAGATCTCAGTTCTTAGATCTGAACATACAGTGTAAATAATTAACCAAAACACCTATATATATACCGCACAATAGAAGATTCCACATATAATATATCCCTGATTAACTCCATCTTTGATATATAGAGAATGAGAGAAAAAACGCATCATAATTTGAAAAAAACGCAGCAAAACCGCATCTGCGTTTTTCGGAGTTAAGTGCGTTTTTTAAGCCAAAAGAATATTTAATAAAGGCCTGAGTGAAGGGCGAATAATCCTTCCATAAAAAGCTTGGGAAAACAGCCTTGAGTATGTATAATAATATGTATTTATATTTTTAAAGTGTATTTTTATAATTTATATAGTTTTTAATAAGTAAATATATGATGAAATAGTGGTACCGAATATGACATCTGTTATCTGTGGATTGAATTTTGAATAAGAAAACCACAAATCTGATAAAAAAAACACACTTTGAGAAAAAACGCACCAAAACCAGGGGTGCAAATAACATCTAAAATTGCTACTTTGATCCTGAAAGAGACATTCTAGGACCCAGTCCGGATTTTGTTAATGATCAGCACCAGTATAAATTCCACTGACTCACAAAACGGGGGTATGCCACTGAGGAAGGGGAAACGTCTCCCCGAAACGCGTCTGGCGTCATACCCTTGGATGAATACCCCATTTTTCATGAAGTGCACTACAAAGAAAAGAAACTTTTGGATTCAGTGTTAAATTACTACAACACGTCATCCATCAGCGCCGACAGAGAGGCTTGTGATCCTCACATCTAATTCAAATCATCTGCGGAAGAAACGTGGGACGCGAGCGGCTCCATAGCCGGGACGCCGGCTGATTCAACGGAGCAAGAGCTCGAAATCAAGTCCCGACTCACCCGACGGTGCAAACAAAGGTAAGCCCACAAATAGTGGGTATAACAATCATAACTACCTTCTTAAACATCAACTGAATGAACCGCTTTTGATCACTGAAGCATCATCCTGCACTGCGGCCACATACTAACATATCACAGCAGTCAGCAGTTGGATGCAACATAGTATCAGCTTGTGGAGGCCGAAGTGCTCCTTCTGATACAATTACTGCGACATAAATTAAGTGCACTAGTTATCTTAGCTATATGCTAAATCATTGGGTGAAACAGCAGTGAAGAGCTAATATATTCCACCACTCATTCACAAAAAAGTTGGAATTTCTTTTGTTTTAACTACAGATCTTGGATATATTTGTCAGATACAAGAAGAGACTTATTTTCCAGAGACTGGCCCATTGTATGGCTGATTTACATTTTTAAATCAAATATTGGATGTTATGTTACTTTTATTAATTGATGTTGTGTCAAGTTATCAGATGGATACTGTTTGTGCCAATTCATCCCTCTAATCTAATCTGCCCTTAATACATCCAAGACTACTCCAGTCTGGGTAGAGGCAGAGAGAGACATTTTACACCATCAGTACTTATCTTAGAGCTGCTACTATATATGATAGTTGAATAGAGAACAGATATAAGATAGTGTGTTGAATAGTTCCCAAATTTTTTTTTTATGTATATTCTATTTTTTTATTTTTATTTTTTTTATCTATTTTAATATATATACTAAATAAAACATCCTATACCTCCATATAAGAGTGACCAATCCATTCTTTTTACATATTTATCCAAAAATCTTTGAAGGGGTTACTCAAATTTTGGATTGGAGCACCTGTCCTGAGGGAAATAGAGGTGAACGGATCCCTTTTTGTTTTACAAATTACTAATCCTAAATCACCCACTTGAGATCCAGCTCCCTCTGTCTCCTAATATGGATATATGGAACTATATGGAGGCAAAGCAACTCAAGGCTGAAACCTATAGCTTTGAAGATATGGAAGGAGGGAATCCCAGTAATTTAGAAGAAAGGTCTGTGGTAGAATCTTTCCGAGAGTTAGAAGACCTTCTACATAAAAAATTATGACAGATTTGGGAAATACGTTCCTTACAGTTATATTTGAATCACAATAAAGTCCCTAAGGGTCTGCAATTGTTCAAAACCCCAGCACAAGATCTAATGGGTGAGACTTTTAATAAAGAATGGGAGGATTTACTATATTCACAATCCAGAGCTTTGATGGAACTCATCATCAAAAGGAGAACTATAATTCTGGGTAATTTGACAGATAAAATAATGACACTAAAATCAAAGATAGATAAATTCCCAAAAGACCAGATATATGAGATGTGGCAGGAAAGGCTGCATAAAAGTCTGGATATAACAGAACAAGAAATTATAGCTAAAAAAAACAAAAAACATAAACACACTGCTAAATTTGATGAGAGGAGACCTAATAGGGAGGAATATGCAGGAGAGAACTCCCAGTCTAAACGTAGTGAAGTTAAAGAGCCAAGGAGGTATGATATACCAACACAAAATAGGTTTGAGACTTTGGCCGACAATTCTTTTTTAGACCAAACTCCCCCCCACCATTCTCCTCGGTTAAAACAAAGACAGCCCCAATCAACAGATCAAAGGAGGACAGCTCCTTATGTACACAGAGCACCATACAATTTGAGACACAGGGCACCAGAGGAACAGAGGAATCAAACACGTCCGAAAACGGACCTAGGGAGACACGGAATATGGACAGTGGATTCTCCGAACAATCACAATCCGGAGAATATACGAGAAATACATCACAGGGAAAATTATCAAAAAAGATGAAGACACGGCGATCACAGGGAAAGAGGGGAACACAGAGATCATTATTAAACACAGTTGATAACATTATTAATTTTAGTGGAACAAATCTCACTACCACCCAGGTCACACTCCTAAATAAGGGGTTGAAATTTGCACCATCACTTTCTTTGAATAAATTTGACACATACATAGGCATCCAGAAATGTATTCGAAAAATTTGCCTAAAAAAATATTTCATCAAGAATCCACTTACGATGGAATATCAAACACAGGATTCCTATATTCACACGCAATTAAGGAACAAGTCGAAGAAATTCCCTAGATCTGAGATTGGACCAGAAATGGCCACATTCCAAAAAAGTGTGGAGGCAGATCTGAAAAAACTGAAAATAAAAAATATATATAAAAATAATCTTACAAAAGGGGAGATTGAAGCTATAAGGGAACTACAGAAAAATGAAAAAATAGTTATCCGCCCAGCTGACAAAGGAGGGGCAATAGTGATTTGGGGAGAGGACCAATACAACAAGGAATGCCTCAGACAGTTGGCAGACCAAACCACCTATATTCCCCTAAAAAAAGACCCGACAGGATTTTAGACGGGTCCTTTTAGAATATTGTAAAAAAGGATTACAACAGAAGATTCTAATACAATCAGAGTACAATTTCATTTTAGATACACCAGGTAGGTTACCAATTTTTTATTGCCTACCAAAGGTCCACAAGAGTATTGTGAACCGGCCGGGCCGTCCCATTATTTCGGGCATTGTATCCCTAACAGTGAATTTATCACAGTATATAGATACCCTACTTCAGCCAGAAGTGAGGAAGATGAAATCCTATATACGTGACACAACTGAGATCGTGGGCGTTTTGGAGGGTCTGGACGCCCAAGACCATTGGATAATGGGTACCCTGGACGTCCAGTCCCTCTATACTATTATTGATCACGACCAGGGTATCTCAGCTTTGAGGGAACAACTGATCTGGAAATACAGTATGGGAAGGAAATCAAATAGAATTTGTGTTGGAAGGTGTCAATCACATCCTACATCATAATTATTTCCTCTTCTCTGACCAATTTTTTCTGCAGAGGAGGGGAACCGCCATGGGTACCAGGTTTTCCCCCAGTTATGCCAATTTATTTTTGGCTCAGTGGGAGGTAAACAACATCGATCCGACCCTGGGGGCAGACCTGGTCCTGTGGCGGCGATATATAGATGATGTTATTTTTATTTGGGGTGGAACACAAGAAAGTTTGAATAATTTTGTTGTGGAGATCAATGACAATGAAAACAACCTGAAGTTCACCTCGAATATTGGAGGTGAGAAAGTTGAATTCTTGGACATTGAGATCACACGAAAAAATAACAGATATTTATGTAACACCTTTCATAAACCTACGGCCAAGAATGGCTATATTCCCTTCTCAAGCTGCCATCTGCCAAGGTGGTTAACCAATGTTCCGTTTGGACAATTCCGCCGACTTAAACGCAATTGTACGGAAGAGGATAAGTTTGAGGAGGAAGCCATAGGCATGAGTAACCAATTTAAAGAAAAGAACTACCCGGATGTAATCGTTAATGAGGCCCTCGCAAAAGTAAAAGAGTTAGATAGAAAAACTTTTTTCGAGCCAACACAAAAACATAAACAAGAAAACAACTCGGATCATCTTGCCTTATAACACCTAGGCAAAACAAGTAGAATCCATTATAAAATCCCATTGGCACAGTCTACATAGGGATAAAATTATAGGGATGCTCCTACCTCCGATCCCCAAAATCACATACTCAAGAGCTCCCAATTTGGGAATCCAAATAGCCCCCTCAATAAAATAAAAAAATAAAAGAGGCCAAACAACAAATTGGCTTCAACCGAAAGGTTTCTATAGATGTGGGAGCTGTCTAGGTTGAAGGAAGACCAAATTCCCTAGGAAAACAACCATAGCCACCTCCACACAAAATTCACATACTATGACCATTAAGCATTTTCTTACATACAACTCCACCAATGTTATCTACCTAATCCAGTGTCCATGTCTGAAACAATATATTGGGCGGACCAAACGTACCTTGAAGGTTAGGATAGCGGAACACCTTAATAACATAATTTAAGGTTATGAAAAACATTCGCTGTCCAAGCATTTCAAGGACGTACACCAGCAAGACACTAGAGGTCTCTCTTTCATGGCGCTGGAAAGGGTGGAGAAGCATTGGCGAGGAGGTAACCAGATTGAGAGACTATCAAGGGCAGAATCTAGAAAAACCTATGAATTTGGCAGTCTCCTACCCAGAGGCTTAAATGCGGAGTTAGAAAAATTTGGGTTCATCTAGATCTGGGTGGTCCGTGTGGGTGTCGATGTAGAGTTGCTGTCAGGCTGTTCTTTCCAGCACTGCGACTCTCCCTCTACCCCACACGTGCCACCCCTTTTCCATCTATCGTACACAATATGACATCTGTTATCTGTGGATTGAATTTTGAATAAGAAAACCACAAATCTGATAAAAAAAAACACACTTTGAGAAAAAACGCACCAAAACCAGGGGTGCAAATAACATCTAAAATTGCTACTTTGATCCTGAAAGAGACATTCTAGGACCCAGTCCGGATTTTGTTAATGATCAGCACCAGTATAAATTCCACTGACTCACAAAACGGGGGTATGCCACTGAGGAAGGGGAAACGTCTCCCCGAAACGAGTCTGGCGTCATACCCTTGGATGAATACCCCATTTTTCATGAAGTGCACTACAAAGAAAAGAATTTTTTTTTATTCAGTGTTAAATTACTACAACACGTCATCCATCAGCGCCGACAGAGAGAGGCTTGTGATCCTCACATCTAATTCAAATCATCTGCGGAAGACACGTGGGACGCGAGCGGCTCCATAGCCGGGACGCCGGCTGATTCAACGGAGCAAGAGCTCGAAATCAAGTCCTGACTCACCCGACGGTGCAAACAAAGGTAAGCCCACAAATAGTGGGTATAACAATCATAACTACCTTCTTAAACATCAACTGAATGAACCGCTTTTGATCACTGAAGCATCATCCTGCACTGCGGCCACATACTAACATATCACAGCAGTCAGCAGTTGGATGCAACATAGTATCAGCTTGTGGCGGCCGAAGTGCTCCTTCTGATACAGTTACTGCGACATAAATTAAGTGCACTGGTTATCTTAGCTATATGCTAAATCATTGGGAGAAACAGCAGTGAAGAGCTAATATATTCAACCACTCATCCACAAAAAAGTTGGAATTTCTTTTGTTTTAACTACAGATCTTGGATATATTTGTCAGATACAAGAAGAGACTTATTTTCCAGAGACTGGCCCATTGTATGGCTGATTTACATTTTTAAATCAAATATTGGATGTTATGTTACTTTTATTAATTGATGTTGTGTCAAGTTATCAGATGGATACTGTTTGTGCCAATTCATCCCTCTAATCTAATCTGTCCTTAATACATCCAAGACCACTCCAGTCTGGGTGGAGGCAGAGAGAGACATTTGACACCATCAGTACTTATCTTAGAGCTGCTACTATATATGATAGTTGAATAGAGAACAGATGTAAGATAGTGTGCTGAATAGTTCCCAAAATTTTTTTTATGTATATTCTATTTTTTTATTTTTATTTTTATCTATTTTAATGTATATACTAAATAAAACATCCTATACCTCCATATAAGAGTGACCAATCCATTCTTTTTACATATTTATCTGTAAATAATAAAGGTCTGTAACATTCTGGGCTTATTTATGTAAGTATAACATGTAAAGAACAAAAAATCTAATAATGTAAAATTATTTAAGTGTTATACATTGACCTATTTTAAAAGAACATGTGCAATGGAAAAAAACTTTTTAAAAACTGTGTAAAAAGTTATCTACCTCTCACTGTCATAACCAGCATAGACAATGAATAGTAATAGTAATAGAGCTTTAATAATAATAAGGAGTCATACTTTATAAGCAGGATTCTATTGTGTGGTAGGTACTTTGGAGAAGTGACGGGGCAGGCGGGGCAGGCAAATGATTGGGCTGCTGAGCTACAACTTCATGCAAGAATGTCATCATATAAGAATTTGTCTACATTAGCTTGTGAGGGAGAATAGCCAAATTTTATCTTCATCCTTCTATAGGAATGAAGGCATCAAAAGATTGCAATTGGTGTCATCAGTTTTAACTTTGAATTTATTCATTTCAATTTCCCCTTTTTTATCCTTTCAACAGGATAAATTATGAAATTAATGAGCTAACAAGCAAACTAAAAATCAAAATCAAGGCCAAACTGCAGAAATACTAAGTAATGAGGTGAAAAAGTCAAGCAGCTTAGAAGGAGGCATAAAATTGCTTGGATCTGCTCTCTTCTTTTAAAAATCTTGCAATGCATCCCATAATTTTCCATGCAAAACTTTTAATATTTGGTTGCCTGATAAAACATAGCTAGTTAACATTTTATTGTACTAATATCAAAGACTTCTCACAATACCAATGCTTTAATTATCTCTTGATATTTTGCTTTGTTTTCATTTCTCACTAGAATTAATGAATTTGACATTGCTAAGATGAATATCAAGCATAGAATGAGTATTACATTGATTGAAGGAATTGTAGACAGCTTCTACTGTCAGGTCTTTAATAAAGTTTAATAGCTCCCTGTTTAAGTCCTCCCTTACTGTATATTGTTTCCTTCACCCTTATCTGGTGAGGTAATGGTAAAGGTCAAATGTTCAAAGGTTGGGTAGAAGGAAGCTAGGGTGTTTATGGTTGACAGCTAACAGATAACTGTGGATAAGCTCCAGTTCAGCTTCTGTTTTAGTTTAAAAGGAATTTACTTGAACTTAAAGAGCCTGCTGATCCCAGCAAAAGAAATTTAAAAATATATTCCCAGAAGAGGAAACTCACGTGAAAGCAACATAAAAGGATGGACCATTCATGTGAGAGGAATCAATATTCATATGGAAATGAAGCTGCTGTGTCTGAAGCAGACCACTGCTCAAGTGACTGACTAAAGGAAAGAAATCCATTAAGGCCTAGCTTCTTTATACTTCACAGAATAATGTTTTCCTTGTGCTTGGCATTTGACGATTATATGTGTGGTTGTATGGAAACCGATGAGCACGTTTGAAATGAGAAAAGTAGAAAAGAGTGGTTTGCTCCATAGAACTTGGAAAAGTACAGTCTGTCGTAATCTGTGATCAGCAAACATAATTTGCCTTATGACATGAAGCCCTAGAATATCGAACAACTAAACCAAGATGAAAGCTGACGAAGGAGTGATTTTTGGCCTGTTTCCTAGCATGTCATTTCGAGGATATTGAATATGGATATGCCTCTGTTATATTGGGTACAACACTGCCTGTCCCAGATGTACGCAAAAAATGCTCTGTTCTGCCTCCCATTATTGCTCATCATTACCAACAGACCACCCTTATCCTCCCTGGTCCCTCTCAGTATGCTGCCGTGCCTCTGTGCGTGTGCTGGGCGCATCGTGCGCTCCACTATTCACAGTGGAGCGCACTATGCGTTCCACCATGCGTTCCACAGCGGCACCTCACTTCCGGTCATGTGACCATTCACATCCGGTTTGGTAATATCGCTCTGCCCACTTACCAGCTTGTCTGGCATTGCCTTTGTGGCTATAAACAGCCTCATTTTACTTAGTTTTGTCCTATGGTCTAGTTGTCTGTGCCCACTGTATCCCCATCTGTTATGTGGCTGTGTTTTTTGGCTGGTGGAGCGCATATGCGTTCCATCATGCGTTCCACCAGCCGATCATGTGACCCACACTTCCGGTTTCCTGCTCTGACTGGAGCCTGAGATGTACACACACTGGCCACAGTTCCTGCTGCACAGGTGAACGTAATTATACCTCATCTAATATCCTATATTAACTGACGCCCTAACACACAGTCCTTTACCCCTGAGGAAGCCGGATTGCTCCGGAGACACGTGTTGGGCGCTTGTCATGTTTCCAGGTCCACTGCACCAGCTGGATATGTAGGTTTGGCTCTTGATATTTGACCTTATGCTGGTCTATCTGTATCTTCAATTTTAGTGGTCTCACCTTACCTTACATTTGCTATATGTGTCTTATTGTATTGCTTTATATGCTGGTTGATAACGCATACATCTATATGCGATAGTTCAGTGGACCTGTGTGTGTCGGTTTCATATATTTTATTGCATACCGCACTTTGTTCTATGTTGTATACAATTTTTTAATGCGTGTGTGTTGTTGTGTCCAATAAACTTTATATACATTTTTATATCCTTTATGGTTGGATGTGCATTTATGGGGTGGCCCTTTTTGACTCTCTCTTTGGGTCAGATGATTTGTCATATGTAGTTTTTCCACCCTTTGCACTCCTTTTAGTATTTGGTGTGCCCCCTGTCTCTTTAAATTCATGTAATTGCCCTTTATAGAAGCGTACTCTATCCTTTCTGAGGGAGTGGCACCCCCCCTGTGCAGTGTACTGTTATTGTTTCTGTTTAGTGTGTTTTGTACAGACATATTGTTATGGCGGCCTCATTGGAGGCCAAGGAAGCCATGTGGAACTCGCAGGTCACAGCCGTATTCCATGATGTGGATGTTGATGTGGGCAACAATGGCAGTGATTTTAGACAATTGACTATAGAACTTACGGAGGCACAGAGGTTATTTACTCGGGTCTGGTGGAATGTCCGTAGTCTGGAGGAATATTTAAAATGCTCCATTGCTCCTAGGGGACTCAGAGTCCAGAAGTTTCCAGCGTGGGAGGTCACTCCCGAATTTAAGTCTAATTTGGAGTTGGGCCTTTTACAATGCTCTAAAATCATGATGGGTCTACTTATTGACCATGATAAGGCTCTATTGAGCGAGGTCAGAAATAAAATCAGGAACCTAGAGGACAATTTGTCCAAAATGGACGAGGATAAAGTCACAGCGTTTAAGGTTAAACTACAGGCTAATCTAGAGAGTTATGAAAAGGAAGTCATGACTGGGAAGAAAAATAAATTCCAGAGAGATAAATCTGACTTTGAATGCAAACAGGCGTACAAATGGAAACATGCTGGCAACCCACGTAATATGAGCAGGGGTCGTGCGAATCACAACATCCCCAATAACCGCAGTGATAATATGGCATCTAGTTCTATTGGTATTAACAGCAATTCCAGTGATGGTTTTTTATCCGAGACAAGCGACGAAGGCGTACTAGGCGAGGATTACGTAAATCCAAGAAAAAGGTCATTTGCACAGCAGAGGGGCAGCAATCATCAGTATGCGACCCGCAAACGGCGACCTCAGTACTAACGGATCCCTCCATTCCAAACACCCTGATGGAGGAGGACACCTTAAGGATCATTAATCTTTCCACTTACTCACTCACACCAATGGAAAGATCAGTGCTGGTAAGAGGTCTCTCTTTTTCTCCTATGAATACGCTAGACAAATTTGAATTTATTAAGGATATATATCTATTCTGCAGACAGTTGTGCTTCAGAGCACTATATGCTCAACCTTCCCTTGTACAACAGCTACCTGAGGACGAAAGAGGTGTCTTCATGGATCTGCTGGATCTATTGAAGGAAACTAAGGGTGAGACAGGAAGGCGACAATTCACACCACGCAAACCTTCCATCATTACTCCCACACTTAACCTCTTTCCTAACATTCAGTTGTTTTTCCAGGTCATGATAGCGGAAATTAAGAAACTAGGAGCAAATAAAATCCAGGATAAAAACCTGTCTAAGGCAGAATTGTTGGCGATCAGGAGTTTACAGAACAATGCGGCTTTTGTTATCAAGGAGGCGGATAAAGGAGGTAATGTAGTGTTATGGGAAACGGGGTTATATATTGCAGAGGCAAGAAGACAATTGAGTAACCGTCATTTTTACACCCCATTACCTACAGACCCCACCGCAACATTTATGAAGAAATTGGATAGACTCCTTACCTCTGCATGCCAATATAACATCATCACCAAAAAAGAGAGGGGATTCTTGGAAGTCAATAGTCCTATAACCCCCACTTTCTACATGCTCCCCAAGGTACACAAGAACTTGGCTGTGCCTCCGGGCCGCCCTATTGTGGCGGGGATAGGGGGTCTGTGCGAACAAGCCTGTATTTATCTTGATTTTTATTTACAGCCTTATGTTTTGGGTCTTCAATCGTATCTCAGGGACTCTATGCAGCTGGTACAACATCTACAGGAGATGCAGCTTCCACCGGGGACATTGATACTCACGTGTGACGTTGAGTCCCTCTACTCAAACATCTCGCACAGTGATGGTCTACAAGCCATCCAGTACTTCCTCTAAAAATCAGCCTCTGGGGATCCGGCACACCACATATTTCTGGTGAGCCTTCTGGAGTTTGTCCTCCACCATAACTATTTTGTGTTTGATCGGGTGTTTTATAGACAAGTATCAGGGACTGCGATGGGGGCACGATGTGCGCCCTCCTATGCCAACCTATTTCTGGGTTGGTGGGAGGAGACACCTGTGTACCCCACTGCCATGTACGGTGAACATGTACTTACATGGTTCCGCTATATTGATGATCTTTTGATTTTTTGGCAGGGCACAGTTGAACAGTGTACCGAGTTTGTCAGTTTGTTGAATACCAACTCACTCAACATTTCACTCACCTATAAGATCTCGGACACTATTGCTGACTTTCTGGATTTGCGATTGAAACTGGATGAACAGGGCATTCGCACATCACTTTTCCGCAAGGAAACTGCAACAAATAGCCTGTTACATTTTAACAGTTTCCACCCGGCCCATCTGCGGAGAGGGATTCCAAAGGGCCAGTTCCTAAGACTACGCCGTAACTGTTCCACCACCCCTGACTTCAGTGAGGCCTCTATTGATTTGACCAACAGATTCAGAGCACGTGGCTACCCGAAGAAAGTCATATCAGGGGCCTTTGAAAGGGCGAAGACAACTGACCGTCTGGAACTGTTGAAATCCAAACCTAAACCCCGGAATACCCAGGTCCACCTTATCACCAAATACAACAATCAATGGCGTGACTTGTACACAATACTAAATGCACATTGGCATCTCTTATTGGCGGATCCCAAGCTGAGCGATCATGTAAATCCAACTCCGAAGATTATTGCACGCAGAGCCCCAAATCTACGGGATAAATTGGTACGTAGCCATTTCCAGAGGCCCACACAGAGGTTGGGGAGGGGTGTCAGACTGCGCGGGACATACCCATGCGGAAATTGTAATATCTGCCAATACATGATTTGTGCTGATTCCTTCTCTACCTGCAGGCTTCCGGCGGTGATATCATTGAATCATTACATCAACTGTCGTACAAGAAATGTAATATACGCACTTATTTGTAAATGTGGGAAGTTATATGTGGGTCAGACTGGCCAGGAAGTACGGAAACGTATTCAACAACATCTATCAAACATCGCCTTGGCCCGACGGGACAGGACTCAGGCAAAGAAACCATTAACCTCAGTCGCTGCACATTTCCTGGACTGTCACCAGTGTATGGTCTCCGGACTCAGGATTGCGGGACTTGATCTGGTACGCACGAATCTGAGGGGAGGATCGGCTGCCTCTCAACTACTGCGTCTCAAATCCAAATGGATTTTCAATCTGGAAACAGTTGCTCCATATGGATTAAACGAGGAACTTACATTTACTGGTTTTTACCATACTTGATATGGAGGGTGGATCCTAAACCCTCATGGTTGGGGGCCATCCACTATTCCCCCATCTAGGCAGTCGGGATGTATCTTACAAACCATGGCGAGAACACAGGAATAGCCACATACATTCCTTATGCCTTTTGAGCACTAACAGTGGGGGTACATTTTTGGGGGGGTCCTTGCTTTATGTTGAGGTATTCATGTTATTTCATCTTATAGTGTGCTATCCAGTTATTGCATTGAGACGGGCAATGGCCATATATTATGGTACAAATGGGGCACGGAATAATCATTGCCTTTACGGGGGCTCTATACGGGGGCTGCAGTCAGGGCATAGATTATGTAAGGCTTACGCTTTATATTATTATGGGTATCTTGTTCAATGATTTAAATTCTGATTTGTACTAATCCCTTTATGTCATTCTTTACAGGTTTTTCTCACTTCTTCACCTTCATCATTATTGCGCACGCACGTTTCGGGCACCATTTTATCCACCATGCTTTTCACTTCCACACTTGTGGTCTTTTTACTTTGGTCTCACTTTATCACATTTCCCTCTTATTTTAGGTCCTTTTTGGATCTTGGATTATATACTAGGGTCATCCATTATTATGCACATGCATATTACTGTTCACTTTGATTAATGATCATGCTCATTAAGGGATGTGTATTGTGAGTATTGACAGCACCATGAATTGAGGTGTTTGGTCAGATATTCCTGATACATATGTATACATATGCCTCCATGTGCATTTATTGTGTTGCATATAATTTATGTCCATGTTCTCTCTATATATTGTATGCATGAATTGTGTATACAATCTATATGCTCCATTTTCCATCAGTGTGTTCATTGCCATGCATTTATTATTATATCATTATAGTGGATCCATCATGATTATCATCTATACATGCATTAGTGGTTATATATGTACCTATCTTACCACTGTGATATATCATGGATATGCCTCTGTTTGATTGGGTACAACACTGCCTGTCCCAGATGTACGCAAAAAATGCTCTGTTCTGCCTCCCATTATTGCCCATCATTACCATCAGACCACCCTTATCCTCCCTGGTCCCTCTCAGTATGCTGCCGTGCCTCTGTACGTGTGCTGGGCGCATCGTGCGCTCCACTATTCACAGTGGAGCGCACTATGCGTTCCACCATGCGTTCCACAGCGGCACCTCACTTCCGGTCATGTGACCATTCACATCCGGTTTGGTAATATCGCTCTGCCCACTTACCAGCTTGTCTGGCATTGCCTTTGTGGCTATAAACAGCCTCATTTTACTTAGTTTTGTCCTATGGTCTAGTTGTCTGTGCCCACTGTATCCCCATCTGTTATGTGGCTGTGTTTTTTGGCTGGTGGAGCGCATATGCGTTCCATCATGCGTTCCACCAGCCAATCATGTGACCCACACTTCCGGTTTCCTGCTCTGACTGGAGCCTGAGATGTACACACACTGGCCACAGTAACTGCTGCACAGGTGAACGTACTTATACTTTATCTAATATCCTATATTAACTGACGCCCTAACACACAGTCCTTTACCCCTGAGGAAGCCGGATTGCTCCGGCGACACGCGTTGGGCGCTTGTCATGTTTCCAGGTCCACTGCACCAGCTGGATATGTAGGTTTGGCTCTTGATATTTGACCTTATGCTGGTCTATCTGTATCTTCAATTTTAGTGGTCTCACCTTACCTTACATTTGCTATATGTGTCTTATTGTATTGCTTTATATGCTGGTTGATAACGCATACATCTATATGCGATAGTTCAGTGGACCTGTGTGTGTCGGTTTCATATATTTTATTGCATACCGCACTTTGTTCTATGTTGTATACAATTTTTTAATGCGTGTGTGTTGTTGTGTCCAATAAACTTTATATACATTTTTATATCCTTTATGGTTGGATGTGCATTTATGGGGTGGCCCTTTTTGACTCTCTCTTTGGGTCAGATGATTTGTCATGAGGATATTGAATATGACATGTCAATCTCTAAAATTGTATCCTTCGCATTTATTATTAATAGTGCAAGGGTTTAGCTATGTAGATCATTTTAAAATGCAGGGAATTAATGTCTCCCCTGATCGCCAATAGGGGTAGCCATTCCTGGCTCAGAAGCACATTGCTTTCGGGTTTTTATCTGAAAGGTTAACAGGAGCATGAACAAGGAAGATTGACAGGGTTACGTAAACATGAACAGAACTGAAACTGTAAGTTGCAGAAGCACATAGGAGGGTAAAGGTCTGAAGACAGAAACAAAAACAGAATAACCGCAGGAAAATTGAAGGAGAATCGCAGAAGCACTAGACTTTAAAACATTTGCTGGTCACCAGGAGCCTTAAAGCTCAGGCACCCTCTGCATGGAAATGGTGCACTAAATACCCAGGGACCCCTAGTCATTGGCTGGGAAAGCATTTGGAAATGAGTGCACAAGCCTCGGAGGCTGCAGGACCAGGCAGAAGCATAGTTGTAGCAGCATGGTGAGTAACACAAGGTCCTTGCCCACAGGGGACAGCAGAGCAGTGGCTGCCACAGGCAGCTCAATTTTCCTAATACTACTGGTGCATTATAAATATGCCACTTGAGTGAGAAATAGAGTATTACTCCAGACACACCATTTATCTCTTTGTTTGTGTCAGAAAATTACCCAGTCATGATCTAGGGCACAACTGTTCTAGGAGGGTTGCTCTGTCAACCAGCCAAGCCCTAGCTGGTCAATCTATCTGTGAGCCTGGACTCCAAGTCAATCAGGTTCCTGGCTCAGTGTCCAATCCCAGAGAAAAGTGACAGATTGAAGTCTGACACTGACTGTTTCCTTTGTCTGTGATTTTGATTTCTGGATCCTCTTTGAGCTAAGTTTTCAGTCAGCTTTGCATTCCTGGCAGGCGTTGCTGTGTACTAAGCCTGGCATATTTCTGGATTTTCCCCTAGTGTATTAATTGGCCTCCCTTGGCTTTGATGCACTTCTCCTGATGCTAATCCTTGGTGTCCTATAGGTCTACTAGCTGTGAGCACACACTTATTTTTTGCCACTTTACTCATAATATTGGTCCCTAAGCGGCAAATTGCAGTGAGCTCTGGTGACCATCTAGGAATAGTCTTAGACCTACTCTACCAGAGTGTTGAATAAAGATGAGTAGCAGATTTTAAGTTTGCTGGTGGTGGTTCCCGGGCAGTGTCCTCTGTATTCTTCCTCACCTCTGTTTCATGACAATTTACATGCACTGTTCTTCTATAAAGATTTTTACTTTCACAATAATTTCTGTAGAAATATGCACAAATGTTAATAATGATCACATTCTTAGTTTATAAATTAAGTTAACAATAGATGTCTGATAAGTAGTTATTGCAGCAAGGCTGTAAACACCTCATTGACTGTATATGACAATGAGCCTAAAGCTATATTTTAAGTGTGGGATTGTAATTTGGAGCTCCTGAGCCCCAGTGCTAAATCTGTAAATGGGCCCCAAGACACCATGTGCCATTTATAATACTGGGTTCTTCCACTACGGTAGTAGAATCTTTGTATCTATCTATCTATCTATCTATCTATCTATCTATCTATCTATTCACCAAAAATATCTATAAATATTCTAAATATTGTTTTCAAAAGTGAATAACCTTTTGATTTGTCTATATTTTGTGAATTATATAAAATGAAATGGAATGGTTGAGCTGTAGCTGTAGCTTGAATTGCTATACAAGTGCATGCTTTCCTTTTCATGCTGTTGAGAAGCATGTTTAACCAATAATGACCTCATCGTGATCAAGGGAAGGGGCCTCCCATGGGAAAAGTGACATTACAGCCTTCATTCCGGCACAGTGCTTAGCAGTCACTGTCATTCTGTCTTGTCACAATTCAAACAAAGACCACCAAGCTCATTTCCTTGGGTTTAAATGTTGGCTGTGTTCCCAGTGGATTCCCCAGCAGCAATTTCAATTAGTTTTTTCTAAAATGTTTAACCATGTTTTAGTAATTGAATGGGCAGGCAATAATTTGTATCGTAGGATTGAAACGAGGAATAATTTACAAACGACCAAGCTGGACAAACAAGACAAGGTTTTTGAAACACATTCTTTCTCTCTTACAATATGATACATTTTAGCCATTAAAGTTTATTGATAGTTTTCTAAATTATTTTAGTGAATAGAGAAAATTTACAAGGAGCCGTCTTTGTCTTTTAAAAGGAAACACTTCACAAATTATAATGAAGCTGTTAGGAAATGCAAGGTAAACAAATCATTATCCTATAGCCAGACATTCTGGTTCTTTAGGCAGAATTCATGTGATGCAAACAAAATAAATTCAGTAAAGCTTTCAGAGCTCATGAAAAACAAAAAACATATCTGATTAGGAAATACATGGGGGGGGGGAATGTGGCAAGCACCAATATAAATCTCTTAAATCTTAAAATGAGTGAATTGCCAAAGCATTGACCGTTAACGCTTATAAACTGATTTCTATGTTACCCTCCTTTTTTTGTCCAACAGATTTCATTTGCTTTCTCTCAGTCTGCTTACTCCTCTACAAAGGACTTCCAGCAGAGAGCAGCTGGTGACTCATTTTGGCTATTTTCTCCCCAGACTTTTGTGCTTTCACTGGAAATCAATGGCTGCTTATTTTTCCCTGTACCAAGTTTTTATATGTGGACTGACATGGCCCCAACTATAGTGACCCATTTTACTTAGCTGTTTCTATTCACATGTGCCTCTTTGCAAATAGCGGAAATTAGCGGAGGGCCTGTGTCAAACTGCTTGTCACATCTTGTTTTTGGTCTGTTGAAATCAGGTTTATAGTGTCCTATTCAAAAGCCGAGGGATCTTTTGAAGCCGGACAATGCATATCTGGAGTTCCATCAGGCGATTAATGGAAAACCCTACATTGCCATTAAGAAGTAATCAGAATGATTAGTCTTTTGGACTGATGGAAGTAAACTCTTAGATTTGTGTTCTGCTGCTCTAATTGCATAACGTCATGCATTTGTACACACCTATTTAAATAATGAGTAGATGCATTTTTAACTGGTTTGATCATCATTGTTAAAAGGTATGAAAATTACAGTATAATTCAGATAATTTGACACATTCGTGACCAGAGAGCTGTCAGAATTTTAATGATTTTGTTTTCTTATACAGGTTGTCAAAAGTGACAGGTCCTCTTCATCATGTCATTAACCATTCCAGGCAACATTTGAAACTGTCTCTCCAATGCTTTCCTGCAATGTGAGGGTATTTGTGTTGAAATTTAATAAATGCATTAGCAGGAATTTATGAAACAAGATCTTCAGATTCAACTAGTGGTAGCTGCAGGCGACTATATAATTTTGCTTTATGACTAGGATTTTTAGCTCTGGAATAGAAAACAGGTATCTGAACCTTAACAATGTAGTGTGAAAGAGAAGAGAGAAATGCACACATATTGCGCTCTCTCTTCTTGCTTCTATGTAACCTGCCTTCTGCAGTGAGCCGGAAAAAAATGTGTGATATGTGTGCACTTCTTTCTCCTTGTTCTAGAGATGGGTGGAAGTGTCAGAACCCTACAGATCATACTTTTGATATGTGTCCATAACATATACTTTTTTTAAAAGTTAGTAACCCTTTTACAATATGAAAATAATGCTTATTAAAGTTACCTGTTGCCCTAATTTATATTCATTGTGCTGTCATTTTGCCAATTCCTGGGACCCTTTTCATTTCCCTAACATAACTGCAGTTCTCAGACTACCCAATGCTCATGTGAGCAGTGCTGGCACATCCAAGAGTAGAGGGAGTGTCTCAGACTACCCAAAGACAGTAAGAACAAGGCAAAGAAGCATTAGTGCTAGGGTCATGTACGGGGTCAAGGTTAGAGAATTGGTAAATTGGCGACCAAATTGATTTTGTGCTGGCCCCTCTGGTTAACAGAATCTTTACAACTCCCAGGTCTTCACCCTTTTACCCGTGTACAGTGACGTGGATACAGCTGCTGAGAGCTCACCAGTTGCAGCTGCAGAGTAGTCACTGACTAATGAGCAAGTAGATTAAATAAGTCTGTGGTTAATGCTGGATAATCAAAGTGGAAAATAAGAGACAGGGTCAGAGGTACAGCAAGATCAAGATCCAGCAGTAAGATACAAGTTGTAACGGGGTTCCGAAGGTGCACTCGGTCCCCCATTGCCCGCAGAACTGTTGCTTAGCTTTGGGAATGAGGATCTGTGTTTGACCTCATTCCCAGGGCGGCTTTACTAGCTGGGTGGCTCCCTGCTCCTAGTCTGCCTTGAGCGCCGAGCTGATCACTCGGTGCTCGACTGGTTGGTCTGTCGGTCATGTGACGCCGGCCACGTCACATGACCCTCACTCCCCACTATAAATACAGGCAGCCTGCTGGCCACAGGTTGCCTGTTAATTTAGGTTCCACCTGTGATTTGGTCTTTCCTGGTGTACATACCTGTTGCTGAATTCCTGATGATCCTCTGCCTGCTCCATGTGTACTTTGCTGCTCTCCTGGTATTTGACCCCGGCCTCCTCCTGACGATCCTCTGCTGACTCCTTTGGTACTTCACGTCTCTCCTGGTATTTAAGACCCCGGCTTCTCCTGACAATTCTCTGCTTGTTCCATTTGTACTTTGTAGCTTTCCTGGTATTGACTCGGTCCGTTCACGTCCTGTTGTTTGTCTGTCTGTCATCCCTGCACTTATTCCAAGTTAGGGATTGCCGTCCAGTTGTCCCCTGTCATTAGGACTCGCAAGGCAAGTAGGCAGGGCCAGGGGTAACGGTGGAGCGCAGTGGTCACTTCCCTCCCCCCTGTGTGTGTGTGTACGCACGCGACCGTTACAGATTAACAGGCCCAATAACCACTGTATTATGAATCCTCTGGTGACCCTGACTGACCATGTCTCTAATCTGACACAGAGGGTGCAGGAGTTAGGGGAAAAACTCAGTTCTTTTGAGTTAGGGCAAGGTTCTTCCACTCCTCAGGCCTCCAGTCCGCATTTTGAGCCCCAGACTAAGCTCCCAGAACCCTTTTCTGGAGACCGGAAGAAGTTTCTCTCTTTTAAGGAGAGTTGCATACTTTACTTCCTTTTGCGCCCCGTGTCCTCTGGTCCCGAGAGTCAACGCGTGGGCATTATCATTTCCCGATTACAGGGTGATCCCCAGGACTGGGCGTTCTCTTTACCTGCTGGCGCCAGTTGTTTATATTCTGTGGAGGGGTTCTTTCAGGCCCTGAGTACCCTCTATGATGAACCAGACAGGGCTCTAGTAGCCGAGACGGCTCTAAAGGCACTGGTTCAGGCCAATTTACCAGCGGAGGATTATTGCACCCAATTCAGAAGGTGGTGTGTCCTCTCAGGATGGAACGAACCAGCCCTGAAGAGTCAGTTCAGGTCAGGTCTGTCTGATAAATTAAAGGATCTTCTGGTCAGTTATCAACTTCCAGAGACCTTAGAGGAGATGATGACCCTTGTTGTCCGACTTGACCGACGGGTTAGAGAGAGACGACAGGAACAACAGTTCTCTTCCCAGATGGTGGTCCAGCCAGAGGCCTATCCCAGAGACAATGCTGAGGTCTCCACCGAGGAACCCATGCAGGTTGGCATGACCCAAGGGAATCTTCGCCGCAGACGTGGAGAATGCTTTTACTGTGGAGATCCTGACCATTGGAACAACCAGTGTCCTAAGAAGGTCCTCTCTGTCAAGTCTCCTAAGGCAAGGCAACCTAAAGACCAGGTGCACCCTGAATTTTCTAAATGTAAGCTTTCGGTACCCATTACGATTTCTCTGGGAGTAGATAAATGGCCGGGTAAGGCCTTTATTGATTCTGGCTCAGCGGCTATCTTTATTGACTCTGAGTATGCTGTAAGATTGGGTATTGCTATGTTTGCCTTACCAACTCCTATCCATGTCATGGCTATTGATGCTACTCCTCTTATTGGTGGTACGGTGAGCTTATGTACCTCAGAGATTTCTCTAACCGTGGGTGTGTGCCACTCAGAGAGATGTTCGCTTCTAGTCCTGGAGAACCTACCTGCTGAGGTGGTACTAGGGTTGCCTTGGCTCCGACTACATAACCCCACTATAGATTGGTCCAATGGGAAGTTGGTGAGATGGGGGCCTAAGTGTGACTCATGCTTGTCCGTGGTACAGGCTGGGGTCTCAGTAAAGTCTGATACTTTACCCTCTGTTGTTAGAGAATATTCTGATGTATTCTCATCACCAACCCCGGAGGTTCTACCCCCCCATAGACCTTATGATTGTACCATAGAGCTAGTAGAGGGGGCCAAGTTTCCTAAAGGACGAATTTATAATCTTTCTATGCCCGAACGCAAGGCCATGGAAGATTATATTAAGGAGAGCCTTGGTAAAGGGCATATTAGACCTTCTGTCTCTCCTATGGGGGCGGGGTTTTTCTTTGTTAAGAAAAAAGATGGTGGTCTTAGGCCATGTATCGATTACCGGAGATTAAATAAAATCACTGTCCAGAATAGATACTCCCTCCCATTGATTCCGGATTTATTTAACCAGGTTCTGGGGGCAACCTGGTTTTCCAAAATTGACCTGAAAGGTGCATACAATCTAATCCAAATCAAGGAGGGAGACGAATGGAAGACGGCGTTCAATACTCCGGTAGGACACTTTGAATATCAGGTGATGCCTTTTGGACTCAGCAATGCCCCAGCTGTGTTCCAAAACTTCATGAATAACATTCTTAGGGAGTTCTTAGGTAAATTTGTTATTGTCTATCTTGACGACATTTTGATATTCTCTCCTGACTTCGAATCCCATGTGTCTCATGTTAAACAAGTATTAGAGGTGTTGAGGGAGAATCAGCTATCCGCTAAACAAGATAAATGTGTCTTTGGTGTACAGGAGATTCTGATTCTAGGGCATGTTCTGACTCCTCACTAGAGTTAAGCGAACACCTGGATGTTCGGGTTCGAGAAGTTCGGCCGAACTTCCCGGAAATGTTTGGGTTCGGGATCCGAACCCGACCCGAACTTCGTCCCGAACCCGAACCCCATTGAAGTCAATGGGGACCCGAACTTTTGGGCACTAAAAAGGCTGTAAAACAGCCCAGGAAAGAGCTAGAGGGCTGCAAAAGGCAGCAACATGTAGGTAAATCCCCTGCAAACAAATGTGGATAGGGAAATGAATTAAAATAAAAATAAAAAAAATAAAAATGACCCAATATCAATTGGACAGAGGTCCCATAGCAGAGAATCTGGCTTCACGTCAGCAGAGAATCAGTCTCTTCATGCCATAGCAAAGAATCTGGCTTCATGTCAGCAGAGAATCAGTCTCTTCATGCCATAGCAGAGAAACTGGCTTCATGTCACCCACCACTGGAAGAGGCCACTGTCACATATTTAGGCCCCGGCACCCAGACAGAAGAGAGCGGTCCCGTAACAGAGAATCTGGCCTTATGTCAGTGCAGAATCTGTCTTCATGTCATAGCAGAGAATCAGGCTTCATGTCACCCACCACTGGAACAGGCCACTGTCACAAATTTAGGCCCAGGCACCCAGGCAGAGGAGAAAGGTCCCGTAACAGAAAATCTGGCCTTATGTCAGCACAGAATCTGTCTTCATGTCATAGCAGAGAATCAGGCTTCACGTCACCCACCAATGGAACAGGCCACTGTCACACATTTAGGCCCAGGCACCCAGGCAGAGGAGAGAGGTCCGTAACAGAGAATCTGGCCTGATGTCAGCACAGAATCTGTCTTCATGTCATAGCAGAGAATCAGGCTTCACGTCACCCACCACTAGAACAGGCCACTGTCACATATTTAGGCCCCGGCACCCAGACAGAGGAGAGAGGTCCCGTAACAGAGAATCTGGCCTTATGTCAGCGCAGAATCAGTCTTCATGTCATAGCAGAGAATCAGGCTTCACGTCACCCACCACTGGAACAGGCCACTGTCACATATTTAGGCCCAGGCACCCAGGCAGAGGAGAGAGGTCGCGTAACAGAGAATCTGGCTTCATGTCAGCACAGAATAAGTCTTCATGTCATAGCAGAGAATCAGGCTTCACGTCACCCACCACTGGAACAGGCCACTGTCACACATTTAGGCCTAGGCACCCAGGCAGAGGAGAGAGGTCCCGTAACAGAGAATCTGGCTTCATGTCAGCACAGAATCTGTCTTCATGTCATAGCAGAGAATCAGGCTTCACGTCACCCACCACTGGAACAGGCCACTGTCACACATTTAGGCCCCGGCACCCAGGCAGAGGAGAGAGGTCCAGTAACAGAGAATCTGGCCTTATGTCAGCACAGAATCTGTCTTCATGTCATAGCAGAGAATCAGGCTTCACGTCACCCACCACTGGAACAGGCCACTGTCACACATTTAGGCCCAGGCACCCAGGCAGAGGAGAGAGGTCCTGTAACAGAGAATCTGGCCTTATGTCAGCGCAGAATCTGTCTTCATGTCCTAGCAAAGAATCAGGCTTCACGTCACCCACCACTGGAACAGGCCACTGTCACACATTTAGGCCCCGGCACCCAGACAGAGGAGAGTGGTCCCGTAACAGAGAATCTGGCCTTATGTCAGCGCAGAATCTGTCTTCATGTCATAGCAGAGAATCAGGCTTCACGTCACCCACCACTGGAACAGGCCACTGTCACACATTTAGGCCCAGGCACCCAGGCAGAGGAGAGAGGTCCCGTAACAGAGAATCTGACCTGAGGTCATCACAGAATCTGTCTTCATGTCATAGCAGAGAATCAGGCTTCACGTCACCCACCACTGGAACAGGCCACTGTCACATATTTAGGCCCCGGCACCCAGACAGAGGAGAGAGGTCCCGTAACAGAGAATCTGGCCTTATGTCAGCGCAGAATCAGTCTTCATGTCATAGCAGAGAATCAGGCTTCACGTCACCCACCACTGGAACAGGCCACTGTCACATATTTAGGCCCAGGCACCCAGGCAGAGGAGAGAGGTCGCGTAACAGAGAATCTGGCTTCATGTCAGCACAGAATAAGTCTTCATGTCATAGCAGAGAATCATGCTTCACGTCACCCACCACTGGAACAGGCCACTGTCACACATTTAGGCCCCGGCACCCAGACAGAGGAGAGGTTCATTCAACTTTGGGTTGCCCCGCAATATAATGGTAAAATGAAATTAAAAATAGTATTGAATGAGGAAGTGCCCTGGAGTAGAATAATATAGTGTTAAGGGGAGGTATTTAATATCTAATCTGCACAAGGGATGGACAGGTCCATGCCTGGTTCATTTTTATGAACGTCAGCTTGTCCACATTGGCTGTAGACAGGCGGCTGCGTTTGTCTGTAATGACGCCCCTGCCGTGCTGAATACACGTTTTCCAGCACCTCCAAGGCATAAAAGGCTAGCTCTGGCCACGTGGACAATTTGGAGACCCAGAAGTTGAATGGGGCCGAACCATCAGTCAGTACGTGGAGGGGTGTGCACAGGTACTGTTCCACCATGTTAGTGAAATGTTGCCTCCTGCTAACACGTTCCGTATCAGGTGGTGGTGCAGTTAGCTGTGGCGTGTTGACAAAACTTTTTCACATCTCTGCCATGCTAACCCTGCCCTCAGAGGAGCTGGGCGTGACACAGCTGCGTTGGCGACCTCTTGCTCCTCCTCTGCCTTCGCCTTGGGCTTCCACTGGTTCCCCTGTGACATTTGGGAATGCTCTCAGTAGCGCGTCTACCAACGTGCGCTTGTACTCGCGCATCTTCCTATCACGCTCCAGTGTAGGAAGTAAGGTGGGCACATTGTGTTTGTACCGGGGATCCAGCAGGGTGGCAACCTAGTAGTCCGCACACGTTAAAATGTGGGCAACTCTGCTGTCGTTGCGCAGGCACTGCAGCATGTAGTCGCTCATGTGTGCCAGGCTGCCCAGAGGTAAGGACAAGCTGTCCTCTGTGGGAGGCGTATCGTCATCGTCCTGTGTTTCCCCCCAGCCACGCACCAGTGATGGGCCCGAGCTGCTTTGGGTGCCACCCCGCTGTGAACATGCTTCATCCTCATCCTCCTCCACCTCCTCCTCATCCTCATCCTCCTCGTCCTCCAGTAGTGGGCCCTGTCTGGCCACATTTGTACCTGGCCTCTGGTGTTGCAAAAAACCTCCCTCTGAGTCACTTCGAAGAGACTGGCCTGAAAGTGCTAAAAATGACCCCTCTTCCTCCTCTTCCTCCTGGGCCACCTCCTCTTCCATCATCGCCCTAAGTGTTTTCTCAAGGAGACCTAGAAGTGGTATTGTAACGCTGATAACGGCGTCATCGCCACTGGCCATGTTGGTGGAGTACTCGAAACAACGCAACAGGGCACACAGGTCTCGCATGGAGGCCCAGTCATTGGTGGTGAAGTGTGTCTGATCCACAGTGCGACTGACCCGTGTGTGCTGCAGCTGAAACTCCACTATGGCCTGCTGCTGCTCGCACAGTCTGTCCAGCATATGCAACATGGAGTTCCACCTGGTGAGTACGTCGCATATGAGGCGGTGAGCGGGAAGGCCGAAGTTACGCTGTAGCGCAGACAGGCGAGCAGCGGCAGGGTGTGAACGCCGGAAGCGCGAACAGACGGCCCGCACTTTATGCAGCAGCTCTGACATGTCGGGGTAGTTGCGAATGAACTTCTGCACCACCAAATTCAGCACATGCGCCAGGCAAGGGATGTGCGTCAAACCGGCTAGTCCCAGAGCTGCAACGAGATTTTGCCCATTATCGCACACCACCAGGCCGGGCTTGAGGCTCACCGGCAGCAACCACTCGTCGGTCTGTTGTTCTATACCCGGCCACAACTCCTGTGCGGTGTGGGGCCTGTCCCCCAAACATATGAGTTTCAGAATGGCCTGCTGACGTTTACCCCGGGCTGTGCTGAAGTTGGTGGGGAAGGTGTGTGGCTGACTGGATGAGCAGGTGGAAGAAGAGGAGGAGGAAGCTGAGTAGGAGGAGGAGGAGACAGGAGGCAAAGAATGTTGCCCTGCGATCCTTGGCGGCGGAAGGACGTGCGCCAAACAGCTCTCCGCCTGGGGCCAAGCCACCACTACATTTACCCAGTGTGCAGTTAGGGAGATATAGCGTCCCTGGCCGTGCTTACTGGTCCACGTATCTGTGGTTAGGTGGACCTTGCCACAGATGGCGTTGCGCAGTGCACACTTGATTTTATCGGACACTTGTTTGTGCAGGGAAGACACGGCTCTCTTGGAGAAGTAGTGGCGGCTGGGAACAACATACTGTGGGACAGCAAGTGACATGAGCTGTTTGAAGCTGTGTGTGTCCACCAGCCTAAATGACAGCATTTCATAGGCCAGTAGTTTAGAAATGCTGGCTTTCAGGGCCAGGGATCGAGGGTGGCTAGGTGGGAATTTACGCTTTCTCTCAAATGTTTGTGAGATGGAGAGCTGAACGCTGCCGTGTGACATGGTTGAGATGCTTGGTGACGCAGGTGGTGGTGTTGGTGGTACATCTCATGTTTGCTGGGCGGCAGGTGCCAACGTTCCTCCAGAGGCAGAGGAAGAGGCCGAGGCGGCAGCAGCAGCAGAAGAGGCCGAGGCGGCGGCAGCAGCAGAAGAGGCCGAGGCGGCAGCAGCAGAAGAGGTAGCAGGGGGAGCCTGAGTGACTTCCTTGTTTTTAAGGTGTTTACTCCACTGCAGTTCATGCTTTGCATGCAGGTGCCTGGTCATGCAGGTTGTGCTAAGGTTCAGAACGTTAATGCCTCGCTTCAGGCTCTGATGGCACAGCGTGCAAACCACTCGGGTCTTGTCGTCAGCACATTGTTTGAAGAAGTGCCATGCCAGGGAACTCCTTGAAGCTGCCTTTGGGGTGGTCGGTCCCAGATGGCGGTGGTCAGTAGCAGGCGGAGTCTCTTGGCGGCGGGTGTTCTGATTTTGCCCACTGCTCCCTCTTTTGCTACGCTGTTGGCTCGGTCTCACCACTGCCTCCTCCTCCGAACTGTGAAAGTCAGTGGCACGACCTTCATTCCATGTGGGGTCTAGGACCTCATCGTCCCCTGCATCGTCTTCCACCCAGTCTTGATCCCTGACCTCCTGTTCAGTCTGCACACTGCAGAAAGACGCAGCAGTTGGCACCTGTGTTTCGTCATCATCAGAGACGTGCTGAGGTGGTATTCCCATGTCTTAATAATCAGGAAAAATAAGTGGTTGTGCGTTAGTGCATTCTATCTCTTCCACCCCTGGGGAAGGGCTAGGTGGATGCCCTTGGGAAACCCTGGCAGCAGAGTCTTCAAACGGCATAAGAGACTGCTGCATAACTTGAGGCTCAGACAGTTTCCCTGATATGCATGGGGGTGATGTGACAGACCGATGGGCTTGGTTTTCATGCGCCATCTGTGCGCTTTCTGCAGAAGACTGGGTGGGAGATAATGTGAACGTGCTAGATCCACTGTCGGCCACCCAATTGACTAATGCCTGTACCTGCTCAGGCCTTACCATCTTTAGAATGGGCCCCACCAAATATCGCTGTAAATTCTGCTAGCTACTGGGACCTGAGGTAGTTGGTTCACTAGGACGTGTGGCTGTGGCAGAACGGCCACGTCCTCTCCCAGCACCAGAGGGTCCACTAACACCACCACGACCATGTCCGCGTCCCTTATTAGATGTTTTCCTCATTGTTCAGTTCACCACAATTTTGAGAATGGCAAATTTGGGAATAGTTTTTCAACCCAGAAAAAAAAATGTGCTTTTACGGTCACTACAAATAACTTGACCAGCTAAAACAGTACAGATTTGGTTGAATAGAAATGTGAGGCCTGTTTTTTTTTTGCGCTGTGTGACAGGTATAGATTTAATCACAGAATCAGACTTCTATCTGCACGGTAGCGTGTGTCTTAGGTTTTTCTGAATGACACTATCAGCACCTTCAATGTAAGATATCCTTTTTGGGATAGATTTCAAGTAGGCCTCAAATACCAGAAACTAGTTATTTTGAGAATGGCAAATTTGGGAATAGTTTTTCAACACAGAAAAAAAAAAGTGCTTTTACGGTCACTACAAATAACTTGACCAGCTAAAACAGTACAGATTTGGTTGAATAGAAATGTGAGGCCTGTTTTTTTTTTGCACAGTGTGACAGGTATAGGTTTAATCACAGAATTAGACTTCTATTTGCACGGTAGCGTGTGTCTTAGGTTATTCTGAATGACACTATCAGCACCTTCAATGTAAGATATCCTTTTTGGGATAGATTTCAAGTAGGCCTCAAATACCAGAAACTAGTTATTTTGAGAATGGCAAATTTGGGAATAGTTTTTCAACCCAGAAAAAAAAAAGTGCTTTTACGGTCACTAGAAATAACTTGACCAGCTAAAACAGTACAGATTTGGTTGAATAGAAATGTCAGGTTTTTTTTTTAGGCGCTGGGTGACAGGCTCAACTTGCCCCTGATGTAGTATATGGCCAAAAAATAACCACACTGTTGATGATTAAATGCACTTGGGTGACACAGGCTCAGCCTGCACCAGATGTAGTATATGGCCAAAAAATAACCAGACTGTTGATGGTTAAATGCACTTCGGTGACACAGGCTCAGCCTGCAGCTGATGTAGTAAATGGCCAAAAAATAACCAGACTGTTGATGGTTAAATGCACTTCGGTGACACAGGCTCAGCCTGCAACTGATGTAGGATATAGCACAAAATAACCGCACTATTGATGGTTAAATACACTTTGTGATAGCTTGTGCTGGCGCACCACAAGTCACAAAATGGCCGCCGATCACCCCAGAAAAAAAGTGATCTAAAAACGCTCTGGGCAGCCTCAAAAAAGTGAGCAAGTCGATATTAGCACTTCAATGATCCACAGCTGCAGATCGATCACAGAATGAAGTCTTTTGGAGGAGTTAATCTGCCTAATCTCGCCCTAACGTCGCAGCTGCAACCTCTCCCTATGCTTGAATCAGCAGAGTGACGTGCAGCGCAATGTGACCCAAGCTTATATAGAGGCTGGGTCACATGCTGCACTGGCCAATCACAGCCATGCCAATAGTAGGCAAGGCTGTGATGGCCTCTTGGAGCAAGTAGTATGACGCTTGTTGATTGGCTGCTTTGCAGCCTTTCAAAAAGCGCCAAGAAAGCGCCGAACACCGAACCCGGACTTTTACGAAAATGTTCGGGTTCGGGTCCGTGTCACGGACACCCCAAAATTCAGTACGAACCCGAACTATACAGTTCGGGTTCGCTCATCCCTACTCCTCACGCCTTCAAGATGGATCCTGGTAAGGTACTAGCAATTAAGGAATGGGTAAGACCTTCATTCTTAAAGGCCTTACAACGGTTCTTAGGTTTCGCCAATTACTATCGTAAATTTATTATGAATTTTTCCGTTATTGCTAAACCGTTGACCGACCTTACTAAGAAAGGGGCGGATTTGGAGAATTGGTCTACTGAGGCCATTTCTTCATTTGAAAAATTAAAAAAGGCATTCAGTAGCGCTCCCATTCTGATCCAGCCTGATCAGGAGAAACCTTTTATTGTGGAGGTGGATGCGTCCGAGGAAGGCGCAGGAGCAGTCCTTTCACAAGGTCCTGCTAGCCTCACTAATCTGAGACCATGTGCCTTCTTCTCCAGGAAATTCTCTCCCACGGAGAGAAACTACGACATAGGGAATAGGGAACTGCTGGCCATTAAATGGGCATTTGAGGAGTGGAGGCATTTTCTGGAGGGGGCAAGGCATTGTGTAACTGTTGTCACTGACCATAAAAACCTTATGTTTCTCGAGTCTGCTAAGAGGTTGAATCCCCGTCAAGCCAGATGGGCTCTGTTTTTTACTCGTTTAGATTTTTCCATCACGTTCAGGCCGGGAAGTAAAAATGTGAAGGCGGACGCATTATCTTGGAGCTTCCAGGCTTTTCAACCTACTGAGGTACCACCTGAATCCATTCTACCAGCAAAAATCTTCTTAGCAGCTCTTACCCAGGATATCTCGGCTCGCATTAGGTCTGAACAACATCTGGCACCGGTATCCACCCCAACAGATAAGTTGTTTGTTCCCGTACAATTTTGTCTCCAGCTGTTGGGTGAGTGTCACGATTCTGCCTTTTGTGGACATCTGGGTGTTGAGGGCACTAAGGATCTGGTTTCTAGATCTTATTGGTGGCCCACTCTAACTAGGGATTTCAAGTCCTACTTGTCAGCCTGTGAGGTTTGTGCCAGGTCCAAGACACCTAGGACTCGCCCTGCTGGTAACCTACGACCCCTACCCATTCCCAGTAGACCCTGGTCCCATATCTCGATGGACTTTATAACTGACCTACCGCCGGCAGAGGGTAAGACTGTAGTTTGGGTAGTGGTCGATAGGTTTAGCAAGATGGTCCATTTCATTCCCCTGTCTAAACTCCCGAATGCCAAAACCCTGGCGTCTATTTTTGTGAAAGAAATTGTTCGATTGCATGGTATCCCGGAAAATATTGTTTCTGACAGGGGTGTGCAGTTTGTGTCCAAATTCTGGAGGGCCTTCTGTCAAAAATGTAAAATTTCATTGTCTTTTTCCTCTGCCTACCACCCTGAGAGTAATGGGCAGACTGAACGCCTTAATCAGTCTGTCGAACAATTCTTGAGGTCGTATGTTGCTGATGACCAGCAATTATGGGTGAAATTTCTTCCATTGGCTGAATTTGCTTTGAATAACCGTGTCAATTCTTCTGCTGGGGTTTCACCTTTCTTTTGTAACCATGGTTTCCATCCCCGTTATCATTCTGGGTCATCCGTCTCCTCCTCCAACCCTGAGGCGGATAGGCTCTCCTCTGAACTGTGCACAGTTTGGGCCCGGGTTCAATCGAACTTAGAAAAGGCTCAAAGTTCTCAGAAACTCAAGGCCGATAGGAGACGTTCAAGGGGGGTGAATTTTCAGGTTGAGGATAAGGTATGGTTGTCCTCCAAGAATCTCTCTCTTAAGGTAGATTCTAAAAAGTTTGCTCCTCGTTTTATTGGACCATATAAGATCACCGAGGTGATTAACCCGGTATCTTTTAGGTTGTAGCTGCCCGAGTCATTCCACATTCATAATGTGTTCCATAAGTCTCTACTTAAAAAATATTTTGAACCGGTAGTACCATCAAAAGCCTCGCCTCCGCCGGTTCTTGTTAATGATGCTGTCGAGTATGTGGTGTCTAAAATAGTGGATGTCAGGAAGGTGCGTAATTCCTTGCAGTACCTGATTCACTGGAAGGGGTATGGACCTGAAGAGAGATCTTGGGTACCTGCCAGGGAGGTTCATGCTCCTAGACTTGTTCTAAAATTTCATTTAGAACTCCCTGAAAAGCCATCATCTGAAGTCTTGGGTCCGGTGGCCCCTTGTAAAAGGGGGGGTACTGTAACGGGGTTCCGAAGGTGCACTCGGTCCCCCATTGCCCGCAGAACTGTTGCTTAGCTTTGGGAATGAGGATCTGTGTTTGACCTCATTTCCAGGGCGGCTTTAATAGCTGGGTGGCTCCCTGCTCCTAGTCTGCCTTCAGCGCCGAGCTGATCACTCGGTGCTCGACTGGTTGGTCTGTCGGTCATGTGACGCTGGCCACGTCACATGACCCTCACTCCCTACTATAAATACAGGCAGCCTGCTGGCCACAGGTTGCCTGTTAATTTAGGTTCCACCTGTGATTTGGTCTTTCCTGGTGTACTTACCTCCTGCTGAATTCCTGACGATCCTCTGCATGCTCCTTGTGAACTTTGCTGCTCTCCTGGTATTTGACCCCGGCCTCCTCCTGATGATCCTCTGCTGACTCCTTTGGTACTTCACGTCTCTCCTGGTATTTATGACCCCGGCTTCTCCTGACAATTCTCTGCTTGCTCCATTTGTACTTTGTAGCTTTCCTGGTATTGACTCGGTCCGTTCACGTCCTGTTGTTTGTCTGTCTGTCATCCCTGCACTTATTCCAAGTTAGGGATTGCCGTCCAGTTGTCCCCTGTCATTAGGACTCGCGAGGCAAGTAGGCAGGGCCAGGGGTAAGGGTGGAGCGCAGTGGTCATTTACCTCCCCCCTGTGTGTGTGTGTACGCGACCGTTACACAAGTCCTAGACCAGCAGACAAACACAATCCAGGTTAAAAATCAAAGCCGTATCAGAAAATGAACAATCAATATAGAGAAAATAGAGAAAACAATATAATTAGGATATCACAGTAGGACACAATAGGCAATAACTGTCAATGACTCAGCTGCAGAGCAGATTTAAAGAGCCAAGCACTCTCAGATTGGCTATACTAACCTTCCCCTTGATTGGTTCACTAATTGAGCCTTATAAGTGCCCACTTGATTGGCTGGGGGGGCTGAGCATTGACATGCAGTTGCAAACTCCAAGTGCATATTGCCAATGCCATTGCAATGTCAAAGGGCAGCGGCAGGCAAAGACAGGTATCATGGACTCGCAGATAAGTAGGTTTGTTACAGTAGCACTGTAAGTATGCAGTAAGTATATATGCATGTGTGCAGTATGTGCACATTTTAGGGGTAACACAAATTAGAATAGAGCAAAGATATCTTCCTGGGAGAACTGTTCACGGGGGATATGTGCAGAGCAGATGGTGGCAAAGAATGAGAGTGACCTATTTGAGGAATATAGCTTACATAAAAGGGTGCAACCTATTATTTAATTAGTAGCTTAGATACAATACTATACCAAGCTCATTACATGCATACAGCAGCAGAACCAAGCCCAGTTCATAAATACAGTAAAGAACCAAGTTCAGTACACATACACAACACCAGAGCCAAACACGGTATATAACTGCAGGACCAGAACCAAGCTAACAACATAAATACAGCACCAGAAACAAATATGGTACATCTATACAGCACCAGAACCAACAACACCAACTCAAAAAAGCTTGATGTTTGACATCTCCTCCATAGATATTTCCCATTAGGTTCAGACCACAATGAGGACTTTTCCATGTCACATCTGCAAAGTTTGCTGCCAGATGTCTTCAGCTTCTAGCTTTACTAAAACATTGAAACCCTATATACTAACCCAAACTCCACTTAGTTACACACACTGTGCCTTGAAAATAATAGCAGCATACACTGTACTCCTGAATAGTGTTGATCGCGAATATTCTAATCGCTAATTTTTATCATGAATATCGGCACTATATGTAGAATATAGTGTTATATATTCGTAATTGCGAATATTCTAGATTTTTCTTTCATCAGTAACCTCTCGTCTTGTTTGTGGGTCAATGAGAAGGCTGCAGTATCTTTGTCAAAGCTTAACAACAAAGTTGCCTACCCCTTTACTATATAAGAAACTCCCCAGCAGCCATTTTCTACAGTTTTTTGCAGTTCTGAGAGGGAGAGCAGTGTCATTACTGAACCTTTTCCTTATCCAATTACATTAGATAGTTAGTTAGCCCATATATATAATACAGATAGTTAGTGGGAGATAGTCAGTGTAGGTTATAATCTGATATAGTGTAGCTGAAGCTGATAGGTTCCAGTGCAGGGTGTTAGGTAGTGTGATAGGACTTACTGTTTCTCTGCTGTCTATACATTCATGTTACAGACATAGTGCTGTGATTTCACAACAATACTTAGTGTACCAATCAGTAATATCTACTCAGACCTGATAAAATATGAAGTTGCATGTATTGCGCAAAGAATATGCGCATCATTAGTGCCGATTTTCGCAATCACGAAAATAATGACTGGTGATCACGAATTTGCAAATTTATTGTGAATATAATGCCAAAAATTTGCAAAATATTGCAAAAACTAATATTGCCTATGCCGCTCATCACTACTCCTGAAGACAATCATATCACATATTTTTCCCTCTGAAAAAAAAAATCCCACACACTGTGCCCCTAATAGTAATGCCACACACTATGTGCCCTATGTATATAGTGCCACATGCTTGGTGCCCCATAGTGCCACAAGACATATGTAGTGCCTCATGCTGTTTGCCACCTGTATATAGTGCCTAATACTCTGTGCCCCTTTTCTCTGTGCCCCTTTTATAAATTGACTCCTGCTCTGTTCCCCCTTTATATGGTGCCTCTTGCTCCATTCCCTCTTTATATAGTGTCTTATGCTCTGTGCCCCTGTATATAGTGTCTCTTGCTCCGTGTCTCCTTTATAGTGTCTATTACTCTGGGACCTTTTTATATAGTTCCTATTGCTCTGTGCCCCCTGTGTATAGAGCCTCTTACTCTGTGACACTTTTATATAGTTCCTATTGCCCTGTGCCCCTTAGTATAGTGCCAATTGCTCTGTTCCCCAAAAACCATGAATTTTACAGTGCCCCTTTTCAATGACAGTCCACACTGCCATTCGTGCAGCCGTGGTTTATTTCAACTCAGTTTCCCAGACTACTCCAAGAAAGGTCATGGTCTTCCTTGGC
Organism: Bufo bufo; assembly: GCF_905171765.1. Taxonomy (NCBI): domain Eukaryota; kingdom Metazoa; phylum Chordata; class Amphibia; order Anura; family Bufonidae; genus Bufo; species Bufo bufo. The sequence goes on along the minus strand of NC_053390.1, from coordinate 174,233,805 downwards.
ATGGTTTCCACACAGACGTTACCAGAAACCTTGGCAGCTTTCTGCTCATGGATTAGCCCCATTGAATTAAGAGCTGACCCTAAACATTCAATCTGCAAAAACAATGCAAAAAACTAGAGTTTCTACCATTGATTCCATGCATTTTTGTTGTGAAATTTCAGCCAAAATTGGACACAAAAAACTCCATTCCAAGCCTTTGTATTTTCATAATATATTTCATTTTTTTATTTATCAAATCACACATCTTTTCTATCGACTTAAGGCCTCATGCACACTACCGTTTTTTTTTGCGGTTCGCAAAAACGGGTTTCGTTTTTCCGTGATCCGTGGCCGTTTTTTCGTCCGTGGGTCTTCCTTGATTTTTGGAGGATCCACGGACATGAAAAAAAAGTCGTTTTGGTGTCCGCCTGGCCGTGCGGAGCCAAATGGATCCGTCCTGAATTACAATGCAAGTCAATGGGGACGGATCCGTTTGACGTTGACACAATTGTCACGGGGTTCCGAAGGTGCACTCGGTCCCCCATTGCCCGCAGAACTGTTGCTTAGCTTTTGGAATGAGGTTCTGTGTTTGACCTCATTCCCAGGGCGGCTTTACTAGCTGGGTGGCTCCCTGCTCCTAGTCTGCCTTGAGCGCCGAGCTGATCACTCGGTGCTCGACTGGTTGGTTTGTCGGTCATGTGATGCTGGCCACGTCACATGACCCTCACTCCCCACTATAAATACAGGCAGCCTGCTGGCTACAGGTTGCCTGTTAATTTCTAGGTTCCTGGCTATTTGTTGGACTACTGAATATTTACCTGATCCTGTTCCCTGACGATCCTCTGCCTGCTCCTCCTGTACTGCGCATACATCCTGGTATTGTGACCTCGGCTCCCACCTGACTACTCTCTTAGGACTCCTCTTGTACTTCGCTACTCTCCTGGTATTTGACCCCGGCTTCTCCTGACCATTCTTTGCTTAATCCGTTGTACTGCGTAGCTCTCTTGGTTCTGACCCGGTCCGTTCATGTTCCGTATTTTGTCTTGTCTGTCTTCCCTGCACATATCCTAAGTTAGGGATTGCCGTCCAGTTGTCCCCTGTCATCAGGACTCATGAGGCAAGTAGGCAGGGCCAGGGGTGAGGGTGGAGCGCAGTGGTCACTACCCTTCCCCCTGTGTGTGTGTGGACGTGACCGTTACAGATTAACAGGCCCAATAACCACTGTATCATGAATCCTCTTACTACCCTGACTGACCATGTCTCTAACTTGACACAGAGGGTGCAGGAGCTAGGAGAGAAACTCCGTTCTTGTGAGTTAGGGCAAGGTTCTTCCACTCCTCTGTCCTCCAGTCCATATTTTGAACCCCAGATCAAGCTCCCAGAACCCTTTTCTGGAGACCGGAAGACGTTTCTCTCCTTTAAGGAGAATTGCAAACTCTACTTCCGTTTGCGCCCCGTGTCCTCCGGTCCCGAGAGCCAACGCGTGGGGATTATCATTTCTCTACTACAGGGTGATCCCCAGGACTGGGCATTTTCGTTACCTCCTGGGGCCAGTTGTCTAACTTCTGTGGAGGTTTTTTTTCAGGCCCTGGGTACCCTCTATGACGAACCAGACAGGGCCCTGGTAGCCGAGACAGCTCTTAGGGCACTGGTTCAGGGCCATCTCCCTGCGGAGGAGTATTGCACCCAATTCAGACGGTGGTGTGTCCCCTCAGGATGGAATGAACCAGCCCTGAAGAGTCAGTTTAGGTCTGGTCTATCTGATAATTTAAAAGATCTATTGGTCAATTACCAAATTCCTGAGACCTTAGAGGAGATGATGACCCTAGTTGTCCGACTTGACAGACGAGTTAGAGAGAGACGACAAGAACGACAGTTCTGTTCTCAGATGGTGGTCCAGCCAGAGGCCTTTTCCAGGGACAACACTGAGGTCTCCACCGAGGAAACCATGCAGGTTGGCATGACCCGGGGTAATCTTCGTCGCAGACGTGGAGAGTGCTTCTACTGTGGAGATCCTGGCCATTGGATCAACAAGTGTTCTAAGAGGGACCTCTCTGACAAGTCTTCTAAAGCAAGACAACCTAAAGACCAGGTACACCCTGATTTTTCTAAAGGTAAGCTTTTGGTACCCATAACAATTTCTCTGGGGGTTAATAAGTGGCCGGGTAAGGCCTTTATTGACTCTGGTTCAGCGGCCAGCTTTATTGACTTTGAGTTTGCTTGTATATTGGGTATTCCAATGTTTGCTTTACCTACACCTATCCATGTCATGGCTATTGATGCTACTCCCCTGATTGGTACGGTGAGATCATGTACCTCTGAAATTTCTCTGTCCGTGGGTGTGTGCCACTCTGAGAGATGTTCTCTTCTAGTCCTGGAGAACCTACCGGTTGAGGTGGAACTAGGGTTGCCTTGGCTCCGTTTACATAACCCCACAATTGATTGGTCCAAAGGAGAGTTGGTGAAATGGGGACCTAAGTGTGACTCATGCTTGTCCGTGGTCCAGGCTGGGGTTTCAGTAAGGTCTAATACATTACCATCTGTTATTAAGGAATATTCTGATGTGTTCTCGTCCTTTACTCCAGAGGTTCTACCCCCCCATAGACCTTATGATTGCGCCATAGAGCTAATTGAGGGTGCCGAATTTCCTAAAGGTCGAATTTATAATCTTTCAGGGCCCGAACGCAAGGCTATGGAAGATTATATTAAGGAGAGCCTTGCTAAAGGGCATATTAGACCTTCAGTCTCTCCTATGGGAGCAGGGTTTTTCTTTGTTAAAAAGAAGGATGGTGGTCTTAGGCCTTGTATTGATTACCGGAGATTAAATAAAATCACTGTCCAAAATAGATACTCTCTCCCATTGATTCCGGATTTATTTAACCAGGTTTTGGGGGCAACCTGGTTTTCCAAGATTGACCTGAAAGGGGCATACAATCTAATCCGAATAAAGGAGGGAGACGAATGGAAGACAGCGTTCAATACTCCGATAGGACACTTTGAATATCAGGTGATGCCTTTTGGACTCAGCAATGCCCCAGCTGTGTTCCAAAACTTAATGAACGATATTCTTAGGGAGTTCTTAGGTAAATTTATTATTGTCTATCTTGACGACATTTTGATATTCTCTCCTGATTTCGAATCTCATGTGTCCCATGTCAAACAAGTATTAGAGGTGTTGAGGGAGAACCAGCTATCCGCTAAGCAAGAGAAATGTGTCTTTGGTGTACAGGAGATACTGTTTCTAGGGCATGTTTTGACTCCTCACTAGAGTTGAGCGAACACCTGGATGTTCGGGTTCGACGAGTTCGGCCGAACTTTCGAAAAATGTTCGGGTTCGGGATCCGAACTCGACCCGAACTTCATCCCGAACCCGAACCCCATAGAAGTCAATGGGGACCCGAACTTTTGGGCACTAAAAAGGCTGTAAAACACACCCGGAAAGGGCTAGAGGGCTGCAAAAGGCAGCAAAATGTAGTTAAATCCCCTGCAAACAAATGTAGATAGGGAAATGATGAGTTAACATAAAATAAATAAAAATTAAACAATATTAATTGGAGTGAGGTCCCATAGCACAGAATCAGGCTTCAAGTCACCCACCAATGGAGAAGGTCACTTACTATTATTTTGACCACAGCACCCAGACAAAGGAGAGAGGTCCCACAGCAGAGAACCAGGCATCATATCACCCACCACAGGAGTAGGCCACCATTTAGTTACTTTGACCCCTACACCCAGACGGAGGAGAGAGGTTACACAGCAGAGAATCAGGCATTTAGATCACCCACCACAGGAGTAGGCCACCATTGAATCAGACCCCGGCAACCATGTCAGATGGCACAAGCATAAGCTTTATATCAATCAGCACAGGAGAAGGCGACTTTGACAGACTTTGACCCCTACACCCGGACGGAGGAGAGAGGTTTCAAAGCAGAGAATCAGGCATTTAGATCACCCACCACAGGAGTAGGCCCCAATTTAATGGGACCCCGGCAACCATGTCAGATGGCACAACCATCAGCTTCATATCAATCAGCACAGGAGAAGGCGACTTTGAAAGACTTTGACCCCTACACCCAGACGGAGGAGAGAGGTTTCACAGCAGAGAATCAGGCATTTAGATTACCCACCACAGGAGTAGGCCCCCATTGAATCAGACCCTGGCAACCATGTCAGATGGCACAACCATAAGCTTTATATCAATCAGCACAGGAGAAGGCGACTTTGAAAGACTTTGACCCCTACACCCAGATGGAGGAGAGAGGTTTCACAGCAGAGAATCAGGCATCATATCAACCACCACAGGAGAAGCCACCATTTAGTTACTTTGACCCCTGCACCCAGGAAGAGGAGAGAGGCACCACAGCACATATTCTGGCATCATATCAGCCACCACAGGAGAAGCCACCATTGAGTTACTTTGACACCCGCACCCAGGAAGAGGAGAGAGGCACCACAGCACATATTCTGGCATCATATCAGCCACCACAGGAGAAGCCACCATTGAGTTACTTTGACCCCCGCACCCAGGAAGAGGAGAGAGGCACCACAGCACATATTCTGGCATCATATCAGCCACCACAGGAGAAGCCACCATTGAGTTACTTTGACCCCTGCACCCAGGAAGAGGAGAGAGGCCCCACAGCACATATTCTGGCATCATATCAGCCACCACAGGAGAAGCCACCATTTAGTTACTTTGACCCCTTCACCCAAACAGAGGAGAGAGGTTCCACATCAGAGAATCAGGCATCATATCAACCACCACAGGAGTAGGCCACAATTTAATGGGACCCCGGCAACCATGTCAGATGGCACAACCATCAGCTTCATATCAATCAGCACAGGAGAAGGCGACTTTGAAAGACTTTGACCCCTACACCCAGACGGAGGAGAGAGGTTTCACAGCAGAGAATCAGGCATTTAGATCACCCACCACAGGAGTAGGCCCCCATTTAATCAGACCCTGGCAACCATGTCAGATTGCACAACCATCAGCTTTATATCAATCAGCACAGGAGAAGCCACCATTGAGTTACTTTGACCCCTGCACCCAGGAAGAGGAGAGAGGCCCCACAGCACATATTCTGGCATCATATCAGCCACCACAGGAGAAGCCACCATTGAGTTACTTTGACCCCCGCACCCAGGAAGAGGAGAGAGGCACCACAGCACATATTCTGGCATCATATCAGCCACCACAGGAGAAGCCACCATTGAGTTACTTTGACCCCTGCACCCAGGAAGAGGAGAGAGGCCCCACAGCACATATTCTGGCATCATACTAACCACCACAGGAGAAGCCACCATTGAGTTACTTTGACCCCTGCACCCAGGAAGAGGAGAGAGGCCCCACAGCACATATTCTGGCATCATATCAGCCACCACAGGAGAAGCCACCATTGAGTTACTTTGACCCCCGCACCCAGGAAGAGGAGAGAGGCACCACAGCACATATTCTGGCATCATATCAGCCACCACAGGAGAAGCCACCATTGAGTTACTTTGACCCCTGCACCCAGGAAGAGGAGAGAGGCCCCACAGCACATATTCTGGCATCATACTAACCACCACAGGAGAAGCCACCATTGAGTTACTTTGACCCCTGCACCCAGGAAGAGGAGAGAGGCCCCACAGCACATATTCTGGCATCATATCAGCCACCACAGGAGAAGCCACCATTGAGTTACTTTGACCCCCGCACCCAGGAAGAGGAGAGAGGCACCACAGCACATATTCTGGCATCATATCAGCCACCACAGGAGAAGCCACCATTGAGTTACTTTGACCCCCGCACCCAGGAAGAGGAGAGAGGCACCACAGCACATATTCAGGCATCATATCACACACCACAGGAGAAGGCCTCTTTCAGTGATTTAGGCCTTTGGACCCAGACAGAGGAGAGAGGCACCACAGCACATATTCTGGCATCATATCAGCCACCACAGGAGAAGCCACCATTGAGTTACTTTGACCCCTGCACCCAGGAAGAGGAGAGAGGCCCCACAGCACATATTCTGGCATCATATCAGCCACCACAGGAGAAGCCACCATTTAGTTACTTTGACCCCTGCACCCAGGAAGAGGAGAGAGGCACCACAGCACATATTCTGGCATCATATCAGCCACCACAGGAGAAGCCACCATTTAGTTACTTTGACCCCTTCACCCAAACAGAGGAGAGAGGTTCCACATCAGAGAATCAGGCATCATATCAACCACCACAGGAGTAGGCCACAATTTAGTTTATTTGACCCCTGCACCCAGGAAGAGGAGAGAGGCCCCACAGCACATATTCTGGCATCATATCACACACCACAGGAGAAGGCCTCTTTCAGTGATTTAGGCCTTTGGACCCAGACAGAGGAGAGAGGTCAGAGATTAGCTTCATATCCCCCAGCACAGCAGAAGACCGCTTTATTTGACTTAGGCCTCAGCACCCAGACAGAAGACAGAGGTAGCATGGCAGAGGTTATGGCTTCATGTCACCCGTTAGTTTAACCGGCCACTTTCATCTGGTTAGGCCCCGGCGCCCAGACAGAGAAGAGTTTCATTCAACTGTGGGTTTCATAAAATTTGTATCAAATAAAGAAGTGGCCCGTAGCACAACAAGACATGTTTTAGGCAGTTAATAAGGACTACTCTGCACAAGGGAGGGACAGGTCCTGTGGGATCCATGCCTGGTTCATCTTTATGAAGGTCAGCTTGTCCACGTTGGCTGTGGACAGGCGGCTGCGCTTGTCAGTAATGACGCCCCCTGCCGTGCTGAATACGCGTTCAGATAAAACGCTGGCCGCCGGGCAGGAAAGCACCTCCAAGGCATAACATGCTAACTCTGGCCACGTGGACAATTTCGAAACCCAGTAGTTGAATGGGGCCGAACCATCCGTCAGGATGTGGAGGGGTGTGCAGACATACTGTTCAACCATGTTAGTGAAATGCTGCCTCCTGCTAACACGTTCCGTATCAGGTGTCGGTGCAGATAGCTGTGGCGTGGAGACAAAACTTTTCCACATTTCTGCCATGCTAACCCTGCCCTCAGATGAGCTGGCCGTGACACAGCTGCGTTGGCGACCTCTTGCCACTCCTCTGCCTTCACCTTCCACCTGTTCCCCTGTGACATGTGGGAATGCTCTCAAGAGCGCCTCTATCAGCGTGCGCTTGTACTCACGCATCTTACGGTCGCGCTCCAGTTCAGGAATTAAAGTGGGCACATTGTCTTTATACCGGGGATCCAGCAGGGTGGCCACCCAGTAGTCTGCACACGTTAAAACGTGGGCAACTCTGCTGTCGTTGCGCAGGCATTGGAGCATATATTCGCTCATGTGGGCCAGGCTACCCATGGGTAAGGACAAGCTGTCCTCTGTGGGAGGCGTATCGTCATCGTCCACCGTATCCCCCCAGCCACGCACCAGTGATGGGCCTGGGCTGCCACCCCGCTGTGAACTTGCGTCATCCTCGTCCCCCTCCACCTCCTCCTCCTCATCCTCCTCGTCCTCCAGTACAGTGCCTTGGCTGGCGACTTGTGAACCTGTCCTCTGCTGCTTAAACAAACCTCCCTCTGAGCCACTTCGAACAGACTGGCCCGAAAGTGTTAGAAACGAGCCCTCATCCTCCTCCTCCTCCTCCACCTGGGCCACCTCCTCTAACATCATTGCCCTAAGTGTTTTCTCAAGGAGACATAGAAGTGGTATTGTAACGCTGATAACAGTGTCATCGCCACTGGCCATGTTGGTGGAGTACTCGAAACAGCGCAGCAGGGCACACAGGTCTCGCATGGAGGCCCAATCATTGGTGGTGAAGTGGTGCTGTTCGGCAGTACGACTGACGCGAGCGTGCTGCAGCTGAAACTCCACTATGGCCTGCTGCTGCTCGCACAGTCTCTCCAGCATGTGCAAGGTGGAGTTCCACCGGGTGGGCACGTCGCATATGAGGCGGTGAGCGGGAAGGCCGAAGTTCCGCTGTAGCGCAGACAGGCGAGCAGCGGCAGGATGTGAACGGCGGAAGCGCGCACAGACGGCCCGCACTTTATGCAGCAGCTCTGACATGTTGGGGTAGTGGTGAATGAACCTCTGCACCACCAAGTTCAGCACATGCGCCAGGCAAGGGATGTGCGTCAAACCGGCTAGTCCCAGAGCTGCCACGAGATTTCGCCCATTATCGCATACCACCAGGCCTGGCTTGAGGCCCACCGGCAGAAACCACTCGTCGGTCTGTTGTTCAATACCCCGCCACAACTCCTTTGCGCTGTGGGGCCTGTCCCCCAAACATATGAGTTTCAGAATGGCCTGCTGAAGTTTACCCCGGGCTGTGCTGAAGTTGGTGGTGAAGGTGTGTGGCTGACCGGATGAGCTGGTGGAAGCAGTGGAGGAGGAAGCCGAGTAGGAGGAGGAGGCTACAGGAGGCAGAGAATGATGCCCTGCGATCCTAGGGGGCGGAAGGACGTGCGCCAAGGAACTGTCCGCCGGGGGCCCAGCCGCCACTACATTCATCCAGTGTGCAGTTAGTGAGATATAGCGTCCCTGGCCGTGCTTACTGGTCCACGTATCTGTGGTTAGGTGGACCTTGCCACAAATGACGTTGCGCAGTGCACACTTGATTTTATCGGACACTTGCATGTGCAGGGAAGGCACGGCTGTCTTGGAGAAGTAGTGGCAGCTGGGAACCACATACTGCGGGACAGCCATGGCCATCAGCTGTTTGAAGCTGTCTGTGTCCACCAGCCGGAATGACAGCATTTCAAAGGCCAGCAGTTTAGAAATGCTGGCGTTCAGGCCAAGGGCTCGAGGGTGACTCGGGGGGAATTTGCGCTTCCTCTCTAAGGTTTGAGATATTGAGAGCTGAACGCTGCTGTGTGATATAGTGGAGACGCTAGTTGACGGTGGCGGTGGTGGTGGTGTCGGTGGCACATCCTCTGTTTGCTGCTCGGCAGGTGGCAACATTCCTCTCGAGGCGGAAGCCGAGGCAGCAGCGGTAGAGGGAGCAGGGGGAGCCTCAGCGAGTGCCTGGTTTTTAAGGTGTGTACCCCACTGCAGTTAATGCTTTGCATGTAGATGCCTGGTCATGCAGGTTGTGCTGAGGTTCAGAACGTTAATGCCTCGCCTCAGGCTCTGATGGCAGAGCGTGCAAGTCACTCGGGTCTTGTCGGTAGGACATTGTTTAAAGAAGTGCCATGCCAGGGAACTCTTTGAAGCTGCCTTTGTGGGGCTGGGTCCCTGTTGGCGATGTCCAGTAGCAGGCGAACTCTGGGGGCGGCGGCTCGTCTGCTTTGGCCCCCTGCTCCCTCTTTGGCTTCGCTGTTGTCTCGGTCTCACCACTACCTCTTCCTCTGAACTGTGAAAGTCATCGCCACGACCTTCAGTCCATGTGGGGTCTAAGACCTCATCGTCCTCTGCATCGTCTTCCACCCAGTCTCCCTCCCTGACCTCCTCCTGTTCAGTCTGCACACTGCAAAAAGACGCGGCAGTGGGCACCTGTGTTTCGTCATCATCAGAGAGTCGGTGACTCTGCTGTGGTGGTATTCCCATGTCCTCTTCATCTGGAGACATAAGTGGTTGTGCGTCAGTGCATGGTATGTCTTCCTCCACTGGGGAAGGGCTAGGTGGACGCCCCTGGGAAACCCTGGAAGCAGAGTCTTCAAACAGAAGAAGAGACTGCTGCATAACTTGTGGCTCAGACCATTTCCCTGATATGCTTGGGGGTGATGTGACAGACTGATGGGCTTGGTTTTCAGGTGCCACCTGTGCGCTTTCCGCAGAAGACTGGGTGGAAGACCATGTGGTGAACGTGCTGGAAGCACTGTCGGCCACCCAATCGATTAATGCCTGTACCTGCTCAGGCCTTACCATCCTAAGAGCGGCATTGGGCCCCACGAGATATTGCGGTACATTCTGCCGGCTAGTTGAGGGAGTTCGTTCCCTACTGTGTGCGCCTGGGGCCGAACGGCCACGTCCTCTACCAGCAACAGAGGCTCCACGGACACCACCACGACCGCGTCCTCGTCCCTTAATAGTATTTTTCTTCATTGTTGCGATTCAACTCGCACCACAATGAAATATATTATTTTTTATAAGCAAAATCCCCTCACTGGAATACTTTCAGTTTTTTGACTGTATGGATTACAGATGGAATGACTGTTATATGTGAGTACCGCTTTCTTTGACAGATTCTAGTATGGGTACATATATGTTTTCCCAACCCCAGCACATTAGTTTGCTAATTCCAGATGTATGAAACGCAGGCCTAACTGTATCTAGTATATTGAACGCCAGATAAACTAACTTGGCCTTTTTTAAATAAAAAAAATTCCCTCACTGGAATACTTTCAGTCTTTTGACTGTATGGATTACAGATGGAATGACTGTTATATGTGAGTACCGCTTTCTTTGACAGATTCTAGTATGGGTACATATATGTTTTCCCAACCCCAGCACATTAGTTTGCTAATTCCAGATGTATGAAACGCAGGCCTAACTGTATCTAGTATATTGAACGCCAGATAAACTAACTTGGCCTTTTTTAAATAAAAAAAATTCCCTCACTGGAATACTTTCAGTCTTTTGACTGTATGGATTACAGATGGAATGACTGTTATATGTGAGTACCGCTTTCTTTGACAGATTCTAGTATGGGTACATATATGTTTTCCCAACCCCAGCACATTAGTTTGCTAATTCCAGATGTATGAAACGCAGGCCTAACTGTATCTAGTATATTGAACGCCAGATAAACTAACTTGGCCTTTTTTAAATAAAAAAAATTCCCTCACTGGAATACTTTCAGTCTTTTAACTGTATGGATTACAGATGGAATGACTGTTATATGTGAGTACCGCTTTCTTTGACAGATTCTAGTATGGGTACATATATGTTTTCCCAACCCCAGCACATTAGTTTGCTAATTCCAGATGTATGAAACGCAGGCCTAACTGTATCTAGTATATTGAACGCCAGATAAACTAACTTGGCCTTTTTTAAATAAAAAAAATTCCCTCACTGGAATACTTTCAGTCTTTTGACTGTATGGATTACAGATGGAATGACTGTTATATGTGAGTACCGCTTTCTTTGACAGATTCTAGTATGGGTACATATATGTTTTCCCAACCCCAGCACATTAGTTTGCTAATTCCAGATGTATGAAACGCAGGCCTAACTGTATCTAGTATATTGAACGCCAGATAAACTAACTTGGCCTTTTTTAAATAAATAAAAAATTCCCTCACTGGAATACTTTATGGCTTTTCACTGTATGGATTACAGGTGGACTGGTATTAGTAGGGGTGACACAAGCACACCCAAGTCCCTGATGTAGGATTTCTATGGCACAGACCACTATTACAAGTGATTAATGGACGTTGGGAGAGATTGTGCTGCAGCACTAGTCCCAAGATGGCCGCCGCCTATCAGCCCAGTAACATGTGCCACAAAATGGTCTGCACAACCTTTAAAAAAAATAGCCTTGGACTGTGCTGCTAAATCGCTATTGGTCTGAATCCCAGGTGTAGATGTCTGACTTGTTTGGAGCTTTGGAATGCACACTGTGGCAGCTTCTGCTGCAGCACTACAAGTCGCAAAATGGCGGCCGGCGGTCAGCCCAGGTACATGTGGATGGAAAAATCACTCTGGCCACTCTAAAAATAGCCAATCCCTATCAAAAAAGCAGCTCAGCTGCAGTTGTTCAGATGAATCACAGGTGGAGGAGAGAAATTTGCTTCCAGTTATTCAATTATCCCTGCCTATTCTCGCCCTAGCATCAGCTGCGTCTATCCCTGTTCTATTCACATCGGGAGTGAGCACGTCCCGACGTGCGCACAAGCTTATAAAGAGGCTGAGTCACATGCTGCACTTGGCCAATCACAGCCTTGCCAATAGTAGGCATGGCTGCGATGGCATCTTAGGGCAAGTAGTATGATGCATGTTGATTGGCTGCTTTGCAGCCTTTCAAAATGCGCCAAAATACATGCCGAACGACGAACCCGAACCCGAACTTTTACGAAAAAGTTCGGGTTCGGGTCCGTGTCACGAACACCCCAAAATTCGGTACGGACCCGAACTATGCTCGAACTGTTCGCTCAACAGTACTCCTCACGCCTTTAAGATGGATCCTGGTAAGGTTTTAGCAATTAAGGAATGGGTAAGGCCTTCATCCTTAAAGGCTTTACAACGGTTTTTGGGTTTCGCTAATTACTACCGTAAATTTATCATGAATTTTTCTGTAATTGCTAAACCATTGACCGACCTTACTAAGAAAGGGGCGGATTTGGAGAATTGGTCTACCAAGGCCATTTCTTCATTTGAAACATTAAAAAAGGCATTTAGTAGCGCTCCTATTCTGATCCAGCCTGATCAGGAGAGACCCTTTATTGTGGAGGTGGATGCGTCCGAGGACGGCGCAGGAGCAGTCCTTTCACAAGGTCCTGCTAGCCTCACTAACCTGAGACCGTGTGCCTTCTTCTCTAGGAAATTCTCTCCAATGGAGAGAAACTACGACATAGGGAATAGGGAGCTGTTGGCCATTAAATGGGCATTTGAGGAGTGAAGACATTTTTTGGAGGGGGCAAGGCATCGAGTAACTGTTGTCACTGACCATAAAAACCTAATGTTTCTCGAGTCCGCTAAGATGTTGAATCCCCGACAAGCCCGATGGGCTCTGTTTTTTACCCGTTTTGATTTCTCCATTACGTTCAGGCCGGGAAGTAAAAATGTGAAGGCAGACGCATTATCTCGGAGCTTCCATGCTTTTCAACCCACTGAGACGCTGCCTGAATCCATCCTACCTGCAAACATCTTCTTAGCGGCTCTAACCCAGGATATCTCGGCTCGCATTAAGGCTGAACAACATCTGGCACCGGCATCCACCCCAACAGATAAGTTGTTTGTTCCCGTACAATTTCGTCTCCAGCTGTTGGGTGAGTGTCACGATTCTGCCTTTTGTGGACATCCGGGTATTGAGGGCACTAAGGATCTGGTTTCTAGATCTTATTGGTGGCCCACTCTGACCAGGGATGTCAAGTCCTACGTGTCAGCCTGTGAGGTTTGTGCCAGGTCTAAGACACCTAGGACTCGCCCTGCTGGCAACCTACGACCCCTACCCATTCCCAGTAGACCCTGGTCCCATATCTTGATGGACTTTATAACTGACCTACCGCTGGGGGAGGGTAAGACTGTGTTTTGGGTAGTGGTCGATAGGTTTAGCAAGATGGTTCATTTCATTCCTCTGTCTAAACTTCCGAATGCTAAAACCCTGGCGTCTATTTTTGTGAGAGAGATCGTTCGTTTACATGGCATCCCGGAAAATATTGTTTCGGACAGGGGTGTGCAGTTTGTGTCCAAATTCTGGAGGGCCTCCTGTCAAAGATGTAAAATTTTGTTGTCTTTTTCTTCCGCCTACCATCCTGAGAGTAATGTGCAGACGGAACGCCTTAATCAGTCTGTGGAACAATTCCTGAGGTTGTATGTTGCTGATGACCAGCAATTATGGGTCAAATTCCTTCCGTTGGCTGAATTTGCTCTGAATAACCGTGTCAATTCTTCTGCTGGGGTCTCCCCTTTCTTTTGTAACCATGGTTTTCATCCCCGTTTTCATTCTGGGTCGTCCGTCTCCTCCTCTAACCCTGAAGCTGATAAACTCTCCTCCGAACTGTGCACAGTTTGGGCCTGAGTTCAATCGAACCTAGAAAAGGCTCAAAGTTCTCAAAAACTCAAGGCCGATAGGAGACGTTCAAGGGGGGTGAACTTTCAGGTTGGGGATAAAGTATGGTTGTCCTCCAAGAATCTATCTCTCAAGGTAGCTTCTAGAAAATTTGCTCCTCGTTTTATTGGTCCATATAAGATCACGGAGGTGATTAACCCGGTATCATTTAGGTTGGAGCTGCCCGAGTCATTCCACATTCATAATGTGTTCCATAAATCTCTACTTAAAAAATATTTTGAACCGGTAGTACCATCGAAAGCCTCGCCTCCGCCGATTCTTGTTAATGATGCTGTCGAGTATGTTGTGTCTAAAATAGTGGATGTCAGGAAGGTGCGTAACTCCTTGCAGTATCTGATTCACTGGAAGGGGTATGGACCTGAAGAGAGATCTTGGGTACCTGCCAGGGAGGTTCATGCTCCTAGACTGGTTCGTAAATTTCATTTAGAACACCCTGAAAAGCCATCGCCTGAAGTCTTGGGTCCGGTGGCCCCTCGTAAAAGGGGGGGTACTGTCACGGGGTTCCGAAGGTGCACTCGGTCCCCCATTGCCCGCAGAACTGTTGCTTAGCTTTTGGAATGAGGTTCTATGTTTGACCTCATTCCCAGGGCGGCTTTACTAGCTGGGTGGCTCCCTGCTCCTAGTCTGCCTTGAGCGCCGAAGCTGATCACTCGGTGCTCGACTGGTTGGTCTGTCGGTCATGTGATGCTGGCCACGTCACATGACCCTCACTCCCCACTATAAATACAGGCAGCCTGCTGGCTACAGGTTGCCTGTTAATTTCTAGGTTCCTGGCTATTTGTTGGACTACTGAATATTTACCTGATCCTGTTCCCTGACGATCCTCTGCCTGCTCCTCCTGTACTGCACATACATCCTGGTATTTTGACCTCGGCTCCCACCTGACTACTCTCTTAGGACTCCTCTTGTACTTCGCTACTCTCCTGGTATTTGACCCCGGCTTCTCCTGACCATTCTTTGCTTAATCCGTTGTACTGCGTAGCTCTCTTGGTTCTGACCCGGTCCGTTCATGTTCCGTATTTTGTCTTGTCTGTCTTCCCTGCACATATCCTAAGTTAGGGATTGCCGTCCAGTTGTCCCCTGTCATCAGGACTCGTGAGGCAAGGAGGCAGGGCCAGGGGTGAGGGTGGAACGCAGTGGTCACTACCCTTCCCCCTGTGTGTGTGTGGATGTGACCGTTACAACAATATGGTGCAATTGCAAACGGATCCGTCCCCCATTGACTTTCAATGTAAAGTCAGGAGTTAATATACCATAGGATCAGAGTTTTCTCCAATCTGATGGTATACTTTAACTTGAAGCGTCCCCATCACCATGGGAACGCCTCTATGTTAGAATATACCATCGGATTTGAGTTACATCGTGAAACTCAGATCCAACAGTATATTTTAACACAGAGGCATTCCCATAGTGATGGGGATGCTTCTAGTTAGAATATACTACGAACTGTGTACATGACAGCCCCCTGCTGCCTGGCAGCACCCGATCTTTTACAGGGGGCTGTGATCAGCACAATTAACCCTTCAGGTGCCGCACCTGAAGGGGTTAATTGTGCGTATCATAGCCCCCTGTAAGAGATCAGGGGCTGCCAGGCAGCAGGGGGCAGACTCCCCTCCCTCCACAGTTTGAATATCATTGGTGGCCAGTGTGCGGCCCCCCCTCCCTCTTTTGTAATATCATTAGTGGCCAGTGTGCGGCCCCCCCTCTATTGTAATATCATTGGTGGCCATTGTGCGGCCTCCGTCGGCCCCCCTCCCCCCCTCTATTGTAATATCATTTGTGGCCAGTGTGCGGCCCCCCCCGGCCCCCCCTCTATTGTAATATCATTGGTGGCCAGTGTTCGGCCTCCGTCGGCCCCCCTCTATTGTAATATCATTGGTGGCCAGTGTGCGGCCCCCCCTCTATTGTAATATCATTGGTGGCCATTGTGCGGCCTCCGTCGGCCCCCCTCCCCCCCTCTATTGTAATATCATTTGTGGCCAGTGTGCGCCCCCCCCCGGCCCCCCCTCTATTGTAATATCATTGGTGGCCAGTGTTCGGCCTCCGTCGGCCCCCCTCCCCCCCTCTATTGTAATATCATTGGTGGACAGTGTGCGGCATCCCCTGGGTAGGGAGGGGGGTCTGCCCCCTGCTGCCTGGCAGCCCCTGATCTCTTATAGGGGGCTATGATATGCACAATTAACCCCTCAGGTGCAGCACCTGAGGGGTTAATTGTGCGGATGACAGCCCCCTGTAAGAGATCGGGTGCTGCCAGGCAGCAGGAGGCAGTCATGTACACAGTTGGTAGTATATTCTAACTAGAAGCGTCCCCATCACCATGGGAACGCCTCTGTGTTAGAATATACTGTCGGATATGAGTTTTCACGAAGTGAAAACTCATCTCTGAAAAAGCTTTTATGCAGACGGATCTTCGGATGAAAGTAACTGTATGAAAGTAACCTACGGCCACGGATCACGGACGCGGGTGCCAATCTTGTGTGCATCCGTTGTCCGTCAAAAAAATAGGACAGGTCCTATTTTTTTGACAGACAGGAAACACAGATCACGGATGCGGCTGCAAAACGGTGCATTTTCCGATTTTTCCACGGACCCATTGAAAGTCAATGGGTCCGCGAAAAAAAACTGAAAACGGCACAACGGCCACGGATGCACACAACGGTCGTGTGCATGAGGCCTTAATTTAACCTTTGTACAAGCTACTTTCCCACTGGTGTTTCTGGGTCCGCTTGTGAGATCTGTTTCAGGGCTCTCACAAGCGGCTCAAAACGGATCAGTTCAGCCCTAATGCATTCTGAATGGATAAGGATTCGTTTAGAATGCATCACTTTGGCTGCGTTTGGTCTCCGTTCCGCTTTTGAGGAGGACACTAAAACGCTGCTTGCAGCGTTTTGTTGTCCGCCTGACGATGCAGAAACGTATCTGTCCTGACTTACAATGTAAGTCAATGGGGACGGATACGTTTTCACTGACACAATATGTCCAAATAAAAACGGATCCGCCCCCCATTGACTATTAATGCAAGTCAAGACGTTTTGACTTAGACTTTTTTTTATGAATAATGCAAACGGATCCATTATGAACGGATACAAGCGTTTGCATTATCAGTGCGGTTTCGTCTGTGCAGATACAAGACGGATCCACACCGAGCGCAGGTGTGAAAGTAGCCTTAATATTAACCCTTGGTGGTGCACACCTATGTGATTATTTAACAATGGGGTTCGGAAGAATGACATAGAGCAGGCATGCGGCCCTCCAGCTGTTGTAAAACTACAACTCCCACAATGCCCCGCTGTAGGCTGTTAACTGTATGCTGTTCAGGCATGCTGGGAGTTGTAGTTTTGCAACAGCTGGAGGGCCGCAGGTTGAGCATGCCTGACATAGAGTAACCCTTTAGATACTATTAGGCCGAGTTCACACGAACGCAATTTGCGGGTCGCAGCATGAGCACGGGTCACACACGTTCGTGTGAATTCGGCCTTATCCTGTGCTTTCATAGAGTTCTCTAACTCATATAAGTAAAAGTATGTGTTTTATTTATGTAGCACTGTTTTTGTTCTTTATTTGGCATATAATACCAGGACAATAGAGTATTCACATTCAATGGCTGTAGAACAAATGACTGACATTGTCTAATAATAAAATGAAGTCAGATTTGTACCTTCGGTAAAGCTTTACTCAATTGACAAGATACAAATTCTATCCACTGCAGTTCCCTTTCATTTTAATCAGTGGCACATCTTTACATTTATTATTCCTGCTGGTACTGTTTATCTGCTGAACATTTCAAAACTTAAATGGAAGCAAATGTATTTTCTCTGTAGAATACCCTAGGGTCAAATTTCAGTCATATTTATCAAATGAAAAGTAGAAGAAGGCAGAATCACTGACTCTATTAGCACATATGGGAAAGGAGCTCTGGTCTTTTTTTGTCAGCAAAAGAGTAGTAAAATATTTATGATATATCAATCCTTAATCAAAATTAATCCAAAAAGTGCTTTGTTGCAACTCAGAGCTGGAACTAAGCTATCATTCACCCGGGGTACAAGGTAATGCCCCCACCTGCACTTAAATGCATACTCCCAGAACGTAAATTTTTCTATATTATCTAATAGAATGTAAATGCAAACACTATTTACATATATTACATATACTTACCTGCCCTGCAGATAACAGTCACATCCAGATAGTGGAGAGAGAGGGATAGTAAACAGGGTGCAGAGACTGCTTTACTTTTCCTGAGAAATGCTAAATGCTGGGCAAAATGCTAAATTTGCAGGCTTTGCTGCATCTGTCAGTGTGAAATACACGCGTTATATACTACAGTTATATTCTGTTATTAAATAAACACCCATTTTAGGCAAGATCCTAAATTTGCGGTGAATGAGGAGATCGTCGAATAAGGGACATGGCCCTGGTCGTGGTGCTGCTGGTGAAGCTCCTGTTGCAGGGAGAGAACTTGGTCGATCTGTGCCAGCTACACGCACAAGTGAAACCCCTTCCTCAGGTGCAAGTAGGCGACAGAACCTTCAGCGTTATTTGGTCGGGCCTAATGCGGCTCTACGAATGGTGAGGCCAGAACAAGTACAGGCGATAGTAGATTGGGTTGCTGACAGTGCCTCCAGTTCCTTCACATTGTCTCCCACCAAGTCCCCTGCTGAAAGATCAAAGTTGGCACCTGCAGCCGATGTCCATTAGTCTTTCACCTCACCCCCTTGCAAATCAGCCAAGCAGTCTGAGCCCCAAGTCATGTAGCAGTCTCTTCTGCTTTTTGATGACTCTGCTAGCAGGGTTTCCCAGGGCCATCCACATAGCCCTACCCCAGAAGTGGAATAGATTGAGTGCACCGATGCCCAACCACTTATGTTTCAAGATGAGTACATGGAAGGACAAACGCAGCACGTCTCGGATGATGATGAAAAACAGGTGCCAACTGCTGGGGCTTTTGAAACCGTGCAGACCGACAAGGAGGGCAGGTCCTCGACCCCACATTGAATCAAGGTCATGCGAGTAACTTGTCTAGTTCGGAGGAAAAGGCGGTGGTCGTACAGAGCCACCAACACAGCAGAAGAGGGAGCAGGCTGCAAAAGCGGAGCGGCCGTCCCCTAGACAGTATGCCTGCTACTGCCCAACTCAGCAAGGGACCAAGCACAACAAAGCCAGCACCAAGGAGTTTCCTGGCATAGCAGTTCTTCAGACAATGTGCTGACAACAAGACACGAGTGGTTTGCACACTGTGCAATCAGAGCCTGAAGCGAGGCATAAACGTTCTCAACCTGAGCACAACCTGCATGACCAGGCATCTAAGTGCAAAGCACGAGCTGCAGTGGAGTAGACACCTCAAAAACCAAAAAAAGGTCTCTGGCTCCTCCTGCTTCCTCTTCTGCTACAGTCTCGGCCTCTTCATCCACCTCTGGAGTGACAGTGGCACCTGCCACCCCACAAACAGATGATCTGCCAGCAACACCACCACATGGGTCACAAAGCATCTCCACAATGTCCCACGGAAGGGTTCAGCTTTCCATCTCCCAAACACTGGAGCTGAAGAGGTAGTACCCACCTACCCACCCGCGATCCCTGGCTCTGAATGCCAGCATTTCAAAATTACTGGCCTTTGAAATGTTGTCATTCCGTCTGGTGGAGATGGAGAGTTTTAAAAGCCTTATGGCTGTGGCTGTCCCACAGTACGTCTTGCCCAGCCGCCACTACTTTTCCAGACGAGCCATCCCTTCCCTGCACCACCAAGTGGGGGACAAAATTAGGTGTGCACTGCGCAACGCCATCTGTGGCAAGGTCCACCTAACTACAGATACGTGGACCAGTAAGCACGGTCAGGGACATTATATCTCCATTACAGCATACTGGGTAAATGGGTCCTCATTGACTTCAATGGGGTTCGGGGTCAAGTTCGGGTCCTGAACTCGAACTTTTTTGTGAAGTTTGGCCGAACCCGTCGAACCTAAACATCCAGGTGTCCGCTCAACTCTATTTGTTACCCATTTTATCCTGAATATGGCAACATATGTGACGGTAAACTTGTGTGGGGGCACATGGCAGGACTCAGAATGGAAGGAGCTCTATATGATTTTGCTGGATTAGTTTATGGGTGCCATTGGTTTTAATTTTTTGAGGGATTGTCTTATGTGGGGGTCATTTTTTGCGGAATGAGGTGACCTTTTCATTGGTACCATTTTGAGTTACATAAGACTTTTTGATCGCTTGGTATAACACTTTTTGTGAGGCAAGTATTTTTTATTTATCTATTATTGTAGTTTTTTTTAAATGTTAAATATTTATTTTTACAGTATTCACCTGAGGGGGCATTTCATGTGATATTTTTATAGAGCAGGTTGTTACGGATGTGACGATACCTAATATGTCTATCATTTTTATTTTTGTTAAGTTTTACACAGTAAATGCGTTTTTGAACAGAAATAAATCTTGTATTTGTGTTGCCATTTTCTGAGAGCCATTGTATTTTTCTGGTCAATTGTCTTAGGTAGGATCTCATTATTTGCGGGATGAGATTATGGTTTGATTGGTACAATTTTGAGCTAAATATGACTTTTTGATCGCTTGGTATTACACTTTTTTTTTTTTTTTTTACTGCATTCACCTAACGGGGTGAACCATGTGATATTTTTATATATATGGCAGATACGGATGTGGCAACACCCAATATTAGAGATGAGTGAATTTTTCATGAATTCGATTCGCCGGTTCGCAGAATTTTTGGGGAAAAGTTTGGTTTGATCCAAATATATTCACAGCGAATTACGTTAAAAAAGCTATTTTTTGGCTGCAAAGAGCCTTTATAGTGGTGTAGAACACTGTGCCTTGCAGTAACACGCATAGGGAGTCTGCTTTGGTAGTGAAATAATACTGTGAGTCCGTATGATATGCAGATGACAGGCGTCGCTTTTAGAATCACTGCCCACTTCACTTATTTGGGCACTCACGCGGCCAAAACTGAGCAAATAACTCAAGTATGGACTCAGCCTTACAGGTTGATGTTAGTGCCAAGAAGAAGCGCACTCCTTTTACACCGTTGTCAGCTGATTCCACATAGATGTCAACAGAACCTTTACTATTAAACACTTATACAAGTAGAGCCCCCCTGAGAGAGTGGAGAGGGTGTCAGCAGTAAGTTTGTGTTGACGTCACAGATTAAATTATTTTTCCTCTGAAAACACCCATTTTGGGCAAAAATCTTAAATTGCGACCTAGTCTTCTAGGTTTTAAAAAACACCCTTTTTGGGCAAAATATACAATTTTACAGCCCTTGCTGTATCTGCACGTGTAAAATTCAAGCGTTATATACTGCTGTCCTATTCTGTTAGTAAAAAAACACCCATTTTGGGCAAAAATCTTAAATTGCGGTCTAGTCTGCATCTGTATGTGTGAGATACACCCTTTAGATATTGTTGTTCTATTCTGCTATTAAAAGAACACCCATTTAGGGCAAAAAACGTAATTTTGGAGCCTTTGCTGCATATGTAATTGTGAGATAGACCCTTTAGATACTGTTGTTCTAGTCTGCTATTAAAATCACCCATTTTGGGCAAAAATCTTAAATTGCGGCCTAGTCTGCATCTGTATGTGTAAAATACACCATTTAGATACTGTCGTTCTATTCTGCTACTATAAAAACACCCATTTTGGGCAAAAATCTTAAATTGCGGCCTAGTCTGCATATGTATGTGTGAGATACACCATTTAAATACTGTGGTTCTTTTCTGCTATTAGAAAAACACCCATTTTGGGCAATAATCTTACATTACGGCCTAGTCTGCATCTGTACGTGTGAGATACACCATTTAGATACTGTTGTTCTATTATGTTATAAAAAAAAACACCCATTTAGGGCAAAAAACTAAATTTATCAGCCTTTGCTGCATATGTCATTGTGAGATACACCCTTTAGATAGTGTTGTTCTATTATGCTATTAAAAAAAACACCCATTTAAGGAAAAAACTTAATGTTGCCGCTTTTTCTGCATATGTCATTGTGAGATACACCATTTAGATACTGTTGTTCTATTCTGCTATTAAAAAAACACCCATTTAGGGCAAAAAACGTAATTTTGCAGCCTTTGCTGCATTTGTCCTTGTGAGATACACCATTTAGATTCTGTTGTTCTATTCTGCAATTAAAAAAACACCCATTTAGGGCAAAAATCTTAAATTGCAGCCTAGTCTACAGCTGTACGTGGGAGATACACCATTTAGATACCGTTGTTCTATTATGCTATAAAAAAAACACCCATTTAGGGCAAAAAACTAAATTTATCAGCCTTTGCTGCATATGTCATTGTGAGATACACCCTTTATATAGTGTTGTTCTATTCTGCTATTAAAAAAACACCCATTTAGGGCAAAAATCTTAAATTGCAGCCTAGTCTACATCTGTACGTGGGAGATACATCATTTAGATACCGTTGTTCTATTATGCTATTAAAAAAACACCCATTTAGGGCAAAAAACTAAATTTATCAGCCTTTGCTGCATATGTCATTGTGAGATACACCCTTTAGATAGTGTTGTTCTATTCTGCTATAAAAAAACACCCATTTTGGGCAAAAATCTTAAATTGCGGCCTAGTCTGCATCTGTATTTGTGAGATACACCATTTAGATACTGTGGTTCTATTCTGCTATTAGAAAAACACCCATTTACGGCAAAAATCTTAAATTGTGGCCTAGTCTGCATCTGTACGTGTGAGATACACAATTTAGATACTGTTGTTCTATTCTGCTATTAGAAAAACACCCATTTAGGGGAAAAAACTAAAATTTGCAGCCTTTGCTGCATGTCATTGTGAGATACACCCTTTACATACTGTTGTTCTATTCTGCTATTTTAAAAACACCCATTTTGGGCAAAAATCATAAATTGCGGCCTAGTCTACATCTGTGCGTGTGAGATACACCATTTAGATACTGTTGTTCTATTCTGCTAATAAAGAAACACCCATTTAGTGCAAAAAAACAAAATTTTGCAGCCTTTGCTGCATATGTCATTGTGAGATACACCCTTTAGAAAGTGTTGTACTATTCTGCTATTAAAAAAAACCCATCCATTTTGGGCAAATATCTTAAATTGCAGCCTAGTCTGTATCTGTACGTGTGAGATACACCATTTAGATACTGTGGTTCTATTCTGCTATTAGAAAAACACTCATTTAGGGCAAAAAAAATAATTTTGCAGCCTATGCTGCATATGTCATTGTGAGATAAGCCCTTTAGATACTGTTGTTCTATTCTGCTATTATAAAAACACCCATTTTAGGCAAAAATCTTAAATTGCGGCCTACTCTACATCTGTACGTGTAAGATACACCATTTAGATACTGTGGTTCTATTCTGCTATTAGAAAAACACCCATTTTGGGCAAAAATCTTAATTTGTGGCCTAGTCTGCATCTGTAGGTGTGAGATACACAATTTAGATACTGTTGTTCTATTCTGCTATTAGAAAAACACCCATTTAGAGCAAAAAAATTAATTTTGCAGCCTTTGCTGCATTTGTCCTTGTGAGATACACCATTTAGATACTGTTGTTCTATTCTCCAATTAAAAAAACACCCATTTAGGGCAAAAATCTTAAATTGCAGCCTAGTCTACAGCTGTACGTGGGAGATACACCATTTAGATACCGTTGTTCTATTATGCTATAAAAAAAAACACCCATTTAGGGCAAAAAACTAAATTTATCAGCCTTTGCTGCATATGTCATTGTGAGATACACCCTTTAGATAGTGTTGTTCTATTCTGCTATAAAGAAAACACCCATTTTGGGCAAAAATCTTAAATTGCGGCCTAGTCTGCATCTGTACGTGTGAGATACACAATTTAGATACTGTTGTTCTATTCTGCTATTAGAAAAACACCCATTTAGGGGAAAAAACTAAAATTTGCTGCATGTCATTGTGAGATACACCCTTTACATACTGTTGTTCTATTCTGCTATTTTAAAAACACCCATTTTGGGCAAAAATCATAAATTGCGGCCTAGTCTACATCTGTGCGTGTGAGATACACCATTTAGATACTGTTGTTCTATTCTGCTAATAAAGAAACACCCATTTAGTGCAAAAAAACAAAATTTTGCAGCCTTTGCTGCATATGTCATTGTGAGATACACCCTTTAGAAAGTGTTGTTCTATTCTGCTATTAAAAAAACACCCATTGAGGGCAAAAATCTTAATTTTGCAGCCTTTGCTGCATATGTCATTGTGAGATACACCCTTTAGAAAGTGTTGTACTATTCTGCTATTAAAAAAAAAAAACATCCATTTTGGGCAAATATCTTAAATTGCAGCCTAGTCTGTATCTGTACGTGTGAGATACACCATTTAGATACTGTGGTTCTATTCTGCTATTAGAAAAACAATCATTTAGGGCAAAAAAAATAATTTTGCAGCCTATGCTGCATATGTCATTGTGAGATAAGCCCTTTAGATACTGTTGTTCTATTCTGCTACTATAAAAACACTCATTTTGGGCAAAAATCTTAAATTGCGGCCTAGTCTACTCTACATCTGAACGTGTGAGATACACCATTTAGATACCGTTGTTCTATTCTGCTAATAAAAAACACCCATCTAGGGCAAAAAACTATATTTTTCAGCCTTTGCTGCATATGTCATTGTGAGATACACCCTTTTAGAAAGCGTTGTTCTATTCTGCTATTTAAAGAAAAAACACCCATTTAGGGCAAAAATCTTATTTCTGCAGCCTTTGCTGCACATGTCATTGTGAGATACACCCTTTAGATAATGTTGTTCTATTCTGCCATTAAAAAAACACCCATTTTGGGCAAAAATCTTAAATTGTGGCCTACTCTACATCTGTACGTGTAAGATACACCATTTAGATACTGTGGTTCTATTCTGCTATTAGAAAAACACCCATTTAGGGCAAAAAAATTAATTTTGCAGCCTTTGCTGCATATGTCATTGTGAGATACAACCTTTAGATAATGTTGTTCTATTCTGCCATTAAAAAAACACTCATTTTGGGCAAAAATCTTAAATTGCGGCCTAGTCTACTCTACATCTGAACGTGTGAGATACACCATTTAGATACTGTTGTTCTATTCTGCTAATAAAAAACACCCATCTAGGGCAAAAAACTATATTTTTCAGCCTTTGCTGCATATGTCATTGTGAGATACACCCTTTTAGAAAGCGTTGTTCTATTCTGCTATTTAAAAAAAACACCCATTTAGGGCAAAAATCTTATTTCTGCAGCCTTTGCTGCACATGTCATTGTGAGATACACCCTTTAGATAATGTTGTTCTATTCTGCCATTAAATAAACACCCATTTTGGGCAAAAATCTTAAATTGTGGCCTAGTCTGCATCTGTACGTGTGAGATACACAATTTAGATACTGTTGTTCCATTCTGCTATTAGAAAAACACCCATTTAGGGCAAAAAACTAAATTTTGCAGCCTTTGCTGCATATGTCATTGTGAGATACACCCTTTACATACTGTTGTTCTATTTTGCTATTATAAAAACATCCATTTTGGGCAAAAATCATAAATTGCGGACCAGTCTACATCTGTACGTGTGAGATACACCATTTAGATACTGTTGTTCTATTCTGCTAATAAAAAAACACCAATTTAGTGCAAAAATCATAATTTTGCAGCCTTTGCTGCATATGTCATTGTGAGATACACCCTTTAGAAAGTGTTGTACTATTCTGCTATTAAAAAAACACCCATTTTGGGCAAATATCTTAAATTGCAGCCTAGTCTGTATCTGTATGTGTGAGATACACCATTTAGATACTGTGGTTCTATTCTGCTATTAAAAAAACACCCTACTCCGCTTCCTCATCCTCTACCGGCTCCTCATCCGGTCAGCGTAACACCTTCACCACCAACTTCAGCACAGCCAGGGGTAAACGACAGCAGGCAGTTTTAAAACTTATCTGTTTGGGGGACAACCCCCACACCATGCAGGAGCTGTGGATGGGCCTTGAACAACAGACGGATGAGTGGTTTGTGCCAGTCAGCCTCAATCCCAGCCTGGTAGTGTGCAATAATGGGCTAAATCTCGTAGCAGCTCTTGGACTAGCCGGTTTGACGCACATCCCTTACCTGGCGCATGTGCTGAACTTAGTGGTGCAGAGATTCCTTAAAAATTACCCCGATATGTCAGAGCTGCTGCATAAATTGCGGGCCATCTGTGCGCGCTTTCGGTGTTCTCACCCTGCTGCTGCTGCTCGCCTGTCAGCGCTGCAGCGTAACTTCGGCCTTACTGCTCACCGCCTCATAAAAGACGTGCCCACAAGGTGGAACTCCACTTTGCACATGCTGGCCAGACTGTGCGAGCAGCAGCAGGCGATAATGGAGTTTTAGCTGCAGCACGCACGGGTGAGTTGTTCTGCAGAACAGCACCACTTCATCACCAATAAGTAGCCCTCCATGCGAGACCTGTGTTCATTGTTGCGCTGTTTCAAGTACTCCACCAACATGGCCAGTGCCGATAACGCCGTTCTCAGCGTTACTTTCCCACTTCTATGCCTCCTTGAAAAAATGCTGCTGGCGATGATGGAAGAGGATGTGGCACAGGAGGAGGAGAAAGAGGGATTTATTTCATAGGGTTTCTGGCCAGTCATTTACAAGTGGCTCCAAGGATGGGTTCCTGCACCCACAAACGCCAGGTACACAATTGTCTAGCCAGGGCACAGTTCTGGAGGATGACTAGGTGGAGGATGAGGAGGAGGAGATGGAGAAGGAGGAACCATGTTCACAGCAGGGTGGCATCCAGACCAGCTCATGGCCATCACTGGTGCGTGGCTGGGGGATACAGAGGACACAGACGATACACCTCCCACAGAGCACAGCTTTTCGTTGCCTCTTGACAGTCTGGCACACATAAGTGATTACATGCTGCATTGTCTCTGCAATGACCGCCGAGTTGCCCACATTCTAACTTGTGCTACTGGGTGGACACACTGCTGGATTTCCGTTACAAGGACAACGTACTGTCCTTAATTCCCTCACTAGTGTGTGATCGTAAGATGCGCGAGTACAAGAGCACGCTGGTAGACGCGCTACTGGTGGCATTCCCACCTGACAGCGGTGGCACAGTAGAAGCACAAGGCAAAGGCAGAGGAGGAGGAAGAGGTCGCCAACGCAGCTGGGGAACCGCCAGCACATCAGAAGGCAGGGTTAGCATGGCCGAAATGTGGAAAAGCTTTGTCAGCACACCACAACAACCAGCACCACCAGCTGATATGAAACGTCTTAGCAGGAGGCAGCATTTCACCAACATGATGGAACAGTATGTGTGCACACGCCTACACGTACTGAATAAAGGGTCTTCCCCCTGCAACTTCTGTGTCTCCAAATTGGGCACATGGCCTGAGCTTGCCCTTTACGCTGTGAAGGTGCTGGCCTGCCCTGCAGCCAGTGTATTATCTGAACGTGTGTTTAGCACGGCAGGTGGCGTTATCACAGACAAGCGCAGCCGCCTGTCCACAGCCAATGTGGACAAGCTCAGGTTCATTAAAATGAACCAGGCATAGATCCCACAGGACTTGTCCGTACCTTGTGCAGAATAGACATGTATACCGGTCTTAACCAGCTATTGTTATACTACAGCGCAATTGCTCATTCTTGTAGTTTCGATATTTCACACTCTTTTGGAGTGTACCCTAATAAAAATTTTAAATTTTAAATTAAAACCAAAAAACGGTGTTGGCTACTTCGTCCTCCTCCACCGCTGCTTCCACCTTCCGCTGCTACCTAGTAGACAGGTAAAAAAAATTCACTAATTTGTCCGTTACATTTTCTGGTGAAATTTTAAATTTTTGGGGTATTGATATACCACTACTATAATGAATGAATGAATAACTTGTATAGCGCTACAATTGTAAACTGAATCGCCTCAAGGCGCTTTTGCAGCCATTGTCTGCCTGTGCCTTCAGAAGAGGTAGGTCTTGAGCTTCTACCTGAAGGCCAGATGGTTTTCTTGTAAACGGATCTTCGTGGGTAGAGTGTTCCATAGCCGGGGTCCTTGGACTGCGAACCTTCGTTCGCCTTTTGATTTGTAACGGGTCTTAGGGATAAGGAGGAGGTTCTGGTAAGCTGACCGGAGGAAGCGACCTGGGCTGTAATGCTTTATTTTGTCGCAGAGGTATTGGGGGGCTTTCCCTTGTGTACATTTGTGGGTGAGGCAGAGGGTCTTAAATGTGATCTGATCCTTCACGGGTAGCCAATGAAGGGTCCTCAGGGACGGGGTGATAGATTTCCAGTTTTTTTTTCCCATTATCAGTCTGGCGGCTGTGTTCTGGACGACTTGTAGACGTGAGATTTGAGATTTTGGAAGTCCTAGGTAGAGGGAGTTTGCGTAGTCGAGTCGGGAATTGATGGTTGTTCCAACTACTGCTGCTGCGTCTCCTTCAGAAATGAAAGGGATGAGTCTACGCAGCAGGCAAAGCAGGTGGTAGGATCCGCTGACTACTGATCCTATTTGTGCATCCATTGTCATGTCTGAGTCAAAGATGACTCCGAGGCTTTTGGCTTTGGTGCTGGGAGTGATAGTTTGTCCGAAGATAGTGGGTGGCGTGCACATCGTGCTATGGTTTTTGTTTCGGTTTGCATGGAAGAAGAGGAGTTATGTTTTAGAACCGTTGAGTTTGAGGGAGCTCTCAGTCATCCAATCCTCGATCAATGAGAGGCAGATATCCAGGGCATGGTATTGGTCTTTTTTGTTGGTGATGCGCAAGTAAAGTTGAGTATCATCAGCGTAGGAGTGATAGAGCAGGTCCTGGTTGCTGATGATTTTGAGGAGTGGTCGGAAGTAGATGTTGAAGAGCACGGGCAACAGGGGTGATCCTTGAGGGACTCCGCATGTGATTTTCCGTGCTTCTGAGATGAAAGCTCCCATTTTCACTTTCTGGATTCGGTTCTCCAGGAAGGATGCAAACCAGGGTAGGTCCGAGTCTGCGACTCCGGCTACTTCTGTAAGACGAGTAAGCAGGATTTGATGATCTACTGTATCGAAAGCTGCGCTGAGATCCAGCAGCACCAGGAGTCATGATTCTCCTTCATCTGCTGCTTCGAGGGCATCATGCCAGATTTGGAGGAGCGCCGTTTCTGTACCATGGCCAGGACGGAAACCAGATTGAAGTGAGTCCAAAAGATTGTGGGTGTCCAGATTGGATTGTAGCTGTTGTACTACTGCTTTCTCGATAATCTTAGAGATGGTGTTGAGACTTGTGACCGGGCTGCGGTAATTTAGGTCTTTGGGGTCGTCGTTGGGATTCTTTAGAAGGGGTTTGATGATGCCTTGCTAGAGGGAGATCGGGACTATTCCTTCTTTGAATGACTGATTTATGAGGTGTGTTATGCTAGGAGCCAGAATGTCGGTGCATTCTTTCAGAAGTTTTGTGGGAATAATGTCGTTTGGGGATGTGCTGTCTCGAAGGCTTCTGATGATGGTTTTAGTGTTATCGATAGTGGTTGGGACCAGGATAAATATCGGTGATTGTAAAATATACTATATCTAGTAGACAGGTTAAAAAAATTCACTTATTTGTCTGTTACATTTTCGGGTGAAATTCACAAATTTGTGGGGTGTGATATACTACTGCTATACCTAGTAGACAGGTAAAAAAAAAATCTATAATTTGTCTGTTACATTTTCTGGTGAAATTCACCAATTTTTGGCTGTGATATACCCCTGTTCTACCTAGTTGACAGCTTAATAAATTTCACAAATTCTTCTGTTACATTCTTGGGTTGACATTTTACAAGTTTTGCTGTGAATAAACCCCTGCTCTGCATAGGTGACAGGTACGGAAATTTTTAAAAATAATCTGTTACATTGGTGGGTGACATTAACCCATTTCTGGCAATGAAAAACCCCTGCTCTGCATAGGTGACAGGGACTTAAATTTCTAAAATTCGTCTTTAATTGGCCTTTTCATTTGATTCTTCTGCTTTAATAACTTGTCCTACATTTCCGCTTCATCCCATTGCAGCCATTGACCTCCCTTTGGATGAGGTCTCCCTTTCTCACGCTCCCTCTTCGGTGTGGAACCCTGATTCGCCGATAACCGTGATCAACATGGTAGGCTCAGAAAAGAACATCGAAAGTTGATAGAGAAGATATCCAAATGGATCGTGGATGTCACAGGGATGTGCGACATGGTGGGGCAGTGTGCACACGCCTACACGAACTGACGTGCGATCAGGCAGAAGTTATCTAGAGTCAACAAAGCAGCAGCAGGGCCTCTCCTGGCTAACGTTTCCAAATCCAAAATACCCCAGTGACATTCCCTATAATTTTTTTTATTAATCATTCCAATAACAGGGCATCTTAAGAGTCCTGTATTGTTATTTATCATCACTAATCCCCCGAGTCGGGAGTGGGTAATTGCCGTGCGCTCCCTCCTTAACTTGGAAGCTTATGCTTCAATACTTTGTCCCACATTTTCGCTCAATTACATTTAATTTCATCCATTGGCCATCCTTGGATGTGGTATCCATTTCTCAGGCTCCCTCTCTAGCCTGGAGCCCTGATTCCCCGCCACCCATGATCACCATGGTAGGCACATAAAAGAACATTGAAAGTTAATAGAGAAGATATCCAATTGGATCGTAGACATCACGTGGACGTGCGACATGGTGGAGCAGTATGTGTGCCAGTGGCATACATACAGGGGTCGCAGGGGTCGCAGTTGCGACCGGGCCCGGCACTCCAGGGGGCCCGGCCGCCTGTGGACCCCTGGCCCCTGCAGTAGTGCGCCACTCAGACTTAGGTGTGGGCCCGCGGCAGCAGGTGACAGGGAGATGAACGCTTCCATTGTGGAAGCGTTCATCTCCATAGTGATCTGTATTGCCGTCCTCAGGACAGCGATACAGATTGCTGTGCTGTGCTGCGGTCGGGCAGGGGAGGGAGGCGTCTCCCTTTCCTGTTCCTCTGATAGGCTGCGGGCCTTGTGCCGGCAGCCTATCAGACGTCATCGCGCCGCCTGAGCTGTACAGCACGGGACACAGGCCAGAAGAGGCCTGCATCGCATCGCTGCTAAGGAGGTAAGTATAAAGGTTTATTATTTTTTTTTAATACTGGACTTTACTGGGACATGAGGAGGCACTTGATACTGGAAAATGGGGGGGGGGGAAGGTTGGCACTTGATACTGGAAAATAAGGGGGGGGGGGAAGGTTGGTGTAACAGTCACGTACATACACACACAGGGGGGAGGATAGTGACCACTGCGCTCCACCCTCACCCCTGGCTGGCAAGGTTGGCACTTGATACTGGAAAATGGGGGGGGGATGGTTGGCACTTGATACTGGAAAATGAGGGGGGAAGGTTGGCATTTGATACTGGAAAATGGGGGGGGGAAGGTTGGCACTTGATACTGGAAAATGGGGGGGGAAGGTTGGCACTTGATACTGGAAAATGGGGGAGGGAGGTTGGCACTTGATACTGGAAAATGAGGGGGGGGCAGTTGGCACTTGATACTGGAAAATGAGGGGGGGAGGGGGAAGGTTGTCCCTTGATACTGGAAAATGAGGGGGGGAAGGTTGGCACTTGATACTTGAAAATGGGGGGGGGGGAGGTTGGCACTTGATACTGGAAAATGAGGGGGGGGAGGGGGAAGGTTGGCACTTGATACTGGAAAATGAGGGGGGGGAGTTGGCACTTGATACTGGAAAATGAGGGGGGGAGGGGGAAGGTTGGCACTTGATACTGGAAAATGAGGGTGGGGAGGTTGGCACTTGATACTGGAAAATTAGGGGGGGGGGAAGGTTGGCACTTGATACTGGAAAATTAGGGGGGGAGGGGGAAGGTTGGCACTTGATACTGAAAAATGAGGGGGGGGGGGGTTGGCACTTGATACTAGAAAATGAGGGGGGAAGGTTGGCACTTGATACTGGAAAATGGGGAAGGAAGGTTGGCACTTGATACTGGAAAATGAGGGGAGGAAGGTTGGCACTTAATACTGGAAAATGAGGGGGGGGAGGTTGGCACTTGATACTGGAAAATGAGGGGGGGAGTTGGCACTTGATACTGGAAAATGAGGGGGGGAAGGTTGGCACTTGATATTGGAAAATGAGGGGGGAGGGGGAAGGTTGGCACTTGATACTGGAAAATGAGGGGGGGGAGGTTGGCACTTGATACTGGAAAATTAGGGGGGGAGGGGGAAGGTTGGCACTTGATACTGAAAAATGAGGGGGGGAAGGTTGGCACTTGATACTGGAAAGTGAGGGGGGAAGGTTGGCACTTGATACTGGAAAATGGGGAAGGAAGGTTGGCACTTGATACTGGAAAATGAGGCGGGGAAGGTTGGCACTTGATACTGGAAAATGAGGGGGGGGAGATTGGCACTTGATACTGGAAAATGGGGGGGAGGTTGGCACTTGATACTGGAAAATGGGGAGGGGGAAGGTTGGCACTTGATACTGGAAAATGAGGGGGGGAAGTTGGCACTTGATACTGGCACACGGGGCGGTTGGCACTTGATACTGGCACACGGGGCGGTTGGCACTTGATATTGGGGGCACTATTGTGGACCACAGGGCACAGTATTGGGGTAGTAGGATGTTTTGTCCAGAAGATGGTAGGATGATGGAAAAGTAGTAAACTAAGATATTTTTTTGTTGTCAAACTGCAGAGATTAAAAACGGCGTAAAAATGGTGGTCTGGTCTGAAAGGAGAAGACGAGGACAGAGAACATCTACATCGAAGGAGACGTCACTGTATGTAAGAGGTACGGGCGCAATTTATGGGTGGGGCTGTGTGTGTGGTTTGAGGGCGGGTGGGGACACAGGGGCCCCATAATCTCCTATTGCTCCTATTGCCCAGGAAAATGCCCCTCCCGAGACCGGGGGGGGGGCCCATGGATCAGTTTTGCACGGGGCCCCATGGATTGTGTGTACGCCACTGATGTGTGCAAACGCCTACATGTACTGAATGATGGGTCTGCCCCCTTCAACTTCTGGGTCTCCAAATTGGGCATATGGCCTGAGCTTGCCCTTTACGCCTTGGAGGTGCTGGCCTGCCCTGCAGCCAGTGTATTGTCTGAACGTGTGTTTAGCACGACTGGAGGGGGTTATCACGGGTTATATTTCCCAATGTTTTTGGGTGTACCCTAATTTAAAAAAATATAAATAAATTTGAAACCAAAAAGCAGTGTAGGCTACCTCTTCCTCCTCCACCGCCGCTTCCACCTACACCGCCACATACACCGCTTCCTCAACCTCCTACTCCATATGGACCTCGTCCTCCTAGATCAAGATTATTATTTTTTATTTTTACGTATTTTATATTATTTATTCGGGTCCCGAACTTGAACTTTTTTGTGAAGTTCGGCCGAACCCGTTGAACCCGAAAATCCAGGTGTCTGCTCAACTCTACTAAAGGGTTAATAAAGTTTGTAAAATCAGTTTTGGATACCTTGAGGGGTGTAGTTTCTAAAACAGGGTCATTTTTGGTGTTTTTTTTATTATGTAAGCCTCACAAAGTGACTTCAGTCCTGAACTGGACCTTAAAAAGTGGGTTTAGGAAATTTTCTGAAAAATTTCAAGATTTGCTTCTAAACTTCTAAGCATTCTAACAGCCCCAAAAAATAAAATGGCTTATTACTTATCTATTATAAAAGTAGAGAAATTGAAATTTGGAAATTTGCTAATAAAATAAAAATAAAAAATAAATGTAAAAAATAAATAAATTGACTCAATTTTACCTCTGTCATGAAGTATAATATGTGACGAGAAAATAGTCACAGAATGGCCTGGATAAGTAAAAGTGTTTTAAAGTTATTACCACATAAAGTGACATGTCAGGTTTGAAATCGGCCTATGATTTAAGGTGAAAAGTATATATGGTCGTAAACTGCTATATGGGCACAAAGCAGGTCTCAGTAGGGGAGAAGCACCATATGGTTTTTGGAGGGCAGATTTTGCTGCAATGGTTTTTGGGCAGCATGTCACATTTGAAGAGAAAAATCACTGAATAAAGTGGCCTAAATAGGATGAAATGCTCAACTCCAAACACTGTAGCGTGTTTATAATTGGAGGAGCAATTCCTCCGCAAGTGATCCGTTTCTAACGGCAATCCCCAGCAAAAATGCATACAATGGCGGATGTCGGCAGTGGACCACATGCGCCACAAAAACATCCTACACAAGATGAAATAATGTGTAGATGAAAATATAAGAATACATAAATCACTGAAAAAAGGTGCACCACAATAATATCCAACTGACCATACTGGCTAGACCCTCACGCTGATGTTAAAAGTTGAGACTTCAGCCAATATATTCCAGTCAGGAACATATCGGAGCCCTGCGCACCCCATCAAGGTATCTCAATGTGGCATGGGTCCTACGCTAAACTATGGCCTATGTGTCACTTAACCTGTTATAGGTGGAGCTCGCAGCCTCCTCCTCTCTCCCTATGTATTAGTTACACACATGATAGGTAGTTTAGCTGTAGGACCCACGCCACACTGAGATACCTAGACGGGGTGTGCAGGGCTACGATATGTTCCTGACTGGAATATATTGGCTAAAGTCTCAGCTTTTAACATCAGCGTGAGGTTCTAGCCAGTATGGTCAGTCGCATATTATTGTGGTGCACTTTTTTCCAGTGATTTACACATTTTAAGAGACCCTAAACTAACCCTACACTGATTAAGGTACTCTCTCCCTAAGGAGAGTTAGTACCCCCTGACCCGGACACAGGCCTCTCACCCAGTTAAGCCAGTACTCTCTGCTTTGCACTGATGAGCGGCAATTACCCCGAAACAGCTGTCTGCAGATGAGGTGCTGGTTTATTTAATATCCAAGTCTCAAGGCTTATTTTAAGAGCTGAACATTGTTTTATAGGATAGCTGAATTACATCTGGTGGCATTAGAGGCAGAGCTTGTTAAGAGCTCATTTGCATCCCTTCTCTCCCAGAATTCCACAGGAGCATGTATGGCCTATAAGTCTCCTCACACTGATTAAGGTGCTCTCTCTCTAAGGAGAGTTAGTTCACTCCTAACCCTACAGTAGAAACTCCCAAAAAGTGACTCTATTTTGGAAACTACACCCATCAAGGATTTTATTGAAGGGTGTACTGACTGTTTTGACCCCATAGCAGTTTCATAGAATTTAGAAACACATGTCTGTGTTAATTAAAATTGTAATTTCCTTGAATAAAATGTCGTACAAGCCCCCATTTTTCATTTTCAGAAGGGGTAACAGGAAAATTAAACATCACAAATTTTGTTAAGCATTTTCTCCTGAACATGGCAATACTCCATATGTGATTGTAAATAGCTGTTTGGGCACATGACGGGGGTCAGAAGGGACAGAGCACCATATATTTTTTGGAAGGCGGATTTTGGTGGAATGGTTTTCTGGAGCTATGTCACATTTGCAGAGTCTCTGACACTGGCCTAACTATAGGGGTCGCAGTTGTGACCGGGCCCTAAGCCAGGGGAGCCCAGAGGGCCCCCCTTTCCAGTGGTGCTGTATATTTCCCTTTATAAGATGCACTGCATCTTATAAAGGGAATACTAGGGAGTGCTTCCATAACAAAAGCTCTGACTAGTCTGCAGGAGGAGGGGCAGAGAAGCGATGTGAGCGCTGTACAGTACTTACCCCTCCTATGCTCGCTCTTCCCGGGGCCGGTGCTGCTGTGTCCTGGCTGCCTGCAGCGTCAGGATGTACATAGGTCAGATGACTGCAGCAAGGGACCTGAGAAAAGATGAGAGCCCAGGACACAGACTGACCGGAAGAGGAGCAGCACAGCAGGAGAGGTAAGTTTGTTTATTTATTTTATAGTCTGATTTGAGGTCTAATATGGGGGTCTGAAGGGTCTGATTGGGGGTCTGAAGAGTCTGATTGGGGGTCTGATTAGGGGCCTGAAGGGTCTGATTGGGGATCTGAAGGATCTGATTGGGGGTCTAAAGGGTCTGATTGGGTGTCTGAAGAGTCTGATTAGGGGTCTGAAGGGTCTGATTGGGGGTTTGATTAGGAGCCTAAAGGGTCTTATTGGGGGTCTGAAGGGTCTGATTGGGGGTCTAAAGATCTGATTGAGGGTCTGATTGGGGGTCTGATTAGGGGTATGATGGATCTGATTGGAGGTCTAACTGGGGGTCTAGAGAAGTCTAATGATGGGTCTGGAGGTCTAATGGGGATCCGATTGGGCGTCTGGAAGTCTAATGGGGGTCTGACTGGGGGTCTAGAGGTCTAATAGGGATCATATATGGGAGTTTAGAGGTCAAATGGGGGTCTGGAGGTCTATTGAGGGTCTTATATGGTGGTCTGGAGATCTAATGGGGGTCTTATCTGAGGTCTGACAGAGGTCTAAAGGGGTCTGGTCTGAGATAGGGGGGTCTCATCTGGGGTTTTCATATGGGGGTCTGATCTGAAAGGTAAGGGGGTATTTTTTTTGTACTGGCACACTATCTGTGTGGTACCAGTATTTTCAGGGGGACTGTTTCTACAGTATAGTATTGGGGATTGGTGGGGGCAGAATGGGGTATTGAAAAGGTGAGGAGGTGGATGGAAAAGTAGGAGAGTAAGATGTCTGTTTGTTAAATTCTGCAGAGACGAGACACAGCTGAAAGTCACCATGGCAGTCTGGTCTGAAGGAGAAGATGAGGAAAGAGAATATCTACATCAGAGGAGACATCATTGGATGGAAGAGGTACATATGTGGGGTTGTATTACCCTGTATGTTCTGTAGCGCTGTATGTAATGTTTTCAAAGTATGTCTTTAAAGGGGCGTCCACTAGAGATGGCCTTGCGGTTCACCCGCCATATTCTTTTACATTGTGAAGAACTTTGACCCATGACACATCCATCAGGTGGTACAGGACAGCCAATTGAGACGTTTCAGCACATGGACATACCCCCTACCTTATAAATAAACCTGATCTGGGCGCCATTTTACATTCAGTCTTTTGCCAGTGTAGGGAGAGGTTGCTGTGTGGAGCAGGGACAGACTGTTAGGGACACAAATCGCTAGCTAATAGGGCCACAAAAGTCCTTTTAAGGACTGGTATAGGTGTGCTATCGATAGGTGTGACATACTCAGGGGTGTAATACAGTTGTGTTCAAAATTATTCAACCCCCACTGAAATTGAGTGTTTTGGCCAGTTTGACATTGATTTTGATCATTTCAGTCATCTTGTTTACAATTAAATCAAAGAGGCACTTGTAAGTCAGACAAATATAACATAACATTTATAATGAAATTACCACAAATGTCTTTTCTGTGCTCACATCATTATCAGTTTTATTCAACCCCCAAGTGACATTCAATCTTAGTACTTAGTACAACATCCTTTTCCAGTTATAACAGCTTTTAAACGTGAAGCATAGCTTGACACAAGTGTCTTGCAGCGATCTACGGGTATCTTCGCCCATTCTTCATGGGCAAAAGCCTCCTGTTCAGTCACATTCTTAGGCTTGCGTGCTGCAACTGCTTTCTTTAAGTCCCACCAGAGGTTCTTAATCGCATTTAAGTCTGGTGACTGCGATGGCCACTTCAAAATGTTCCAGCCTTTAATCTGCAACCATGCTCTAGTGGACTTGGAGGTATGCTTGGGATCATTGTCCTGTTGAAAGGTCCAACGTCTCCCAAGCCTCAGGTTTGTGACGGACTGCATCACATTTTCATCCAATATTTCCTGGTACTGAAGAGAATTCATGGTACCTTGCACACGCTGAAGCTTCCCTGTACCTGTAGAAGCAAAACAGCCCCAAAGAATAATTTACCCCCCGCCATGCTTCACAGTAGGCAAGGTGTTCTTTTCTTCATAGGCCTTGTTATTCCTCTTCCATCAGTGATCAGTCCACAGAACACTTTTGTGGTTTGTCCACATGACTTTTGGCATACTGCAGTCGACTCTTCTTATTCTTTGGAGACAGCAAGGGGGTGCGCCTGGGAGTTCTGGCATGGAGGCCTTCATTACGCAGTGTGCGCCTTGATGTCTGAGCTGAAACTTCAATACCCACATCTGACAAATCTTTTTTCAGTTCCTCAGCAGTCACACGGGGACTTTTCTCCACTTTGCGCTTCAGGTAGCGCACAGCAGTCAAAGTCAAAATCTTCTTTCTGCCACGACCAGGTAGCGTTTCAACAGTGCCCTTTGCCTTGAATTTGCGAATGATGCTTCCTATGTTGTCTCTTGGTATGTTTCACATCTTTGCAATCTTCTTATAGCCATTGCCCTTCCTGTGAAGAGAAATCACCTCTTCTCTTGTCTTCCTGGACCATTCTCTTGACTTCACCATGTTTGTAAACTCACCAGTAAATGTCTAGAAGGAGCTGAGTATCACAGTCCTTTTAAATCTGCCTAATTGGTGCTTATTATGCTTGATTGCTGCTCCTTGACATCCACAGGTGTTTTCAATACCTGATCGAAAACACTTGAATGAACCTCTGTTCTTAAGAATGGTCTTTAAGGGGTTGAATAATTGTGTCAATGAAGAAATCACAAAAAAAACATTTAATACTGTATTACAAAAACAATTGATGTCATTTTAGTTGCATTTGGTTCTTTAAAAAGTCCTTGTAAGATTTCATTCTGAACACAATTACAAATGTACACTAAATTCCCTAAAACCCTTTACAGCATTGGGGGTTGAATAATTTTGAACACAACTGTATACTTATAATATACTTTCTAACATGATCTCTGTGATACTGCTGTGATACTGCAGCCACACAGAGTGCCAAACGCTATTTGAACAAATAATTTCTACTGGTGTGATTTACCAGTGGCCCCCCCAAAAAACCTGATTGAGGCAGGGGTGCTATTTACTAATAATATACGTTCTATATAGTGCATTTAGGTAGTGCAGTATTTGTCTGCGGTTTTCCTGCGTCACCGCATCTACACAGAGTGACAAACACTATTTGAAGAAATAATTTCTACTGGTGTGATTAATCAGTAGATTGAAGAAGTGATTTTATATACCAATAATATACGTTCTATATAGTGCATTTAGGTAGTGCAGCATTTGTCTGCGGTTTTGATGCCATTTTACCACATCTACACAGAGTGAAAACACTATTACTGCGGCCCAAAAGAAGGCACTCAAGGTTGATCTCTCTATTCAGGAGCTTGAAGGGTCAATTAAATTATGTTCGGCCAACTCTACCCCCGGTTCAGACGGACTTCCATAAGAATTTTACAGCAAATATAAGGAGGTTATCTTCCCTAAACTCCTGGAGGTCCTTGCTGAATCGGTGGCAGAAGGGAGCTTGCCTGGCTCAATGATGGAAGGCGTAATAATTCTAATTCCGAAAAAAGGTAAGGACCCCATAGATATGGGATCTTATAGACCGATCTCATTACTGAACACCGATGTAAAACTCCTGGCAAGGATTTTGGCGTCAAGACTTTCTGGGGTTATCTCCTCCATCGTCCATCCAGATCAGAACGGCTTTATTCCAAATAAGGGTACGCACCATAACCTTCATAGTCTTTTTGCTAACTTACAGGCTCCTGGGGGATCTGCTCGCTCCATCCTGTCTTTAGATGCCTCTAAGGCCTTCGACAGGGTGGCGATTTCTATGGAAGGTGCTGGCCAGGATGGGCTTTGGGGAGAGATTCATAAATATTATAAAATCTTTATATAGACATCCTACAGCTAAGTTGAGCCTTAATGGGAGCCTTACTACTAGTTTTGATCTAAAGAGAGGTACCCGACAGGGTTGTCCCCCTATCTCCCCTTCTATTCGATATTTATATTGAGCCCCTGGCGTTGGCCATTAGGCAAGATGCCCAAATAAAAGGATTCGGAACATTAAGAGAGGAAGATCTTATTTCCCTATATGCGGATGATGTCCTTTTTTTATAGATGATACAGAAATAAATCTTCCAAGAATTATTCGCTTGGTCAAACTATTCAGTGAGGCATCAGGCCTAGAGATAAATTGGTTAAAGACAACCCTGATGCCAATAGATCCCCTGCCGCAAAAAGACCCCCTTCTAACTCAGCTAGATGTTGTCGACACCTTTCAATATCTGGATATGACGATATCCCCTAATGTTGAAAACCTTGTAAAACTCAATGTGATTCCATTGATAACGAAAACTAGGGCAAAAGTAGGTATTTGGTTGAGACTCCCTTTATCTAGAGCTGACAGAGTCTCGATGGTTAAGATGGTAATTTTACCTCAATTTATCTATGTTCTTAGAAATACACCTATTTGGATAGAGGACAAATATTTTAAACTTCTGGAAAGAATAATTAATGACTTAGTCTGGGGAAGAAAAAGAGTGAGACTCAAACTAGAATATCTATATAAGCCTCTGGAGTGTGGGGGTCTAAACCTCCCATACTTCAAAGGCTATTTTATGGCAGCTCAGTTATGGATGTGCAATGAATGGCCAAATAGTACATCTCTGCGCGGCCTAGTAAGTGCCTCCACGTACAATAATATATTTACGCTGTTAGAATCCGGCCTAATAATTAACAAAGAGTGGGGCTATAAAGAAACTATAAAATCACTCCTGAAAATGTGGGCTATCACTAGAGGATGGTTGGGGGTAAAGGGATCACTTATATTCACGCCTCTTTGGCACAATAAGCACTTACAGACTTTAGATGATATAGCAACCGATCGATTCTGGCAAAGGAATGGGATTCTATATGTGGCACAGGTTGTTAAGAATAAAGAAATTAAGACGTTCGCGGAACTATCACATAGTGTACAGAACCTCTCAAGGTTTAGGTATTTCCAGCTTCGGTCGGCACTTTCTAGCTTGGATGATAAATTACTACTGGAAATAGATACTTTGTCTCCACTAAATGAATGGTTAGAGAAGATATCATTAGGAAGGAAGATTTCAAATATATATAAACTACTAATTAAGTCACGTTTTTCTGAGACACAATCACCAGGACAAAGGGCCTGGGAGACGGACTGTCCAAATATAAAGCTGGTGGGATGGGGGAGTATCTTTACTAATCCAGATGTACTTTTTCACAATTTTAATCACGTTTTAACACAGTTTAATATTTACCATAGACTTTATGTCACTCCCACTTGGTTAAACAAGTGTGGATTAACCACCTCAGCTCCCCTAGCTTAAACCCCCTTAATGACCAGACCACTTTTTACAATTCTGCACTACACTAATTTCACGGTCTATTGCGCGGTCATACAACTTACCACCCAAATGAATTTTACCTCCTTTTCTTCTCACTAATAGAGCTTTCATTTGGTGGTATTTCATTGCTGCTGACATTTTTACTTTTTTTGTTATTAATCAAAATTGACCGAAATTTTTGAAAAAAAATGACATTTTTCACTTTCAGTTGTAAAATTTTTTCAAATAAAACTACATTTCTATATAAATTTTTCACAAAATGTATTGTTCTACATGTCTTTGATTTAAAAAAAATGCAATAAGTGTATATTTATTGGTTTGCGAAAAAAGGTTATAGCGTTTACAAACTATGGTACAAAAATTTGAATTTCCGCATTTTGAAGCAGCTCTGACTTTCTGAGCACCTGTCATGTTTCCTGAGGTTCTACAATGCCCAGACAGTAGAAACACCCCACAAATGACCCCATTTCTGAAAGTAGACACCCTAAGGTATTCGCTGATGGGCATAGTGAGTTCATGGAAGTTTTTATTTTTTGTCACAATTTAGCGGAAAATTATTTTTATAATTTTTTTTTTTCTTACAAAGTCTCATATTCCACTAAATTGTGACAAAAAATACAATTTTACATGAACTCACCATACCCCTCACGGACTACCTAGGGGTGTCTTCTTTCCAAAATAGTGTCACTTGTGGGGTATTTATACTGCCCTGGCATTTTAGGGGACCTAAAGCGTGAGAAGAAGTCTGGAATCCAAATGCGTAAAAAATGCCCTGTGAAATCGTAAAGATACTCTTTGGAATTTGGGCCCCTTTGCGCACCTAGGCTGCAAAAAAGTGTCACACATGTGGTACTCAGAAGAAGTAGGGCAATGTGTTTTGGGGTGTATTTTTACATATACCCATGCTGGGTGAGAGAAATATCTCTGTAAAAGTCAACTTTTCCCATTTTTTATACAAAGTTGTCATTTTAGAGAGATATTTCTCTCACCCAGCATGGGTATATGTAAAAAGACACCCCAAAACACATTGCCCAACTTCTCCTGAGTACGGCAATACCACGTGTGACACTTTTTTGCAGCCTAGGTGCGCAAAGGGGCCCAAATTCCAATGAGTATCTTTTAGGAGGGCATTTTTACGCATTTGGATCCAGACTTCTTCTAAAATTTCTTCTAAAATGCCAGGGCAGTATAAATACCCCACATGTGACCCCATTTTGGAAAGAAGACACCCCAAGGTATTCCGTGAGGGGCATGGCGAGTTCATAGAAGATTTTTTTTTTTTTGGCACAAGTTAGCGGAAATTGATTTTTTTTGTTTTTTCTCACAAAGTACCCTTTCCGCTAACTTGGGACAAACAGTTCAATCTTTCATGGATTCAATATTCCCCTCAGCGAATACCTTGGGTTGTCTTCTTTCCAAAATGGGGTCATTTGTGGGGTGTTTGTACTACTATTCTCCTTATATTGAGTATACGGGTAATGAGATTTTTTTTTTTCCGTTCAGCCTCTGGGCTGAAAGAAAAAATGAACGGCACAGATTTCTTAATTCGCATCGATCAATGTGGAGGAAAAAATCTCTGCCAAAAAAAAAAGGAGGGGAAAGGCATCTGCCAGGACATAGGAGCTCCGCCCAACATCCAAACCCACTCAGCCCATATGCCCTGGCAAACCCGATTTCTCCATTCACATCAATCGATGTGGATGATTAAATCATTGCCGGAATTTTTTTTAATTTTTTTTATATACGGTACAAAGCATATGAACACTGCCCCTCAGCTCATAAGCCTCGGCAAACGTATCTTTTTTACTGCAGAGGAGAAATCTCGTCTTGCAGCGCCGCATACACCGACTTTTGTGTAATCTGACAGCAGCGCAATGCTTCTGTCAGAATGCACATCAGTGCTGCAGCTGGTCGATCGGTTGGTCCACCTAAAAGGTAAAAAAAAAAAAAAAAAAAACAGGCCGCAACGCAATCAATTTATTAACATTAACTTTATATAACATTTGAAACAGAACATTAACTTTTATAAACTTTACTGAACTTTTGGAACATTTACTTTTTTGCTCACCTGTGATTTTTTTATATATTTTTTTACCTTTTATAGGACAAACCTCTCCTTCCCCATGGGACAATGTGCAAAGCGCAAATCGCCCAGAGATGTGGCGAAGTACATTATGCACTTTGTCCCAGGTTAAAGGAGAGGTTTGCAGCAGCTGTGAGTGAAAGGCCCCTAAGACCCCTGTGTGCCTGTCCTGTGTCACGCAATCCCTATACTAATAGTGTACCTGTGTGTGGTACTTCCGGAAACACTCCCCTAAGCATAGGGCAGGGTGGTCAGGGCAGTCAGGACAGAAATAGTGGGTGTCACGCCTTATTCCATTCCTGCTACAGACACAACATTTTTTTCGGGGTGGCGCTTGGGTTGAGGTACCAGCAACGACATTGGGGAAATGTCGCTCGTGTAGACGGATCACTACACTGGTGGTTGGGGCCACGGAACCTCCTGGATACAGGAGGTTCTCGCTGATCTCTTCCTGAAATTTGAGGTAGGATCTTGTTCTCCCAGCCTTAATGTAGAGAACAAAACTATTGTACATAGCCAATTGAATTAGGTATACAGACACCTTCTTATACCAGCGTCTGGTCCTGCGGGAAAGAAAATAAGGAGCCAACATCTGGTCATTGAAGTCCACCCCTCCCATGAGCGAATTATAGTTGTGGACACAGAGGGGCTTTTCAATGACTCCAGTTGCTTGTTCAATTTTGATTGTCGTGTCTGCGTGAATGGAAGAGAGCATGTAAACGTCACGCTTGTGTCTCCATTTCACCGCGAGCAGTTCGTTACACAAGGCAGCCCTCTCCCCCCTTGCAAGACGGGTGGTAACGAGCCATTGGGGGAAGCCCCGGCGACTAGGTCACGCGGTGCCACAGCAGCTAATCTGTTCTAGAAACAAATAGCTGAAGAGGGGCACACTTGTGTAGAAATAAGGGTGACACCAAGTCCCAGACTGTCTTCCCACTGCTTCCCAGGTAGTCAGGGCAACCGACCGGCTCCAGGGTCTGATCTTTACCCTCATAGACTCGAAATTTGTGCGTATAGCCTGTGGCCCATTCACAGAGCTTATACAATTTGACCCCATACTGGGCGCGCTTGCTTGGGATGTATTGTTTGAAGCCAAGGCGCCCGGTAAAATGTATCAGGGACTCGTCTATGCAGATGTTTTGCTCAGGGGTATACAAATCTGCATATTTGGTGTTAAAGTGGTCTATGAGGGGCCGAATTTTGTGGAGCCGGTCAAAATCTGGGTGGCCTCTGGGACGAGAGGTGCTGTTGTCACTAAAGTGCAGGAAACGCAGGATGGTCTCAAATCGTGTCCTGGACATGGCAGCAGAGAACATGGGCATGTGAGGAATTGGGTTCGTGGACCAATATGACCGCAATTCATGCCTTTTTGTCAGGCCCATGTTGAGGAGAAAGCCCAGAAAAGTTTTAAATTCGGAAACTTGGACGGGTTTCCACCGGAAAGACTGGGCATAAAAGCTTCCCGGGTTGGCAGC
Source organism: Bufo bufo (assembly GCF_905171765.1). Lineage (NCBI taxonomy): Eukaryota > Metazoa > Chordata > Amphibia > Anura > Bufonidae > Bufo > Bufo bufo. The sequence goes on along the minus strand of NC_053390.1, from coordinate 174,189,472 downwards.
TATAAATTGAGTGGCATACCGATTTGTTTCTGCCACGACTAAGTCCAAGAGCTCCGCAGTCAAGAACAGCTCAAAAAACCCCAGTGCCGATCCGAGCTGTCTCAACCCGAACTCCAGACTGGGCGGTGAAAGGGGGAACTACTGGTGTGGCTAAAGTTGGGGGCTGCCAATCAGGGTTTGCCAGCACCTCAGGGACTCTAGGGGCTCTACGGGCCTGTCTGTGCGGTGGCTGCGACGGGGGAACTAATGCACGTGCCACCGTACCAGCTTCAACTGCCCTTCTGGTGCTCGCCACTTCACCATGTTCTACGGCAGTGCTGGTACTAAGTCCAGGATGGGCTGCGCTGTTGGTGTATGCCTCACCACGTAATCCAACAGCGCCAGCCCCACTCTGCTGCCCTTGAAGCGGATCCTGCGCAACCTGTGGTCTAGCAACACAGGGCCGGGTACGCCTGGTGGTATCAGGGACCTCAACTCATCGTCCGAACTTTGGGTCAGACTGCCACTGCTTTCTACAGGTTCGTATTCTGACCCGCTGGATTCGTCACATGAGGGTTCCCATTCCTCATCTGACTGGGTCAGAAGCCTGTAGGCCTCTTCAGAAGAATACCCCTTACTTGCCATTTGGTCAACTAAATTTAGGGGGTATTCCCTGAGACTGCCCAAAAAAAAAAGCAAGCCTGTCTTACAAATGGAAGGCTAGCGAAGTACCGGAAGCCGCTGCGATTGATAAAAAATATCAAAACTGATTTTTTTTTATCGCCGCAGCGCTTGTGAAATGATTGTGCAGTGATAAAAAAATAATAATAATTTTGTCACTGCGGCGGGGCGGGCGTGGGTGAACGCACGTGTGGGCGACCGATCAGGCCTGCATTTTGGGTGGAGGGCGAGCTAAGGTGACACTAATACTATTATAGATCTTAGGGGGGTGATCTGGGGCTAAATGTGTTGTGTTTTGTGTACTTACAGTGATGTCTGCTCTCTGCTGGGACCAACCGACGAAAAGGAACCAGCAGAGAGCACAAAAGCCATTTAACACATTATATTTATAAATATAATGTGTTAAATGGCTTCTGATTAGATTTTTTTAAAATCACCAACCTGCCAGTGATGATCATTGGCTGGCAGGCTGGTGACGAACTTCTCCTTCGCCTTTTCCCGGCCCGCACTGCGCATGTGCGGGCCGACTATGCTCAAAATCTCACGTCTCGCGAGAGGACGCATCGGCGCGTCCAAGAGGAATAACCCTGCCACCGCCAGGACGCAATCCTGCGTTCGGCGGTCCTGAGGTGGTTAAGAGATACCTCCAAGTGCCCTCGTTGTGATAATGTAGGAGCGGACTATCTGCACATGATGTGGCTCTGCCCAGGTCTGGCAGTATACTGCAATGGTATTAAAAATTTCCTTACCTACAAATTAAAACTACGTATATATCTCTTGATCCACAACTGTTTTTACTGAATGATTTGTCTACATTAACTATCCATAAATATCAAAAGATTCTACTGGGTAGAATACTACTACTGGCCAGATTATTGATCAGTCGAAGTTGGTTTGCACGCCATGCTCCTGAAGTAAATAACTGGATAAATCTGGTTAATAAGATTAAAAACTATGAATGGATTTTGTATAAGCATAGAGGCGGATTAGGAAAATGGAATAAGATATGGGAAGGTTGGAAGTTCTGATAGGCTTTTATGCTGAATTTATTAATGTGTGTGTTACTCCTCCTCTTTCTCTTTCCTTTTTTTTTCCCCTCTTTCTCTCTCTTTCCTTCTACTCTTCTCTCTTCCCTTCCCCCTACTCTGCTTGAGGGGGGAGGGGGAGGGAGGACAGTGGAAGCATCGCAGGTGGGGGGGCAGGAGGGTAAAAATGGGATTGGGGGAGAAAATGGAGTAAGCTAATTACACTAAATGCTAACTCTGATTTGTGTACTTTTAGTCCTTTGTATATTAATAAAGTTGTTAAATAAAAAAAATGTAAAATAAAAATAAAACACTATTTGAAGAAATAATTTCTACTGGTGTGATTTACCAGTTGCCCCCCAAAAAAACTGATTGAAGCAGGGATTTTATATACCAATAATATATGTTCTATATAGTGCATTTAGGCAGCGCAGCATTTGTCTGCGGTTTTGCTGCGTCACCGCATCTACACAGAGTGAAAGACACCATTTGAAGAAATAATTTCTACTGGTGTGATTAACCAGTTGCCCCCCCCACAAAAAAAAAAAAAAAATGATTGAAGCAGTGATTTTATATACCAAGAACATACATTCTATATAGTGCGTTTAGGTAGTGCAGCATTCGTCTGCGTTTTTGCTGCGTTTTACCACATCTACACAGAGTGAAAAACACAATTTGAAGAAATAATTTCTACTGGTGTGATTTACCAGTTGCCCCCCAAAAAAACTGATTGAAGCAGGGATTTTATATACCAATAATATACGTTCTATATAGTGCATTTTGGTAGTGCAGCATTTGTCTGCGTTTTTGCTGCATTTTACCACATCTACACAGAGTGAAAAACACTATTTGAAGAAATAATTTCTACTGGTGTGATTTACCAGTTGCCCCCCCAAAAAAAAAAAAAACGATTGAAGCAAGTATTTTATATACCAATAATATACGTTCTATATAGTGCATTTAGGTAGTGCAGCATTTCTTTGCGTTTTTGCTGTGTTTTACCACATCTACACAGAGTGAAAAACACTATTTGAAGAAATAATTTCTACTGGTGTGATTTACCAGTTGCCCCCCCCCCAAAAAAACAGATTAAAGCAATACTTTCTATATAGTGCATTTAGGTAGTGCAGCTTTTGTCTGCGGTTTTGCTGTGTCACCGCATCTACACAGAGGGAAAAACACTATTGGAACCAATAATTTCTACTGGTGTAATTTACCAGTTGCCCACAGGCAGGGGTGTGATATACCTTCTTCCACAAATACTGCTCTTCTATAGGGACTTTTGTCACAGGGTCATTTTGAAAATGACAGGCAGAGGAAGAGGCAGGCTATTCCACAGGGGTGGTAGGGGTCAGGTTAGGTGCACCAGGCCGGAGCCTAAGTGGGAAGTTGCAGAAGATGCATGCGATTATGCCAATGGACGCACCAGACTTGGTTAAGTGGCTCACTCAGCCATCCGCTTCTGCAACCTCCTCATCCTCTCTATCTGCACCCTCTTCACTCTCTGTTGTGTCCACCCCCAAAGACACCACCACCACCATATCCCCTCCGCTCGAGTCAGAGTAATTATTTTCCCATACATTCCAAGACCTTACTGCATCGGTAAGGTCTTGAAATGTATGGGAAAATAATTCCTTTGACTCGAGCGGAGGGGATATGGTGGTGGTGTCTTTGGGGGTGGACACAACAGAGAGTGAAGAGGGTGCAGCCATTCTTGGCATCTGATCAGGAAGAGGAGGTAATAACTTCCTGATTTGTCAATTGTGTGATTTCAACAAAAGATTCAATAAAAAATTGGTTGTCACCCAAGCGGAAGTGAAAGAAGTGTATTTTATTGGAATAAAAGGAAACAACGTGGCAGAAAGAGATACCAACGACGCAATAGAAGTGATTTCTAGACAACAGATTCAGATTCCAGCCTTTCAGAGGAATCCAGTAAGCAGGATGCACCTGCAGGAATGACCCACACCCAGGACCCTTTAGAAGGAGTATCAGAAGGGGAAAGAAAAAGAGACGTCAGGAAGTCATCACGCAGGAGAAAGCAGGTGTCTTGGAGACGGTAACATTGGCTACAGGAAATGGATTCCCCCCCGAGACAGAGAATTTGGTCATTAATCTTGCAGGCTGTGAGTTATCTCCGGGCTGTATCAGGGTCCTTTCACGGGGCCTCGAATACAGTCTTGTGGAACAGTTTGATCCTATCACTTTTGAGATTGATATGTTCAAGGGGATACGTAAATTATTCCTTTTTAAAATGTTTAAGGACATACCAAAGAAACCTTGTATGATAAAACAGGGAGAGATACGTGTTACACCTAGCCCATTCGCCTTCATATCTACCAATTTCATTAATATGGAAATATCCTGTCTAGAATTTCTTACTAATAGTGACCTTACTGAAATGTCTCGAGACAATGAAACTGAGGTTAGATTTGATGGCGGTATTAAATCCACATTCTGTCCTCCCATGCCTACTGGTAGTTCTGTCGACATTTTTATTCCACCACGTCCTTATAGACATTAAGGCTCTCATCTACCCTGTGGTTCCTGAGAACATTACTAGGGAGGATAAATCAGCCTTAAGTTGGCTCAGGTCTAGGAGTGATGTGGTGGTGAAGCCTGCCGACAAACGGGGCAACATAGTGTAAATGACTAAGGAATACTATGTGTCTGAAGCCCTCAGGCAATTGCCTGATGATACAGTGTATGTGCCTTTACGAGATTATCCTTTACCTGTCATCCAACAACATTTAAGGAGTATGTTGCAAAAGTTTGTGTCACTGGATTTTATCTCTAGCAAGAAGGCTAAAAGCATGGTACTACTTTTGCCGACCAAGCCATGTTGGTATTTTTTGCCGATGGTGCACAAATAGAGATGTCGCAAACATAAAATTTTCAGTTTGTGAACGGCGAACGCGAATTTCCTCAAATGTTCGTGAACGGACGAACCGGGCGAACCGCCATAGACTTCAATAGGCAGGCGAATAGGCAGGCGAATTTTAAAACCCACAGGAACTCTTTCTAGCCACAGTAGTGATGGAAAAGTTGTTTCAAGGGGACTAACACCTGGACTGTGGCATGCCGGAGGAGGATCCATGGAAAAACTCCCATGGAAAATTACATAGTTGACGCAGAGTTGGGTTTTAATCCATAAAGGGCATAAATCACCTAACAATCCTACATTTTTTTGAACAACGTGGTTTAAAACATGCAGTGTGTGTATACGATCAGGTATGATGTTGTATCGATCAGGTAGTGTAAGGGTTACGCCCGCTTCACAGACATTGACAGACCAAACTCCCCTTTTAATGCACCGCAAACAGTCCATTTGCCCAACCGCAAACTCCCCATTTGCACAAGGTTGGATACCAAGCTAGCCATGTCCCGTTGATGTCATTGAAGGTTTCTTCCTCCACCCAGCCACGTACAGCACCAAGGGTCCCCGAAAGGTGAATTGAATAGATTTTTTGAACGGGGAGATGGTTAAAAAAACGCTGGCTCCCTCCCCTTTGTTTGAATCAACGGTCACTGCGTCTGCGCCGTGCAATTTGCTCTTACACCCGATATGAGTGTTATTTTCTGTAGTTCTCTTCTCATCAGTTTAATCCCTGTTACGTCCTCAATCTGGGGTCCATTTATTGAATAGATTTTTAGAACGGGGAGATGGTTAAAAAAACGCTGGCTCCCTCCCCTTTGTTTGAATCCACAGTCACTGCGTCTGCGCCGTGAAATTTACTCTCACACCCGATATGAGTGTTATTTTCTGTAGTTCTCTTCTCATCAGTTTAATCCCTGTTACGTCCCCAATCTGGGGTCCATTTATTGAATTGATTTTTTGAACAGGGAGATGGTTAAAAAAACGCTGGCTCCCTCCCCTTTGTTTGAATCCACAGTCACTGCGTCTGCGCCGTGAAATTTACTCTCACACCCGATATGAGTGTTATTTTCTGTAGTTCTCTTCTCATCAGTTTAATCCCTGTTACGTCCCCAATCTGGGGTCTATTTATTGAATTGATTTTTTGAACGGGGAGATGGTTAAAAAAACGCTGGCTCCCTCCCATTTGTTTTAACCCCTTAAGGACGCAGGGCGTATTGGTACGCCCTATTTCCCGAGTCCTTAAGGACTCAGGCCGTACCGGTATGTCCTAACTTTAAATCGGGATTCCGGCACCGCTGGGGTTAATCGGAACGGGATGCCGGCTGAAATCATTCAGCCGGCATCCCGTAACAACGCAGGGGGGGGTCAATGCAGGGGGGGGTCCGAAGATTTGGAGAGGCGCTGCTGGCCCTGGTGCTGAACACTGCTGTCCAGGGTGATGATTGGTGCAGGGGAGAGAGGCGCGAGATTCAAACTTCCTACGCTCCTCTCTCCCCTCCTCTTCCTGTTCTGCACGAGCACCCGGCAGCATCGTCCAGCACCAGCTCCTGAGTCCCCCTAATCGATATCCATCACCCTCCTGCACCCATCGCCCCACCCAGGTATTTTAGGGTCAGTGAGGGAGAGGCACCGTTAGGCAGGGAAAGAAGGGAAAAGTTAGTTAGGAAAAAAAAAAAAGCACTTTTATTCAAAACTTTCTTTGATCCATCTATCAGACCCCAGACCCCCCCCTAAATCATATTTACCCCTAAAATAGTCCCAAAACAACAACCACCTTATCCCGTAGTTTCCTAGATAGGGTCACTTTTATGGAGTTTCTACTCTAGGGGTGCATCAGGGGGCTTGAAATGGTACATGGTGTAAATAAACCAGTCCAGCAAAATCTGCCTTCCAAAAACCATATGACGTTCCCTTTTTCTATGTCCTGCCGTTTAGCCAAATAGTAGTTTACGACCAAATATGGGGTGTTTCTGCAAACTACAGAATCAGGGCAACCCATTTTAAGTTTTGTTTGGCTGTTAACCCATTTTTTCCAGTAATAAAGTAAGTGTTAAAATGGAAAATTTTCCAAAAAATAGAAATTTCAAAATTGTTTCTCCATCTGCCATTAACTCTTGTGGAACACCTAAAGGGTTAAAAAAGTTTGTAAACCCAGTTTTGAATACCTTGAGGGGTGTACTTTCTTAGATGGAGTCACTTTTTTGAAATTTCTATTCTAGGGGTGCAACAGGGGGCTTCAAATGGGACATGGTATAAACAAAACCAGTCCTGCAAAATCTGCCTCCCAAAACCCATATGGTGTTCCCCTCCTTCTATGTGCTCCCGTTCAGCCAAACAGTAGTTTACGACCACATATGGGGTGTTTCTGCAAACTACAGAATCGGGGCAACCCATTTTGAGTTTTGTTTGGCAGTTAACCCTTGTTTTACTCCTGGAAAAAATTGATTATATTGGAAATTTTTCCAAAAAATAGAAATTTTGAAATTGTTTCTCAATCTGCCATTAACTCTTGTGGAAGACCTAAAGGGTTAATAAAGTTTGAAAAAACTGTTTTGAATACCTTGAGGGGTGTAGTTTCTAGAATTGAGTCATTTTTGGGAGGTTTCTATTATCTAAGCCTCGCAATATGACTTCAAACCTGAACTGGTCCATAAAATTTTTTGAAGATTTCTGAAAAAGGGATTTTGAAGATTTCTGAAAAAGTTCAAAATTTGCTTCTAAACATCTAAGCCTTGTCACATCCCCAAAAAATATAATATCATTCCCAAAATGCTACAAACATGAAGTAGACATATGCCGAATGTAAAGTCATCACAATTTTTGGGGGTATTACTATGTATTACAGAGGTAGAGAAACTAAAACTTTGAAATTTGCTAATTTTTCAAATTTTTGGTAAAAATTGTATTTTTTTATGCAAAAAAATTTACTTTTTTGACCCAATTTGAGCAGTGTCATGAAGTACAATATTTGACGAAAAAACAATCTCAGAACGGCCTGGGTAAGTCAAAGCGTTTTAAAATTAGGAGCACTTAAAGTGACACTGGTCAGATTTGCAAAAAATGGCCAAGTCCTTAAGGGGTTAATCCACGGTCACTGCGTCTGCGCCGTGCAATTTACTGTCACACCCAATATGAGTGGTATTTTCTGTAGTACTATTCTCATCAGTTTAATCCCTGTTACGTTCTTTATCAGGACGTGTATTGAATGGATTTTAGACAACCGCAAACAGTTGTCAAAAGTTGACAAACTCCTTGCAGAAATGTGATTTATCTGTGTGCGTCCTTCTTGTTACTTCCAATTTGGGGCACTGCGCGTGCGCCGTGCAATGTACTCTGCCACACGGTATGAGTGGTGTGTTAACTATTCTTATCAGTTTAATCCCTGTTACGTCCCCTATCCGGGGACTTGTGTTGAATTGATTTTAGGAACCGGGAGATGGAAAAAGCAGCTTGGTCGGTCCTCTTACTCCCAAGTTGGGGCATCTGCAAGGTATTGTGACACCCTGTAACGGTATGAGTGGTGGCCTGGCCAGTGGCCACAGTACAGTTTGTGGGCCAGACACTCACTGGCTTGCAACTACGATTATATTTATTACAGAGAAAAAATAAATTGACTTTAGTTTTATCTCCAAGGTATTGTGACACCCTGTAACGGTATGAGTGGTGGCCTGGCCAGTGGCCACAGTACAGTCTGTGGGCCAGACACTCACTGGCTTGCAACTGCAATTATGTTTATTACAGAGAAAAAATAAATTGACTTTAGTTTTATCTGCAAGGTATTGTGACACCCTGTAACGGTATGAGTGGTGGCCTGGCCAGTGGTCACAGTACAGTCTCTGGGCCAGACACTCACTGGCTTGCAACTGCGATTATATTTATTACAGAGAAAAAATAAATTGACTTTAGTTTTATCTGCAAGGTATTGTGACACCCTATAACGGTATGAGTGGTGGCCTGGCCAGTGGCCACAGTACAGTCTGTGGGCCAGACGCTCACTGGCTTGCAACTGCGATTATATTTATTACAGAGAAAAATAAATTTACTTTAGTTTTATCTGCAAGGTATTGTGACACCCTGTATGAGTGGTGTGCACACAGTACAGTCTGTGGGCCTGCAGCCTCTCAGTGTCTGGCAACTGCGATTATATAAAAAAAAAAAAAAAAAAATTGACTTTTTTTTATCTGCAAGGTACTGTGACACCTTATATGAGTGGTGTGCACACAGTACAGTCTGTGGGCCTGCAGCTCTCACACACGGGCAGGCAACTGCAATATATATATATATATATATATATATATATATAAAAATAAAAAAAAGCAGACTGATGTACCAGCCCTAAAAAGGGCTTTTTGGGGTGCTGTCAGGACGCTGTCCTTACAGCAGATGAGTCTGTGGACACAGAACACTGCCCTAGCTAACGCTTTCCCTATTAAATCAGCAGCAGCAGCACTGTCCCTCCTCTCACTAAGAATGCAGCTTCCGAATGAATCTAAAATGGATGCTGTCCAGGAGGTGGGAGGGTCTGGGAGGGAGGGTCTGCTGCTGATTGGCTGGAATGTGTCTGCTGACTGTGAGGTACAGGGTCAAAGTTTGCTCAATGATGATGTATAGAGGGCGGACCGAACATCGCATATGTTCGCCCGCCGCGGCGAACGCGAACAAGCCATGTTCGCCGGCGAACAGTTCAGGACATCACTATGCACAAATCGCTGAGCCAAGCCCCAGGACGCCCCATTGTGGCAGGGATCAGCTCAGTGACTGAGCCCCTGTCAAAATACTTAGATTGGCTATTGAGACCGGTGCTCACTAGCGCCCCTGCTTACCTATGGGATACCGGCGATTTCCTCCGGGCACTGAACGAGTTTCAGTGGCAGGATGGGTATCAGTTGGTCTCCTGGACACCGAGAGCCTCTACACCCGGATCCCCAATGACCTGGGTGTGGGGTCGGTTCGGGAAGTCCTGAATAATATGGGGAAGAGCACTTTATTTTGCGATTTTGTAAGTGAAGCTTTATTATTTATACTTACCAACAATGTGTTTATGTTCTGAAATAACTGGTACAAACAGAGAGTAGGCACGGCGATGGGCACTCCTGTCTCATGCACATTTGCAAACATTTATCTTTCCAGATTGGAGGACAGATGTGTTTAGACCGCCATGAATCCCTATTTATGTCACATCAAGCTATTTTTAAGATTCGTTGATGATATCTTTATGATTTGGTCTGGCTCCGGGGAACAGTGCACTGAGTTTCTTGCCCTCCTTAATGCTAACAATGAAATAGGTATGTTCTTCAAATTGAATTTTGGAGGCTCCAAACTTGAGTTTTTGGATGTGGCTGTCGGGGTGGTTGGTGATGAGTTGGTCACTAGTGGGCATCTTAAGCCCACAGCGACCAACTCCTTGCTCCACCACGACAGCTTTCATCCACACACAGTGAAGAAGTCTGTCCCTTATGTGCAATATACAGACATTGGGAGATCATCAGAAGGAATGATGTGCTCGCGGAGTATATAGACAGACCATTAATCACTTTCAGAAAAAAATCACACTATCAGAGACAGGTTAGTGAGGAGTCGTTTCACTCCGGATAAAAACCGCAGCTGGCTATACGAGAGAAGACCTAAAGGCAATTACAAATGCGGTAACTCTTTCTGCAGATATAATTCTCAGAAGAGTACCCTTAGTTTTGGAAGTATACAAAATAGGGTAACAGATTTTATCACTTGCAGGAGCACCTTTGTAGTGTATGTTATCTTATGCAGTTGTGGTAACTTTTATATAGGCAAGACCATTAGATGCCTTTTTGAGAGGATAAGAGAACATATGAATTCCATACAATCAGGCAAAGGTTGTCCTAGACTTATAAAATATGTGAGGGAGATACACAATAGTGACTGTAAGACCCTCGAGTTTGCTGGCATCGAACTAGTACCCAATCCCCCTGCAGGAGGAGATAGGCACAGGTTATTACTACAGAGAGAATCCAGGTGGATTCTGCGTGCAAATGCCCTAGGTGAACTAGGACTGAATGATCGCAATGACCTCAATGTATTTCTGTGATATTTCCACTGTTGCACTATATTGCTATTAATTATAGACGTTTTGTCTTTTTAATGTGATTTCACCGGAAGTGGGGTAGGGAGTCATGTGTCGCCTTTTAACCACCTCAGCCCCCAGTGCTTAAACACCCTGAAAGACCAGGCCACTTTTTACACTTCTGACCTACACTACTTTCACCATTTATTGCTCGGTCATGCAACTTACCACCCAAATGAATTTTACCTCCTTTTCTTCTCACTAATAGAGCTTTCATTTGGTGGTATTTCATTGCTGCTGACATTTTTACTTTTTTTGTTATTAATCGAAATTTAACGATTTTTTTGCAAAAAAATGACATTTTTCACTTTCAGTTGTAAAATTTTGCAAAAAAAACGACATCCATATATAAATTTTGCTCTAAATTTATTGTTCTACATGTCTTTGATAAAAAAAAAATGTTTGGGTAAAAAAAAAATGGTTTGGGTAAAAGTTATAGCGTTTACAAACTATGGTACAAAAATGTGAATTTCCGCTTTTTGAAGCAGCTCTGACTTTCTGAGCACCTGTCATGTTTCCTGAGTTTCTACAATGCCCAGACAGTGCAAACACCCCACAAATGACCCCATTTCGGAAAGTACACACCCTAAGGTATTCGCTGATGGGCATAGTGAGTTCATAGAACTTTTTATTTTTTGTCACAAGTTAGCGGAAAATGATGATTTTTCTTTTTTTTTTTTTTTTTCTTACAAAGTCTCATATTCCACTAACTTGTGACAAAAAATAAAAACTTCCATGAACTCACTATGCCCATCACGAAATACCTTGGGGTCTCTTCTTTCCAAAATGGGGTCACTTGTGGGGTAGTTATACTGCCCTGGCATTCTAGGGGCCCAAATGTGTGGTAAGGAGTTTGAAATCAAATTCTGTAAAAAATGACGAGTGAAATCCGAAAGGTGCTCTTTGGAATGTGGGCCCCTTTGCCCACCTAGGCTGCAAAAAAGTGTCACACATCTGGTATCTCCGTATTCAGTAGAAGTTGGGGAATGTGTTTTGGGGTGTCATTTTACATATACCCATGCTGGGTGAGATAAATATCTTGGTCAAATGCCAACTTTGTATAAAAAAATGGGCAAAGTTGTCTTTTGCCAAGATATTTCTCTCACCCAGCATGGGTATATGTAAAAAGACACCCCAAAACACATTCCCCAACTTCTCCTGAATACGGAGATACCAGATGTGTGACACTTTTTTGCAGCCTAGGTGGGCAAAGGGGCCCATATTCCAAAGAGCACCTTTCGGATTTCACTCGTCATTTTTTACAGAATTTGATTTCAAACTCCTTACCACACATTTGGGCCCCTAGAATGCCAGGGCAGTATAACTACCCCACAAGTGACCCCATTTTGGAAAGAAGAGACCCCAAGGTATTCGCTGATGGGCATAGTGAGTTCATGGAAGTTTTTATTTTTTGTCACAAGTTAGTGGAATATGAGACTTTGTATGAAAAAAAAAAAAAAAAAAAAATCATCATTTTCCACTAACTTGTGACAAAAAATAAAAAATTCTAGGAACTCGCCATGCCCCTCACGGAATACCTTGGGGTGTCTTCTTTCCAAAATGGGGTCACTTGTGGGGTAGTTATACTGCCCTGGCATTTTCCAGGGGCCCTAATGTGTGGTAAGTAGGTAAATGACCAGTGAAATCCAAAAGGTGCTCTTTGGAATATGGGCCCCTTTGCCCACCTAGGCTGCAAAAAAGTGCCACACATGTGGTATCTCTGTATTCAGTAGAAGTTGGGGAATGTGTTTTGGGGTGTCTTTTTACATATACCCATGCTGGGTGAGAGAAATATCTTGGCAAAAGACAACTTTTCCCATTTTTTTATACAAAGTTGGCATTTGACCAAGATATTTATCTCACCCAGCATGGGTATATGTAAAATGACACCCCAAAACACATTCTCCACCTTCTCCTGAGTACGGAGATACCAGATGTGTGACACTTTTTTGCAGCCTAGGTGGGCAAAGGGGCCCATATTCCAAAGAGCACCTTTCGGATTTCACTCGTCATTTTTTACAGAATTTGATTTCAAACTCCTTACCACACATTTGGGCCCCTAAAATACCAGGGCATTATACCTACCCCACAAGTGACCCCATTTTGGAAAGAATAGACCCTAAGGTATTCGCTGATGGGCATAGTGAGTTCATGGAAGTTTTTATTTTTTGTCACAAGTTAGTGGAATATGAGACTTTGTATGAAAAAAAAAAAAAAAAAAAAAAATCATCATTTTCCACTAACTTGTGACAAAAAATAAAAAATTCTAGGAACTCGCCATGCCCCTCACGGAATACCTTGGGGTGTCTTCTTTCCAAAATGGGGTCACTTGTGGGGTAGTTATACTGCCCTGGCATTTTTCAGGGGCCCTAATGTGTGGTAAGTAGGTAAATGACCAGTGAAATCCGAAAGGTGCTCTTTGGAATATGGGCCCCTTTGCCCACCTAGGCTGCAAAAAAGTGTCACACATCTGGTATCTCCGTACTCGGGAGAAGTTGGGGAATGTGTTTTGGGGTGTCTTTTTACATATACCCATGCTGGGTGAGAGAAATATCTTGGCAAAAGACAACTTTTCCCATTTTTTTATACAAAGTTGGCATTTGACCAAGATATTTATCTCACCCAGCATGGGTATATGTAAAATGACACCCCAAAACACATTCCCCAACTTCTCCTGAGTACGGCGATACCAGATGTGTGACACTTTTTTGCAGCCTAGATGCGCAAAGGGGCCCAAATTCCTTTTAGGAGGGCATTTTTAGACATTTGGATACCAGACTTCTTCTCACGCTTTGGGGCCCCTAGAATGCCAGGGCAGTATAAATACCCCACATGTGACCCCATTTTGGAAAGAAGACACCCCAATGAGGGGCATGGCGAGTTCATAGAAATTTTTTTTTTTTGGCACAAGTTAGCGGAAATTGATATTTTTTATTTTTTTCTCACAAAGTCTCCCGTTCCGCTAACTTGGGACAAAAATTTCAATCTTTCATGGACTCAATATGCCCCTCACGAAATACCTGGGGGTGTCTTCTTTCCGAAATGGGGTCACATGTGGGGTATTTATACTGCCCTGGCATTCTAGGGGCCCTAAAGCGTGAGAAGAAGTCTGGAATATAAATGTCTAAAAAATTTTACGCATTTGGATTCCGTGAGGGGTATGGGGAGTTCATGTGAGATTTAATTTTTTGTCACAAGTTAGTGGAATATGAGACTTTGTAAGAAAAAAAAAAAATAATTCCGCTAACTTGGGCCAAAAAAATGTCTGAATGGAGCCTTACAGGGGGGTGATCAATGACAGGGGGGTGATCAATGACAGGGGGGTGATCAATGACAGGGGGGTGATTAATGACAGGGGGGGTGATCAATGACAGGGGGGGTGATCAATGACAGGGGGGGTGATCAATGACAGGGGGGGTGATCAATGACAGGGGGGGTGATCAATGACAGGGGGGGTGATCAATGACAGGGGGGGTGATCAATGACAGGGGGGGTGATCAATGACAGGGGGGGTGATCAATGACAGGGGTGGTGATCAATGACAGGGGGGTGATCAATGACAGGGGGGTGATCAATGACAGGGGGGTGATCAGGGAGTCTATATGGGGTGATAACCACAGTCATTGATCACGCCCGTGTAAGGCTTCATTCAGACGTCCGTATGCGTTTTGCGGATCCGATCCATCTATCAGTGGATCCGTAAAAATCATGCGGACGTCTGAATGGAGCTTTACAGGGGGGTAATCAATGACAGGGGGGTGATCAGGGAGTCTATATGGGGTGATCACCACAGTCATTGATCATGCCCCTGTAAGGCTTCATTCAGACGTCCGGATGCGTTTTGCGGATCCGATCCATCTATCAGTGGATCCGTAAAAATCATGCGGACATCTGAATGGAGCTTTACAGGGGGGTGATCAGGGAGTCTATATGGGGTGATCACCACAGTCATTGATCATGCCCCTGTAAGGCTTCATTCAGACGTCCGGATGCGTTTTGCGGATCCGATCCATCTATCAGTGGATCCGTAAAAATCATGCGGACGTCTGAATGGAGCTTTACAGGGGGGTAATCAATGACAGGGGGGTGATCAATGACAGGGGGGTGATCAGGGAGTCTATATGGGGTGATAACCACAGTCATTGATCATGCCCCTGTAAGGCTTCATTCAGACGTCCGGATGCGTTTTGCGGATCCGATCCATCTATCAGTGGATCCGTAAAAATCATGCGGACATCTGAATGGAGCTTTACAGGGGGGTGATCAGGGAGTCTATATGGGGTGATCACCACAGTCATTGATCATGCCCCTGTAAGGCTTCATTCAGACGTCCGGATGCGTTTTGCGGATCCGATCCATCTATCAGTGGATCCGTAAAAATCATGCGGACGTCTGAATGGAGCTTTACAGGGGGGTAATCAATGACAGGGGGGTGATCAATGACAGGGGGGTGATCAGGGAGTCTATATGGGGTGATAACCACAGTCATTGATCATGCCCCTGTAAGGCTTCATTCAGACGTCCGGATGCGTTTTGCGGATCCGATCCATCTATCAGTGGATCCGTAAAAATCATGCGGACATCTGAATGGAGCTTTACAGGGGGGTGATCAGGGAGTCTATATGGGGTGATCACCACAGTCATTGATCATGCCCCTGTAACGCTTCATTCAGACGTCCGGATGCGTTTTGCGGATCCGATCCATCTATCAGTGGATCCGTAAAAATCATGCGGACGTCTGAATGGAGCTTTACAGGGGGGTAATCAATGACAGGGGGGTGATCAATGACAGGGGGGTGATCAGGGAGTCTATATGGGGTGATAACCACAGTCATTGATCATGCCCCTGTAAGGCTTCATTCAGACGTCCGGATGCGTTTTGCGGATCCGATCCATCTATCAGTGGATCCGTAAAAATCATGCGGACATCTGAATGGAGCTTTACAGGGGGTTGATCAATGACAGGGGGGTGATCAGGGAGTCTATATGGGGTGATCAGGGAGTCTATATGGGGTGATCAGGGGCTAATAAGGGGTTAATAAGTGACGGGGGGGGGTGTAGTGTAGTGTAGTGGTGCTTGGTGCTACTTTACTGAGCTACCTGTGTCCTCTGGTGGTCGATCCAAACAAAGGGGACCACCAGAGGACCGGGTAGCAGGTATATTAGACGCTGTTATCAAAACAGCGTCTAATATACCTGTTAGGGGTTAAAAAAAACACATCTCCAGCCTGCCAGCGAACGATCGCCGCTGGCAGGCTGGAGATCAACTCTCTTACCTTCCGTTCCTGGGAGCGCGCGCGCCTGTGTGCGCGCGTTCACAGGAAATCTCGCGTCTCGCGAGATGACGCGTATATGCGTCCACTCGGAATGAATCAACCACCTCCAGGACGCGTCTGTGCGTACAGCGGTCCGGAGGTGGTTAAACAACCTCCCCCTGTGTTGTTTAAAAGGCAGCATGGCTATATGTTCCCATGTCAGCGGCCTGAAGAGGTGCATTTGTGCGCGAAATGGCCGTCGCCGCTATGTGCAAGTATGAATTGCTGTCCGCCCCTGCACGCCCCGACAGCTAAGTGTTACCTGTATCCCAGATGAAATAAAGGATCTTTGGATTTACTACTGCTGGGTGAGCCACCTTATTACCTTCTTCTATCCTGTGGAATCTTTTAGAGGAGGTATCAACGGTCGCCACCCAGCAGTCTGACTACAGTACCCAGATGAGCCCAAGGAGGGTGGTCCCCGCTGTTGCTGCCTACTCTGAGATCTTTAATGTCAGTGGTGGTGAAGATGAGGAATCCGATGATGATGTGTCAATGGACGTCACGTGGGTGCCCACAAGAGAGGAAGAGGAGGGGAGTTCAGAGGGAGAGACAGAGCAGCAGATAGGGAGGAGAAGCAGGCAGAACTTACAGTGACTGCTAATGTATCTGGAACAAAACATCCACCATGCACGGTCACTCCGCAGTGTGGGCTTTTTTTAATGTGTCCACTGCTGACAATAGTGTTCCCATCTGAAGCCTGTGCTGTCAACGCATAAGTCACGGGAAGCCCAACACTCACCTAGGCCTCCCATCACCGAGCCCAGTGGGAGCAACACCGTCAGAACCCACAAAGCCACACTCCCGGCGGTCACCGTCCTGCCTCTTCTCCTTCTCCTCTCTCCTCCCAGTTATCCTCCACTCCACCTTCCACCGTACTGTTGTCACGTTCATTTGGCAAAAGGCAGGCTTCCTTGTCCCAAATGTTCGAGCGAAAAAAGATGATGATGCCGGATAACTCTCTTGCCTAACAGCTGACCGCTGGCTTGACAGAACTGCTAGCCCGCCAAATACTGCCATATAAACTGGTGGACTCGGAGGCCTTTAGAAAATTTTTGGCCATTGGAACACCGCAATGGAAGGTCCCAGGAAGGAAATATTTATTTATCCCAGAAGGGCATCCTAGAGCTATATGGCCACGTTCAGCAGAAAGTGAATGTATATCTGGCACACAGTGTCGGTGCCAAGATACATCTGACCACAGACACGTGGTCTAGCAAACACGGGCAAGGAAGGTACATAACTTTTACTGCCCACTGGGTGAACCTTCTGAGCATGCAACACGTGGCACCCGTGTAGATTTAGTGTTACTGCCACGGATTGCATGTAGGCCTGCCTCTTATTCTCTTCCTCCTACTCCATCCTCCCTCTCCTCCTCGGCTGCCTCCTCCTTTTCCTTTGCTACTGTTTCTTCCACTGCACTCCCCAGCTCCCCAGAACCTATTTGAAGGGCCAGATGAGAGGTTGCCATGCTGTGCAGCATCTGTTGTGCCTGGAAGCCAAGAGCCACACCAGTCCTGCACTCCTTTCAGCTTTGTGGTCACAGGCAGATCAGTGGCTAACCCTGACAATTTGACAGTTGGTAAAGTGGTGTGCAACAATGGTGCCAATCTGCTGAGCACGCTGAAACAGGGCAAAATGACACACGTGCCATGCATGGCACACGTCCTGAACTTAGTCGTGCAGCGATTCGTTGCCAAATACCCGAGGGTCCAGGACGTCTAGCGGCAGGCCAGGAAAATCTCTGGCCATTTTAGAAGATCTTACACGGCCATGGCCCGCCTTGCTGAGATTCAGCACCGACACCACCTACCCGTCAGACGTCTGATTTGTGACTGCCCGCCGTGATGGAACTCCACCTTGTATATGCTTGATAGGCTGCTCCAGCAGAAATATGCAGTTAATGACTACCTGTACGAACTCTGCGGCTGGACAAATGCAGACTTCTGCGGCCATTTGATGAGATCATCAAACTGGTCAGTCGCAATCTGGAGCGTGCATTGTGTCGTGTCATTGATCAAGCCGTCGAGGAGCAGGAGCAGGAAGATAAGGAAGTCGCAATGCTGGATGAATTCCCAGGGGGAGCTACTCTATCTGAGACAAGTCAACAACAGGAGTCTAAAGAGGAGTCAGAGGAGGATGGTGCCGGGTGGAGGAGGAGCAAGAAGAGCATGCTTTAAACGTTTCTGGGATCCCTGGTGTTGTCTGTGGATGGGGGGAGGAGAACGAAGACGACATTATCCTGGATGATGAGCCGCAGCCAGGCCACTCCACCGCTTCCAGTTTAGTGCAAATGGGGGCCTTTATGCTCCAGTGTTTGAAGAGGGACCCCTGTATAAGAAACATAAAAGGCAAGGACCAGTACTGGGTGGCAACGTACTTAGACCCCCGGTACAAACACAAAATGGCGAAAATGTTGCCACCATCACAGAGGGCTGTCAGAATGCAGCACTTCCAAGCCTTGCTTAGAGAAATGCTGCATTCTGCTTTTGCGGGCGCTGGCAGAGGAATTTCCACTCACAGAGAAACAGTTGCTGCTACCAATCCAACAGCGCATGGAAGAAGAGGGCAGTTTGAAGATGGGTTGGTCACTTCGGATATGAGATCATTCTTGCAGCCAACCCATCGACATCCGTCCTCTAGATCCAGCCTCAGAGAACACCTAGACCGACAGGTGTCCGACTACATCGGGTTAACGGCCGATGTGGACGCTCTGAGAAGCGAGGAACCCCTGGACTACTGGGTGTGCAGGCTTGACCTGTGGCCAGAGCTGGCACAATTTCCCATAGAACTGTTGGCTTGCCTCTCGTCCAGTGTCCTATCCGAAAGGACGTTCACTGCACCAGGGGGGATCGTGACCGATAAGCGCACTCCCCTAGCTCATGACAGTGTGGACTACCTCACATTTCTAAAAATGAATGAGGCATGGATCTCGGAGAAATTCAACACATGTGACGAGTCGACCATGTTTGATTGAAATTCTTCATGACAGCCCACAAATATCCGCCCAGAAGGCCTTCTATTTCCGTTGAATGCCTAATTTTTGAGGCCTGTACTGGCCTACAGTTACATATTTATCCTGTGACCGTGTAATGTACCTCCAGCCACAGAATCCAAAGTTCTTTGCTGTCAGGTGAATGCCTATTGGCTAATTTTTGGGGCCTGTACTGGCCTACAGTTACATATTTATCCTATGACCGCCTAATGTACCTCCAGCCACAGAATTCAAAGTTCTTTGCTGTCAGGTGAATGCCTATTGGCTAATTTTTGGGGCCTGTACTGGCCGACAGTTACATATTTTTCCTGTGAACGCCTAATGTACCTCCAGCCACCGAATCCAAAGTACTTTGCTGTCAGGTGAACGCCTATTGGCAAATTTTTGGGGCTTGTACTGGCCTACAGTTACATATTTATCCTGTGACCGCCTAATGTACCTCCAGCCACAGAATCCTAATTTCTTTGCTGTCAGGTGAATGCCTATTGGCTAATTTTTGGGGCCTGCACTGGCCGACAGTTACATTTTTATCCTGTGACCGCCTAATGTACCTCCAGCCACAGAATCCTACAAAGTTGTGTGCTGTCAGGTGAATGCCTATTGGCTAATTTTTTGGGACTGTACTGGAGCGGCAAGTTCTCACAACAATACTTAGTGCACCAATCACTAATATCTCATGAGACCTTATAAAATGTGAAGTTGTGTGTACCGCGAAAAAATAAATCGCATCATTAGGGATTTTCGCAATGGCGCTTTTTTTAAACACTCGATCTGCATATACAGCAATTGTTATAACATGCATGTTAAATGTAATCAAATACACTGCTTTAATGTTAAATTACTTACAGTGATCAGAAATTCTTCCTCAACGTCCAGTTCCGAGAACTGCCCGCTGGTGAACACTGCGAACTAGCCATCATTGTTTAGAAACACTTGGCTGTTAAAATTAAAAATTTCATTTTTTTTCAATAAAATGTTGCTATAGCCCCAGATGTTTTATTTTCACAAGGGGTAACAGGAGAAAAAAGAACCCCAAAATTTGCTATGCAATTTCTACTGAATATGGCAGCACACCATATTTGGTCATAAACCGCTGTATGGTTACACCAAGGGAAAAAGCGCCCGTATTAACTTTGTCTACATTATTAATGCCATTTGCTGACGTGAGACAACCCCTTTAAGACCATTCCTTAACCTGTTACGGACATAGGGCATACAGGTACGCCCTGATGTCCTGGTACTTAAGGACACAAGGTGTACCTGAACGTCCTTAATAGTTCTGATCACCGCCGCGCTGCGGGCAGTGTTCGGAACTGGGTGCCTGCTCAAATCATTGAGCAGGCACCCTGGGACAATGCGCCGGGGGGTCCTGTGACCCCCCGTGTCGGCGATCACAGCAAATTGCAGGTCAATTCAGACCTACGGTTTGCTGCGTTTCCGGGTTATTCGGGTCTCTGGGGACCCGATAACCCGGAACAGGATGGTGATCGGTGGTGTTATAATACACCACCAATCATCATTCTGCGATCCTGAAAGGTGATGGTGACATCATCTCTCAGGATTGGCTCTGATTGGTCGGCTGGGGCAGGTGGGCAGTTAAAATTACTGCAGCGCTCCTCTCCTCCTCTTTTTGTGTCCGGGAGCTGAGGAGATAGGAGCGCTGCACGTCGATCTCCAGAGCTGCAGTCATCATCAACCAGTACCCCCATCTGTGCACCACCTGCAAGGTATTTAGGGAAAGGTTAGGGACAGGTTAGGTTAAGCAGGGATATTCAGAGAAAGTTAGTGAAAAAAAAAAAAAAAAAATGTTTTTGATTGCATCACCCTAAATCGGGAGTCTGGGGTCCACAGCACAGCTGTGTGACCCTAGACCCCCCCCAGGGGTGCTGCAGCTTGTCCCCCTGCCACCCACACAAATTTATTTTTGGGGTGCAAGCAGCGGCCGGCCACTGTTAGCGCATCGCACAACCCACCGCTGATCAGCTTTGGACGGCTAATCAGCGAGTTTGAATTTTTTATTTTTTATTTTTTCAGATTTTTTGCCCTTTTTTAGTTAGCTTTTTTCTTTTTGTCTGTTAGGTTTAGGGTAAATTTGTGAACACCCGTGCCTCCACACACACGCACACCAAATAAAGTTTAACACGCACACACACGCACGCACACACACATTCCCTTATGGCCCGCCGGATGTTCTCGGCGAGGAGGTTGCCTCCGAGTCTGAAAGCCCCAGTGAGGACGAGGATGACCCCACTTTCCTTTTGTCATCTGCATCCTCCTCATCATCTAGCGATGATGAAGAGCCTCCAAGGCGGCGGAGACACCGCCAGGTCGGAGCGAGGGGACCGCTATGCTAGGGACCCTGTGGCCCACACTAGTACGAGCAGCTCTGGGGCTCGTGCTGGTTTTCCGGCCCACCAGATCAGTCCACCTGAGCCCTCTGACGGTCAACTTGTCTGGTGTACCCCAGAGCATTTTGAACCCGTGATTCCTGATTTTGTAGGCCAACCAGGAATCCAGATTTCCACAGTGGGCTTCACTAAATATGTACAAACCTGTATGCCCAACAGTTTGTTGCTCAACACCCGGGCTCCTTTTTGGCTAGGGCCGATGGCTGGACTCCGGTCAGTGCAGCCGAGATGAGGACGTTTTGGGGCCTCGTGCTGCACATGGGCATTGTCAAAAAACCTAGTGTCAGGCATTATTGGAGTGGGGACGTTCTCTACCAGACCCCACTTTACAGTATGGCCATGACATATACCCGGTTTGAGGCCATCCGGAAATGCCTGCATTACGCAGATAATGCAGCATGTCCCCCCTAAGGTGATCCTGCCTATGACCGCCTGCACAAAATCAGGCCGGTCATCGATCACTTTGGGGCCAAATTTGTGAAGGCCTATGTACCAGGAAGGGAGGTCGCGGTTGATGAGTCTCTCCTTGCTTTCAAGGGGAGACTCATTTTCCGCCAGTATGTTCCCTCAAAGCGGGCGAGGTATGGCGTGAAGCTGTACAAACTTTGTGAGAGTACCTCAGGGTACACTTACAAGTTTTGTGTGTACGAGGGGTGAGATTCCCGTATTCAACCCCCAGAATGTCCCCCCACTCTGGGTGTTAGTGGGAAACTTGTGTGGGACCTTATGCACCCACTGCTAGATAAGGGTTACCACCTGTACGTGGATAACTTTTATACTAGTATCCCCTTGTTCCAGTCCCTCGCCGCCAGATCCACGTCCGCTTGTGGGACCGTGCGTAAAAATCAACGCGGCCGCCCTACCCACCCCCTCCAGGTACCTATTCCCAGGGGTGAGACCTGTGCCCTTACCAGTGGAAACCTGTTGCTGGTCAGATATAAGGACAAGAAGGATGTCCTTGTACTGTCCACAATTCACAATATTGTACGAGGTACCGTGGCAACTGTCTTCAAGCCCGATTGTATCATCGACTACAATCGGTATATGGGAGGAGTTGATCTCTCTGATCAAGTTCTTAAGCCATATAATGCCATGCGCAAAACCCGGGCATGGTACAAAAACATTGCAGTCTACTTGGTACAGGTTGCCTTGTACAACTCTTTTGTGCTGTCCCGGAGCGCTGGCAACACAGGGAAATTACTTCAGTTCCATGAGGCAGTCCTCAAGGCCCTGATCTTTTCTGACCGAGAAAGAGCAGGCCGGAGTACCTCAGGAACTGGAGGTGCCAAGATCGTACCTGGCCAACACTTTTCAGGTGTGGTCCCCCATACTGGAAAGAAGGGACGGACCCCAAAAAAGTGCAGAGTGTGTCACAGGAGGGGGATACGGAAGGACACCACTAATCAGTGTGACACGTGCCCCGATCATCCAGGCCTCCGCATTGACGGTTGCTTGAGGGAGTACCACACTTCCATGGAGTATTAAATTTATATTCCCCTTCCCCAATTTAGCCACTGACAATCGGATAAAAAACTATGGTTCTCAGACTTGAGACACTAAAGCAAAAAAATATACAGGGTGGGCCATTTATATGGATACACCTTAATAAAATGGGAATGGTTGGTGATATTAACTTCCTGTTTGTGGAACATTAGTATATGTGAGGGGGGAAACTTTTCAAGATGGGTGGTGACCATGGCAGCCATTTTGAAGTCAACCATTTTGAATCCAACTTTTGTTTTTTCAATAGGAAGAGGGTCATTTGACACATCAAACTTATTGGAAATTTCACAAGAAAAACAATGGTGTGCTTGGTTTTAACGTAACTTTATTCTTTCATGAGTTATTTACAAGTTTCTCACCACTTATAAAATGTGTTCAATGTGCTGCCCATTGTGTTGGATTGTCAATGCAACCCTCTTCTCCCACTCTTCACACACTGATAGCAACACCGCAGGAGAAATGCTAGCACAGGCTTCCAGTATCCGTAGTTTCAGGTGCTGCACATCTCGTATCTTCACAGCATAGACGATTGCCTTCAGATGATACGAGATGTGCAGCACCTGAAACTACGGATACTGGAAGCCTGTGCTAGCATTTCTCCTGCAGTGTTGCTATCAGTGTGTGAAGAGTGGGAGAAAAGGGTTGCATTGACAATCCAACACAATGGGCAGCACATTGAACACATTTTGTAAGTGGTCAGAAACTTGTAAATAACTCATGAAAGAATAAAGTTACGTTAAAACCAAGCACACCATTGTTTTTCTTGTGAAATTCCCAATAAGTTTGATGTGTCAAATGACCCTCTTCCTATTGAAAAAACAAAAGTTGGATTCAAAATGGCCGACTTCAAAATGGCCACCATGGTCACCACCCATCCTGAAAAGTTTCCCCCCTCACATATACTAATGTGCCACAAACAGGAAGTTAATATCACCAGCCATTCCCATTTTATTAAGGTGTATCCATATAAATGGCCCACCCTGTATATATTTTTTTTGTATTATTTTGTAAAACTAAAATAAATAAAAAAGTAGACACATTAAGTATTACCGTATCTGTAAGAATCTGCTCTATAAAAATACCCCATGAACTAACCCCTCAGATGAATACGGTCAAAAAAATTAAATAAAAACGTTGCAAAAAAAGGTATTTATTTGTTACCTTACATTACAAAAAATTGTAATAGCAAGCGATCAAAAAGTCATATGCCCCCCAAAATAGTGGCAATAAAACCGTCCTCTTATCCCACAAAAAATGAGCCCCTACCTAAGATAATCGGCTAAAAACAAAAAAAAACTGACTCTTAGACTATGGAGATACTAAAATGTATTTTTTTTTATTGTTGTTTATAAATAGATAATATAGTGTAAAACATAAATAAATTTTAAAAAAGTAGACATTTTAGGCATCGCCGCGTCCGTAAGATTCTGCTCTATAAAAATATCCCCCCAACCCCTCAGATGAACATGGTCAAAAAAATAAAATAAAAATGGTGGCTGTGACAAACTGCCATTTGCCACTGGGCATTGTAGAGGACTTATGGCTAGCCTCCTGCCCTACGACTATGGCCCCAGGACATGTTGCCCTTCAGGAACAGTGTGACAGAACTGTGCCGCATGTCTGGACTGTTGGTGGGACCGAAAGCGGTCAGCGGTGTATGCTGGGGATTCTGTGGAGCTGGAATCGGATGCGCAGATACATGAACGCCGCTGACCCTTACCTTCTTCCATACTGAACTTTCAGCTCCAGAGACTAAGTCCCGTTCGAAGATGGGACTTAGTCGTTTTTCTGCATGAAATTGACCGACCGCACAGCCCAAATCTATGGAACTGTTTTGGGCAGGAAATTGTGCTTGTGGTCGGTCATAAAGGACTTCCACTAAACTTTTGATCCGCTGGAGGGATTTGTGATTTTTGGAAGTGTTTATGTTTGATGTATGCTGAGTTTAAATATGTAATTTTTATGGAGATGGAATGAATGGTTTTAAAGTTACAGTGTATGTTTAAAAAACATATTTTTACTGTCTATGATAGTTATGTTAATCCATAATTATATCCCAGACAGAAGGGAGGATTTTGTGTATTTGGGTGGTGACTCCTCTCCTGTTGTTCTCACATGTGTATTGGTGATTTCCCTTTGTCCTGGGAGATAATTGAATTGCTCTTCGGGTGTCCCCAGGGCATAGAGGAGGAAACCATGATGCATTGTGGGGACCTGCATAAATACGGGCGGGTAGCCCTCAATAAAGAGTTCAGTTCAGTTCATGTTTTTCTAACCCTTCAAAACGGAGCCTCGTCTCGTTATTGGAGGGAATTGCTGTATCACGCTGGGGATTGCTATGCTCTGCATATTCCCTGGAGGAGAGATCTTTCCCACACGGTCCTGAATGCTGGAGGTTCATTCAGGGTGGAAGGAAGACGGCGCGGGACCAGTTAAGCTACGGCGGTTGTGGAGTCTGCGGTGGTTGTGGTGTCCAGTGCGGTGCTTGTGGTCCTCGGCGCAAGCTAGGAAGCATCCATTAACGGAAGGAGATCCGTTACATTGGTGGCAAGCAGTGGGATGGCTTCCCTAGTGCGAGAAGCAGCATCCTGGGAACACCAAGCAGAGCTGGAATATTGGTATAGTCATGTACGGTTTGACGCTATACTGAAGAGGCGGTTGGCTATCTACGGGCCCCTCCTAACAGATGAACTTGTACCGGAAGTGAGGAGAGAACTGGCGGAGTATCTGCAGCAGGAAGCGGAATATCGGGCAGAGATAGCGAAGTATTCCGTCCCTGCGCCCCAGCAAAAACGTTAGTTACAGGGGGCCGAAGGTGTCGTCCTTCCCCCCCCAGCGGCAGTGTGTACCCCAGGGGGCCGAAGGTGTCGTCCTTCCCCCCCAGCGGCAGTGTGTAACCCAGGGGGCCGAAGGTGTCGTCCTTCCCCCCCAGCGGCAGTGTGTACCCCAGGGGGCCGAAGGTGTCGTCCTTCTGCCCCAGCGGCAGTGTGAACCCCAGGGGGCCGAAGGTGTCGTCCTTCCCCCCCAGCGGCAGTGTGTACCCCAGGGGGCCGAAGGTGTCATCCTTCCCCCCCAGCGGCAGTGTGTAACCCAGGGAGCCGAAGGCGTTGTCCTTCCCCCCCAGCGGCAGTGTGAACCCCAGGGAGCTGAAGGTGTCGTACTTCCCCCCCAGCCGCAGTGTGTACCCCAGGGGGCCGAAGGTGTCGTCCTTCCCCCCCAGCGGCAGTGTGAACCCCAGGGAGCTGAAGGCGGCGTCCTTCCTCCCCAGCGGCAGTGTGTGTTACAGGGAGCTGAAGGTGCCCTACTTCCTCCCCAGCGGCAGTGTGTACCCCAGGGGGCCGAAGGTGTCGTCCTTCCCCCCAGTGGCAGTGTGAACCCCAGGGAGCTGAAGGTGTCCTCCTTCCCCCCCAGCGGCAGTGTGTACCCCAGGGAGCTGAAGGTGTCGTCCTTCCTACCCAGCGGCAGTGTGTACCCCAGGGGGCAGAAGGTGTCGTCCTTCCCCCCAGCGGCAGTGTGTACCCCAGGGAGCTGAAGGTGTCGTCCTTCCTCCACAGCAGCAGCCTGTGTTTCAGGGAGAGGAGCAAAGCACCCTCTCTCCCCAGCGGCAGCTTACCATAACAAGGGGAGACACCAATCGCCCAGACGGCGCAGATGGGACCGTGGTCTCTGCGCCTGACCTACCGGGATGCTGGACAGCCTGTCCAGATCCCCCACTACCCTCACCAGGACAACAGGAGGAGGGGGTAAGTACAAATTCCCCTCCCCAGTTAACTCCTAACGTAGCCTCAGGGTTAACAGAGGCGATGTTAACCCCTGCTGACTCCCATGTTCCTCTGGCTACTGAGCCGGACTATGGTCTCAGCACCCCAGCAGAAGAGCTGGCAGCTGGGCAGAGTGCAGTCGGCCTCTGCCCTCCCTCAAGTCCCCACAGCATGTTGCCCCATCACCACAGCAAAATATCCAGGTGCAGTAACTGTTTCTTGTGGGTGGGTCACCCTTGTACCTGTTTGTTGTGGGTGGGCTACTCGGGCATCTGGTTACTGTGGGTTGGTGGATTGACTAACGGAGGCACTGACCGACAGAAGGTCAGGTGCCTGGTTAGTCTTCCCCCCCAAAGGGGAGATGTGTGACAAACTGCCATTTGCCACTGGGCATTGTAGAGGACTTATGGCTAGCCTCCTGCCCTACGACTATGGCCCCAGGACATGTTGCCCTTCAGGAACAGTGTGACAGAACTGTGCCGCATGTCTGGACTGTTGGTGGGACCGAACGCGGTCAGCGGTGTATGCTGGGGATTCTGTGGAGCTGGAATCGGATGCGCAGATACACGAATGCCGCTGACCCTTACCTTCTTCCATACTGAACTTTCAGCTCCAGAGACTAAGTCCCGTTCGAAGATGGGACTTAGTCGTTTTTCTGCATGAAATTGACCGACCGCACAGCCCAAATCTATGGAACTGTTTTGGGCAGGAAATTGTGCTTGTGGTCGGTCATAAAGGACTTCCACTAAACTTTTGATCCGCTGGAGGGATTTGTGTGATTTTTGGAAGTGTTTATGTTTGATGTATGCTGAGTTTAAATATGTAATTTTTATTGAGATGGAATGTATGGTTTTAAAGTTACAGTGTATGTTTAAAAACTGTATTTTTACTGTCTGTGATAGTTATGTTAATCCATAATTATATCCCAGACAGAAGGGAGGATTTTGTGTATTTGGGTGGTGACTCCTCTCCTGTTGTTCGCACATGTGTATTGGTGATTTCCCTTTGTCCTGGGAGATAATTGAATTGCTCTTCGGGTGTCTCCAGGGCAGAGAGGAGGAAACCATGATGCATTGTGGGGACCTGCATAAATACGGGCGGGTAGCCCTCAATAAAGAGTTCAGTTCAGTTCATGTTTTTCTAACCCTTCAAAACGGAGCCTCGTCTCGTTATTGGAGGGAATTGCTGTATTACGCTGGGGATTGCTATGCTCTGCATATTCCCTGGAGGAGAGATCTTTGGCACACGGTCCTGAATGCTGGAGGTTCATTCAGGGTGGAAGGAAGACGGCGCGGCTCCAGTTAAGCTACGGCGGTTGTGGAGTCTGCGGTGGTTGTGGTGTCCAGTGCGGTGCTTGTAGTCCTCGGCGCAAGCTAGGAAGCGTCCATTAACGGAAGGGGATCCGTTACAGTGCCAAAAAAGCAATTTTTAGGCAATTTTTCCATTTTAAGCAGTTTTTTTTCCAGTAACAAAGCAAGGGTTAACAGCCAAACAAAACTTAACATTTATTACCCTGATTCTGCAGTTTACAGAATTACCCCATATGTGGTAAACTGCTGTATGACCAAACGGCAGGGTGCAGAAGGAAAGGAACGCCATATGGTGTCTGGAAGGCAGATTTTGATGGGCTTTTTTTTTTGTCACCATGTCCCCTTTGAAACCCCCCTGATGCACCCCTAGAGTAGAAACTCCATAAAAGCGACCCCATCTAAGAAACGACAACCCTCAATGTATTCAAAACTGATTTTACTAACTTTATTAACCCTTCAGGTGTTCCTCAACAGTTTATGTCAAATGGAGATAAAATTTCAGAATTTCTATTTTTGGTAACCTTGCCTCACAAAAATGTAATATAGATAAACAAAAAATTATATGTACCCTAAAAATAGTCCCAACAAAACTGCCACCTTATCCCATAGTTTCCAAAATGGGGTCACTTTTATGAAGTTTCTACTCTAGGTGTGCATCAGGGGGGCTTCAAATGGGACATGGTGTAAATAAACCAGTCCAACAAAATCTGCCTTCCAAAAACCACACGGTGCACCTTTTCCTCTATGCCCTACTGTGTTCCCGTACAGTAGTTTACAGCCGCATATGGGGTGTCAGGGCAATAAATATAGCATTTTGTTTGGCTGTTAACCCTTGCTTTGTAACTGGAATAAATGGATTAAAATGGGAAATTTGCCAAAAAATCGAAATTCTGAAATTTTATCTCCATTTGCCATTAACTCTTGTGGAACACCTAAAGGGTAAACGATGTTTGTAAAATCAGTTTTGAATACCTTGAGGGGTGCAGTTTCTAGAATGGGGTCATTTTTGGGTGGTTTCTATTATGTAAGTCTCACAAAGTGACTTCAAACCTGAACTGGTCCCTAAAAATTGGGTTTTTGAAAATTTCGGAAAAATTTCAAGATTTGCTTCTAAACTTCTAAGCTTTGTAACATCCCCAAAAACTAAAATGGCATTCCCAACATGAAGTAGACATATGGGTAATGTAAAGTAATAACTATTTTTGTAGGCATTACTATGTATTATAGAAGTAGAGAAATTGAAACTTGGAAATGTGCAAATTGTTGGTAAATTTTGTATTTTTTTATAAATTAAAATTATTATTTTTTTAATTTATTTTACCAGTATCGTGAAGTACAATATGTGACAAAAAAAACATTCTCAGAATGGCCTGGATGAGTCAAAGCGTTTTAAAGTTATCACTATATAAAGTGACACTGGTCAGATTTGCAAAAAATGGCCTGGTCCTTAAGGTAAAAATTAGCCCGGTCCCTAAGGGGTTAAAGGGGTTGTCTCACTTCAGCAAATGGCATTTATCATATAGAGAAAGTTAAAACAAGCCACTTACTAATGTATTGTGGTTGTCCATATTACTTCCTTTGCTGGCTTCATTCATTTTTATATTTCACTCCTATATGTAATAATACTAATTTGTGAGAAATACAGAAAATTAAACGTTATGTAAATTGGGAAAATAAGGGTATTTGTTTGTTGTCTTAATTGTTTGAGGGGTATTTATCTAAAGATTTTGAAACACTTAAAAAAATATTTTTTCAGATATTTACAGTTGAGAGAAGCACTTAACTCAGCATCAGTAGACTTCCAGAAATATAAAAAGGCCCCTATGGAGAATATTAATAAACTTCTTGATAATAGAAAGGTGAAAGAATGTGTTTCAAGAAGATATACTGTAGGTTATTGTTGAAAAATTAAACAAAGTAAGCTTATCATAGTGGCTAAAGAGAAATGGAAAAAAGATATTGATAGGGTATCGGAGGAACAGTTGGAGCAGGTATTGAAGAATAGATCTATAGTCTCAATGAGGGCCTCACATGGGGTCTCTCAATTGTTTTTTATTCATAGGCTATATCGATCTCCTCTATTATTGAAAAAAATGGGTATAAAACCCACAGATGAGTGTCCTAGATGTGGCAGGGAGCAAGCAGGCCTCTTCCATCTGGTATGGAGATGTCCTATACTGTTCCGATATTGGTCTGAGATAGCGGTTATTATTAAAGAAACGATTGGAATACTAATAGAGGGAGATCCATTGGTGTGTACATTTGGAGGTATGATGCATTTGCGGATCTCAAGAATGGACAAACAAATACTTTGCAAAGTAATGTTTCAAGCAAGGCTCCTTATTTTAAAAAGGTGGATTAAAAAAGACCCATACTATAAGGATGGAAAAAATAACATATAATAAAAGGGGGGAAAATGATTTGTTCTACAAACTTTGGAATCGCTGGCTGAATAATAATGCATAATAATTATTTTTTTTTGTTTTTTTCTCATTCTCTCTCTTGGATATGGTGGGTTGGGTTTGATATTTATTTTATTTTGTGTGAAATTTTATATTCTGTATGTTAATATTTAAAAATAAAAATTATTTAAAAAAATATTTTTTGTCATTTATGGTGGAAATAATATCCATTCTGACGTTTTAGGATAATCTGAGATATTTTCCATATATACAGCACAGTGCACAGTTCAAGCAACTAAATTTTTACGCTGAGAGAAAAAGCACAATTTGTGCCATGAAACCTATTGAACAGATAAAGAATCTAAAATAACCTTTTCAAGCCAAATTTAAATATTTGTGTAATTGAGCATAAACTGACGGTAGCAGCTTCTGTGCTGGGAGATTTTTCTTAAAATGATTTTTAGAATATTTTATTAGAACAAATCTATGACACATATTACTCTTATATATGTGCATAGTTATTTTAAGGATATATATTTGGATACAAATTATTGTTAAAAAGTATTTCCAGATATTTAAACAAATGCTATTCAATCTTGTATCTTGATGTGAAACTGATACTACATTTGCTCCTTAACCCCTTCCCGACCGCAATCTGTATATATACGTGATAGCTGCACATACCCCGTGCAGCTACCACGTATATAAACGTTCTGGCAGCTCTTTAATCCAAGCGCTGCAAAGCGCTTGGATTAAAGCTTCTGCCCCTGCCCTGCTGCTGTCACGGACAGCATACAGTGCAGTAATGCCGGCAAGGGACCAATCAGAGGGGCCCCTTGCCGACAATCGATCCGATTGGTTAGTCTGTGCAGACAAACCAATCGGATCGCGGCAGTGAAAAAAATGCCGGTTTCATGCTCTGATCTGCGCTCTGCAGATCAGAGCATGAAATCAGGTAGGGTCCTCGTAATACCCCCCCGATCTGTGCCCCCAATCTGTGGCTGTGCCCCCCCTTGTGTCCGCCTGCAGCTCATCTCCTAGAGGCAGCTGCCCTGATGCGGTCCGCCCCCTCCCCGCCCCATGCATTCAGTCTCACCCGCCCCTCCTGCCCCAGCCTCCCTCAATATTGGCGGACGTACCCCCCGATCCCCCCCTTTCCAGCGCTGCCCCCGATCCCCCTGCTGTGTGTGATGGCGGCGGCTCCATCACTGAGCCGCCGCCATCAGCAGAGAGTGTCAGCTCTATGCTGACACTCTCCTGTAACCCCATAGATGCCGCGGTTGCGGCATCCATGGGGTTAATAGAGGGAGGGAGCTCCCTCTCTCAACCATCGGGGCTGCAGCGCTGTGATTGCAGCACCCAATGGTTGCCATGGCAACTGGACGCTTTGCAAAAGCGTCCGGTTGCCATGGCAAAGGCGTCCAGTGCTGCCACCTACAGGACATCTGGAAGTATTATACTTTGGAATGCAAGAGCATTGCAAAGTATAGTACAACTATCAGCCCCACTGGATCTTCAATATCCAAGAGAGAACTGATAAAAAAAGTGAAAATAATAAAAGTAAAAATAAATAAATAAATAAAAATGTAAATTAGAAAAAGAAATTGCCTTTTCCTATAAAAAAAATGAAAAAATAAAATAAAATACACATATTAGGTGTCACCGCGTCCGTAACGACCGTCTCTATAAATATATCACATGATAGACCCCGTCCGATAAACACCATAAAAATAAAATAAAAAAAACTGTGCCAAAAAAGCTATTTTTGTCACCTTACATCACAAAAAGTGCAACAGCAAGCGATCAAAAAAGCTTATGACCCCCAAAATAGTACCAATCAAACCGGCACCTCGTCCCGCAAAAAATGATACCCTATTTAGGACAATCGCCCAAAAAATAAAAAGCTATGGCTCTCAGACTATAGAGACACTAAAACATCATTTATTTTGTTTCAGAAATGCTATTATTGTGTAAAACTTAAATAAATAAGAAAAAGTATACACATTAGGTATTGCCACGTCCGTAATGATCTTCTCTATAAAACTATCACATGACCTAACTCCTCAGATGAACGCTGTAAAATTAAATAAATGAAAACTGTTCCAAAACAGCAAATTTTTGGGTCACCTTGCCACATAAAGTGTAATAATGAATGATCAAAAAATCCTATGTACCAAAAAATGGTACCATTAAAAACCTCAACACTTTCTGCAAAAAACGAGCCCCTGCACAAGACGATCGGCAGAAAAATAAAAACATATGGCGTTCAGAAAACCAATCCAGCACAATCTGCCTTCCAAAAACCGTATGGCATTCCTTTCCTTCTGTGCCCTGCCGTGTGCCCGTACAGCAGTTTACGACCACATGTGGGGTGTTTATGTAAACCGCGGAATCAGGGTAATAAATATTGAGTTTTGTTTGGCTGTTAACCCTCAATGTGTTAAAGAAAAAAAAATTATAAAATGGAAAATCTGCCAAAAAAGTGAAATTTATAATCTCCATTTTCCTTTAATTCTTGTGGAACGTCTAAAGGGTTAACAAAGTTTGTAAAGACAGTTTTGAGTAACTTGAGGGGTGTAGTTTCTACAATGGGGTCAGTTATGGGGGTTTCCACTATGTAGGCCCCACAAAGTGACTTCAGACCTGAACTGGTTTTGGAAATTTTCTTAAAAATTTTAAGAATTGCTTCTAAACTTCTAAGCCTTCTAACGTCCTAAAAACATAAAATGACATTTCCAAAATGATGCCAACATAAAGTAGACATATGGGGAATGTTAAGTAATAAATATTTTATTAGGTATGACTTTCTGTTTTAGAAGCAGAGAAATTGAAATTTGGAAAATTGTGAATTTTTTATTTTTTTGGGTAAATTTGGGATTTTTTCATAAATAAAGCTGAAATATATTGACTCAAATATATGACTATCATGAAGTACAATGTGTCACAAGAAAACAATCTCAGAA
Organism: Bufo bufo; assembly: GCF_905171765.1. NCBI lineage: Eukaryota > Metazoa > Chordata > Amphibia > Anura > Bufonidae > Bufo > Bufo bufo. The sequence goes on along the minus strand of NC_053390.1, from coordinate 174,156,152 downwards.
TGGCGTGGATAAGTAAAAGTGTTCCAAAGCTATTACCACATAAAGTGACGCATGTCAGATTTGTAAATTTTGACCTGGACACTGGGGCATCAATGACCCTTGGTCATGAAAGGGTTAAGTATTAGGGTGAATTCACACACAGAACAGGTGCAGATCTTTCCATCATACCTTATCTCTTTTGGCTCCAAATAACTGATGGAATTAACTGATCAAATAACTAAAGTAGAGGTGTAAAGTCCTACTTCTGGGTCTCAATGTAAAATCTGTATCGGCCCCCCACCTAGCATGTACTTATTCAGTCTCCTTATGTAAAAGAGAGGTCTTTGGGGAACCTTATAGCTAGGCCCCTGCTAATTACTCTATTAACCCCTTCCTGACTTGATATAATAGAAAACACAAAAACAAAAAAAACTCTGGGGCCAAAAGGGTTAAATAATACTTAACAACAAAAGCACAAACATCTTAGGAAAAAAATAACACTGTTTTGACACATATTATTAGGACAAATGACCATTAGGTCAGTTATATGAAATCATGTTTGTAATGAACACGTATAAACAAGCAATGCCTCTGTGAATCTGTGGTCACCAAGAGCAGAGTTCATAGACATGACCCTAACAGTATAGATGACTTACTACTAAGTTACAATCGGTATTCACATGTTCCCCATTTATTTTTTAATCTTTTAGGATTTTGGACATGCAGAGTACTTCCAGAATCCAGACATATTAACTAAATGTATAGAAAGACAGCTCACCTGCTAGGATGCATGGAAATATCACAGATGGTAAATCACCAGTGAGGAGTTAGATACCTATGTTATAAAAATAAATGTCTGTTTGTCTGTGTGTCCTCTATAGGCATCCAAACACGTGAACCGTTGGACACCAAATTTGCCACATTGGTACATCACGTATCTGGGAAGGTTTCCATAAAGGTTTTAGCTCTCTAGGATGCATTGTTCTTGAGATATTCCCAAAAAATATATTAGCCTATAGAGGCTCGCAGGTTCTTCACTCATATACTGCCATACCCACGGTCATATGACCCTTATTAGGCAATAGAAGGTCGCAGGTCCTTCATTCTTGACATACACACAGTTTTACACCAGGTTTCCTTAAAAACTCTGTCATTGTTGCCCCCAGATACCATACTGGATTATATCCAGTGCTATTGAGAACAGGGATAATACCACAGGTACCTCAGACGCCTGCTTCCGCCGATGGAGCTGGTGGTGGAGATGGCCAAGACGGCCAACAGGCAGCTCTACCTCCTCAGGCTCCCCATTATTTTTAACAGCACTTTATACAGTATGTTCCATGGAGTCCTAAGGACCAACTGGGACTACTGTCAAGGATACCTGACCCACTGACGCGACCCATGCCCACATCCTGAATGTTACAACATATACAGGGCACTTACAGAGCAACATGGGCAGACTTATTAAATGACTTGGTAGCCCTGAAGTTAGGGGAGGCACAGTATAGCTCGGTTAAGAATACCCTAGAGGGCGACAGAGTGAAAAATGACCCAAATGTGGCCTGGAGGGATTGGGAGAAGACAAAACAGTCAGGGACAGAGTACTGTAGGACTTTTGGTAGATGGGCCAGGACAAAGGAGGATGAGAGTTAATGGAACCTAAAGGACGTAGTGCAGGAGGCTAAAGAGTAGTGTTGAGCACGAATATTCGAATAGCGAATTTTTATCGTGAATATCGCCACTTTGAGAATTAGCGAAAATTTAGAATATAGTGCAATATATTCGTTATATCGAATATTCAACATTTTTTTCCATCTGAACACATGATTCCTCTCTGCTTCTTGCTTGTGGGCCAATGAGAAGGAAGCAATGTCAAGTTCACAATACTTAGTGCACCAATCAGTAATCTGTAGTCAGACCTGCTAAAATGTGAAGTTGCACGTAGTGCGAAAAAATATTCTAATCACTGCTGGCTAGCGCAATCGCGAATACAGTGGATATAAAAAGTCTACCCACCCCTGTTAAAATGTCAGGTTTCTGTGATGTAAAAAAATGAGACAAAGATAAATCATTTCAGAACTTTTTCCACCTTTAATGTGACATATAAACTGTACCACTTAATTGAAAAACAAACTGAAATCTTTTAGGTGGAGGGAAGAAAAAATATTAAAATAAAATTATATGGTTGCATAAGTGTGCGCACCCTCTTATAACTGGGGATGTAGCTGTGTTCAGAATTAAGCAATCACATTCAAAATCATGTTAAATATGAGTCATCATACACCTGCCATGATTTAAAGTGCCTCTGATTAACCCCAAATAAAGTTCAGCTGCTCTAGTTGGTCTTTCCTGAAATTTTCTTAGTCGCATCCCACAGGAAAAGCCATGGTCCACAGAGAGCTTCCAAAGCATCAGAGGGATCTCATTGTTAAAAGGTATCAGTCAGGAAAAGGGTACAAAAGGATTTTCAAAGCATTAAATATACCATGAAACGCAGTGAAGACAGTCATCATCAAGTGGATAAAATATGGCACAACAAAAACAAGAAGAAAACTGGTCTGGGAAGCTACCAAGAGGCCTACAGCAACATTAAAGGAGCTGTAGGAATATCTGGCAAGTACTGGCTGTGTGGTACATGTGACAACAATCTCACGTCTTCTTCATATGTCTGGGCTATGGGGTACAGTGGCAAGACGAAAGCCTTTTCTTATGAAGAAAAACATCCAAGCCAGGCTACATTTTGCAAAAACACATCTGAAGTCTCCCAAAAGCATGTGGGAAAAGGTGTTATGGTCCGATGAAACCATGGTTGAACTTTTTGGCCATAATTCCAAAAGATATGTTTGGGGCAAAAACAACACTGCACATCACCAAAAGAACACCATACCCGCAGTGAAGCATGGTGGTGGCAGCATCATGCTTTGAGGCTGTTTTTCTTTAGCTGGAACTGGGGCTTTAGTTAAGCTAGAGGGAAATATGAACAGTTCCAAATACCAGTCAATATTGGCACAAAACCTTCAGGCTTCTGCTAGAAACGAAAGCTGAACATGAAGAGGAACTTCATCTTTCAGCATGACAACGACCCAAAGCATACATCCAAATAAACAAAGGAATCTGGCTTCACCAGAAGAAGATTAAAGTTTTGGAATGGCCCAGCCAGAGGTCAGACCTGAATCCGATTGAAAATCTGTGGGGTGATCTGAAGAGAGCTGTGCACAGGAGATGCCCTCGCAATCTGACAAATTTGGAGTGTTTTTGCAAAGAGGAGTGGGCAAATCTTGTCAAGTCAAAATATGCCATGCTGATAGACTCATACCCAAAAAGACTGGGTGCTGTAATAAAATCAAAAGGTGCTTCAACAAAGTATTAGTTTAAGGGTGTGCACACTTATGCAACCATATTATTTTATTTTTATATTTTTTCTTTCCTCTACCTAAAAAATTTCAGTTTGTTTTTCAATTGAGTTGTACAGTTTATAGGTCACATTAACCACCTCAGCCCCCAGTGCTTAAACACCCTGAAAGACCAGGCCACTTTTTACACTTCTGACCTACACTACTTTCACCATTTATTGCTCGGTCATGCAACTTACCACCCAAATGAATTTTACCTCCTTTTCTTCTCACTAATAGAGCTTTCATTTGGTGGTATTTCATTGCTGCTGACATTTTTACTTTTTTTGTTATTAATCGAAATTTAACGATTTTTTTTGCAAAAAAATGACATTTTTCACTTTCAGTTGTAAAATTTTGCAAAAAAAATGACATCCATATATAAATTTTGCTCTAAATTTATTGTTCTACATGTCTTTGATAAAAAAAAAATGTTTGGGTAAAAAAAAAATGGTTTGGGTAAAAGTTATAGCGTTTACAAACTATGGTACAAAAATGTGAATTTCCGCTTTTTGAAGCAGCTCTGACTTTCTGAGCACCTGTCATGTTTCCTGAGGTTCTACAATGCCCAGACAGTACAAACACCCCACAAATGACCCCATTTCGGAAAGTACACACCCTAAGGTATTCGCTGATGGGCATAGTGAGTTCATAGAACTTTTTATTTTTTGTCACAAGTTAGCGGAAAATGATGATTTTTTATTTTTATTTTTTTTTTCTTACAAAGTCTCATATTCCACTAACTTGTGACAAAAAATAAAAACTTCCATGAACTCACTATGCCCATCACGAAATACCTTGGGGTCTCTTCTTTCCAAAATGGGGTCACTTGTGGGGTAGTTATACTGCCCTGGCATTCTAGGGGCCCAAATGTGTGGTAAGGAGTTTGAAATCAAATTCTGTAAAAACTGACCAGTGAAATCCGAAAGGTGCTCTTTGGAATGTGGGCCCCTTTGCCCACCTAGGCTGCAAAAAAGTGTCACACATCTGGTATCTCCGTATTCAGTAGAAGTTGGGGAATGTGTTTTGGGGTGTCATTTTACATATACCCATGCTGGGTGAGATAAATATCTTGGTCAAATGCCAACTTTGTATAAAAAAATGGGAAAAGTTGTCTTTTGCCAAGATATTTCTCTCACCCAGCATGGGTATATGTAAAATGACACCCCAAAACACATTCCCCAACTTCTCCTGAATACGGAGATACCAGATGTGTGACACTTTTTTGCAGCCTAGGTGGGCAAAGGGGCCCATATTCCAAAGAGCACCTTTCGGATTTCACTCGTCATTTTTTACAGAATTTGATTTCAAACTCCTTACCACACATTTGGGCCCCTAGAATGCCAGGGCAGTATAACTACCCCACAAGTGACCCCATTTTGGAAAGAAGAGACCCCAAGGTATTCGCTGATGGGCATAGTGAGTTCATGGAAGTTTTTATTTTTTGTCACAAGTTAGTGGAATATGAGACTTTGTATGAAAAAAAAAAAAAAAAAAAAAAATCATCATTTTCCACTAACTTGTGACAAAAAATAAAAAATTCTAGGAACTCGCCATGCCCCTCACGGAATACCTTGGGGTGTCTTCTTTCCAAAATGGGGTCACTTGTGGGGTAGTTATACTGCCCTGGCATTTTCCAGGGGCCCTAATGTGTGGTAAGTAGGTAAATGACCAGTGAAATCCGAAAGGTGCTCTTTGGAATATGGGCCCCTTTGCCCACCTAGGCTGCAAAAAAGTGTCACACATCTGGTATTGCCGTACTCGGGAGAAGTTGGGGAATGTGTTTTGGGGTGTCTTTTTACATATACCCATGCTGGGTGAGAGAAATATCTTGGCAAAAGACAACTTTTCCCATTTTTTTATACAAAGTTGGCATTTGACCAAGATATTTCTCTCACCCAGCATGGGTATATGTAAAATGACACCCCAAAACACATTCCCCACCTTCTCCTGAGTACGGAGATACCAGATGTGTGACACTTTTTTGCAGCCTAGGTGGGCAAAGGGGCCCATATTCCAAAGAGCACCTTTCGGATTTCACTCGTCATTTTTTACAGAATTTGATTTCAAACTCCTTACCACACATTTGGGCCCCTAAAATACCAGGGCATTATACCTACCCCACAAGTGACCCCATTTTGGAAAGAATAGACCCCAAGGTATTCGCTGATGGGCATAGTGAGTTCATGGAAGTTTTTATTTTTTGTCACAAGTTAGTGGAATATGAGACTTTGTATGAAAAAAAAAAAAAAAAAAAAATCATCATTTTCCACTAACTTGTGACAAAAAATAAAAAATTCTAGGAACTCGCCATGCCCCTCACGGAATACCTTGGGGTGTCTTCTTTCCAAAATGGGGTCACTTGTGGGGTAGTTATACTGCCCTGGCATTTTCCAGGGGCCCTAATGTGTGGTAAGTAGGTAAATGACCAGTGAAATCAGAAAGGTGCTCTTTGGAATATGGGCCCCTTTGCCCACCTAGGCTGCAAAAAAGTGTCACACATCTGGTATCTCCGTACTCGGGAGAAGTTGGGGAATGTGTTTTGGGGTGTCTTTTTACATATACCCATGCTGGGTGAGAGAAATATCTTGGCAAAAGACAACTTTTCCCATTTTTTTATACAAAGTTGGCATTTGACCAAGATATTTATCTCACCCAGCATGGGTATATGTAAAATGACACCCCAAAACACATTCCCCAACTTCTCCTGAGTACGGCGATACCAGATGTGTGACACTTTTTTGCAGCCTAGATGCGCAAAGGGGCCCAAATTCCTTTTAGGAGGGCATTTTTAGACATTTGGATACCAGACTTCTTCTCACGCTTTGGGGCCCCTAGAATGCCAGGGCAGTATAAATACCCCACATGTGACCCCATTTTGGAAAGAAGACACCCCAAGGTATTCAATGAGGGGCATGGCGAGTTCATAGAAATTTTTTTTTTTTGGCACAAGTTAGCGGAAATTGATATTTTTTATTTTTTTCTCACAAAGTCTCCCGTTCCGCTAACTTGGGACAAAAATTTCAATCTTTCATGGACTCAATATGCCCCTCACTGAATACCTGGGGGTGTCTTCTTTCCGAAATGGGGTCACATGTGGGGTATTTATACTGCCCTGGCATTCTAGGGGCCCTAAAGCGTGAGAAGAAGTCTGGAATATAAATGTCTAAAAAATTTTACGCATTTGGATTCCGTGAGGGGTATGGTGAGTTCATGTCAAATTTTATTTTTTGTCACAAGTTAGTGGAATATGAGACTTTGTAAGAAAAAAAAATAATAATTCCGCTAACTTGGGCCAAAAAAATGTCTGAATGGAGCCTTACAGGGGGGTGATCAATGACAGGGGGGTGATCAATGACAGGGGGGGTGATCAATGACAGGGGGGGTGATCAATGACAGGGGGGGTGATCAATGACAGGGGGGGTGATCAATGACAGGGGTGGTGATCAATGACAGGGGGGTGATCAGGGAGTCTATATGGGGTGATAACCACAGTCATTGATCACGCCCGTGTAAGGCTTCATTCAGACGTCCGGATGCGTTTTGCGGATCCGATCCATCTATCAGTGGATCCGTAAAAATCATGCGGACGTCTGAATGGAGCTTTACAGGGGGGTGATCAATGACAGGGGGGTAATCAATGACAGGGGGGTGATCAGGGAGTCTATATGGGGTGATCACCACAGTCATTGATCATGCCCCTGTAAGGCTTCATTCAGACGTCCGGATGCGTTTTGCGGATCCGATCCATCTATCAGTGGATCCGTAAAAATCATGCGGACATCTGAATGGAGCTTTACAGGGGGGTGATCAATGACAGGGGGGTAATCAATGACAGGGGGGTGATCAGGGAGTCTATATGGGGTGATCACCACAGTCATTGATCATGCCCCTGTAAGGCTTCATTCAGACGTCCGGATGCGTTTTGCGGATCCGATCCATCTATCAGTGGATCCGTAAAAATCATGCGGACGTCTGAATGGAGCTTTACAGGGGGGTAATCAATGACAGGGGGGTGATCAATGACAGGGGGGTGATCAGGGAGTCTATATGGGGTGATAACCACAGTCATTGATCATGCCCCTGTAAGGCTTCATTCAGACGTCCGGATGCGTTTTGCGGATCCGATCCATCTATCAGTGGATCCGTAAAAATCATGCGGACATCTGAATGGAGCTTTACAGGGGGGTGATCAGGGAGTCTATATGGGGTGATCACCACAGTCATTGATCATGCCCCTGTAAGGCTTCATTCAGACGTCCGGATGCGTTTTGCGGATCCGATCCATCTATCAGTGGATCCGTAAAAATCATGCGGACGTCTGAATGGAGCTTTACAGGGGGGTAATCAATGACAGGGGGGTGATCAATGACAGGGGGGTGATCAGGGAGTCTATATGGGGTGATAACCACAGTCATTGATCATGCCCCTGTAAGGCTTCATTCAGACGTCCGGATGCGTTTTGCGGATCCGATCCATCTATCAGTGGATCCGTAAAAATCATGCGGACATCTGAATGGAGCTTTACAGGGGGTTGATCAATGACAGGGGGGTAATCAATGACAGGGGGGTGATCAGGGAGTCTATATGGGGTGATCAGGGGTGATCAGGGGCTAATAAGGGGTTAATAAGTGACGGGGGGGGGGGGTGTAGTGTAGTGTAGTGGTGCTTGGTGGGACTTTACTGAGCTACCTGTGTCCTCTGGTGGTCGATCCAAACAAATGGGACCACCAGAGGACCAGGTAGCAGGTATATTAGACGCTGTTATCAAAACAGCGTCTAATATACCTGTTAGGGGTTAAAAAAAACACATCTCCAGCCTGCCAGCGAACGATCGCCGCTGGCAGGCTGGAGATCAACTCTCTTACCTTCCGTTCCTGTGAGCGCGCGCGCCTGTGTGCGCGCGTTCACAGGAAATCTCGCGTCTCGCGAGAGGACGCGTATATGCGTCCAGGAGGAATGAATCAACCACCTCCAGGACGCGTCTGTGCGTACAGCGGTCCGGAGGTGGTTAAAGGTGGAAAAAGTTCTGAAATGATTTATCTTTGTCTCATTTTTTTACATCACAGAAAACTGACATTTTAACAGGGGTGTGTATACTTTTTATATCCGCTGTATATTGGAGAGCACTTGACTCTATCTGCATATAAAGCTATCCTAATGTTCTGCCGTACCAACCATTTTCTCTAGTCTCAGGAAACTTATACCAGCTTGAAAAATGTAGCCAAAGTGACCCACGCCTGTATTTCGCATTATGAATTCGCATTACGCGATTTTTACATTGCTGATTTTTTGCATTAAATAAAATAATCTCAAATTCTCGAAATTCTCGAATATATGACGAATATTCTACAAAATATTCGTGAAATATCGCGAATTCGAATATAGCCCCTGCCGCTCATCACTACTAAGGCTACTTTCACACTTGCGTTAGGAGCGGATCCGTCTGGTGTCTGTACATTATACTTACCTGCTGGTGTCTGTGACCGGCCGGGCGCTCCTCCTACTGGTAAGTGACAGGTCTGTGCTATAGGCAATGCGCCGCACAGACCTTTCACTTACCAGTAGGAGGAGCGTCCGGCCGGTCACAGACATCACAGCTCGCAGGTAAGTATAATGCTTCTAAAAATTGCTACGTAACCATGGCAACCAGGACTGCAGTAGCGTCCTGGTTGCCATGGTTACCGATCGGAGCCCCAGCAATTAAAATGGGACTCCGATCGGAACTCTCAGCTGCCACCAATGATGGGGGAATGTGATTTTAACTAGGGGGGGAGATGTGAGGCCGCACTGGCCACCAATGATGGGGGATTTGGAACGTGATTTTAACTAGGGGGGGAGATGTGAGGCCGCACTGGCCACCAATGATGGGGGATTCGGAATGTGATTTTAACTGGGGGGGGGGAGATGTGAGGCCGCACTGGCCACCAATGATGGGGAATTCGGAACGTGATTTTAACTAGGGGGGGGGGGAGATGTGAGGCCGCACTGGCCACCAATGATGGGGGATTCGGAACGTGATTTTAACTACTGCAAAAATAAATGCGTAAAGTGATGAAATAGATTCCAATTCCCTCCCTTTCACTGCTTTCTTATGATTAGGGAGGGTATTGGAATCTATTTCATCACTTTACGCATTTATTTTTGCAGTAGTCACAGTGTCAAAAGGACACAACTATCTAAACGCAGACATTGAGTCAGAATGGTTTGTGATCTTTGTTACTGGATTGACTAACCAATATAGTAAACAGAGTGTCAATATTCAAATAGGAACAATAGTAATATTCATGACAACTTAAGGCCAACTAATATAGGCACCGCCTCTCTATATTTGAAACCCTATACTATGCAGCTAAGGCACCGCTTTATATGAGTTAATGTTCTTTTCTGTTGTAAATTATATACCACATCATTAACCTCATGAATGGATAAACCTATTCCTCTCACAGCGGTGCAAGTGCAGCCTTACATGAGGTGTATAAACATGTGTGCACCATCTGTACACTGCTAATTTTGGTCTGCTGTATTATCAGTTTCATACAACATTTGTCCAAATATAGTACCAATTGACATGCCTACCCCATCATAACCTAAGTGCAGATTCATGCGCAGTAGGGCCTGGCCCGTTGTTGGCATCGGGCAGAGTTTATGCACATCAGTTCACTGCACAGTAGTTCTGCACCTTTAATAACAACACCTCACCTCTAAGTGCCTGCGCAACCCGGCCCTGCGCATCTCTCCCCTCTTGTCCTCATGGCTTAGAGTTTGTGCGCAACCTCGAACGAAGCAGCACATGCGCAGTGAGGCATGTAATAGCCGTGGATGTCTAAGTGCTTGCGCATGCGCTGTTAGGGCAGCGCGATCGCGATGACGTGCTTAGGAGGCGACGGAGAGAGGCGTCACAATCCATTGATGGGTGTTCTATCTCATGATGTTAATTGGCTGGCGGAGTCTCTTGCCCTCTGACTGATAGGGCGCTAGTACCTGTCAATCATAATATGCTCTATTTAAACCTCCAGTATCTGAGGTCATTCATTGCTGCCCATTTGCCCCTGAAGAAGCCAGAAGACTGGCGAAACATGTCAGGGGGCAGTTTTAGTTTTTAACATGCTATCACCTCTCCACTGTTAAGAGGCAAACAGTAGTCCGGCTGGATTACTCCTACATCTCTGGTGCAATGAGTAGTTGACACACAGTAGTCACAGCTGTGTTGTTAAGTCTACAGGTAGTGTTAGCTGCTAAACAACACGTTTAGTTTTCTAATGGGTTGACGTCTCAAGTCTCCCACTATCCTATTCTGGACTGTGATAATCATATTTAGCTGGTGACAACACTGCAGACGCGGTACGGCAGGAGTCTGCCTACATATTCATTAGGGTGAGGGATTGTGCACATCCCCTCTAACTGACTAACCTATACATCTATCAGTGGAGAGATGACTGTGTTTTTAACACCTTTGTAGCTTTTTTGTTTCTTTGTCAGTGTCTAATCAAGATATGTATCACAACACATTCAGTGTTAGGTTTTAATAAATATTGCAATAAAAGTGAAGTATTAATTTGCACCTGGGCCAAGAAAGGTTCTACTGCCTATTTAGGCAATTGTAAATAGATTTGTTGATTGGCCTTGCCCAGGTTAGGTCCTGTATCTTTAGTTGTGTTTTGAGTCAAGACTAAGAACTGTCTGGACTGACATGGGGTGGGATGCCGTGGGGCAAAAGGGAGAAAAACTTCTGACGTCTGCCTTCATGGAAGGACTGAGACCAGCCTTGCAGGATAAACTCAAAACGTTTAAGCCTGAGTCGAGAGTGACACCACTGACTCAACTTGTTGCTGCTGCCAAGGGTCTGGAATTGGACATGTCTAGCTCCAGACCAGCCAAAGTAAACATGGTCCAAGGTCAACAGAAAACATAGTCAGGTTCACAGGGACAGAGAAGCAGAGAAGGAATGATTTCAAATATTACAGCTATGGAAAGCCAGGAAACATTAGAGAAACTGCTGTGCTCCTCCCCAGCAGCAGGAGAATCAACAGACCCAGGGAACCTCAGACGTTAACCCTGTCTCTGCTGGTTCTACCGGCAACCCTGTGTCCTTATCTGCCATGAGTACAGCTAAACAAGGTTGTCAAATTCAAATACCAGTACAAGTGTGGAATAAACAAGTCCCTTTCTTGGTGGACTCGGGGGCAGCCAAAACAGTGATAAATCCAAAACATGTTCAATCATGGTAGATGAGAGAAGATTATGTACCTGCAGCAGGTTTCTCAGGGGAGACAATTTTTGTTTAAGTAACAGTGCCATTAAAATTGAGAATTAAAGATAGCACAGTTGTAACACAATTGTTAGTCAAAGAAAATATTCCCTATAATTTGTTGGGCACTGATGTGTTGCAAACCCTAGGGGCACATATGCATTTCAATGAGGACAGTACCACACGGGAAGATATATGAGCCTCGGATGATGTTCTGTGTCAAGTTATGGCTTTGTACCTCGAGCCCGAGACAGGATGCCAGTTAAATTATAAGGATTGTGAGGAGTTACAGGTGGTCCCAAACAAGTTGTGGGTATCCACAAAGTTGGACATTGGGAAACTTAATGTTACCCTTTTCATGGTTCATCTCAAACCAGGTTGCCAACCACCCCATGTTAAACATCACCCCTTGAGTCATGCCCAAGAACAAGCAGTGGCCTTACAGGTGAAGCAGTATGAGAGAATATGGGTCTGTTCACCAGCAAACACACCCCTGTTCCCAGTTAAGAAGAAGCCAGTAAAGGGACAACCAGTAACATACAGGATGGTTCATGATCTTAGGGAGGTCAATAAGGTCACGATACTGCAGACTCCCATTGTGCCAAACCCGCACATTTTTTTTGTCCCAGGTGCCACCAACTGCCATAAGTTTCCCTGTGATACACCTAGCAAATGCATTTTTCACTGTTCCCCTACATTCTGATTGTCAATATCTGTTTGTGTTTACATTTAAAGGTAATCAATGTGCCTGTACAGTTTTACCCCAGGGAGTACAGAATTTGCCTACTATGTATACGCAGGCCCTTCAGTCAGTTTTTATCTGGTTGGTCAATTCCTGATTATGTTGTGTTACTTCAATATGTTGATGATCTACTCCTGTGTGCAGAAAACTGGAAAAGCTGTAGGGATTGATATTTCTTGCAGAATGTGGTTGCAAAGTTTCCCGAGACAAGATGCAATATTGCCAATCAAGGGTCACATTTCTGGGACATTGCCTCTCAGAGGGTGCAAGGCACCTTACCAAGGATAGAAAACAAGCAGTGAAGGACATAAAACTCCCTCAGGGGCCAAAACCCTTCAGAATATTTTTGGGTCTGGTCTCGTACTGCAGACCCTGGATAAGGCATGAATCCATGCTTATGCAGCCTTTGTATGATTGCCTGTCATCAGAACCTTTTTGTCTGACGGAACATGCAATCAAGTCCTTTTTCACTCTGAAATTGGCAATATTGTCTGCACTGGCATTAGGAATCCCAAATTATGATCAACTATTTAGTCTGTTTTCTTCAGAACTCCAGGGACACAGCATAGCAGTGTTAACCCAGAAACATGGAGATAGGCAGAGACCAGTAGCATACTTCTCTGCCAGACTAGATCCTGTATATCGATGAGCTCCTTCATGTGTCAGGGCTGTGGCGGCTGCCCAGCTAATGGTGGAAAAAGCATCTGAGATAGAAACTTCTGGATTTTCTCATGTGCATAAAAAAACCTCTTGATAACCCTGATGTTGAGTATTTTGTAGATGGAAGCAGGTTTATGGGAGAAGATAGCCGGTTCCACACTGGATATGCAGTGGTCACACAGCATGAGGTAGCCATTGCTGAACCATCCGCACATGTCTGCGCAAGAGTTGAAGGCACTCACTGAGGCGTGTAAAATGGCTGAAGGGAAGAAGGTGAACATCTACACGGACTCCAGGTATGCTTTTGGTATTGCACATGACTATGAACCCATATGGTGGGCTAGAGACTTTTTGACTTCTGCAGGTCAGCCCATTAAAAATAAAGACTCTGTGCTTGAACTAATGAACTCTTTACTGTTGCCAGAAGAAGTTGCTATTGTGAAAGTGAAGGCTCACACAAGGTGTACCACAGCAGAGGTAAAAGGCAATGACAGAGCTGATAAGGCAGCCAAGCTAGCTGTGCTACAGCTACTGAATGCTGATGGCACCCTGGTAAGAGCCTTAAAACCTGTGCATATATCCAAAGACACTCTGATCAAATTGTCTGAGCAGGCCCCACCTGAAGAAAAAGAACTATGAACTAAACAAGGGGCTGTGCCTGATGACCAAGGACTATGGGGAAACAAAGACAGAATTTGTCTACCACGCCCTCTGTACCCAGCTATGGCTCAGGAGGCCTATGGGCCTACACATCTGTCGAAAGGTGCCGTGGTAAGTGTGGTAAATGAAGGGGGGATTTCTCCAGGGTTTTCTGCAGTAGTCGCTCGATTTGTACAAGGATGTATGGTTTGTGCATTGAACAACCCGGGCCAAGTGGTGAAGACTCCAAGCAAGCACACTCCTAGGCCATTTTGCCCATTCCAGAGACTGCAGATAGACTATATACAACTGCCTAAGGTAGGAGTATATGAGTTTGTTCTTGTATGTGTTGATCTCTTTTCTTGGTGGCCAGAAGCTTATCCTGTGTCTAAGGCAAATGCAAAGAACACTGCAAAGAAACTGGTAAGTGAACTGATATGCAGGTATGGTGTTCCTGAAGTTATTGAGTCAGATAGAGGTTCACACTTTACAGGTCAAGTGATGAGAGCGGTTATGCAAGCCTTAGGGGTGACCCAAGCCTTCCATATGGCGTAACACCCACAAAACAGCGACCGTATCGAACGGGACAATAAAGCTGAAAATTCAGAAAGCCATGCAGGAAACAGGTAGACCATGGACAGAGTGTTTGCCTCTAGCCTTATATTCCATAAGAACCACCCTGAACAAGAAGACAGGGTAGTCCCCCTTTGAGGTATTGTTTTGCAGTGCTCCAAGGCTAGGATTGTATTTTCTTCAACAGTTGCAATTGCAGACTGATAGTATGATCAGTTACATGAAGGCCCTTACTGAAAAGTTAGATCACACTCCTAAACAAGTGTTTGCTTCCATTCCAGACCCTGATTCAGTAGAAGGAACACACAGTCTTGAGCCTGGAGATTGGGTGGTGATAAAGAGGCACGTGAGGAAAACCTTTGAGCCCAGATTTGATGGTCTTTTCCAAGTCCTGTTGAAAACTGCGACCTCTGTAATGGTGTAAGGAAAGCCTAACTGGATTCACGCCTTACATTGCAAAAAAGGTGCCCAACCATAAGGATGGAGATCCTTGCACTGCTACTCCTGGGTCTGAGCATTCAAGCTCTGAACCTAAAAAGTGACTGGGACAATGCCCATATTAGACATCATCAGGTCATGTTAAAAAAAAAAATATGACAAATGCGGACAATTATAAAAACTGTGAGTTCAAAGACTATGCCTTATTTAGCAATTCTGGTACCGTGGCTAGAACTTGCTGACATAAATTGTAGAGACTTCTTATCTATCTGAAGACCAGAAAAAGAACGTTTTTAGTTTAACTTCACTGACTACCTAGATGACCAAATATGGGATGTGTTAGGCCGTATAAACCAAACTAATGATGTACAATCTCAGTTAATCATAGTTACTAACCAGCATACTCTAGTTTTAGACTATCTTACTGCTAAGGAAGGAGGAATGTGTCAAATAATATGATCTGCTTGTTGTCATTATATAGATCCACAAGGTAACCCTTCAAGATCAGGTATCAAAAAGATGAAAGAAATGATAGATAAATGGCTGGATGCACATAGTGCTGACAAGGACTCTTGGTAGTCAGATTCCTTCCCTTTCTTGAATCCAGCAAACTGGTTTAAAAATGTTGGTGGGTAACTAATGGGTATAGTACAGGGAATAATACAGATTTTTTGGATTGTTGCACTCATTTACATTGTAATTAAACTCACATTGATGTGCTTGAGCAGAGTGTGTAACAAGAACAAAGGTAGAAAAAGACTATAAGACATGTTGAGATGGTCCCTCACACAGGTGCAGATATGCAGCATCTGGGAAGCCAGCAGCAAGGGGAGTGTCTGGCTGAAGTATGTGTATCCGACGCCTGTGGTGAGTGAATATCTCAAAATGGGGGAATTGTGAGGTTTAAGACTCCATGTTGTGTCCATGTTTGTATTTCATACTGCCCTTTACATTAATGAACTGTGAGCTTCTTGTGGGAAGTTACTGTAACTTCAAGGTCACTCCTAGCCCCCACCAACGCTTGTTAGAAAGGAATCTTAACAAGCACTAGGAGTACTAGCATGTCGCTAGCACCCAAAAATAAGATTAATAAGACGTTCTAGGCGTATAGCAAATAAGATGCTCATTTTAGATTGTGTTTTTAATGAGTTATTGATGTAAATGTTTGAGTCCGGCATTGGGTTTTTGCCCCAACAAGTACAGGCCCCAAAAATTTGGCATTCACAGGACAGAAAAGAACTTTGGCTGATGTGGCTGGAGATACATTAGGCTTTCACTGGATACAATTTTTACTGTAGGCCAGTACAGACCACAAAGATTTGGCATTCACCGGACAGAAAATAACTTTGGCTGATGCGGCTGGAGGTACATTAGGCGTTCACTGGATACAATTGTAACTGTAGGCCACTGGAGTAGAGGCCATAAAAATTTGGCATTCACCTGACACTAAAGAACTTGTGATTCTGTGGCTGGAGGTACATTAGGCGGCTGGATAAAAATTGTACTGTAGGCTACTAGGGTATAGGTCTCTTTTCACATGAATGACTCACCGCATTTAAAACATAACATTTATTAATATATAATGTTAAAAGGCCCAAAAATATTTATAAAACAAGGCAAGGACACACCAAAAAATAATCCTAAATCAATGCGACCTCTAACTGCCTTCAGAACAGTGCAAAATCCAATAGGCAAAGAACAGTAGGGAGGATAGAGTGAAGAGACAGGGGTACTGGGACGCTGTCACTATGTATCCCTAGAGACTCTCACTAATAGTACTCCCTCTTTAGACTTCCCCTTACTGTCCCTTAATTAGGCAACAGTGACTGCCCAGTTTCGTAAAAAAAAAGGAAACAGAAAGGGAAAAATATAATAATCCAAAAAGTGACTCAATGATCCCAGGTGCAATTATGCTATATTGTTCCGATGCGTTTCATTGGCATCCATTAAATCATCAGGGGACCAGTTTGCAGATTATCAAAACTTCCTATAAATGCCTAATAAAGCTTCTGAAAAAAATATGTGGTGGTCACATCCAAAATACATCAAGAGTACACATAAAACTACTTAGCTTTCCATGGTGCATTATTGTGGTCCAGCTATAGTCCTATCCACTGTCCTGCGTGTGGCAGCTCCTATATACAACATCCTGTAGTGGCAGTACAGGCCCCAAAAATTTGTCATTCACCGGACAGAAAAGAAATTTGGCTGATGTGACTGTAGATACATTAGGCGTTCAATGGATAAAATTTTACTGTAGGCCACTGGATTACAGGCACCAAAAATTTGGCATTCATCTGACACAAAAGAACTTGTGATTCTGTGGCTGGAGGAACATTAGACGGTCACTGGATACAAATGTTACTGTAGGCCATTGGAGTAGAGGCCCCAAAAATTAGGCATTCACCTGACACAAAAGAACTTGTGATCCTGTGGCTGGAGATACATTAGGCGGTCATTGATAAAAATAGACCTGTAGGCCACAGGAGTACAGGCCCCAAAAATCAGGCATTCACCTGACACAAAAAAACTTTTGATTCTGTGGCTGGAGATACATTTGACGGTCACTGGATAAAAATAGAACTGTAGGCCACTGGAGTATAGGCCCAAAAAATTTGTCATTCAACTGAAGCAAAAGAATTTGTGATCTGTGGCTGGAGGTACATTAGGTGGTCACTGGATAAAAATGTTACTGTAGGCCACTGGAGTACAGGCCCCAAAAATTAGGCATTCACCTGACACAAAAGAACTTGTGATTCTGTGGCTGGAGGTACATTAGGCGGTGACTTAGTAAAAATTGCACTGTAGACCATTCGAGTAGAGGCCCCAAAAATTAGGCATTCACCTGACAGAAAAGGCCTTTTATGTCGCTGTATATACATAAGACCATTCTTTGTTCTGTGTGGTGGCGGATATGTGTGGGCTGGCATGAGGAAATTCTATTACACATGGTCGTCACAGGTGTTGATTTCCTCCGAGATCCATGCCTCATTCATTTTTAGAAATGTGAGGTAGTCCACACTGTCGTAAACTAGGCGAGTGCGTTTATTGGTCACGATACCCCCTGCTGCGCTGAACGTCCTTTCGGACAGGACACTGGACGAGGGGAAAGCCAAGAGTTCCATGGCAAATTGGCCCTGCTCTGGCCACAGGTCAAGCCTGCACACCCAGTAGTCCAGGGGTTCCTCGCTTCTCAGAGCTTCCATATCGGCCGTTAACCCGATGTAGTCGGATATCTGTCAGTCTAGGCGTTCCCTGAGGCTGGATCTGGAGGATGGCTGTCGATGGGTTGGTTGCAAGAATGATCTCATATCTGTAGTGACCAACAGATCTTCAAACCGCCCTTTTCTTGCAGGTGCGGTAGGATTGGTACCTGCACCTGTTTTGCTGTGGGAGGTAATTCCTCTACCAGCGCCCACAACAGCAGAATGCAGCATCTCTCGCAGCAAGGCCTGAAAATCCTGGTAACATGTCTGCCATTTTGTGTTTGCACCAGGGTTCTAAGTACGTTGCCCCCCAGTACTGGTCCTTGCTCTTTATGCTTTTTATACGGGGGTCCCTCTGCAGACACTGGAGCATGAAGTCCCCCATTTGCAATAAATTGGAAGTGGTGGAACGCCCTGGCTCCTGCTCATCGCCCAGGAGCATGTCATCCTCGGTCTCCTCCCCCCAGCCACTGACAACACCATGGATCCCCGAAGTGCCCCTCAAAGCCTGCTCTTCTTGCTCCTCCTCCTCCGCCCAGCCATTATCCTCCTCTTCAGACTCTTGCTGACTTGTCTCAGATAGAGTAGCCCCCCCTGGGAATTCATTCAGAATTGCGACTTCCTCATCTTCCTGCTCCTGCTCTTCGACGGCTTGATCAATGACACAACGCAATGCACGCTCCAGAAAGAAGGCGTAAGGTACAATGTCACTGATGGTGACCTGGCTGCGACTGACCAGTTTGGTGATCTCATCAAATGGCCGCAGAAGTCTGCATGCGTCGCGCATGAGCAGCCACTGGTGTGGTGAAAATAAACTAAGCTCCCCAGAACCTGCCCTGCTGCAGAGTTCGTACAGGTAGTCGTTAACGGCACATTGCTGCTGAAGAAGCCTATCAAGCATATACAAGGGGGACTTCCATCGCGTCGGGCTGTCACAAACAAGACGTCTGACGGGCAAGTGGTGTCGCCGCTGAACGTCAGTGTAACGGGGTGCCGAAGATGCATTCGGTCTCCCATCAGCCGCAGATCTGCTGCTTAGCTTTGGGAGCGAGGATCTGTGTTTGACCTTGTTCCCAGGGCAGCTGGGAGGCTCCCTGCTTCTAGGTCTGCCTTGAGCGCCGAGCTGATCACTCGGTGCTCGACTGGTCGGTCTGTCGGTCATGTGATGCTAGCCACGTCACATGACCCTCACTCCCCACTATAAATACAGGCAGCCTGCTGGCCACAGGTTGCCTGTTAATTTTAGGTATCTGGTGATTGTTTTGTTCCTGCATACTTACCTGATCCTGTGTTCCCTGACGATTCTCTGCTTGCTCCTCCTGTACTGCGCATCTCTCCTGGTATCCTGACCCTGGCTTCCACCTGACGATTCTTTGCGGACTCCTGTTGTACTTCGTTTCTCTCCTCGTATTTGACCTCAGCTTTTCCTGACTATTCTCTACTCATTCCTTAGTACTGCATAGCTCTCTTAGTATTGACCCGGTCCGTTCATGTTCCGTTATTTGTCTTGTCTGTCTTCCCAGCACGTATCCTAAGTTAGGGACTGCCGTCTAGTTGTCCCCTGTCATTAGGACTTGCGAGGCAAGTAGGCAGGGCCAGGGGTGAGGGTGGAGCGCAGTGGTCACTATCCTCCCCCCTGTGTGTAGTGTACGTTACCGTCACAGTCAACAAGGCGAGCCATGGCCTTGTAAGCTCTTCTAAAATGGCCTGAGATTTTCCTGGCCTGCCACAAGACGTCTTGGACCCCTGGGTATTTGACAACGAATCGTTGCATGACGAAGTTCAGGACACGTACCATGCACGGCACGTGTGTCATTTTGCCCTGTTTCAGCACGCTCAGCAGATTGGCACCATTATCACACACCACTTTACCACCTGTCAAATTGAGCAGGGTTAGCCACTGATCGGCCTGTGACCGCAGAGCTGAAAGAAGTGCAGGACCGGTGTGGCTCTTGGCTTTCAGGCACAACATCCGCAGCACAGCATGGCAACGTCTCACCTGGGACGTCGAATAGGTTCTGAGGAGCTTGGGGAACAGCAGAAGAGGCGATAGCAGTGGAAAAGGAGGAGTCAGCCGAGGAAAAGACAGGGGATGGAGTAGTAGGAGGATGTGTCATGGGTCAAAGTTTGGCGCAATGCAAAAGAATATGGCGCGCACGAACATCGCCATATGTTCGCATGTTCAGCTGATCGTGAACGCTCAAAGTTCGCCGCAAACCAAGCGTCGGGCAAACCGCAAGGCCATCACTATCAGGCAGCACCGGGTACTTTTTCTAATATACAATATGTAGTAACATAAGCACACCTACTTAACCCTCTTTTGTACACTAAGTAATCAGAGCAGACCTGAAATGAGCTATCCTCCAAACCAATATAATTTTACCCTATTCAACATCATGTAGAGGATCAGAAAAGGGACTAATGGACATCTATTTATTGGCCCAGGGGTCATACTGTATGTCATGTAATCTTCAGAAGTGGAGATTAAGCACCAGTCTATTCTTTATATATTATCTTATACTAGTAGATGGACTTGTGGATGATATACATGAAAACAATTTAAAACATTTCTTTTATGTATGAGCTATGTTACCAATATATTCATGCAGGGAGGGGGTTAGAAATTCTTGTAAAAAATAAATTTAATATTTCAAATTCAATGTTCAACATTTGCAGATTATCAATGTCAGATGCAATGCTATGCGTGGTATGTGTGACTCTAAAGTGTTATACATAGACTGTATATTATTGGAGACAAAAGCTATTAGATGAATTTCTTGACTCTTGGAAACATGCAGAGAAGTTAATCCTCAAGTCTTAAGATGTAAGGAAAATGTATTTCATCTTTAGAACAATTTAAGATTATTGTAAAATATCTATTCCGAGGACTATATTCTTTCCATAAATAAACTGTACATGGGTCTAGTATGCCCTGAACAAAGGAGTTGAGGAACAGCAATTATAATGAAAAAATACTAGCGTTTTCTATCTTTTTTTTATTCTTTAAATCTCTCCACAGGTGCAGGCAAACTCGGTTCATACAAAAGCTCTTGAGGAATCCTGTTATTTAGCTTAGATTCAATTTTTGCTTTACAGGTTTAAACACCTTCAAAGTGATCCATGAATGCATGTTTAGGCCATAAAATTTTAAATGCCGTACATCTGCATTCTGGTTGAGCGCAGTTTAAAATACAGCAGCTGGCAGGAGCCTATATCTCACTGTGTCTGCCAAGAAAATCCAGTCACTGGTGTGTTGCAGGCAGCTTATTATTGCAGTAGTAAGTTAAGTATGCATGTTGGTTCCATACTTCTAGTCGATTGGTTTTCTCTTGACTGAACGTATGTTTATTTCACTCATATCTTAGAAGTGACATTTACAATAAAGCGGGATATATGGGGTGTATACTGTATGCACATAGATATTGGAAGATATTTTGTGCTTTCAGCATGATATATGCATGTAAGCTTTATGAACAATAATAAAACCATGGGCAGTAATATCTCCCAGGGTATACAATAAAAAACTAAAAATGCTCTCATAAGCAGTAACATGGATATTTTATACATTCAATTAATAAAATCACTATAAAAGTAATGCAATGGATTTCATAATGCCCTGTATACTGGGGGTTGATCAGTTATTCTGCAAACAAGTGGAGAGATGATCTGAAAACTGGGAAAGATGAGATTCCTTCTGAAGGGGTTATGTGGATATGTTCTATAAAGTAGATTAAATGCTTCAAAATAGGGATATGTCTACTTTCAGAGAGGTAAGTCATAGATGGGAAGAGCCTCAGTGATACTCTAGGAAAGAAGTGGCTAACAGAAAGTGACTTGCTACAACCAGCGATACAGTATAATGATGATTTAAAGGGTTGGTCACATTAAGACAATCACTGTCCATATACTGTACCCTATTAAATTATATGGACCTCCTAAAAAGGGGCCCTCACTCAGACTTGTCACTCTATGAGTCAGAACACATAGCCTCTGTACAAATGTCAAACTCAAGCCAAACTTGTATTATGATCAACTGATTGCCCTGGGAGCCATACTTTAATGCTACTCTAAAGAGACAACACCTTTAAAGGGGTTTTCTGAGTTCAGAGCTGAACCCGGACATACCCCCGTTTTCACCTGGATTGTGCAGGGCAAAGGCTTTTATGTTTATGTTTTTACACTGCTAGGCGGAAGCATACGATTATATAATAGTTTCATTCTTCTCATTTAGACCATAGGGCGTTAGAGTGTCGAGTTGGTAAATCCAGAAGACTTCTCGTTCCTGTAGGTGATCGAATCGGTTATAAGGGATTTCAGGTATATGCTCTAAGGTTGTAACCTTAAAGGGGTGTTTTTCTTCCTCTATTGTAGTAGCGCAATGTCTAGAGAGGCTATGTTTCTGATAGCTATTAAACTATTAAAGAAGCATAACTATTAAAGAAGTGGGGGTGCACGTTATCTGTAAACATATGGATGCAAGTCGGCCCTGCATGCAAGTGTGTGTCTACCTATACTGTAGATCCATTTCCTGCACTAACACTATCACGTCCTTCAGTTACATTAAACTGGGTACAACTCACAATCCAGCACATCAATCCTGTAACCCCACTTTTTTCAATATATATTTACTATATATACATATTTTTTATGAATAATACTTTTAATAACACTTTTTACTCTGTATGATTCTATTTTATTGTGTAGCGCATTTGTATTGTTTGACCTTTATGCTCAATGTATAATAGTAACATAGTACATAAGGCCAAAAAAAGACATTTGTCCATCCAGTTCGGCCTGTCATCCTGCAAGTTGATCCAGAGGAAAGCAAAAAAACCCTGTGAGGTAGAAGCCAATTTTCCTCACTTTAGGGGAATAAAAAATTCCTTCCCGACTCAAATCAGGCAATCAGAATAACTCCCTGGATCAACGACCCCTCTCTAGTAGCTATATCCTGTAATATTATTACACTCCAGAAATACATCCAGGCCCCTCTTGAATTCCTTTATTGTACTCACCATCACCACCTCCTCAGGCAGAGAGTTCCATAGTCTCACTGCTCTTACCGTAAAGAATCCTCTTCTATGTTTGTGTACAAACCTTCTTTCCTCCAGACGCAGAGGATGTCCCCTCGTCACAGTCACAGTCCTGGGGATAAATAGATGATGGGATAGATCTCTGTACTGACCCCTGATATATTTATACATAGTAATTAGATCTCCCCTCAGTCGTCTTTTTTCTAACGTGAATAACCCTAATTTTGATAATCTTTCAGGGTACTGTAGTTGCCCCATTCCAGTATCGATTTAATAAGAGAATCCCTGCCCTCATTCACCTTCCCCCCTCTCTTTTTTTTTACCACGCCCCCTCTTTAGCCATGCCCTAAACTGGATTTAAATACATGTGCTTTTTAAATTGTTGTATGTGAATATTGTCCTGATGAAGGGGGCTGCAAGCCCTTGAAACGTGTTGACCAAAATAAACCTTGTGTGAAAAGACAAGTCCTGCCTACAACATCGTGCTTGACAATGCCGAAACCAGTAGTTCCAATACCTCCGGATTTTTCTCCTTCTCATTTCGTCACTATGCAAAATGCAAAGGAAAGTGCAGTTGGGAACCAGGGCTGCAGCCACACGAACCTCCCGGATGCTGGTCGGGATCCAAAAATTCACAACACCAAACAATACCACACATGAGGCGCTGCCTCCTCTCTTTATCTTTTTTATTTGCACAATCAATTCAAACTTGTTATTGTCATTTGGTTTTGAAAATTTAATAAGCAATTACCTAAGTTCATTTCTTTATGTTTTTTTAAATTCTACTGAGATGTTAAATTTTGAAGCTAAAGCAATCATGCCCTCTGGAATGTTTAATTGAATGAGGCAATAACTCAAAGCTGCTCTGTAGCCCAGCGTGTATTCTTCAATGATGATTTATAGAATGTAATGATGTTTCAAAGATGAATGAAGTAAATATGAAGAGCAAATCAAACTGACTATTACTTAGAATATATCCTCCCAACTTGTAGGTGAACAGGATGCTTTTATACTCTTTGATCAAATACTTATGCCATATTGTTTAGTCAGATAAGGCCATCGTTTTGTTCAGCCCTCTACATTTAATCTATCTATTGTAGTGATGTGTACAGTATAAGTGCTGGGAGGCGTGTATATCCTACCCAGATACCTCAGCTGCGTGAGATAACTGAAATCCAGAAAGCTGCAGTGGTTTCAGCAAAGTGTAGTTTGTAGTGTTGAGCGAGCACCAAAGTGCTCGGGTGCTCTGGCCAAACACATCGGTATGCTCGTGTGTTCTACCGAGCACCCAAGCACACAATGGAAGTCAATAGGAGAAACCCAGGCACCCCCTGCTCGGAAGAGAAGAGGGTGTCTGGTTCATAAAAAAAGTTTAGAAATTGATGGAAATCCCATCAAAATGGTTTGAAAACACCATTAAGAGGATAGCTGGATGCATCTTAGACTCCTATTATGTGTGACATACAATAGACAACCACACAAAGGCTATATGCCAAAAGCCAGGTATGTGCAAGCCATCAATCTATCCATGAGACAGATAACAGCCAGCATACCTTTACAATGGCAGCCTTGTGCACTATGAGATATTCCAAACCAGCTCTCATCTGACTGAGAACCAGTAAACCTCAAAGTTATTTTGCATCTGTTGGATGGCTTGGGTGAACCTGCACACCTAGATCAATATCATTAGGGGGACAAAAAGTTTTCTAATTATCTAACATAATATTCAATAACCTTTCTATACTGTTTTGTCATGTAAAAACTAATTTGCATAAACATGGGCTTATGGGAAAGACATGCAAATGAGCAGAATCTGCCTTGTCTTTCAGCTCTCATAAGACTATGAAAACCAATAGATGGCGCTATTGAGTTATGAACAGCGCCATCTATTGGTTTCACAGTCTTATGACAACTGACTAATAGTTTTGTCAGAAGACTATGAAACCAATAGATGGCGCTGTTCATAACTCGGTAGCGCCATCTATTGGTTTCATAGTCTTCTGACAAGAATATTAGACTATGAGTCTTATGACAAGCTTATTAGTGTAATCTTTTGCATGGAAAATTTGCGATAAAAATTCACGATTAGAATATTTGCTATCTATACTGAGTTATTACTCAACTTTCCCAGTGTCATATTTTAGCACTGAGTTATTACCCAGCTTTCCCAGTGTCAGATATATTTACTGAGTTATTGCCCAACTATCCCAATGTCAGATTTTATCACTGAGTTATTACCCAACTTTCCTAGTGTCAGATTGTATCACTGAGTTATTAACCAGCTTTCCCAGTGTCAGATATATTCACTGAGTTATTACCCAACTTTCCCAGTATTCAGATTGTATCACTGAGTTATTACCCAGCTTTCTCAGTGCCAGATATATTCACTGAGTTATTACCCAACTTTCCCAGTGTCAGATTGTATCACTGAGTTATTACCAAGCTTTCCCAGTGTCAGAATTTATCACTGAGTTATTAGGAATTCACAGAAACACCACCATTCTAAAACATAACCTTTAATACTTTTATGTTAAAAGTCAATACACCCTTATAATCATAAATAAATAATAAATCAAAGGAAAGAAAAACAAAACCTAAGGTCAAGTTGCTATTCCCTTGCACGATGATTGCAAGAGGGTAGGGAGATATTAATTGGGCCTGTTGGGGGCAGTATCCCTAATCCTGGCCCTAATTAAATAGCCCTGCCTAAATACGGAATAGCCACCCCGATAGGGGTGATCCCGTTTCTCGTGCCTCCTAGTCTCCTTGGGATGACCCTAGCACGGGAAGGGTTCCAACAATGTGGAATATATAACCCTATATTTAGACCTAGGCTATTTTAGATACAAAAAATAATAAACAAATAAATATATATACCCAGATAAAGTGACAGAAAACACCCTAAATATTAGGTGAGATAAGCAATATAGAGTCATAGAAGAAATTCATAGAGGTATCCTGTATCGTCCCTACGCATTTCACCTGGTTGGTGTCAGGCTCATCAGGGGACATATCTGACTAAAAAGTACCTGTCACCAATAGTAATAACCTGAGCACTTTAAAATATACTATATACAAGTTAATTTATTTACTTTTCTATTTATTTTCTCTCTTTTCTGATAGTGAGGAAGTCACTAAAATAAGTGATCAAGATTTATTACCAGCTACTGATCATCATTATAGAATATATCTAATTCCAGCTGGCAGAGTGAAAGACAACGGTTATCAAGCTGTGATATAGTCACTATTATTTGAAGTGACCTCGAGTGACCCCAATGTCTGATGCTCTTAGCGGGAGCCAAATGGGGTATACCAGTTTTTTATATAAGTAAATGACCCGCATCTGCATTCAACAAAACTATGCCTAACTGTTCGTCTCCCACCAGTTGTTGAATATATGTGCCTAAATTATATAGTCTTGTATTAGGTTTAATAAGATAGCAGTACCCCTAATACACATAGAGTTTAACAATAATATCTTATGGCCACTTCAAGGGTGATCAACGGTCCATATGAGTGATAAAATAAGAATTGTCAATATACAGTATGGACCAGTATTAGGAAAGTACTGATCTGGTTAGCGGTACTTGCGTGCCCTTGAGGAGTGGTCAGATGGGCCTTCGGCGATCTCCGAAAGTTAAGAGGCCAATATTGGTGGGGGCATCTTGGTGACTCAGAGGCGCAGTGGCAGTGATGTCCGGCAGATGTAGCACTGAGTTATTACCCAGCTTTCCCAGTGTCAGATTTTATCACTGAATTATTGCCCAGCTTTCCCAGAGTCAGATATCATCCTAGTGTAGATCGCGAACATTCTAATCGCAAATTTTTATTGTGAATTTTCCATGCAAAAGGCTACACTAATAAGCTTGTCATAAGACTCAAAGTCTAATATTCTTGTCAGACTATAAAACCAATAGATGGCGCTATTAAGTTATGAACAGCGCCATCTATTGGTTTCATAGTCTTCTGACAAAACTATTAGTCTGTTGTCATAAGACTGTGAAACCAATAGATGGCGCTGTTCATAACTCAATAACACCATCTATTGGTTTTCATAGTCTTATGACAGCTGAAAAACAAGGCAGATTCTGCTCATTTGCATGTGTTTCCCATAAGCCCATGTTTATGCAAATCAATTGTTACATGACAAAACTGTATAGAAAGGTTATTGAATATTATCATCACTGAGGAAGGGGCAATGTGAAGCCCCGAAACGCGTTTGATCCAAGACCCCCAGCTTATCTCCAATCGAACCCTTGTCACACCAAGTGTTGAATTTCATCCAGGCTGACGCCATAGAACCGGAACATCTTCAAAGAGAACCTGGCACGCTGAGTCATCAGGAGCTTGAACCTCTTAAAAAACCTGAGAACGAGCACATCCTTTTTACGACTGCAAACTTAATCTAGCGTGGAAGCAGGCACACACAGGCTTGAAGGTCATCGGCTCTTGAACCGTACGGAGCGGTGCCCGGAGCCGTACTAAACCGGAGGCGGAAGACAACCTGGGAACAGCTACTGGGTGACATAGAGAATCGGAGCTTTAGCAGTGTATTTTACACTAATAATCATCGAACAGTGAGTACTAGCGGGACGCCGCATATTACACCCACTGCAACGCTAACATTGCTCTTTTACTGTTCTATTGAATTTGGATCATCCATATATTTTGCTCCAACAGCATTACCATTTCTTTGGCCAGGAACCCGACTGTCCTACAAATTATCTTATACCAGCCGTGTTTTACCATTCGCTATTTTATTCTATATTTATTGTCGAATAATCACTATTTCCAATTCCTTTTAGGCATTTCTAATGCATTATTATATTCTATTGTTATTTTATTGACTTCCAGACAGTCTAGTCCATCACATTGTATTTTATTGTATTTTAGTGATTCATTGAGCTACCAGCTATACTAATAAATACCATTAAATCTTTAATTCAGTAATCAGCATCGATTTTATTCGTGGTTCTACCTATAGTGTGAGTGCCCAGTATACCATTTTATATTATGTTAGGACAATCAGAAAACCTTTTGTCTCCCTAATGATATTGATCTAGGAACGCAGGTCCACCCAATCCATCCAACAGATCTGAAGTAACTTTGAGGCTTACTGGCTCTCAGTCAGATGAGAGCTGGTTGGAAATGTCTCATAGTACACAAGGTTGCCATTGTAAGGTTTGCTGACTAAGCCTGTCATCTGTCTCATGGGTAGATTGATGTCCTGCATATATCTGGCTTTTGGCATATAGCCTTTGTGTGGTTGTCTATTGTATTTTGTAGATAATAGGAGTACAAGGTGCATTAAACCATTCTTTTAATGCTGTTTCCATCAATTTCTAACTTTTTTTTTGTGAACCAGACACCCTCTCTTCTTCAGAGCAGGGGTTGCCTGGTTTGGTGTTTGGGTCTTTCATTGTATTAAATTGTACTCAAGCACCTGAAGTATTTGGCCGAGCACTCAGATCTGCAGAGCATAGCGATGCTCGAGCAGAACAGCAGTTTGGCCGAGCATGCTCGCTCACCACTAGTAGTTTGCTGAGACAGTTTTGTCTAGATGTTGTTCTGGGTTGGATTTCATTTGGACTGGGGGATAGGTTTGGTAGTGGGATCCGCCAATCCATACCCTTCCACTATTATGTATTGTCCTTTGCCGGATGTGATCGCAAATGAGGCCTGCTGCTGTAATCAAGGAGGGATAAAACAACCCTCTGTGTATGAACTGGAGGAAAAAAAGGCTGAGGAAGCCAGAGAGAAAACTTGGAAACAGAGACCTACAGAGGCTCTGTGTGGTCTCCGCCAGGAGGGCTGAGGGGCCACAAGTATTTGTAAAGCCTGAACTTTGGGGGGCCCAGTGACGCCTACAGAAAGAGGGTCGCACAGTCATTGTCGGGAGGACTTCTGGACCATCTGCCCCCAAGGGCGCTGGTGTGGTCACAGCCTGGAGGCTGCTGGACCGTATGTGGGTGAGGGGCCACGAGGCTATGTGAAGCCGTATTCTTTCCCATATGTACTTGTGTCTGATGAGCAGACCTGCTAAGGCTTGGAGCCTGAGACCCTGTGCTTAGAGGTGAGTCAGGGAAACTTCTGTGTATTAGTTATAGCCCAGACAGGCAGGTGTTTGTTTTGCTGTTTTGTGTGTGCTGGTGCAAAAGTAAATTACCATTTTGGACTTTAAATTCGCTGTCTGACGAGACGTCTGTGATTGTGAGCCCCTGAGAGAGAGCGATCCCTTACTATCTATCTATCTATCTATCTATCTATCTATCTATCTATCTATCTATCTATCTATCTATCTATCTATCTATAATGTTCTGTGCATGGAATTATGAGTTGTGCAATGTTAAATGATCCCTAAGCTTATGGCATAAATGAATAGTACAGGTGAATATAACAAAATTATTTAGTAGCATTTCTTATCAGAGGAAATGCCTTGTTTTCTTTCTAGCAGTTCACTATTCACAACACTCCTTCCTTCACTTCTATGGGCAGCTGTAATCTGCTCCTATAGTGAGCTGACAGCTCATCTCTGTCTCTCAAAATAAAATTAGCAGATACTTCAGTGAAGAGCCTGATAAGTGGAGAAAGAGACATTTTTCTGTAATAGGATAAATATTAAAGTTTATTATTAACACCTGTATAATTGATTTGTGCAAAGTTTGTTGACAGGTTAGTGATCATTTAATTCTCCCAAAATACACATTTTTGTTTACTTCCTAAATTGTTTAGATTATTGCCACAAAAGACACAATCAAGTTTTAGCTAAATAACAATAAGAAATAAAATTATAATTAATAATAGAAATCAGTCTAGACTAAGCAAACGGCAATCGAGTCCTCATTTTCTCATATTTGGGAAGTTTTTTTCATAAGTAATGGTGAGCCTGTCTGATCTATATAAGTGTAACCAATAGGCTGTTAGCCAGCATGCTGCACTACAAGTAACCATGGGACTGTCACCTCGTAGAAGCATTTTTTGTGTGCACTTAGTAAACTAAGCATATACCCTTTCATGAATGATCATCTGTACAATCTCCATCACATACTGCAGGTACCATTGGGATCATGAGTGTTTTGCAATAAAGCAGGGCTGGGAGCGGTCCCCTCTGTGTCAAATGCATTCCCCTGAAAACTTATTTTGCTAAAATTATTTTGAGCAAGTCTTGATATTATTTTGTAACACAAAATCACATCCAACTATTCTTCAGATTATTTGAAGTTTAGACAGGAGGTGCCAATTTCAACATCAGCCAGCATCAAAATCAGCTTTTTTCATGGTACTTCTCTAAGCTAGGATTCTAATTTACTTATTCCTTGGTGTTTTCTCTGAATAATAGAGCAATGAAGAGATAGTAGCCCACTGTGCCCCTATCTAAATTGCTGCTGCTCTTACTCCTTAAGGCTGGGTTCACACGGGCGAGATTTCCACGCGGGTGCAATGCGTGAGGTGAATGCATTGCACCCACACTGAATCCGGACCCATTCACTTCTATGAGGCTGTGCAGATGAGCGGTGATTTTCACGCATCACTTGTGTGTTGCGTGAAAATCGCAACATGCTCTATATTGTGCGTTTTTCACGCAACACAGGCCCCATAGAAGTGAATGGGGCTGCGTGAAAATCGCAAGTATCCACAAGCAAGTGCTGATGCGGTGCGATTTTCACGCATGGTTGCTAAGATGAAAGTCTATTCACTGTATTATTTTCCCTTATAACATGGTTATAAGGGAAAATAATATAATTCTTTAATACAGAATGCTTAGTAGAAGGTCAATTAAGGGTTAAAAATTGTAAAAAATTAACTCACCTCCTCCTCTTGATCGCGTAGTTGCCGATTGGACCATGTGATGAGCTCAGTGACGTCACCACAGGTCCTTTGACAGGTCCTGAAGAAAGAACATGAGACCGGCAGCTACGCGATCAATTGGAGGAGGTGAGTTAATATTTATTTATTTTTCAACCCTCAATTGGCCTTCTACTAAGCATTCTGTATTAAAGAATGATATTATTTTCCATTATAACCATGTTATAAGGGAAAATAATTACATCTACGCAACACCGAACCCAAACGTGAACTTCAGTGAAGAAGTTCGGGTCTGGGTACCACAGTCCGTTTTTTATCACGCGCGTGCAAAACGCATTGCACCCGCGCGATAAAAACTGAACAACGGAACGCAATCGTTGTCAAAACTGACTGAAATTGCGTACCTACTCGCGCTGATTTTCCGCAATGCATCCTGGACGCATCCTGAGCCAAAACGTGATGCCCGTGTGAACCCAGCCTAAAGGGGTTGTCTGGGTTCTGGGCTTAACCCGGATATCACCTCTTCTGTATTCCCGTACTATGTATCAGAGGAGCATCAGAACATTTCCTTGATCCAGTGCTCCCCCTTGCCTTGTGCTGGATCAAGCAGGGCAAGTCACTGTTTGTTGTGAGCCCGTAAGGTACAGGGCTTCACAACACTATGCTAGGCTTCAGCCTAGCAGTGACCCTAGTGATGGCACAGGCACAAATGGTTGGTGTATAGCGCTGCCCTAGGATGTTTTGGAGACGGGTACTACTAGTAAATGAACCAAAAACAGCAGTGGGACAAAAACAAGGCAGTGCTACAGACCGCACATTTGTGCTGGTAACATCACTGGGCTCACTGTTAGGCAGAAGTCTCCACCTAGCATAGTGAAGTGAAGCCCTGTACGTTACCAGCTCACAACAAACTGTGGTTCACACTGCATAATGCAGCGAGCAAAAGGGTAGCTTCGGAGAAAGGAAATGCTCTGATGCTCCTCTTATACATAGTAAAGGACTACAGAAGTGGTGATATCTGGGTTCAGGCCTGAACTCCGACAACCCCCTTAATCCAACTCTGTTCTGGAGGAAGAGGTACAGTACCTTGTTAAATTTAATCCACTTTTAGGATGCCATGATTCAAGATTTTCAAAAGCCAACTCACAATATAAAGCAAACTTCAGACAAAGTTCTTTGTTAATTTGACCACACTGGGGGTATGTGCTGCAACTTAAAGGGGTTTATGGTCCTTTTATATACAGTACAGACCAAAAGTTTGGACACACCTTCTCATTCAAAGAGTTTTCTTTATTTTCATGACTATGAAGGCATCAAAACTATGAATTAACACATGTGGAATTATATACATAACAAACAAGTGTGAAACAACTGAAAATATGTCATATTCTAGGTTCTTCAAAGTAGCCACCTTTTGCTTTGATTACTGCTTTGCACACTCTGGGCATTCTCTTGATGAGCTTCAAGAGGTAGTCCCCTGAAATGATCTTCCAACAGTCTTGAAGGAGTTCCCAGAGATGCTTAGAACTTGTTGGCCCTTTTGCCTTCACTCTGCGGTCCAGCTCACCCCAAACCATCTCGATTGGGTTCATGTCCGGTGACTCTGGAGACCAGATCATCTGGCGCAGCACCCCATCACTCTCCTTCATGGTCAAATAGCCCTTACTTTCAAAGTTTTCCCAATTTTTTCGGCTGACTGACTGACCTTCATTTCTTAAAGTAATGATGGCCACTCGTATTTCTTTACTTAGCTGCTTTTTTCTTGCCATAATACAAATTCTAACAGTCTATTCAGTAGGACTATCAGCTGTGTATCCACCTGACTTTTCCTCAACGCCACTGATGGTCCCAACCCCATTTATAAGGCAAGAAATCCCACTCATTAAACCTGACAGGGCACACCTGTGAAGTGAAAACCATTTCAGGGGACTTCCTCTTGAAGCTCATCAAGAGAATGCCAAGAGTGTGCAAAGCAGTAATCAAGGCAAAAGGTGGCTACTTTGAAGAACCTAGAATATGACATATTTTCAGTTGTTTCACACTTGTTTGTTATGTATATAATTCCACATGTGTTAATTCATAGTTTTGATGCCTTCAGTGTGAATCTACAATTTTCATAGTCATGAAAATAAAGAAAACTCTTTGAATGAGAAGGTGTGTCCAAACTTTTTGTCTGTACTGTAGATGCCTACACACCCCTGCCAATCTCATATTCTGCTAAAGCTATGGCGTTAGAAGTAGACGTCCAACATATTTTTGATCAAAAATATGCACAAAAAGCTTCTGATTTTCATATAGTAAGTATAGCAGTAAGCATTTTATATTTATCCTTATTTTCAATGTTTGCATTTGTCTTTGTGGATAAAGCAGTCTTCTGCTACTTGTAGTCCGTGTTAGTTTTTTCATTGCAACCATGGTAGCTTGCACCTGAACCCTCTTCATATATAGTTTGAGGAGCTGGTTTAACTCTTTTGCATTGTATATTTGTGGGAGTGGCTTACTCTATTTAAAACATGCACTCCCGCCAATCTGCCTGGTGCTTTTAATCAGAGTATCACATAGCTGGATTCTACATTGCCCTGAAAATTGTAGGTCAAAAGCCCAGGAGAGGAAAGAATGTTAGTGCAGCTACTATCTGATACAGGCCTTTGTCGATGGTTGATGATGAGCCCGACTAGTGTTGATCAAGCACCAAAGTGCTCGGGTGCTCTGGCCGAACACATCGGGATGCTCGGGTGCTCTACCGAGTACCTGAGTATAATGGAAGTCAATGGGAGAAGCCAAGCATTAAAGTAGGCACCCCCTGCTCTGAAGAGGAAAGGGTGCCTGGTTTATAGAAAAAGGTCAGAAATTGATGGAAACACCACTGAAATGGTTCGGAAACAGCATGGGAAGGATGTCTCGATGCATCTTGGACTCCCAGGTCGCTGCTGGGAATAATGTTGTCCGAGTAGTACGCCACTTTTACAGACTGACAATAATACTCACCAAACCGAAGATAAAATCGATTTTAGAAGAAAAATTGCTAGGAAACATTCCTGTATATTAACTTGTATACAAAGTGCAAGTGCTGCCAAAAATTACAAGGAAGAGGCACTCCGATACAACCTGTATATCACATAATGGAGGCCTCATTCACACAATTCTTCATATAGGGGGACTCCTACACTCATAAAGCCTATGCATTAAGTGAAAGGGCTGCCAAAAATTACAAGGAACTGGCACTCCAATACACCCTTTCCAACACATAAAGGAGGGCTTCATACACAGCCTTGAAAAATTATGATTGATGGCCTGCTGGTGACCCTCAAAAACATTTAGAGCAAGGGCCTGCTGATATGACCATCTAAAACATTATGGGTAAGGGCCTGCTGCCGCTTTGGTGACTCTCGATAACCTGGAACCGATCGCACGTCCCCATGACGGCCACGATCCATTCGGATGTCTGCCCTATCAACTTTCAATGTTATTTTCAGCGCAAACCATCGTGACCACGGGTAACGGGGGAATCATGATTCGATTCCAGAGAGGAAGCATGAGAAACAGCTATGGCTATCGCATCCAATCAAAGAAAACCTGCAGGTGAGCTGACCCTGTAAAAGATTTTAGGTGCGGGCTTGCAGGTGAGCTGAACCTGTAAAAGACTTTAGGTGCGGGCCTGCTGGTGAGCTGGCCCTGTAAGAGATTGTAGATGAAGGCCTGCTGGTGAGCTGACCCTGTAAAAGATTTTAGGTGCGGGCCTGCTGGTGAATTGACCCTGTAAAAGATTTTAGGTGCGGGCCTGCTGGTGTGCTGACCCTCTAAAAGGTTGTAGGTGAGAGCCTGCAGGTGAGCTGACCCTCTAAAACATTATATGCAAGGGACTTTAGGTGAGCTGACCCTGTAAAAGATTTGAGGTGCGGGCCTGCTGGTGAGCTGATCCTCTAAAAGGTTGTAGGTGAGGGCCTGCAGGTGAGCTGACCCTCTAAAACATTATATGCGAGGGCCTTCAGGAGAGCTGACCCTGTAAACCATTATATGCGAGGGCCTGCTGGTGAGCTAACCCTCTAAAAATATATATTCGAGGTCCTGCTGGTGAGGTCACCCTGTAAAACATTATATGAAAGGGCCTGCTGGTGAGCTGGCACTCTAAAATAATATATGTGAGGTCCTGCTGGTGAGCTGACCCAGTAAAACATTATATGCGAGGGCCTGCTGGTGAGCTGACCCTCTAAAAAATTATATGCGAGGGCCTGCTGGTAAGCTGACCCTGTAATACATTGTAGGTAAGGGCCTGCTGGTGATCTGATCCTCTAAAAAATTATATACGAGGGTCTGCAGCTGAGTTGACCCTGTGAAACATTATATGCGAAGGGCATATATACAAGGGCATTATATGCGACGAATAAGCCGTGTTGATATTATGGAAGAGGAGGAGGATGAGAAAAGGAAGATTCAACCATATACCCTTGTTTGTGGTGGAAGGGGTGCATGGGAATACAGTGTATTCGGTATATTATAAACAACACATTTAAAGTGCCTTTATGTTCATCAGCTTTCCTTTGGTGGAGTTGAGAAGTCATGGTCAATCCAGGCCTTGTTCATTTTTATAAGAGTCAACCTGTCAGCATTTTCAGTTGACAGGCGGATACGCTTATCTGTTATAATGCCACCAGCAGCACTAAATACCCGCTCAGACAAAACTCTGGCGGCAGGGCAGGCCAGCACCTCCAAGGCGTAGAGCGCCAGTTCATGCCACGTGTCCAGCTTGGACACCCAGTAGTGAGGCACTGAGGGATCATTGAGGATGCTGACACGGTCTGCTATGTACTCCTTTACCATCTTCCAAAATTTTTCCCTCCTTGTGACACTAGGCCACACATCAGGGTGAGGGTGCTGGCGGGGTGTCATGAAATTGTCCCAGGCATTGGAGAGTGCTGCGCGCGTGTCGCGGGAAAGGCAGCCTAACATGAAGTCAGCCATGTGTGCCAGTGTACCAAAAGGCGAGACTTCGCTGTCGTCATCAGGAGGACCACTCTCAATCTCCTTATCCTCTTCCTCCTCTTCTGCCCACCCACGCTGAACAGATGGAATTAAACTTCCATGGGTACTACCCTCTGTACCAGAGGCAACCGTCTCCTGCTCCTCCTCCTCCATTTCATCGTCCAATTCGCGCTGAGAAGATGAACTAACGATCTGGGGGTGGTCTGGCTATCACCCTGTGTAATGTCTTCCCCCATTTCCACCTCTTCCACATGCAAAGCGTCATCCTTAATTGTGAGCAGCGAGCGTTTGAGGAGACACAGAAGTGGGATGGTTACACTGATAATAGCGCTATCGCCGCTCACCATCTGTGTTGATTCCTCAAAGTTTCTTAAAAACTCACAGAGGTCAGACATCCATGCCCACTCCTCGCTTGTGAAGAGCGGAAGCTGACTGGAAAGGCGAAGACCATGTTGCAGCTGGTATTCCACTACTGCCCTCTGCTGCTCACAAAGCCTGGCCAACATGTGGAACATCGAGTTCCAGCGTGTGCTCACGTCGCACAACAGCCGGTGAGCTGGCAATTTAAAGCGCTTCTGCAGCATTGATAGACTGGCTGAAACTGTCAATGACTTGCGGAAATGAGTACACACACATGGCGCACCTTCACCAGTAGCTCAGGCAAATTGGGGTAGGTTTTGAGAAACCTCTGAACCTCTAAGTTTAAGACATGGGCTAGGCATGGGATTTGTGTGAGCTTGCCGAGCTCCAAAGCCGCCACCAAGTTATGGCCATTATCAGACACAACCATGCCTGGTTATAGGTTGAGTGGCGATAGCCACAGCTCAGTCTGGTCTCTTATCCCCTGCCACAGGTCTGCGGCGGTGTGCTGTTTGTTCCCTTAGCATATCAGCTTCAGCACGGCCTGTTGCTGCTTCCCCACTGCAGTGCTACACTGCTTCCAGCTACCGACTGATATTGAACGTGGATAATTCGGAGGTGGAAGTGGAGGAGGAGGCGGAGGAGGAGAAGTGGGGTTTGGAGCCACTAACGTAAATGCTGGCGTAAACCCTGATTGACGTAGGGCCCGCAATCCTTGGCGTTGGTAGCACCTATTCCATTCCAGTGTAAGACTCGCTCCCAGCCTCCACAACATTCACCCAGTGTGCCGTCAGGGAAATGTAACGTCCCTGGCCGAATGCACTTGTCCATGTGTCCGTGGTTAAGTGGACCTTCCCAGTAACTGCGTTGGTCAGGGCACATGTGATGTTACTGGACACATGTTGGTGTAAGGCGGGCATGGCACACCTTGAAAAATAGTGGGCCTCAGGCTGCGGAAGGCCTCAGTGTCCACTAGTCTAAATGGCATAATTTAAAGGGCCAGTAATTTGGAAAGATGCACATTTATTGCTATGGCCTGTGGGTGGGTGGCTGGGTTCAAAGGCCTGGGGTAAGGACATTTGGACGCTGCGCTGGGACATGGAAGTGGATGTGGTCGCTGATGGTGCTTATGAAGATTCAGGTGGAGGGCAGGAGGCATCCGGGCCTGCGCCTTCGACAGGGGATTGGCCAGCACGTAACATAGGTGAAGAGGAGGCAGTGGTGTGAACCGCAGACACAGTTTGTGGACCCAGGCATTCTCCCACTTATTATGGTGCTTGGATGCCATGTGGCGGATCATGCTGGTGGTGGTGAGGTTGCTAGTGCATTTTCATATGGCACAGGTTGCAAACTACTATTGTTTTGTCATCCGCACTTTCCTCAAAAAAGCGCCAGACTGCGGAACATCTATCCCTTGGCAAGGGAGATTTCTGCAAGGGGGTTCTCCGTGGAACAGTTGCGGGCCTGTTTGGTGTGGCCCGCCTTCTCCCTTTTGGCACCCCACTGCCTTTTCCAGCCTGTTTCGGTGCTGCAGATCCCTCCCCTTCTGTACTGCTGTACTCACTTGGTTTTCTACCTTCACAGGTTGTGTCAGTAACCTCATCGTCCACCACCTCCTCCTACGCTTCCTCACTCTGATCATCCTCCTGATTTGTTGACCTAACCACAACCTCAGTGATTGACAACTGTGTCTCATCCTCTTCATCAACCTATTGAGACAGTAATTGCGGTTGACTCATTGGCAATTGTGTCTCATCATCATCCACCTTATTGAACAATAATTGCCGTTCCCCACCATCCGGTTGTTGTGACTGTGGATGCTCAAGAGGTTGGGAATCAGGGCACAAGATCTCATTTCCATCTTCAAGCGTGCTTGGCGAGAGGGCCAAATCAAGTAAGAGGTCCTCGGAATATCCGAGTGTGGGGTCACTTGTTTGGCCATACTGTACATGGTTGGAGGAAGGAGGATCAGGGTGAGAATTGTGTTGACCAGACTCCTGGCTACTGAGACTGGACAAGGTGGAAGACAGGTTGATGCTTAACCGACTGGGAGCATTATCTGCTGCAATCCAACTGACCACCTGCTTGCACTGGGCTGACTTTGCGAGCGTTGTCCTGCGCCGCCCTGCAAACTGGGACATGAAGCTAGGTATCTTGGATGAATATTTTTCTTGTGCTCTGGCAGCAGGCACAGTTCCTCCGTGCCCAGGGCCACGGCCTCTGCGTGCACCATCAGCATCACGGCCACTTCCCCGTCCCTTACTGCTCTCCTTCTTCATTTTAAATGTATGCAGATTTTTTTTTTTACAGAGGTATTTGTGATAAGGAAACGTTATACAGGACAGGTACTACAGGTAATGTCACTGTTCGCAGTGTCTACGGAAAAAGTACACTGGATGTCACTGATATTTTATGGATGCGCACACTTTAAACAGGAGATGTGGCGCGGATAATTAAACTGTCCGCAGCGGACACCGTCTATAGAAAAAGTACACTACATGTCACTGATATTTTATGGATGCGCACACTTTACACAGGAGATGTGGTGCGAATAATTAACTGTCCGCAGCAGACATCGTCTACGGAAAAAGTACACTGGATGTCACTGATATTTTAGTGATGCGCACACTTTAAACGGGAGATGTGGCGTGAATAATTTAACAGTCCACAGCTGCCTATTACACGGTATTTAGCGCTGGATACGCTAAAAATATACACTCACCTAAAGAATTATTAGGAACACCTGTTCTATTTATTATTAATAATGCAATTATCTAGTCAACCAATCACATGGCAGTTGCTTCAATGCATTTAGGGGTGTGGTCCTGGTCAAGACAATCTCCTGAACTCCAAATTGAATGTCAGAATGGGAAAGAAAGGTGATTTAAGCAATTTTGAGCGTGGCATGGTTGTTGGTGCCAGACGGGCCGGTCTGAGTATTTCACAATCTGCTCAGTTACTGGGATTTTCACGCACAACCATTTCTAGGGTTTACAAAGAATGGTGTGAAAAGGGAAAAACATCCAGTATGCGGCAGTCCTGTGGGCAAAAATGCCTTGTGGATGCTAGAGGTCAGAGGAGAATGGGCCGACTGATTCAAGCTGATAGAAGAGCAACGTTGACTGAAATAACCACTCGTTACAACCGAGGTATGCAGCAAAGCATTTGTGAAGCCACAACACGCACAAAATGAGCTACAACCTCAGAAGACCCCACCGGGTACCACTCATCTCCACTACAATTAGGAAAAAGAGGCTACAATTTGCACAAGCTAACCAAAGTTGGACTGTTGAAGACTGGAAAAATGTTGCCTGGTCTGATGAGTCTCGATTTCTGTTGAGACATTCAAATGGTAGAGTCCGAATTTGGCGTAAACAGAATGAGAACATGTATCCATCATGCCTTGTTACCACTGTGCAGGCTGGTGGTGGTGGTGTAATGGTGTGGGGGATGTTTTCTGGGCACACTTTAGGCCCCTTAGTGCCAATTGGGCATTGTTTAAATGCCACGGAATACCTCAGCATTGTTTCTGACCATGTTCATCCCTTCATGACCACCATGTACTCATCCTCTGATGGCTACTTCGAGCAGGATAATGCACCATGTCACAAAGCTTGAATCATTTCAAATTGGTTTCTTGAACATGACAATGAGTTCACTGTACTAAAATGGCCCCCACAGTCACCAGATCTCAACCCAATAGAGCATCTTTGGGATGTGGAGGAACGGGAGCTTCGTGCCCTGGATGTGCATCCTTCAAATCTCCATCAACTGCAAGATGCTATCCTATCAATATGGGCCAACATTTCTAAAGAATGCTATCAGCACCTTGTTGAATTAATGCCACGTAGAATTAAGGCAGTTCTGAAGGCAAAAGGGGGTCCAACACCGTATTAGTATGTTAGTATTAGTTCCTAATAATTATTTAGGTGAGTGTATATTGCTGCTGTCACACACAATAGTCCCAACGACTTTTGGATCTCTGAAAAGTTTTTTGTATAAAAATCTTCCTATTACACTCCCGACACTGTCTGTCCCTTCCTATGAAGAGCTCTCCCTAACACTGAGCAATTTAGCGCAGGTTGCGCTACAAACATACATTGCTACTGTCACACACAATAGTCCTTACAAGGACTTTTGGGTCTCTGAAACATTTTTGTACAAAAAAAATATTCAATTACACTCCCTACACTCTCTGTCCCTTCTTATGCTCAGCTCTCCCTGACTACAAATTAACCGATCGGGTGCTATACAGCACTCAATGATTCGTTCCGGCCATC
This sequence comes from Bufo bufo, assembly GCF_905171765.1. Classification (NCBI taxonomy): domain Eukaryota; kingdom Metazoa; phylum Chordata; class Amphibia; order Anura; family Bufonidae; genus Bufo; species Bufo bufo. Next base: position 174,115,810 of record NC_053390.1, on the reverse strand, counting down.
CAATCACTGTGAGGGCAGTACTTACCTGCACGTTTATTGGCTGCATAGCAGCGAAGAAACGTGTGGGAGGAGACTCGAGCACATGCAATACTCGGCCGAGTACCGCCATGTGCCGAGCATCGAGATGCCCGAGCCGAACAGGTGTTCGGCCAAGCATGCTTGATCAACACTAAGCCTGACATATTCTTGATCAACAATGAGTGCAAAGAGCTTCTAATTTTCATACAGTAAGTATAGCAGTAATGCAGTTTTCATTTATTTTTATTTTTAAAGTTTGCATGTGTCTTTGTGCATAAATCAGTGTGCTGTAGTACTTGCAGTCCCTGTTTGTTTTTGCATTTTGTGTGGTGGACAGAGCTGGTCACTTCATCACGGCTCCTACTGAAGTGATTATTTGCAGTGCTGCAGTAGCTAGCCCTCTCCACTACACACAATGGAAAGAGCTGTAGTTCTAGTGCCAGCTTCCTACTGGAGAACAGTGGGTAGGGCAAACAACCACTGATCAGATATTGATGACCTATCCCAAAGATAGACCATTAATAAAAAAGTACTGAAAGTTTGATTGCAAAGGAGTCAAATTGGGCCAAAATATAATACTAAAACACTGTAAAAATAATACATTCCCAATTGTAAAAAAAAAGGTAGGTTTGCCGTATAAAATGTAAATAAATGTAAATAAAAACAGAATACAATGATCTGCAAATCTCATAGACCCAGATTTTATTCATAATAGAACAAATATCAGGTGTTGAAAGTGAGACATTTTACCATTTCACAAAAAACTATTAACTCAATTAGAACTTGATGGCAGCTTGATGTAGCTTCTAGGGATGAGCGAACCCGAACTGTATAGTTTTAGTAAAAGTCCAGGTTCGGGTTCGGTGTTCGTCGTTTTCTTGGCGCTTTTTGAAAGGCTGCAAAGCAGCCAATCAACAAGCGTCATACTACTTGCCCCACGAGGCCATCACAGCCATGCCTACTATTGGCATGGCTGTGATTGGCCAGTGCAGCATGTGAACCAGCCTCTATTTAAGCTGGAGTCACGTAGCGCCGCACGTCACTCTGCTGTGCTTAGAGTAAGGAGAGGTTGCAGCTGCGACTGTTGTTAGGGCGAGATTAGGCAGTGATTAACTCCTCCAAAACACTTAAGTCAGTGATCGATCTACAGCTGTGGATCATTGAACTGCTGCTATTCAATTTCTCACTGTTTTTAGGCTGCCCAGAGCGTTTTTCAGTCACTTTTTTCTGGGGTGATCGGCGGCAATTTTGTTTCTTGTGGTGCACAAGCTGCCACCAAGTCCATTTAACCATCAATAGTGTGGTTATTTTTTTGCTATAGCCTACATCAGGGGCAAGCTGCCACCAAGTCCATTTAACCATCAATAGGGTGGTTATTTTTTGGCTATATCCTACATCAGGGGCAAGCTGCCACCAAGTCCATTTAACCATCAATAGTGTGGTTATTTTTTGGCTATATCCTACATCAGGGGCAAGCTGCCACCAAGTCCATTTAACCATCAATAGTGTGGTTATTTTTTTGCTATATTCTACATCAGGGGCAAGCTGTCACCAAGTCCATTTAACCATCAATAGTGTGGTTATTTTTTGGCTATATCCTACATCAGGGGCAGCTGCCACCAAGTCCATTTAACCATCAATAGTGTGGTTATTGTTTTGCTATATCCTACATCAGGGGCAAGCTGTCACCAAGTCCATTTAACCATCAATAGTGTGGTTATTTTTTTGCTATATCCTGCATCAGGGGCAAGCTGTCACCAAGTCCATTTTACCATCAATAGTGTGGTTATTTTTTGGCTATATCCTACATCATGGGCAAGCTGCCACCAAGTCCATTTAACCATCAATAGTGTGGTTATTTTTTTGCTATATCCTACATCAGGGGCTTGGCTGTGCTTGCTATTTTATTGAGGGGTGAAATACAATTGCCAAAATTCTGTCTGTAAACGTATACCTGTCACCCAGCGCCTAAATAATAGGCCTCAAATTTATATTCAGCTAAATCTGTGGTTATTGCTGTAGCTGGTCAAGTTATTTTGTGTCCGTCAAAGCACAGTTTTTGTTCTGGGTTAAAATACAATTCCCAACCTAGCAATTTCCTAAATTACTGGTTTCTGCTGTATCAGGCCTACTTTAAATCTATCCCTAAAAGGGTATATTAGATTCAAGGTGCTGATAGGGTCATTCTCAATAACTTCACACACGCTACTGTGCATATCTAAGTCTAATTCTGTCCATAAACGTATACCTGTCACCCAGCGCCTAAATAATAGGCCTCAAATTTATATTCAGCTAAATCTGTGGTTATTGCTGTAGCTGGACAAGTTATTTTGTGTCCGTCAAAGCACAGTTTTTGTTCTGGGTTGAAATACAATTCCCAACCTAGCAATTTCCTAAATTAGTGGTTTCTGCTGTATCAGGCCTACTTTAAATCTATCCCTAAAAGGGTATATTAGATTCAAGGTGCTGATAGGGTCATTCTCAATAACTTCGCACACACGCTACTGTGCATATCCAAGTCTAATTCTGTCCGTAAACGTATACCTGTCACCCAGCGCCTAAATAATAGGCCTCAAATTTATATTCAGCTAAATCTGTGGTTATTGCTGTAGCTGGTCAAGTTATTTTGTGTCCGTCAAAGCACAGTTTTTGTTCTGGGTTGAAATACAATTCCCAACCTAGCAATTTCCTAAATTAGTGGTTTCTGCTGTATCAGGCCTACTTTAAATCTATCCCTAAAAGGTTATATTAGATTCAAGGTGCTGATAGGGTCATTCTCAATAACTTCACACACACGCTACTGTGCATATCCAAGTCTAATTCTGTCCGTAAACGTATACCTGTCACCCAGCGCCTAAATAATAGGCCTCAAATTTATATTCAGCTAAATCTGGTTTTATAATGACAGCGGGGCCCGTGCAGTGACTGTATTCTACTACACGCGCCCCGCTCACTGTATATAATCTTATCTATAATTGTAGGCATTGTTAATAAATAAAAATACAGGGTAATCAGCGCCTGTATTACTTACAAGCGCTCAGTAGCAGAGAGGAGGGAGGAGGCAGGCCGGGAGGATGGACGCTGGCAGCGTGAGTCACTACGCCATGCGCCTGCGCCGCTCACTTTATGAATGAAGCAGGCGGCGTGGGCGCAATTACAGATACGATTATATACAGTGAGCGGGCCCATGTAGTAGAATACAGTCACTGTACAGGCCCCGCTGTCTTTATAAAAGCAGACGCCCAGCCCCTCCTCCCTCTCAGCTGATACACCCGCCACGCGGCATCGCGGCACCGCCTATCATTGAAAATTCTGAAAAATGCAGCATTCGCCCCATAAGATGCACTGCTATTTTACCCCCACTTTTGGGGGGGGGGGGCTGCGTCTTATAGGGCGAAAAATACAGTACCTGCAACCTTATAAATAAACCTGATCTGGGCGCCATTTTACATTCATTGTTTTGCCAGTGTAGGGAGAGGTTGCTGTGTGGAGCAGGGACAGACTGTTAGGGACACAAATCGCTAGCTAATAGGGCCACAAAAGTCCTTTTAAGGACTGGTATAGGTGTGCTATCGATAGGTGTGACATACTCAGGGGTGTAATATACTCATAATATACTTTCTAACATAGAAAGTATATTATAGTGCAAATGTATTGTGCAGCAGTTGTGTACGGTTCTGCTGCGATACCGCAGCCACACAGAGTGCCAAACGCTATTGGAACAAATAATTTCTAGTGGTGTGATTAACCAGTTGCCCGCCAAAAAAACTGATTGAAGCATGGGTGTTATATACCAACTAGACATTAAGCCCGTTATAATATTGTGCGTTAGAACAGTAGTGTATAAACATTAGTAGAAACAGTCTATATTAAATAGTAAGATAATTTAACCACATTGTATTTCTTGTTTTATTTTCTTTTGTCAAAAATATTTTGGAAAGTAGTCAAAAGTAAATTAATAATAAAAATAAAATGGAAACGTATATATCACGATACAGTAAGTATAGTTTGTAACAATCTGCAATATACAATACCTGAATCAGATATTCAGGAAAAAGGTATTTTTTAACCTCTTGAAACTTTTCTATAAAATTTCTTTATACACAACTAGGGATGAGCGAACCCGAACTGTATAGTTCGGGTTCGTACCGAATTTTGGGGTGTCCGTGACACGGACCCGAACCCGAACATTTTAGTAAAAGTCCGTGTTCGGGTTCGGTATTCGGCGCTTTCTTGGAGCTTTTTGAAAGGCTGCAAAGCAGCCAATCAACAAGCGTCATACTACTTGGCCCAAGAGGCCATCACAGCCATGCCTACTATTGGCATGGCTGTGATTGGCCAGTGCAGCATGTGACCCAGCCTCTATTTAAGCTGGAGTCACGTAGCGCCGCACGTCACTCTGCTATGATCAGTGTAGGGAGAGGTTGCAGCTGCGACGTTAGGGCGAGATTAGGCAGATTAACTCCTCCAAAAGACTTCATTCTGTGATCGATCTGCAGCTGTGGATCATTGAAGTGCTATTATTGACTTGCTCACTTTTTTGAGGCTGCCCAGAGCGTTTTTAGATCACTTTTTTTCTGGGGTGATCGGCGGCCATTTTGTGACTTGTGGTGCGCCAGCACAAGCTATCACCAAGTGTATTCAACCATCGATAGTGTGGTTATTTTGTGCTATATCCTACATCAGCTGCAGGCTGAGCCTGTGTCACCGAAGTGCATTTAACCATCAACAGTCTGGTTATTTTTTGGCCATATACTACATCAGCTGCAGGCTGAGCCTGTGTCACCCAAGTGCATTTAACCATCAACAGTCTGATTATTTTTTGGCCATATACTACATCTGGTGCAGACTGAGCCTGTGTCACCCAAGTGCATTTAACCATCAACAGTCTGATTATTTTTTGGCCATATACTACATCTGGTGCAGGCTGAGCCTGTGTCACCCAAGTGCATTTAACCATCAACAGTCTGATTATTTTTTGGCCATATACTACATCTGGTGCAGGCTGAGCCTGTGTCACCCAAGTGCATTTAACCATCAACAGTGTGGTTATTTTTTGGCCATATATTACATCAGGGGCAAGTTGAGCCTGTCACCCAGCGCCTAAAAAATAGACCTGACATTTCTATTCAACCAAATCTGTACTGTTTTAGCTGGTCAAGTTATTTGTAGTGACCGTAAAAGCACACTTTTTTTTCTGGGTTGAAAAACTATTCCCAAATTTGCCATTCTCAAAATAACTAGTTTCTGGTATTTGAGGCCTACTTGAAATCTATCCCAAAAAGGATATCTTACATTGAAGGTACTGATAGTGTCATTCAGAAAAACCTAAAACACACGCTAGCGTGCTGATAGAAGTCTGATTCTGTGATTAAACCTTAACCTGTCACACAGCTCAAAAAAAAACAGGCCTCACATCTCTATTTAACCAAATCTGTACTGTTTTAGCTGGTCAAGTTATTTGTAGTGACCGTAAAAGCACACTTTTTGTTCTGGGTTGAAAAACCATTCCCAAATTTGCCATTCTCAAAATAACTAGTTTCTGGTATTTGAGGCCTACTTGAAATCTATCCCAAAAAGAATATCTTACATTGAAGGTACTGATAGTGTCATTCAGAAAAACCTAAGACACACGCTAGCGTGCAGATAGAAGTCTGATTCTGAGATTAAACCTTAACCTGTCACACAGTGCAAAAAAAAACAGGTCTCCCATTTCTATTCAAGCAAATCTGTACTGTTTAATCTGGTCAAGTTATTTGTAGCGACCGTAAAAGCACTATTTTTTTTCTGGGTTGAAAAACTATTCCCAAATTTGCCATTCTCAAAATAACTAGTTTCTGGTATTTGAGGCCTACTTGAAATCTATCCCAAAAAGGATATCTTACATTGAAGGTACTGATAGTGTCATTCAGAAAAACCTAAGACACACGCTACCGTGCAGATAGAAGTCTGATTCTGAGATTAAACCTTAACCTGTCACACAGTGCAAACAAAAACAGGTCTCACATTTCTATTCAAGCAAATCTGTACTGTTTTAGCTGGTCAAGTTATTTGTAGCGACCGTAAAAGCCCTATTTTTTTTCTGGGTTGAAAAACTATTCCCAAATTTGCCATTCTCAAAATTGTGGTGAACGGGAACAATGAGGAAAACATCTAATAAGGGATGCGGACGCGGACATGGTCGTGGTGGTGTTAGTGGACCCTCTGGTGCTGGGAGAGGACGTGGCCGTTCTGCCACAGCCACACGTCCTAGTGTACCAACTACCTCAGGTCCCAGTAGCCGACAGAATTTACAGCCATATTTGGTGGGGCCCAATGCCGTTCTAAGGATGGTAAGGCCTGAGCAGGTACAGGCATTAGTCAATTGGGTGGCCGACAGTGCATCCAGCACGTTCACATTATCTCCCACCCAGTCTTCTGCAGAAAGCGCACAGATGGCGCATGAAAACCAAGCCCATCAGTCTGTCGCATCACCCCCATGCATATCAGGGAAACTGTCTGAGCCTCAAGTTATGCAGCAGTCTCTTATGCTGTTTGAAGACTCTGCTGCCAGGATTTCCCAAGGGCATCCACCTAGCTCTTCACCAGGGGTGGAAGAGATAGAATGCACTAACGCACAACCACTTATGTTTCCTGATGATGAGGACATGGGAATACCACCTCAGCACGTCTCTGATGATGACGAAACACAGGTCTCAACTGCTGCGTCTTTCTGCAGTGTGCAGACTGAACAGGAGGTCAGGGGTCAAGACTGTGTGGAAGACGATGCAGGGGACGATGAGGTCCTAGACCCCACATGGAATGAAGGTCGTGCCACTGACTTTCACAGTTCGGAGGAAGAGGCAGTGGTGAGACCGAGCCAACAGCGTAGCAAAAGAGCGAGCAGTGGGCAAAATCAGAACACCCACCGCCAAGAGACTCCGCCTGCTACTGACCGCCGCCATCTGGGACCGAGCACCCCAAAGGCAGCTTCAAGGAGTTCCCTGGCATGGCACTTCTTCAAACAATGTGCTAACGACAAGACCCGAGTGGTTTGCATGCTGTGCCATCAGAGCCTGAAGCGAGGCATTAACGTTCTGAACCTTAGCACAACCTGCATGACCAGGCACCTGCATGCAAAGCATGAACTGCAGTGGAGTAAACACCTTAAAAACAAGGAAGTCACTCAGGCTCCCCCTGCTGCCTCTTCTGCTGCTGCCGCCTCGGCCTCTTCTGCTGCTGCCGCCGTCTCGGCCTCTTCTGCTGCTGCTGCCGCCGCCTCGGCCTCTGCCTCTGGAGGAACGTTGGCACCTGCCGCCCAGCAAACATGGGATGTACCACCAACACCACCACCTGCGTCACCAGGCATCTCAACCATGTCACACGGCAGCGTTCGGCTCTCCATCTCACAAATATTTGAGAGAAAGCGTAAATTCCCACCTAGCCACCCTCGATCCCTGGCCCTGAATGCCAGAATTTCTAAACTACTGGCCTATGAAATGCTGTCATTTAGGCTGGTGGACACACACAGTTTCAAACAGCTCATGTCGCTTGCTTTCCCACAGTATGTTGTTCCCAGCCGCCACTACTTCTCCAAGAGAGCCGTGCCTTCCCTGCACAAACAAGTGTCCGATAAAATCAAGTGTGCACTGCGCAACGCCATCTGTGGCAAGGTCCACCTAACCACAGATACGTGGACCAGTAAGCACGGCCAGGGACGCTATATCTCCCTAACTGCACACTGGGTAAATGTAGTGGTGGCTGGGCCCCAGGCGGAGAGCTGTTTGGCGCACGTCCTTCCGCCGCCAAGGATCGCAGGGCAACATTCTTTTCCTCCTGTCTCCTCCTCCTCCTACTCAGCTTCCTCCTCCTCTTCTTCCACCTGCTCATCCAGTCAGCCACACACCTTCACCACCAACTTCAGCACAGCCCGGGGTAAACGTCAGCAGGCCGTTCTGAAACTCATATGTTTGGGGGACGGGCCCCACACCGCACAGGAGTTGTGGCGGGGTATAGAACAACAGACCGACGAGTGGTTGCTGCCGGTGAGCCTCAAGCCCAGCCTGGTGGTGTGCGATAATGGGCGAAATCTCGTTGCAGCTCTAGGACTAGCCGGTTTGACGCACATCCCTTGTCTGGCGCATGTGCTGAATTTGGTGGTGCAGAAGTTCATTAGCAACTACCCCGACATGTCAGAGCTGCTGCATAAAGTGCGGGCCGTCTGTTCGCGCTTCCGGCGTTCACACCCTGCCGCTGCTCGCCTGTCTGCGATACAGCGTAACTTTGGCCTTCCCACTCACCGCCTCATATGCGACGTACCCACCAGGTGGAACTCCACCTTGCATATGCTGGACAGACTGTGCGAGCAGCAGCAGGCCATAGTGGAGTTTCAGCTGCAGCACGCACGGGTCAGTCGCACTGCGGATCAGACACACTTCACCACCAATGACTGGGCCTCCATGCGAGACCTGTGTGCCCTGTTGCGCTGTTTCGAGTACTTTAACAACATGGCCAGTGGCGATGACGCCGTTATCAGCGTTACAATACCACTTCTATGTCTCCTTGAGAAAACACTTAGGGCGATGATGGAAGAGGAGGTGGCCCAGGAGGAAGAGGAGGAAGAGGGGTCATTTTTAGCACTTTCAGGCCAGTCTCTTCGAAGTGACTCAGAGGGAGGTTTTTTTCAACACCAGAGGCCAGGTACAAATGTGGCCAGACAGAGCCCACTACTGGAGGACGAGGAGGACGAGGATGAGGAGGAGGTGGAGGAGGATGAGGATGAAGCATGTTCACAGCGGGGTGGCACCCAAAGCAGCTCGGGCCCATCACTGGTGCGTGGCTGGGGGGAAACACAGGACGATGACGATACGCCTCCCACAGAGGACAGCTTGTCCTTAACTCTGGGCAGCCTGGCACACATGAGCGACTACATGCTGCAGTGCCTGCGCAACGACAGCAGAGTTGCCCACATTTTAACGTGTGCGGACTACTGGGTTGCCACCCTGCTGGATCCCCGGTACAAAGACAATGTGCCCACCTTACTTCCTACACTGGAGCGTGATAGGAAGATGCGCGAGTACAAGCGCACGTTGGTAGACGCGCTACTGAGAGCACTCCCAAATGTCACAGGGGAAAGAGTGGAAGCCCAAGGCGAAGGCAGAGGAGGAGCAAGAGGTCGCCAACGCAGCTGTGTCACGCCCAGCTCCTCTGAGGGCAGGGTTAGCATGGCAGAGATGTGGAAAAGTTTTGTCAACACGTCACAGCTAAGTGCACCACCACCTGATACGGAACGTGTTAGCAGGAGGCAACATTTCACTAACATGGTGGAACAGTACCTGTGCACACCCCTCCACGTACTGACTAATGGTTCGGCCCCATTCAACTTCTGGGTCTCCAAATTGTCCACGTGGCCAGAGCTAGCCGTTTATGCCTTGGAGGTGCTGGCCTGCCCGGCGGCCAGCGTTTTGTCTGAACGTGTATTCAGCACGGCAGGGGGCGTCATTACAGACAAACGCAGCCGCCTGTCTACAGCCAATGTGGACAAGCTGACGTTCATAAAAATGAACCAGGCATGGATCCCACAGGACCTGTCCATCCCTTGTGCAGATTAGATATTAACTACCTCCCCTTAACAATATATTATTCTACTCCAGGGCACTTCCTCATTCAATACTATTTTTAATTTCATTTTACCATTATATTGCGGGCCAACCCAAAGTTGAATGAACCTCTCCTCTGTCTGGGTGCCGGGGCCTAAATGTGTGACAGTGGCCTGTTCCAGTGGTGGGTGACGTGAAGCCTGATTCTCTGCTATGACATGAATACAGATTCTGCGCTGACATAAGGCCAGATTCTCTGTTACGGGACGTCTCTCCTCTGCCTGGGTGCCTGGGCCTAAATGTGTGACAGTGGCCTGTTCCAGTGGTGGGTGACGTGAAGCCTGATTCTCTGCTATGACATGAAGACAGATTCTGCGCTGACATAAGGCCAGATTCTCTGTTACGGGACCTCTCTCCTCTGCCTGGGTGCCTGGGCCTAAATGTGTGACAGTGGCCTGTTCCAGTGGTGGGTGACGTGAAGCCTGATTCTCTGCTATGACATGAATACAGATTCTGCGCTGACATAAGGCCAGATTCTCTGTTACGGGACCTCTCTCCTCTGCCTTGGTGCCTGGGCCTAAATGTGTGACAGTGGCCTGTTCCAGTGGTGGGTGACGTGAAGCGTGATTCTCTGCTATGACATGAAGACAGATTCTGCGCTGACATAAGGCCAGATTCTCTGTTACGGGACCGCTCTTCTCTGTCTGGGTGTCGGGGCCTAAATGTGTGACAGTGGCCTGTTCCAGTGGTGGGTGACGTGAAGCCTGATTCTCTGCTATGACATGAAGACAGATTCTGCGCTGACATAAGGCCAGATTCTCTGTTACGGGATCGCTCTCCTCTGCCTGGGTGCCGGGGCCTAAATGTGTGACAGTGGCCTGTTCCAGTGGTGGGTGAAGTGAAGCCTGATTCTCTGCTATGACATGAATACAGATTCTGCGCTGACATAAGGCCAGATTCTCTGTTACGGGACCTCTCTCCTCTGCCTGGGTGCCTGGGCCTAAATGTGTGACAGTGGCCTGTTCCAGTGGTGGGTGACGTGAAGCCTGATTCTCTGCTATGACATGAAGACAGATTCTGCGCTTACATAAGGGCAGATTCTCTGTTACGGGACCTCTCTCCTCTGCCTGGGTGCCTGGGCCTAAATGTATGACAGTGGCCTGTTCCAGTGGTGGGTGACGTGAACCCTGATTCTCTGTTATGACATGAAGACAGATTCTGCGCTGACATAAGGCAAGATTCTCTGTTACGGGACCGCTCTCCTCTGCCTGGGAGCCGGGGCCTAAATGTGTGACAGTGGCCTGTTCCAGTGGTGGGTGACGTAAAGCCTGATTCTCTGCTATGACATGAATACAGATTCTGCGCTGACATAAGGCCAGATTCTCTGTTACGGGACCTCTCTCCTCTGCCTGGGTGCCTGGGCCTAAATGTGTGACAGTGGCCTGTTCCAGTGGTGGGTGACGTGAAGCCTGATTCTCTGCTATGTCATGAAGACAGATTCTGCGCTGACATAAGGCCAGATTCTCTGTTACCGGACTGCTCTCCTCTGTCTGGGTGTCGGGGCCTAAATGTGTGACAGTGGCCTGTTCCTGTGGTGGGTGACGTGAAGCCTGATTCTCTGCTATGACATGAAGACAGATTCTGCGCTGACATAAGACCAGATTCTCTGTTACGGGACCTCTCTCCTCTGCCTGGGTGCCTGGGCCTAAATGTGTGACAGTGGCCTGTTCCAGTGGTGGGTGACGTGAAGCCTGATTCTCTGCTATGACATGAAGACAGATTCTGCGCTGACATAAGGCCAGATTCTCTGTTACGGGACCGCTCTCCTCTGTCTGGGTGTCGGGGCCTAAATGTGTGACAGTGGCCTGTTCCAGTGGTGGGTGACGTGAAGCCTGATTCTCTGCTATGACATGAAGACAGATTCTGCGCTGACATAAGGCCAGATTCTCTGTTACGGGACCTCTCTCCTCTGCCTGGGTGCCTGGGCCTAAATGTGTGACAGTGGCCTGTTCCAGTGGTGGGTGACGTGAAGCCTGATTCTCTGCTATGTCATGAAGACAGATTCTGCGCTGACATAAGGCCAGATTCTCTGTTACGGGACCGCTCTCCTCTGTCTGGGTGCCGGGGCCTAAATGTGTGACAGTGGCCTGTTCCAGTGGTGGGTGACGTGAAGCCTGATTCTCTGCTATGACATGAAGACAGATTCTGCGCTGACATAAGGCCAGATTCTCTGTTACGGGACCGCTCTCCTCTGTCTGGGTGCCGGGGCCTAAATGTGTGACAGTGGCCTGTTCCAGTGGTGGGTGACGTGAAGCCTGATTCTCTGCTATGACATGAAGACAGATTCTGCGCTGACATAAGGCCAGATTCTCTGTTACGGGACCTCTCTCCTCTGCCTGGGTGCCTGGGCCTAAATGTGTGACAGTGGCCTGTTCCAGTGGTGGGTGACGTGAAGTCTGATTCTCTGCAATGACATGAAGACAGATTCTGCGCTGACATAAGGCCAGATTCTCTGTTACGGGACCTCTCTCCTCTGCCTAGGTGCCTGGGCCTAAATGTGTGACAGTGGCCTGTTCCAGTGGTGGGTGACGTGAAGCCTGATTCTCTGCTATGACATGAAGACAGATTCTGCGCTGATATAAGGCCAGATTCTCTGTTACGGGACCGCTCTCCTCTGTCTGGGTGTCGGGGCCTAAATGTGTGACAGTGGCCTGTTCCAGTGGTGGGTGACGTGAAGCCTGATTCTCTGCTATGACATGAAGACAGATTCTGCGTTGACATAAGGCCAGATTCTCTGTTACAGGACCTCTCTCCTCTGCCTGGGTGCCTGGGCCTAAATGTGTGACAGTGGCCTGTTCCAGTGGTGGGTGACGTGAAGCCTGATTCTCTGCTATGACATGAAGACAGATTCTGCGCTGACATAAGGCCAGATTCTCTGTTACGGGACCTCTCTCCTCTGCCTGGGTGCCTGGGCCTAAATGTGTGACAGTGGCCTGTTCCAGTGGTGGGTGACGTGAAGCCTGATTCTCTGCTATGGGACTTCTGTCCAATTGAGATTGGTTCATTTTTTTTTTTTTTTTTTTTTTTTTAATTCATTTCCCTATCCACATTTGTTTGCAGGGGATTTACCTACATGTTGCTGCCTTTTGCAGCCCTCTAGCTCTTTCCTGGGCTGTTTTACAGCCTTTTTAGTGCCCAAAAGTTCAGGTCCCCATTGACTTCAATGGGGTTCGGGTTCGGGACGAAGTTCGGTTCGGGTTCGGATCCCGAACCTGAACATTTCCGGGAAGTTCGGCCGAACTTCTCGAACCCGAACATCCAGGTGTTCGCTCAACTCTATACACAACATTTCTTGTAAATATTCTATCTGAATTTCGCAACAGTTTGCCTTGTTTAGGACCATCTACAACCTTTACAACCACATCTGAAAAAGTTCTAACTCTAGATAATGCAACATATAACTGACCGTGGCAGAATACTGGTTCTGGCAAGTAAATGCCAACTTTTTCTAAGGTTTGCCCCTGAGCTTTATTTATTGTAATGGCAAAGGCTAATGCAACTGGAAATTGTCGTCTTCTTAAGGTAAATGGCAAATTAGTAGAGGATGGAGCTAAATCAATACGTGGAATAAAGACCATGTCCCCTTCCGCTGAACCTGTTATTACTTGAGCAATAATGAGGTTTCTTTTCAAGTCTTTAACAAAGAGGCGGGTTCCATTGCACAATCCTCTTTTAGTGTTTATATTTCTAAAGAGCATAATTATTGCTCCCTTTTTAAGGTTCAGTTTATGCCTCGTCATTCCTGTTTTAGTTAACTCATTAAGAAACTCAATAGGATAGTTCTGCATATCTTCCTCAGTTGAGTCATCAATTGAGTTTGAGCTAAGGAATGTCACAGTATCTCCTTCCAAAATGTTTAGCACCTCTTCATTTATGCTATCAACATGGGCAAAGAATACATTTTTTTGTTATCTTTAAGACATCAGCAACTAAAATTCTTTCTCCAAAAAAGTTGTTGACAATATTTCCTATACATAAATTTTTTGAAGGGATTTCAATTATGTCTTCAGGCAAACCGTCAATGTGTGGTGTATCACCATTGCCTACTTGGATCAACCAATTGCTGAATTCAGTATCAATTGAACGGATATTGTTTGTAAGGTTAAGTATTTGGAAGTTTTGCCACAGTTTATTATACTTTATACATGCTTCAACCATTTTTGTCCGGTCACCATGAGGAACCACTGGAAGTGTTTGCCGAACATCTCCACCAAGTAATAAAACTTTTCCTCCAAAGGGTTTCTGGTTATCCATTATTTATTATAGCAGTTTGTCAACCACTGTAAGAGCAATAGACAGGGCCATTGTACACTCATCCCAAATGAGCACTGTAGATGATCTAAAATTTTCAGCATCAGCAGAATTGAGACGCAAATTTGATATTGAGTTCTCATTGGAACAGGTAATTTGAACTGAGAGTGGTATGTTCTTCCACCCTCAAGAAGATTGGCTGCTATACCTGTTGAGGCTACAGGGAGTGCAATGTTACCTTCTCCACGAACTGTGCTGAGAAGGGTTTTGTAAAGATACGTTTTACCACTACTCCTGGACCATCCAAGAAAAAACAACGGTTGCAAAGGTTGTCATTTTTGCTTGCAGACAATATTTTTTCTGAAGCTTTTTTTTGTTCTCTGTTTAATGTTTTCTCCATTTCTTCAGCTCTGTATTTTTGTAATTCCTTATCATACATATTCCCAAGTTGATCAGTATTTGGCATTGTGGAAGGCAATCCAAAATCTTCACAGTTTTTGCCATGTAGTACCAGAATGTTGGCTATTTCTTTAAGTGCGATCTTACGACAAATTGTACAATCATCATTGTGTTGTTTATGTTTGTGAACTAAATCTTCAATGAGATATTGCTCATATTTTAGAAAAAGTGCATTCATATTTTGTAATGATGCAAAAACGCAGACATATGCAAATAATTCCCTAAGTTGTTTAGGCATTGTAAAGTGGACAGCATCTTCCAGAGTGTTCTTCCACACATTATCATCATTAATAAGTCCTTTTCCTTTTGCAGCCTCTTGGAAAGTGGGATAGACATTACCATGTACTGTCCTCAGATCTTCAAAGGATACTGCACCAGCCACATGCAGCAATAGTAGACGCAGACAGTAACGCTCTGCATCTGATATTAAGTTGAAAGAATACATTCGTCCAATATTTTTTTCTGCGCCACGTTGATGCAATTTCCAACAACAATTTTGAGAGTCACACACATAATGCAAAGGAATGTCCGAATATAATATATTCTTTGCTTCCTCTTTTTGTTGATTCAATTTGAGCCAAGCTGTCAATTGAGTATCACGGTTTAAAGCTCTCTGTACCGCTGTGGTAATGTCATTTGGGTTGAAAAAAACTGATTGTTCTTCAGGCAGATGCACTGCTAATCTATGCATGGTATGGGATTAATAATGCATTTCAAACCCATGCAAACGCCATGCTGCTTCTGGAGCACTGACATACCTAGAATTAATAAAGGTGTTTATTTCATCATGATTCAAAGTACCTTGTTCTTGAATGACAACATTTGCACAATCATGACCTTTGTACACATATTTAAAAAGGTATTTGACACTTTTCACTGATGCACAAACTTCCACATTAATGTGCCAATTGTACTTCAACGCTAAGTAAGGATTATATGGTACAACCCAAGAATTATCAATATTCTTTCCGTTAAGAATTATAGTTTGGCCTGTATTTCTTCTCTTGTACTTTGGATAGCCATTGCTATTAGCAATAGTTTTTTGTTGGAATTCCTTCGGAAAATCCTTACAGCATTTGTCATTTGTCATACATGGAGAATTAGGATTGAGTGCTCCACATGGTCCATGAATCATATGCTTTGTTACAATTGCATGTAAGCGAGGAGTGATTTCTATGTTTGGATTTCAGCAGAGACAATTTTATCTATCAGTTCTTCATTTTTTGGTTTACAGCTTTCTTTAAGAATGAGAAGTATGTGAGCATGTGGCGAACCTCTCTTTTGAAATTCTATCATGTAAACAATTGCTTTTGGGACTCCAGAAATATGTTTTTTACTGATGTCATCAATTAGAGCTTTGAGTTTTAGGTGAAATACTCTTGCAACTAAATGTAGTTGTCCATCAACAGTTTGTCCATGTTGTAGGTTATGTACAATCTCTTCCCATTTGGGATTGCATGTCAATGTAATAAAAAGATCTGATTTTCCATATTTTATGACAATTGCCATAGCATCTTGATAATTTTGTTGCATGTTTCTGGGGCTCCCTGCAAATGAAGAAGGCAAAATATACATTTTTCCAGGACTCAGGCCTGCTTCATTGGCTTTATTAAACAAATGATCCATTAATCCAGAGTATTTATCAACAAGCAATAGGCTGATTTTGACGTACATAATTGATTCTGTTGGCTTCTGTTTTTACATATGCATCAACTATATATTGCTGTGTAAGGCGGCCTGCATTTAAAAAGGGATTAAAATCCTCTCTAATGGAAAGACGGTAACCGTAGTATTGCATTTGAGTGACTCTAACTCTAGGATTGTGTGACTGGTTTGGTAAATTTAATAAAACTTGTGGTCTGTTTTGCAATGGAATGTCAATTCCCCAGCTTTGATCCCCATAGGGGAATAACAATGGATAAACCATGGGTTCCAAATTAGGATCAAGGACACTAATTCTTTGTGTTTTTTTTTATTTGTATAATCTTCACTTGGTTTGCAGTGTATAAGAAGATCTCTTTCAAGTGGTGGTTCTCCATCATCATTTTGAAAAATAAAAGCAACCTCATTATATTTTGGTGCGTTATACCACCTTTGGTCATTTTTGCGATCTTGTACTATTGTCATGGACACTTCCTTAATAACATTGTCATTTTTGGCGGCATTCTCTTCATATTCTTTTTCAACTTGGTACATCATTTTGCAGGCCTCGGCAAAAGGATTGAATTGTGCCATAGGTGAACGCCTATTGGCTAATTTTTGGGGCCTGTACTGGCCTACAGTTACATATTTATCCTGTGACCGCCTAATGTACCTACAGCCACAGAATGCCAAATTCTTTGCTTTCAGGTGAATGCCTATTGTCTAATTTGTGGGGCCTGTACTTGCCTACGGTTACATATTTATCCTGTGAACGCCTAATGTACCTCAAGCCACAGAATCCAAAGTTCTTTGCTGTCAGGTGAATGCCTATTGGCAAATTTTTGGGGCCTACACTGGCCGACAGTTACATTTTTATCCTGTGACCGCTAATGTACCTCCAGCCACAGAATCCTACAAAGTTGTGTGCTGTGAGGTGAATGCCTTTTGGCTAATTTTGAGGCCTGTACTGGAGTGGCAAGTTCTCACAACAATACTTAGTGCACCAATCACTAACATCTCATGAGACCTTTTGAAATGTGAAGTTGTGTGTACCGCGAAAAAAGAAATCGCATAATTAGGGATTTTCACAATGGCGCTTTTTAAACACTCAATCTGCATATACAGCAATTGTTATAACATTATTATAATGATAGTCATACATTTAAGTCAATATATTTCACCTTTATTTATGAAAAAATCCCAAATTTACCAAAAATGTCAAAAAAAAAATCGCAATTTTCTAAATTTCAATTTCTCTGCTTTTAAAACAGAAAGTGATACCACATAAAATATTTATTAATTAACATTCTCCTTATGTCTACTTTATGTTGGCATCATTTTGGAAATGTAATTTTATTTTTTTCGGACATTAGAAGGCTTAGAAGTTTAGAAGCAATTCTTAAAATTTTCAAGAAAATTGCCAAAACCCACTTTTTAAAAACCAGTTCAGGTCTGAAGTCACTTTGTGGGGACTACATAGTAAATACCCCCATAAATGACACCATTGTAGAAACTACACCCCTCAAGTTACTTAAAACCGATTTTACAAACTTAGTTAACCCTTTAGGTGTTCCACAAGAATTAAAGGAAAATGGAGAACAAATTTTTTAATTTCACTTTTTTGGCAGATTTTCCATTTTAATCAATTTTTTTCTTTTACACAGCGATGGTTAACAGCCAAACAAAACTCAATAATTATTACCCAGATTCTGCGGTTTACAGAAACACCCCACATGTGGTCATAAAATGCTGTATGGGCACAAGGCAGGGCGCAGAAGAAAAGGAGTGCCACATGGATTTTAGATGCGATGTCCCATTTGAAGCCCCCCTGATGCTCCCTTACAGTAGAAACTCCAAAAAAGTGACCCCATTTTGGAAACTAGGGGACGTTGAGATACCTAATATGTATACTTATTTATTTAAGATTTACACAATAATAGCATTTTTGAAACAAAAAAACTATGTTTTAATGTGTCCATGTTCTAAAAGCTATAGTTTTTTTTTATTTTTAGAGCAATTTTCTTATGTAGAGGCTCATTTCTTCCAGTATGAGGTGACAGTTTTATTGGTACCATTTTGTGGGACATACTCCTTTTTGATCACTTGGTGTTGCACTTTTTGTGATATAAGGTGCCAAAAATTGCTTTTCTTGACATTTTTTTTTTTTACAGTGTTCACCCGAGGGGTTAGGTCATGTGATATTTTTATAGAGCTGGTTGTTACGGACGCGGCGATACCTGCATATGTATACATTTTTTTATTTATTTCACTTTAACATAAAAATAGCATTTTTTAAACCAAAAAAATGATGTTTTATTGTCTCCATGTTCTGAGAGCTATATATTTTTTTTTTTGAGCGATTTTCTTATATAGGGGCTCATTTTTTGCAGGATGAGGTGACGGTTTTATTGGTACCATTTTGTGGGACATACGCCTTTTTGATCACTTGGTGTTTCACTTTTTGTGATGTAAGGTGACAAAAATGACTTTTTTTACACTGTTTTTATTTTATTTTTATGGTGTTTATCATACTGGGTCGATCAAGTGATATATTTATAGAGCCGACCGTCATGGACGTGGCGATACCTAATATGTGTGTTTTATTTAATTTTTTTCTATTTTTAACACTTTTTTTTTATTCCTTACATGGGGAATTTTTTTTTTACATGTGAAACATTTATTTTTATTTTTATTTTTACACTTTTCGCCCCCCATAAGGTCATACAGGACCACTGAGGGAAATTTACTTCACATTTTTTGTTTTTTCACTGTTGATTTCTCCTGTAACTGGGGCTGACATAGTATGCCCAGTTACAGGAGAAATACACCCCCCAGAGAGGCTGTACAGCGCAATACAGCCTCCTGCACTCTCCGGCCCCGGCGATCACATGACCTCCGGGCCGGAACAGGAAGCGCATAGCCCTTGAGGGGTGTATTTTCCAAAATGGGGTCACTTTTGGGGATTTTCTACTCTAGGGGTGCATCAGGGAGTCTTCAAATGTGACATGACAACTTAAAATTATCCCAGTGAAATCTGCCTGCCAAAAACCATATGGCGTTCCTTTCCTTCTGCGCCTTTCCATGTGCCCATACAGCAGTTTACAACCACATATGGGGTGTTTCTTTAAACTACAGAATCAGCGTAATAAATATTGAATTTCGTTTGGCTGTTATCCCTTGCTTTATTAGCAGAAAAAAATGAATTAAAAGTGAAAATCAGCCAATAAAGTGAAATTCTGAAATTTCATCTAAATTTTCCTTTAATTCTTGTGGAACAGCTAAAGGGTTAACAAAGTTTGTAAAATCAGTTTTGAATACCTTGAGGGGTGTAATTTCCAAAATGGGGTAACTTTTTTGGAGTTTCTACTCTAGGGGTGCATCAGAGGGTCTTCAAATGTGACATGGCAACTTAAAATTATCCCAGTGAAATCTGCCTTCCAAAAACCATATGGTTTTCTACTAGTTAAACATCTGAACTGCAGACAGGTCAGTTCAGCACTAGTGATGAGGGGCAGGGCAATATTCAAATTTGTGATAATTTGCAAATATTTGGGCAAATATTCGTCATATATTTGCAAATTCGTGATCCTTTTCTTGATTGCAAAAATCGGCAATGTAATATGCGCATACTGCGCATGCAATATAGGGGTGGGTCACTGTTGCTACATTTTTGAAGCTGCTAGTAGTTTCCTGAGACTGTAAAAAATGGTTGGTACAACAGAACATTACAATAGCTTTATTTGCAGATAGAATACTCCAATATATTCACGATTGCGCAAATCGGCAATTAATGATGCACATATTTTTGCGCAATACATGCAACTTCACATTTTAGCAGGTCTGACTACATATTACTGATTGGTGCACTAAGTATTGTTGTTAACTTGTGACATCACAGCACTATGTCTGTAGCATGTATGTATGGACAGCAGAACCTAGCACACTACCTAACACCCTGCACTGGAACAGCTACACTATATCACGATCTAACCTACACTGACTATCTCACACTAACTATCTGTTTTTTATATATAAGAGAACTAACTAACTAATGTTATTAAACAGTAAAGCACAAAGCACATCATTGACACTGCTGTCTCTCTCTGAACTCCATAAAACTACAGAAAATGGCTGCTGGGGAGGTTCTTATATAATAAGGGGTAGGCAACTTTCCTATTGGTTGCTAGGGATGTTGCTAAGCTCAGACAAAGACATTGCAGCCTTCTCATTGGCCCACAAGCAAGAAGGGAGGTTATTGATGAAAAAAAAATCTAGAATATTTGCAAATATGAATATATAGCACTATATTCTAAATCTTCGTGAATTCTCGAAGTGGAGATATTCGCGATTAAAATTTGCGATATGAATATTTGCGCCCAACACTATTCAGCACCCGGAATTATTTTCTGTGAAGCCATGTGAAGTATGTGGTAATTTTATGGTGGCTAGTATGGCACATAACAGGTAGTATTTAGTGTTAGGTTCCCGGCTTATAGAGATTCGCCATGATGCCGGCAGACAGGCCCAAATTTTGTACAAAATGTATTTGCCAAGAATCTAAAATTTATATAATAAGCGTAGCATTAGCACCAGAATATTTACTATAACTATGGCATTATTGTATGTAATTTTTGTTTGCAGAGTGCTGTTGCATTGTGTTTTTTTCTTTGTGTTTCTAGCCACGGCAGCATGCACCTGCGCATTGGGATGTGCTGACTGGCCCCCTTTTTCTTTCAGTTGCAGTATGTGGTTTTGCATTGTCTTGCTGAAATATGCAAGATCTTCCCTGAAAAAGACATTGTATGGATAGGGGCATATACTGTTCTAAAGCAATCTGCCCACGTCATAGACACTAATGCAACTCCATCAGAGATGGATGCTTTTGAACTATGCCCTGATAACAAGCTGGATGGTCTTTCTCCTCTTGAGTCTGCAGGACACTGCATACATGGCTGTTCCGGATCAGTAAGTGTGGACCCACTGTGCCAACTAACTGGTTTGGCTTTGTGCTAAACCCTAAGGGTGGTATTTTGGTGCTCCCCTGTTCTTCACCTTTTAAACCCTGTACAGGGTTATGGACTTTGCTGCAAGGTAGCAACCAGACCACTACCTCTTCCAGTATAGTTAGCGGATGACCACTGAGATCAAGAAATCTGGTTTAAGCTCCTGGAGCTTAGAATTGCAAATACACACCAAAACAGTGTGTATAGTCTGAACAGTTACTAAGACTTGAATGCTGGTTTTGGTTCCAGGAAGCACACTGGAAGTGTGGATGCTGAGCATAGAGGTTTTAGTCCAGATGTTTCTTAGCATATTTGCTAGGTTGCAGCCAGATCTCTGCCGATCCTCATTATAGTTAATGAGGCCGAAGCTCATTCAGGCAGCTATCTTCTGGAACAGCCTGCCAGAGCTTTCAAACGCTAGTGTGAAACTCGCCTTATTTGACATAATACTTTGCGATTGGCCATTCTGTTTTTTTGCGCCTAGCCAAATCCTGAATTGAGTGAATACATTATTAATGCATTCGATTCTGAGTCCCATTGGAGACGGGGACAGATGTGAGTGTTTCCTATCTGTAATCAGGACTGTGAAATGTCTTGGTATTATTTAAATAATAGAGAATTAACAATAAAGTGGTGGCAAATGGAATTCCGCTGAATTTATAGACATTTTAAAGGAATATAAAGTAACCATTAAAAGAGTATAGCGCTTCATCACTCCATGTGTTTGTCTCGTAGGTTGCATGGATTTTCCCAATGCATGATACAAGCATATATTATCCTACAATTCCAACCTGTCTTTGTCAAATAACATCCTTCAAACCGTCTGAAGAATGATGTTTCCATGAGAGTTTTTACAAATAAAACTAACTAATAATCAGATGGATTAAACAATATTTCTTTGTTGTCAAATTCTGTAATAAACCTTATAATGAATTAATCTTTTCTGTTGCCTGAGGACAAGCAGTGCATATCAAAAGGATATTTTCTATGAATTGCATAGCTTTCATTTGACAGATGTCAGTCATGTAGTTGAATAGAATTGTTCAAAAATAAGGCATTAATGGAAATGCTAAGAAATAATTGTCCTATTATCTATCAAGCTGAATCTATTTTATGTATAAAAGGTGTCCATGGTGTTGCATTGATTATGGTTCTTTTATTTTTGCTAGTTTATGATTAATTGAATATGTCTTTATATAGAGTCAATGGCTATTTAATGTTAATTGACATAAAATGAATGCTAGCAAATGAAAGCAAACTGTCGCATTGAAAATGCAGTGCATTCTGCAGGCAGCAAGTTGTACAGTAGGAGGAGCTTAGCAGATTGATATATAGTTTTATGGAAATTTATACATTTAAATCTCTCCTATTTCTGAGCTCAGTAACCAAAGTGGGTGGTCCTATCAGTGATTGACAGCCTACCCTGTGTAAGTGTGTATACACAAATTGTCCTGTCCTCGTTACCACGTGTACCCCTGGGGTGTGTATGGACTTGGCAGGCAGATAAACACCCTCCTACTACTCAGTAAATTGAGACCAGGTAATGATCTGTAGCTTTAATGAGCCGAAGTAAGTTGGTGTGAAACTGTGAACCAGTAACATAAAGAATACAATAAGTACATGAACTGCAAATATACATATCATAGAACAGCATACAACATGTCTGCAAGGTTAGCTGACTAGGCCCTTACTTTACATCTGAACTGCTAACTAGCTGCCTACACAGAAATACACATAATGCATGTCTATAGCTAGTAATAATCACATAGGTATGAAAGAACAGCAAGAAATAATGCCTTACCGGCTATGCAGCCTATAGTAGAAGTTTAGTTAATCTTGTACAGCAGAGCATGTGAAGGAACATGGCAAGTTCTAGAAACTACTTCCCTTCTTGTAATAAGTGAGGTCACAAAGGGGAGGAGTAACAAAGAGGCTGAACATACACAGAGAACAATATGGAAGTGGTCAGAAGGTGGCGCTAATTGACCATGTTTTAATACAGGACAAACCCTATATGAATTAATTAGCACACATTTATAAGAAGCTGTATGGAGACATGACACTCCCCGTCTGGTATTGATTAATACCACTATCAGTCATCAGGAGATAACAGGAGAATGAGTTCACACACTGGTCTAAGTAACAGCTTGGTCTCTTGTGATCTGCAGACCTTTACTTCCACTTTACGGACATTCCCATCCTCGCTTGGAAATGTCTTTGTGACAAGTCCTAGGGGCCACTCATTTCTTTGCAACTGACTGTCCTTTAGAAGAACAACATCCCCAAGTTTCAGGTTGGGCCTAACAGTTTGCCATTTGTTCCGTGGTTGTAAAGTGGATATGTACTGTTTCTTCCACCTATCCCAAAATGTATTGGCAAGGCACTGGACCTGTCTCCATTGACGTTTATAAAGATCTTTGGTGCTGAACTCACCAGGAGGAGTACTCACTTTCCCAATCTTCTGGGTAAGGAGGGTTGCAGGAGTGAGAAGGAATGGTTCCTCTGGATCGCTCAGAACTAGAGTCAAAGGTCTAGCATTGATGATGGCTGTGACTTCAGCCATGAAGGTTACAAGGCTCTCGTGAGTGAGTCTAGCAGTTCCTACTTGTAAGAAGATGGCATCCAGGATTCTGCGGGCTATACCAATCATCCTCTCCCAAGCTCCACCCATATGAGAGGAGTGAGGTGGGTTAAAAGTCCAAGTGCAATCCTGGTCTCTCAGGTTTCTCTCCACACTCTTGCCATCAATATTGGAGGAGATCTGTAGTTCTTTAGCTGCTCCAACAAAATTGGAGCCTCTGTCAGAGCGAATGTGCTTTACAGGACCCCTGATTGCAATAAAACGTCTAAGAGCGTTGATAAAGCTTGAGGTATCCATCGATTCGATGACTTCAATGTGAACAGCTCTGATGGTCATACACGTGAATAAGACTGCCCAGCGTTTGCTGTTTGCTTGGCCTCCTCTAGTTTGACGTGCTGTGACAGACCAGGGTCCAAATACATCAAATCCAACGTTGGTGAAAGGAGGATCCATACTGAGTCTATCAACAGGTAGATTTGCCATCTTCTGTGTCTGCAACATACCACGAAGTTTACGACACACGACGCATCTGAAGATAATGCTACTCACACGTCTCTTTGCCCCAACTATCCACAATCCAGCAGTATGTAGAGCTCCTTCTGTAAACAGTCTTCCTTGGTGCTTCACTTGGATGTGATAGTATTGTACAATCAAAGTAGTAACATGATGATTCCCAGGAATTATCAGAGGGTTTCTTTCCTTGAGCTCGAGACTTGAGGCTTGTTTAAGACGACCTCCGACTCTCAGTAGACCGTCCTCGTCCAGGAATGGGTCAAGCTTTTTTAAAGAGCTACTTTCAGGGATAGACTTATGGTTGGTGATGCAGTCAATCTCTTTGGTAAAGACTTCATGTTGTATGGTATGAATAATGATTTTCTTTGACTGCTGGAATTCTGTTATAGTGTAAACCTCTTGGCAGTGGTGCCAGCCTTTACACTGCCTAACATCATTACAATTGGTCTCTTTAAAGGCACGAGCTATGTGGGCTAGACAAGTAATGGCTCGTACGAGCGATTTCCAAGTAGAGAATCTTTTGAAGCGATGAGAACCAAGGGAGTCGAAGGATGTCACTGAGTGAAGTGCAGACACTTTGGGACGGATCTCAGTGTCCGAGTCTTCGCCCACTAGTTCGCATATGTTGTTCTGGTGAACAGCTGAACCTGGATTACGTAAGAATGCAGGACCAGTGAGCCAGGTTGTGTTTTTGAGACGACTTGCTGCAACAGCTCTTGTACCATGGTCTGCAGGATTATTGTCGGTAGGCACATAATGCCATTGTTCTGGACGGGTGGATTTCCTAATCCGAAGCACTCTGTTATTGACATAAACATAGAATTGTCTGGATTCATTATAGATGTAACCCAAGACCACCTTGCTGTCTGTGTAGAATTCAACCTTTTCAAGGTCAATGTCTATCTCAGACGTGATTAGCTCGGCCATCTCGACGGCCAAGACTGCAGCACAAAGTTCAAGTCTGGGTATAGTGTGTTCAGGTTGTGGTGCGAGTTTTGCCTTGCCCATTATAAACCCAACGTGGTATTGTCCGTTAGTGTCCACGGTTCTGAGATAGGCTACAGCAGATATAGCTTTAACAGAAGCATCGGAAAATACGCAGAGTGTATGGTCTTGGACATAAGTAGATGGCACAGGAGCATATGGGCGTGAGACATTAAGGCTAGACAGAGATGTCAGGGAGTTTCTCCATTCTACCCACATATTCTTCTTTTCAGGGGATAATGGAACATCCCAGTCAGTAGTTTCATGGATTAAATCTCTAAGCAAGGCCTTACCTTGGATAGTGACAGGAGCTACAAAACCCAAAGGATCATACAGGCTGTTGATTGCAGACAGGACGCCTCTGCGGGTGAAAGGTTTTTCTTCCTTGCTAACTTGAAAGGTGAAGGTATCGGATTTTAAGTCTCATAGAAGTCCAAGGCTGCGTTGGACAGGTAAAGTATCTGACCCTAGGTCCAAATCTCTTAGGTCATTAGAATGGTCTTCAGTAGGGAAGGCTTCCATAACCTCTTTGCTGTTTGAAGCAATCTTGTGGAGTCTCAAATTGGAACAGGCGAGCATGTCCTGGGCTCTTTTGAGGAGACTGATTAAAGAATCACTGGAAGGTAAAGATTTCAAACAGTCATCTACGTAGAAGTCTTTTTCTACAAACTGTCTTGTATCTGACCCATATTCTCTCTCTCCTTCCTGAGCAGGACGTCTGAGACCGTAAATAGCAACGGCAGGTGAGGGGCTGTTCCCGAAAATGTGTACTCTCATGCGGTACTCTATGACATCTTTTAAAGGGTCATTGTCTTTAAACCAGAAGAATCTGAGGAAGTTTCTATCCTTCTGTCTAACAAGGAAGCAATGAAACATCTGTTGGATATCAGCAATCAGACCGACAGAATCCTTGCGGAAACGGAAGAGTACCCCTAGCAGTTTGTTATTCAGGTCAGGGCCTGTCAGGAGTACATCGTTTAAGGAGATGCCTTAATATTTAGCACTAGAGTCAAACACGACTCTGATCTGACCTGGCTTTTTTTGGATGATATACTCCGAAAATTGGGAGGTGCCAGCATTCTTCATGAGCTTCAAGGGGTGGTGCAATCTCTGCATGATTGTTCTCAAATATTCTCTGCATGAAAGAAAAGAAGTGTTCTCTCATCTCTGGCCTTCTTTGGAAGTTACGTCTAAGAGAAGAGAAACGTTTAACTACTTGTACCTTGTTGTTAGGTAGGCGTGGCCTCGGAGTTCTGAAAGAAGAGGCGCAACCCAACTGTTAGTGCTGTCCTTCACAAAATCTTGTTCCATTATTTCCAAGAACAGCTTGTCTTCGATGGATAGTGCTACCTGATTGTCATCTTTTGTCCTTTGGAAGACAGTGCATCCTAAGTGGTCTTGGTCGCTGTCACTAGAGACATCTGTAAAGGAACAAGGTAGATGGGAAGCACACGGTAGCTCCTTTATGAGGAAGTTGTTGACACATGGTTGGAAAAGTGAGGGGCGTTCACTGGCTAGTGTGCATGTAAACATATTATGAACTGACTCTGGCTTGTGCACACTCCCAAGGCAGACTTCTCCTATTAAGGCCCCCTGCACACGATCAGGATTGCGTGCAGATTTTCCGCGCGGATTTGCGTGCGGAAAATCCGCACCGTAGGTCATGTCCATTG
Organism: Bufo bufo; assembly: GCF_905171765.1. Taxonomy (NCBI): domain Eukaryota; kingdom Metazoa; phylum Chordata; class Amphibia; order Anura; family Bufonidae; genus Bufo; species Bufo bufo. Next base: position 174,089,049 of record NC_053390.1, on the reverse strand, counting down.
TATTCTATGAGAATTTGAAATTCTCAATGCACACGATGCGGATTTTTTCCGCGCGGATTTTGACCTGCGGTGCGGATTTTAAAATCCGTGAAATGTCAATAAATTTTTTTTTTCCTGACCGGATTTTCTTCATTCACTTAGTGAAATCCGCATGCGGAAAATCCGCACCGAATCCGCACCAAATCCGCACGCAAATCCGTATGCAAATCCGCACCAATTAATGCGGATTGACCGCACAGATTTGCCTGCGAACACCTGCGGATTTCAGTGCGGATTCTCCGCACATGAATCCTGAACGTGAGCATGTACCCTAAGACCCATCCTAGATCCAGCCTTTGAGCATAAGGAGCGTTGCCAGGACCATTTATGTGCTGTCTCACTTTATGGACTTGTAGAATGTCTCTCCCGAGTAGCAATATTATCTTAGCCTGTGGGTCAAGTTCTGGGATCAGGTGGGCTATATGCTTTAGGTGTGCATGATGCATTGCGACATCTGGAGTAGGAATTTCAAATCTGTGATCAGGGATTTGATTGCACTCTATTTGATTGCACTCTCCCCGCCGTCTCCACAAATCCCGCACAAGTCCTTAGTGAGTATGGGAAGCTGGGGCTTTTAATGTTGAATATGTCAAAATAGGTTGAGGTGGCTAGAGACCTATTGCTTTGGTCATCTAGAATGGCATACATTTTGACTGCTTTGTCTCTTTGTCCTGTTGGGTAGACTCGGACTAGACATATTTTGGAACAGGATCTTCCACTTATGGATCCTTTGCAGATCTCAGTGCACTGTGGAGTGACCTCCAGGGTAGTGATAGCAGTGTTACCCTCCTCTCCACCATGCTGAACGGTATTGTATGCGTGTTGTAAAGTCCATGGAGCTGGTCCAGGATGTAATGCTGTACTATGGTCTGTGCTGTCACATTCTTTACACTTTTCACTAACCTTGCAGTCTTTGGCTAAATGAGCGGTTGAAGAACAGCAATTGTAGCAGATGTTATTTTCTCTAAGGAAGGATTTACGCTCCTCGATGGGTTTTTCTCTAAAGCCCCTATATGTCAAGAGAGAATGTGGTTTTCGGTGTATAGGACACTGCTTACCAGGGTTTTTAACTTTGTTTGTAGCATGGTAGGAACCAGCAGACCTGTGGAGAGAGTCTGAAGGGAACAGTTCAGTCTTGTGAACCGCCACTGAAGCTCTACGTGAAGGAAGACCTGGAACAGAAGTACATGCCAGTGTAAAATCAAAACTAGGATCATTTCTTATCTTAGCCTGGTCACGTATGAAGTCTACAAACACAGAAAATTGAGGAAATGAAACATGGTGTTTTTTCTTATAAGTTAGAACCACATTTGACCCACTCATTTTGTAAGCTGGGGGTTAACTTTTGTACTATGAGGTTAACGCCCCTGGCAGTGTCAAAGAATGTGAGTCCCGACAGATCACCTTCAGATTTGGCTACTTGAAGTTCCATTAATAAGTCACTAAGTTCCCTAAGTTTCTGGAAGCCTTTGGGAGCTAATCTAGGGAAATCTTCTATCCTTTTAAAGAAAGAGTTTTCTAATACCTCTGCTGAACCATAATATTCGTCAAGTCTGTCCCAAACCATTTTTAGTCCGATCTCTGGGTTACTTATATTAATGGACTTGATTCTTTTTACATGCTCAGCAGATGCAGTCCCTAGCCACTTAGCTAAGAGGTCTATCTCTTCGCTGGGGGATAGTCCAACGTCTTTGATTGTGTTCTTAAAGGAAGAACGCCAGGCCCTATAACTCTCAGGGTGATCATCAAACTTCCCAAGTCCCTTGGCAACCAGCTCACGCCTTGTGAGGAACTTAACAATGTCCATGCTGGTTTGATCAGGAGGAGAGTAAGCTGGCAGTGTGTTGCGATAGTGAGAAAATGGTGTATAATCATACCTGTCAGTAGTCTCTCTTTTAGGTTGGACTGTATCATGCCTTCTAGGCACGAAAAAGGATGTTTCTGGAACATTATGCGCAGGCTGGAACTCCTGATGAGAAGGCGGGTGGTCCCTACTTAGTTCATTTCCTGGATTGTCCTCTGGCCTGCGGGTTAGAGACTTATCCTGGACTTCCGGGGTTGCTGTGAGGCGAGTCCGATGAAATCCGTCGATGAGGTCTTGTTGAAGATCTTCTGTCGGCTGGAGAGTGTCGATCATTCTGGAATGTCGATGGACATACTCTGAAGTGCGCTGCAGGGAATCTTGATGGATGAGATCTAGGTTGGCTGGACCGCTGCATCTTTCATCGTCTGGGTAAAAGAGTGCTTCCAGGGCCTCTGCTTTGGCAATGGCTGTGGCAGCTTCCTTCTGCGCTGAGAGCTTCTCCAGTGCTGCTTGCTGACTTGCCTTCTCAGCTTCAAATGTTGCTTGACGTAGCTTTAGTTGCATCTCTTGCTCTGCAAAGGCAGCGCGCGCTTTTGCTGCCTCCGCTTCTGCACGTGCAATGGCGGTGGCATTGCTGATTGATGAGGATCTTGCAGAGCGACTGGCTTGTAAGAAGTTTGGCTTTGTGACATGATGCTGCTGTTCAGGATCTTGACTGTGAGGAGACTGCTGTGTTCTCATATGTAGGTAGCTACGTGGTGGGATAGCGGCCTCTGAAGTCTGTATCTTATTTTCCACTCGCCAGGTCGCAGCCGTTTCACTGTCCTGTCCTCGTTACCACGTGTACCCCTGGGGTGTGTATGGACTTGGCAGGCAGATAAACACCCTCCTACTACTCAGTAAATTGAGACCAGGTAATGATCTGTAGCTTTAATGAGCCGAAGTAAGTTGGTGTGAAACTGTGAACCAGTAACATAAAGAATACAATAAGTACATGAACTGCAAATATACATATCATAGAACAGCATACAACATGTCTGCAAGGTTAGCTGACTAGGCCCTTACTTTACATCTGAACTGCTAACTAGCTGCCTACACAGAAATACACATAATGCATGTCTATAGCTAGTAATAATCACATAGGTATGAAAGAACAGCAAGAAATAATGCCTTACCGGCTATGCAGCCTATAGTAGAAGTTTAGATAATCTTGTACAGCAGAGCATGTGAAGGAACATGGCAAGTTCTAGAAACTACTTCCCTTCTTGTAATAAGTGAGGTCACAAAGGGGAGGAATAACAAAGAGGCTGAACATACACAGAGAACAATATGGAAGTGGTCAGAAGGTGGCGCTAATTGACCATGTTTAATACAGGACAAACCCTATATTAATTAATTAGCACACATTTATAAGAAGCTGTATGGAGACATGACACAAATAGCTGTCAGTCTCTGGCCAAACTGAGGTGTGGATTGTAAAGAATTTCCCCATTATCCAGTCTTTACTCCACAATTAGAATTCCAATTTGTGGTTCACTGGTTTCATAAAACTAAAACGACTGGCAAATTAAGTAAATAATATTAATTATCTTGTGGCAATGACACCGATAAAGGATATATCAGGCAGCAATGAACAGACAGATGACGAGGTCAGAGCATCGCCAAAATGGCAGATCTTGTGTGGTACACCCAGTATGCATTAATAAATACTAGTATTGAGCGACTCAGACTCCATAAAGTGGAATTTGATCCGAATTTCAGGGAAAATTTGATTTGACTAATTTGGACACTAGGGAGGCACCACCCCGTCACCGCCTGCCATTGGCTGATCCCCCCCCCCCCCCCCCGACACCGGATTTTTTCATCCGTGCACAGGGAGAAGCAGCAGCGGCGGTGCGGGGAACCAGATAAGTAGAATCAGTGTGAGGGGCCCGGCATATGGGAGAGCATTTGTTATTGTCGGATAACCCTGGGAGTCTCTCAGCAAAACACTGTCTGATCGCACTAAGGGCTCATGCACACGAACGTTGTTTATTTTCGTTTGTGTTCCGTTTTTGCGGTTTCCGTTTGCGGTCTGTATGCGGAAACATTCACTTCAATGGTTCTGCAAAAAAAAAAACTGAAGGTATTCCATGTTCATTCTGTGTCCGTATTTCCGTTCCACAGAAAAATGGAGCCGTAGGTCCTGCAGAACCTGGCAGCAATCTGGGCTCTGGGAGGGCAAGTTGGTTGGCTTGAAGTCTCTCACTCAATCTGGAAGAACTGAAAATGCATTCATCTGCAGTTCTCACATAGGCCCCGATATCCACAATTATAAACTTATATGTAGTGTCGGCTAAAGCCAAAAACACAATTGAAAAGTACTGCTTATAATTGTACTGTAGTACTGGGATCATGAGTGAGGCCAGGGATCATGAGTGAGGCCAGTGCCCCAATGCAGTTTGGAAACTGCGCATCAAGATGAAAGCCCTCAGAAATTCCGATCCAATCCTCTGATTTGGGCTCGGGCATCACCGCTTCCCGGTGTCGCTGTCAAAACACTTCACATGTTTGATGAACAATCTGAGAAATAGTTGAGACTCCCAGCAGGAACCTCAAAATACAGAAATACAAATGAATTCCCAGTCGCCAGAAACCTGTTAAAAAAAATATAAACATTAGCACAAAATATTAAAAAAGACACTACTTGGGTCACTAATCATACGTGCAAATTACCTATTTGGTATAATTAGGTGAGGGCCTGCAGGTGAGCTGACCCTGTAAAAGATTTTAGGTGCGGGCCTGCTGGTGAGCTGACCCTGTAAAACATTGTAGGTGAGGGCTTGCTGGTGAGCTGACCCTCTAAAAAATTATATGCGAGGGACTTCAGGTGAGCTGACCCTGTAAAAGATTGTAGGTGAAGGCCTGCTGGTGAGCTGACTCTGTAAAAAAATATATGCGAGGGCCTGCTGGTGAGCTGACCCTGTAAAACATTCTATGCGAGGGCCTGCTGGTGAGCTGACCCTCTAAAGAATTATATGTGAGGGCCTGCTGGTGAGCTGACCCTCTAAAAAACTATATGCGAGGGCCTGCTGGTGAGCTGACCCTGTAAAACAATGTAGGTGAGGGCCTGCAGGTGAGCTGACCCTGTAAAACATTGTAGGTGAGGGCCTGCTGGTGAGCTGACCCTCTAAAAAAATATATGCTAGGGCCTTCAGGTGAGCTGACCCTCTAAAAGATTGTAGGTGAAGACCTGCTGATGAGCTGACCCTGTAAAAAATGATATGCGAAGGCCTGCTGGTGAGCTGACCCTGTAAAACATTATATGCGAGGTTGTGCTGGTGAGCAGACCCTCTAAAAAATGATATGCGAGTGCCTTCAGGTAAGCTGACCCTGTAAAAGATTGTAGGTGAAGGCCTGCTGGTGAAATAACTGAAATAAAGTGGCCTAAATGGGAGGAAATGCTCAAAAACCCCAAACACTGTAGCGTGTTTATAGCCGGGGGAGCAAATCCTCCTCATGTGATCCGTTGCTAACGGCAATTCCCAGCAAAAATGCATACAATGGAGGATGTCGGCAGCGGACCATATGCACCACAATGGCATCCTACACATGATGGGATAATGTGTGGATGCAAATATGAGACTACATAAATCACTGCGAAAGGTGCACCACAATGATATGCAACTGACAACACTGGCTAATCCCTCAAGCTGATGTTAAGCACTTAGACTTTAGCCAATGTATTCCTGTCAGGAACACATCAGAGTCCTTTTGCACCACCGTCAAGATATCTCAGCGTGCACGGAGGCTTTAAACCCTCCTCCAACAATTTAATTACGCATATGATAGGAGCAGCTAAATTTGTAGTCCCCACCAAATGGAAAAATACGGAACCCCCCACCATTAGAGAGTGGTTAGAAAAAGTACACCAGATCTGCCTTATGGAAGAGATGGTTGGCTGGGAAAGGGGAAATAGGAAAAATTTTCTGAAAACATGGCAACCATGGATGGACTTCTATAAGAACTATAGTTAGATTGAATGCTCCCTCCCTTCATGAGTACATTAATGAACAGCCTCTAGCTGATCCAATATTTAGACCCATAAGTATCTATACAAAAGGGAACTTCCTTCTTTACCTCTAAGTATTACGTTTAGTGAACTTTCCCCCTATAAATACGTGCTTCAACAAACACACTCTAATGTGACTTCGGTTAACTTGACCTACAATATAACTTACGCACTTGTTACAAGAGTACTCCCAGACCTTTTATTCTGAGCTGAGACAACCCATCAGTTAAGTTTCAGTTTTATGTGTTATGTTATGTTATGTTTTGGATCGACTATACAGATACTCACTGTTAGCCAAATCAAATGTTGCTGCATACATGATCAAGATATGGTTTGGCATCCAGACTCAAATTGTGCCTTGCAGGATTGGCTTTTTGAGAAAATAGTCAAACTATTTAACACATGCTTTACTGCTCTCCTTCACTGCATTTAGATTCATGCTTGTCTCAACAAAACGGTGATATGACTATTGTATTGAGCCTTTGGCACTTCATGTATCTCATGTTCTTTATTACTCTGTGTAGATCTTTTTCATGTCTGTTACCTATTGAAAAATCTTCAGAAATAAAGAATTTACAAAAAAAAGATATCTCAGCGTGGCATGGGTTCCTACCACTAAACTACCTACGGTGTGTGAACACAGTCTGAGAGGTGCTAAGATACAACTTACAGCCAAGCTCCCACATACCACCATAGTGAAATCACTCAGGTAGTGGAAGAGATGATAAGGCTGTAAGCCCCACCTATAACAGGCCATAACAGGCCATGTGACACAGGCTACCAAACGGCCTGCTGGTAAGCTGACCCTGTAAAAAATTATATGCAAGGGCCTGCTGGTGAGCTGACCCTCTAAAAAATTATATACGAGGGCCTGCTGGTGAGCTGACCCTGTAAAACAATGTAGGTGGATTCAACCATATACCCTTGTTTGTGGTGGAAGGGGTGCATGGGAATACAGTGTATTCAGTACATTATAAACAGCACATATAAAGTGCCTTTATGTTGATCTGCTTTCCTCTGGTGGAGTCAAGAAGTCATGGTCAATCCAGGCCTTGTTCATTTTTATGAGTCAACCTGTCAGCATTTTCAGTTGACAGGCGGATACGCTTATCTGTTATAATGCTACCAGCAAGGCAGACCAGCACCTCCAAGGCGTAGAGTGCCAGTTCGTGCCACGTGGACATCCAGTAGTTGTAAGGCACTGAGGGATCATTGAGGACTCTGACATGGTCTGCTATGTACTCCCTCACCATCTTCCAAAACCTTTCCCTCCTTGTGACACTAGGCCACGCATCAGGGTGAGGGTACTGGCGGGGTGTCATTAAACTGTCCCAGGATTTGGAGAGAATTGCCCTGCCTCTGTTGGAACTGCTGTGTGTTCCCCTTGTCTCCCCTCCTCGGTTGGCCAAGGAACTACGGACGAGAGGGCCAAATTAAGGAATGTGCTGAATAGAGCTCCTCGGAATATCCGAATGTGGGATCACTTGTTTGCCCAGACTCTTCATGGAGGGAAGAAGGAAGATCAGGGTGAGGATTGGGTTGAGCAGACTCTTGGCTACTGAAACTGGACTTGGTGGAAGACAGGGTGGTGCTTAACCACCTCCGGACCGCTGTACGCACAGACGCGTCCTGGAGGTGGTTGTTTAATTCCTCCTGGACGCGCCGGCGCGTCCTCTCGCGAGACGCGAGATTTTGGTCACAGCCGGCCCGCGCATGCGCATCGCGGGCCGGCAAAAGTTAAAGGACTATTGCATCAGCAACCTGCTAGCCAATGATCGTCGCTGGCAGGTTGCTGATTTTTAAAAAATCGAATCACAAGCCAGATAACAGATCATATTAGTAAATATGATCTGTTATATGGCTTCTCTGCTCCTCTACTGGTCCTTTTCGTCGGTTGGATCCAGCAGAGAAGCAAACATCACTGTGAGTACACACCAAACACTGCCCTTAGCCCCTGATCACCATCCATCACCCCCATCATCCAAATTAACCCCTTGATCGCCCCCTGTCAATCACTTAGTGAAAGACAAAAAGTGATCAGTGTAAACTGACACTTTTTTTTCCCACTAGTATTGGCTGTTAGGTTTTAGGGATAGTTTAGGCCCCTTGGTTAGGTAGTTAGCGTCAGTTAGCGCCCACCCCACCGCACCGCAGTCACTTTTATTCGCTGTTTAGCGTATCGCTAATCAGCATTTGTACTTTTATAGTATCTGTAAGTGATCAAAACTGATCACGGTCAGATCTATAATAGTATTAGTGTCACCTTAGCTCGCCCTCCACCCAAAACGCAGTGTTTGCCCGATCAGGCCTGATCGGTCGCCCACACGTGCGTTCACCCACGCCCGCCCCACCGCAGTGACAAAAAATTATTTTTTTTTGATCACTGCACATTCACTTTACACGCTCTGCGGCGATAAAAAAATCAGTTTTGATATTTTTTATCAACCGCAGCGGCCTCCGGTACTTCGCTAGCCTCCCCTTTGTAAGACAGGCTTGCTTTTTTTCTTAGGTAGTCTCAGGGAATACCCCTAAATTTAGTAGTCCAAAATGTCAAACAGGGGGTATTCTTCTGAAGAGGCCTACAGGATTCTGACCCAGTCGGATGAGGAGTGGGAACCCTCATCTGACGAATCTAGCGGGTCAGAATATGAACCTGTAGAAAGCAGTGGCTCTCTGACCCAAAGTTCGGACGAGGAGGTTGAGGTCCCTGGCAGCACCAGGCGTACCCGGCCCCGTGTCGCTAGACCACAGGTTATGCAGGATCCGCTTCAAGAGCAGCAGAGTGGGGCTGTCGCTGCCGGATCACGTGGTGAGGCATACACCAGCAGCGCAGCCCTTCCTGGACCTAGTACCAGCACTGCCGTACAACATGGTGAAGTAGCGAGCACCAGAAGGGCAGTTGAAGCTGGTACGGTGGCACGTGCACTAGTTACCCCGTCGCAGCCACCGCACAGACAGGCCCGTAGAGCCCCTAGAATCCCTGAGGTGCTGGCAAACCCTGATTGGCAGTCACCAACTTCAGCCGCACCAGTAGTTCCCCCTTTCACCGCCCAGTCTGGAGTTCGGGTTGAGACGGCTCAGATCAGTACGGCCCTGGGATTTTTTGAGCTGTTCTTGACTGCGTAGCTCTTGGACTTAGTCGTGGCAGAGACCAACTAGTATGCCACACAATTTATAACCGCAAACCCGGGAAGCTTTTATGCCCAGCCTTTCCGGTGGAAACCAGTCCAAGTTTCCGAACTTAAAATTTTTCTGGGCATTCTCCTCAACATGGGTCTAACCAAAAAGCATGAATTGCGGTCATATTGGTCCACGAACCCGATTCATCACATGCCCATGTTCTCTGCTGCTATGTCCAGGACACGATTTGAGGCCATCCTGCGTTTCCTGCACTTTAGCGACAACACCACCTCCCGTCCCAGAGGCCACCCAGCTTTTGACCGGCTCCACAAAATTCGGCCCCTCATAGACCATTTCAACCAGAAATTTGCAGATTTGTATACCCCTGAGCAAAACATCTGCGTAGACGAGTCCCTAATACATTTTACCGGGCGCCTTGGCTTCAAACAATACATCCCAAGCAAGCGTGCCCGGTATGGGGTCAAATTGTATAAGCTCTGTGAAAGGGCCACAGGCTATACCCACAAATTTCGGATCTATGAGGGAAAAGATCAGACCCTGGAGCCGGTCGGTTGCCCTGACTACCTGGGGAGCAGTGGGAAGACAGTCTGGGACTTGGTGTCACCCTTATTCGGCAAGGGGTACCATCTTTATGTGGACAATTTTTACACAAGTGTGGCCCTCTTTAGGCATTTGTTTCTAGAACGGATTTGCGCCTGTGGCACCGCGCAAACTAGTCGCGTGTGCTTCCCCCAACGACTTGTAACCACCCGTCTTGCAAGGGGGGAGAGGGCTGCCTTGTGTAACGAAGAACTGCTCGCAGTGAAATAGAGAGACAAGCGTGACGTTTACATGCTCTCCTCCATTCACGCAGACACGACAATACAAATTCAAAGGGCAACCCGTGTCATTGAAAAGCCCCTCTCAGTCCACGACTATAATTTGCTCATGGGAGGGGTGGACTTCAATGACCAGATGTTGGCTCCCTATTTAGTTTCCCGCAGAACCAGACGCTGGTATAAGAAGGTGTCTGTATATTTAATTCAATTGGCGCTGTACAATAGTTTTGTTCTCTACAGTAAGGCTGGGAGAACAGGATCCTTCCTCAAATTCCAGGAAGAGATCATCGAGAACCTCATTTATCCGGGAGGTTCCGTGGCCCCATCCACCAGTGTAGTTAGCCGTCTACACGAGCGACATTTCCCCAGTGTCGTTGCTGGTACCTCAACCCAACCGCCACCCCGAAAAAAATGTCGTGTCTGTAGCAGGAGTGGAATAAGGCGTAACACCCGCTATTTCTGTCCTGACTGTCCGGACCACCCTGCCCTATGCTTAGGAGAGTGTTTCCGGAAGTACCACACGCAGGTACACCTAGCATATGGATCACATCTCACCAGGACAGGCACACAGGGCTATTAGGGCCCTTTCTCTCACAGCTGCTGCAAACCTCTCCTTTCACCTGGGATAAAGTGCATAACGTACTTCGTCACATCTTTGGGCGATTTGCGCTTTGCACATTGTCCCATGGGGAAGGAGAGGTTTGTTCTATAAAGGTAAAAAAAACTAAACAAAAAAAAAATTACCGGTAAGTAAAAAAGTTAAAAAAGTTAAAAAAAAGTTAATATGTTCTGTTCTAAAGTTAATAAAGTTATTGCTTTGCGGCCTGTTTTTTTCTTTTTTGTTTTGTTTTTTTTACCTTCCAGGTGGACCAACCGATCGACCAGCTGCAGCACTGATGTGCATTCGGACAGAAGCATTGCGCTGCTGTCAGATTACACGCAAGTCGGTGTATGCGGCGCTGCAAGACGAGATTTCTCCTCTGCAGTAAAAGATATGTTTGCCGAGGCATATGAGCTGAGGAGGTGGCGGTGTTCATATACTTTGGCAAACACTTTGTATATATAAAAAAAAAAATCCCGGCAATGATTTATTCATCCACATCAATTGATGTGAATGGAGAAATCTGGTTTGCCAGGGCATACGAGCTGAAGTGGGTATGGATGTTGGGCGGAGCTCCTATGTCCTGGCAGACGCCTTTCCCCTCCTTTTTCTTTTTTTGGCAGAGATTTTTTCATCCACATTGATCGATGCGAATGAAGAAATCTGTGCCGTTCATTTTTTTCTTTCAGCCCAGAGGCTGAACGGAAAAAAAAAATCTCATTACCCGTATGCTCAATATAAGGAGAATAGCAGAAACTCCTAATGCTGGCCATACATGTAATGATTGCGGAGACCCTCAAATGCCAGGGCAGTACAAACACCCCACAAATAACACCATTTTGGAAAGAAGACACCCCAAGGTATTCGCTGAGGGGCATATTGAGTCCATGAAAGATTGAAATTTTTGTCCCAAGTTAGCGGAAAGGGAGACTTTGTGAGAACAAAATCAAAAAAATCAATTTCCGCTAACTTGTGCCAAAATTTTTTTTTTTCAATGAACTCGCCATGCCCCTCATTAAATACCTTGGGGTGTCTTCTTTCCAAAATGGGGTCACATGTGGGGTATTTATACTGCCCTGGCATTTTAGGGGCCCCAAAGCGTGAGAAGAAGAAGGTATCCAAATGTCTAAAAATGCCCTCCTAAAAGGAATTTGGGCCCCTTTGCCCACCTAGGCTGCAAAAAAAAGTCACACATCTGGTATCTCCGTACTCAGGAGAAGTTGAGGAATGTGTTTTGGCGTGTCTTTTTACATATACCCATGCTGGGTGAGATAAATATCTTGGTCAAATGCCAACTTTGTATAAAAAAATGGGAAAAGTTGTCTTTTGCCAAGATATTTCTCTCACCCAGCATGGGTATATGTAAAATGACACCACAAAACACATTCCCCACCTTCTCCTGAGTACGGAGATACCAGATGTGTGACACTTTTTTGCAGCCTAGGTGGGCAAAGGGGCCCACATTCCAAAGAGCACCTTTCGGATTTCACAGGTCACACATTACCACACATTAGGGCCCCTGGAAAATGCCAGGGCAGTATAACTACCCCACAAGTGACCCCATTTTGGAAAGAAGACACCCCAAGGTATTCCGTGAGGGGCATGGCAAGTTCCTAGAATTTTTTATTTTTTGTCACAAGTTAGTGGAAAATGATGATTTTTTTTTTTTTTTTTTTTCATACAAAGTCTCATATTCCACTAACTTGTGACAAAAAATAAAAACTTCCATGAACTCACTATGCCCATCAGCGGTCTCTTCTTTCCAAAATGGGGTCACTTGTGGGGTAGTTATACTGCCCTGGCATTCTAGGGGCCCAAATGTGTGGTAAGGAGTTTGAAATCAAATTCTGTAAAAAATGACCTGTGAAATCCGAAAGGTGCTCTTTGTAATATGGGCCCCTTTGCCCACCTAGGCTGCAAAAAAGTGTCACACATCTGGTATCTCCGTACTCAGGAGAAGGTGGGGAATGTGTTTTGGGGTGTCATTTTACATATACCCATGCTGGGTTAGAGAAATATCTTGGCAAAAGACAACTTTTCCCATTTTTTTATACAAAGTTGGCATTTGACCAAGATATTTATCTCACCCAGCATGGGTATATGTAAAAAGACAATAAATTGTTCAGAGCACTGATGTAATTCAGGCTATGTAAACACTCCAAGGCGAGAACAAATAATGGGCCCCTATTGCAGGAGGGGGGAGTATCGTTATTTAAAATGTAACTTTTAATAGGGTCAAAAAATATCAGATTAATAAAACTCACTACATAAATAAGACATACATACACATAGGGACCAAAGGAATGGTACCCGGCTGGTAAAGACAAAATACTGTTCCGTCCGGGGAGACGTGAACAGTCTTACCAGACCCTTTGTAGGTAGTGGGAGAGGTCCTCGGATAAAGGAGACAGGAAACGTGATGACCAAGCCGTTCGGGAATAGGTGCTGTAACAGTGGAACCGTGCAGTGGAGCACTAGGAGGATTCCTAAGCAAGCCCTGCCTAAGGTGAAGGGGGCTATTATACTGCTACCTATCTATACGGAGCACTCGCCTTGAAAAAGACGACCCCGTCCGGTAGCCTGTCCCTAAGGTGGACCTTACCCTACAAACTACAGAAGTTATGCCAGTGGATTGTTGATAAAGGTGCTTCCAAAGGTCTCCCGACGTGGCACGTTTCTGTCCGTGACTCTTCAGGGAAAGACTGCAGGAAGACAGGAGGGTAGCGAGCCACAGGTATCTGGCCTGGGGCTCAATAGCACACTGGAGAAAGAGAGACAAGCTGGGAAGCTTGTGTGCTGCTATCCTGGTGTAGGATGCAGTATTACACTGGAGGGGTAGTCCAGTGCTGGGCGGTCCGGGAGACACAATGGTCCCAGGCAAATGAGACCCTTCTGGTTGGGGGTAGCAATGCAATGAACCAGCCGCAGTGATGTACCCTAGTAGTGGGTTTTAAATAATCGCGCCCCAGGTCCTTCGCCCCTCCCTCTCAGTTGCGTCATCGCAGTGTCACGCCTACCTGAAGCGCCGCTCCTACCCGGTCACGCGACCCCAGCGTCAGAGAGTCTGCGCCGAGGCAGCATCCACAGGGCAAGAGGCAGACGCCGTCAGTGACGCCACACGTCGGCAACATCACATGAGATGGGCGGGAGCGCGATGGGAGATGGGCGGAGTCCGGGATCATACAGCCAATGGTCAGATGGTCTGATGATCATATGGGACGCACAGGGTATGCGTCACCATTGATGGTAAACAAAGTAGTAAAGCCTAGAAACGGCTAATGGCATTTGGTGCAGGAGTCATAGGCAGACAGGTGATCAATGCAGCGAATTGCTGCCGGGGGGGGGGGGGGAAGGGGGGGTGCAACCCCCGGCAGAGTGACATGAGATCAAAGCTATTATATATGTCCCGATAACACGGATAACCCTGCAATCGGGAACAGTTGTTGGTATTAAAAAGGCGCTCTACAGATTAGGAGCGCGCATGGAGAAGGCAGGTGCAATCAGGTTGTGCATCTGCTTTTGCCGCCACAAGGACCCCATGCTCGTAGCGGTGTAGGCCAGCATGGATCCATGTGCAGCAAGGTGTATACCAGCCTAACCGTATGCGCAGAAAAATATAAAGGCAATGTGCATGAAGGGTACGCAGGCGCAGGCTAAGGCAGAAGGCCCTGATTGTTGATTAACGTGCATGCTGCCCTTGATGTAACATCCGGGCGACAGTGGCAGCAGCATGACAGAGAATGAAAACAGCAGCTCATAGATAGATGAACAATTATACATATATACAGAGCCGAAGATCATCCATCAAAAACCGGCATTGTGGCGGCAATTACCCCCCGGTTTCCCTGCCACTTGATTTTTCAGAGGAAGCAGGAGTAGTTCAATCTCTCATTCATGCCCAGGGGTGCCGCTGTTTTAAGATTGAAGATCCAACGCGCCTCACGTTGGAGGAGGCTCTTATCCCAGTCCCCCCCTCTTGGAGGGGGTTTCACGAGATCGATGCCCATGAATTTCAACCGGGCTTTGCCATTATGGTCGGTGTGCACATGTTTAGACACCGGGGTGTCCCTTTTGTGTGTCACATCCCCCATGTGCTCACCGATCCTCCTCCGAAATTCCCGTATGGTCTTGCCAACGTATTCCAGCCCGCATTCACAGAGGATGCGGTACACCACTCCTCTGGATTTGCAATTGATAAAATGCGGGATGGAATACGCTTTGCCAGTGACCGTACTGGTGAAAGATTTGGTAGTCAAAATGTGTTTACAGGCAACACACCTGCCACATCTATGGCTACCTACCAAATTGCACCGCAGCCATGATGAGTTTTTGCTAACAGATGAAAAATGACTGTGTACGAGTTTGTCACGCAAATTCGCACCGCGTCTGTATGTTATCTGCGGGCTGTCCCCCACTATATCCAGAAGGTCGGGGTCCATTTTCAGGATCCCCCAATGGCGTCGTAGGATGTCCCTGACCTGGCTTGACCCTCTGTCAAAGGTAGTGATAATGCGGGACAGTTTGGTGGTGGGCGTGTCTGGTTGTTTCTTAATCAGTAGAGAAGGTCTCTGCCGTGCAAGGGCCACCTTGTAGGCTGCTCTTAGGATATAGTCCGGGTACCCCCTTTCCGCAAATCTGACCCTTAGGTCAGCTGCTTGTGCTACAAAGTCCTTTTTGTCAGAACAATTTCTGCGCAGGCGAAGGTACTGCCCTCTAGGTATTCCCCTCCTGAGTGGGAGAGGGTGACTGCTCTCCCATCTCAGGAGAGAATTTGTCGCGTTAGGTTTTCTATGAATCGAGGTGTCCACTTCGCTCCTATCATTCCTGGAGATTGTGATATCCAGAAATGGTAGGCTGGTTGGGTGGGTCTCGTATGTAAACCTCATGCCGATCTCGTTCTGATTTAAACGGGATACAAACGACTCAAATTGGGAGGGGCTCCCGTTCCAGGTGATGAAGATATCATCTATATATCGCGCCCACAGTCCAATTCTGGATACATCGTCCGGACCCCCATCCCCAAATACCAGGGTCTCCTCCCACCAGCCCAGGAATAGATTAGCATACGACGGGGCACAAGGACTCCCCATCGCGGTACCCCTGAGCTGGTGGTAGATCTTGTTGTCAAAAGTAAAGAAGTTCCTGTTCAGGGTAAACTCGAGGATCCGGACGATGAACTGGCTGTGGGCGCGATATTGACAGCCCCTGGATTTAAGAAAAAATTCAACTGCCGCCAAACCCAACTGGTGAGGTATGGAGGAGTATAAAGCCTCTACGTCTATGCTTGACAATAGGCATCCGTTCTCAAGGGTAAGACCCTCCAATTGTTTAAGGAGGTCCGTAGTATCCTTGAGATGGGATGGGAGTGTGGTCACGAAAGGAGCAAGAACACGGTCAATGTAAATCCCCAAATTCTGATTGAGGTTGTTCACCCCTGATACTATCGGCCTCCCTTTCAGTGGCGAGGTCCCCTTGTGGACCTTAGGGAGACAATAGAATGTGGACCTACGGGGGAAAAGGGGTAGCAGAAATGAATACTCTTCCGAAGAGATGATATTGGAACCCTTGGCCTCGTCGAGTATAAATTTGAGTTCACGCCTATAGACGTCCGTGGGGTCTCTGTCTAGGATCTCATAGGTGGCCCTATCAGAGAGAAGACGCATACACATACCCTTGTACTGCACAGAGTCCATGACCACAATGTTGCCCCCTTTATCTGCAGGTTTGATAATGATCGTGGGGTCCTTGCCAAGGGATGAAATGGCAGTGGTCATGGACTCTGCGCAGTTCGAGTGATGTGAAGAGATCCGCAAATCCTCCAGGTCCTTAGTAACCATGTTGAGGAAGACGTCTATACATGAAATCTCACTAGAGCTGGGTGGCATCTTGTTGCTTTTGCATTTAAGATCTGTGAACGGCCCTGAACCTGATGTTGAGTCATCCATCACAGTTAGTGAATTCAATAACTGAACATCCGCCAGCATTTCTGCCGGAATCCCAAGCTCGAGACATCGACGTCTGTCAATGAACTTAAAATGCTTGTGCCACCTAAGTTTGCGGATGAATAGATTCAGGTCTTTGACGGCCATGAATCTATCAAACTTAGGGGTAGGCACAAAAGAAAGCCCAAGTTCCAAGGCCCCAGTTTCGTCCTGGGAAAGAGGGCGTGAGGACAGATTGATTACCTCTGGTCCTGCGGTGGAGTTGGCATTTGAGGTGTGCGACTGCGGAGTGGGTAGCCCGGAGTCTGGTTCGGTTGTCCTAAAAAACGGGTGTCTCTTCCACGGTATTGACCCTTGGGTCGACCCCTTCTAGATGAACCCCTATTCGGATGTTTGGTTGTTTGGGGTCCTGTTTCTCTTTCTGAGTCAGAAAGATCCGTATCAGTCGATGATCTCTCTGAATTGCTTGGTCTAGTATCCTTTTTTCCGATGTTAAGAGAGGAATAAATCCGATTCTCCTTAAAATCGGAAAGGTCACGTATAAACTGACGATGCTTCCTTTCCTTGAGGTGGTACTGGTACTTCTCAAGGGTCAGTTGTAGTTGTTTTTCCCTATTTGAGAATTCGGTCTCCTGTGAGAAGGCCCGTACCACCTCAATTTGTTCAGAAAGTTTCTGGTTAAGAGTAGTTAGTGTGTTCTTCTCTTCATCTACCAGTAGCCTCATCAATCTAAGGGAACTAGCGGTTGCCTCTTGTTCCCACTTTGTCATAAAGCCCGGATTGCGTGACCGAGCGGATGGAAGAAGTGAGATGCGGAGACCTCGGGGGACTATACCGTTTTTTATATAGTTATCCAGACTCTGGACTTCCCACCACGACGTGATCTGCTCCTTATAAACCTGTGTCAGGTCAGTAAAGGCGGTGTGAAAAGAGGGCTGGTACTTTTTCTGAGAAAATTGTTTCTCAGAAAAAATATCTTTGGCTTCATGCAACCAATTATCCGCATTGAAACCAGTCGCCAAGAATCCTGCCATGCCACAATAGGAGAGAGTAAACAATAAATTGTTCAGAGCACTGATGTAATTCAGGCTATGTAAACACTCCAAGGCGAGAACAAATAATGGGCCCCTATTGCAGGAGGGGGGAGTATCGTTATTTAAAATGTAACTTTTAATAGGGTCAAAAAATATCAGATTAATAAAACTCACTACATAAATAAGACATACATACACATAGGGACCAAAGGAATGGTACCCGGCTGGTAAAGACAAAATACTGTTCCGTCCGGGGAGACGTGAACAGTCTTACCAGACCCTTTGTAGGTAGTGGGAGAGGTCCTCGGATAAAGGAGACAGGAAACGTGATGACCAAGCCGTTCGGGAATAGGTGCTGTAACAGTGGAACCGTGCAGTGGAGCACTAGGAGGATTCCTAAGCAAGCCCTGCCTAAGGTGAAGGGGGCTATTATACTGCTACCTATCTATACGGAGCACTCGCCTTGAAAAAGACGACCCCGTCCGGTAGCCTGTCCCTAAGGTGGACCTTACCCTACAAACTACAGAAATTATGCCAGTGGATTGTTGATAAAGGTGCTTCCAAAGGTCTCCCGACGTGGCACGTTTCTGTCCGTGACTCTTCAGGGAAAGACTGCAGGAAGACAGGAGGGTAGCGAGCCACAGGTATCTGGCCTGGGGCTCAATAGCACACTGGAGAAAGAGAGACAAGCTGGGAAGCTTGTGTGCTGCTATCCTGGTGTAGGATGCAGTATTACACTGGAGGGGTAGTCCAGTGCAGGGCGGTCCGGGAGACACAATGGTCCCAGGCAAATGAGACCCTTCTGGTTGGGGGTGAGGTTTACATACGAGACCCACCCAACCAGCCTACCATTTCTGGATATCACAATCTCCAGGAATGATAGGAGCGAAGTGGACACCTCGATTCATAGAAAACCTAACGCGACAAATTCTCTCCTGAGATGGGAGAGCAGTCACCCTCTCCCACTCAGGAGGGGAATACCTAGAGGGCAGTACCTTCGCCTGCGCAGAAATTGTTCTGACAAAAAGGACTTTGTAGCACAAGCAGCTGACCTAAGGGTCAGATTTGCGGAAAGGGGGTACCCGGACTATATCCTAAGAGCAGCCTACAAGGTGGCCCTTGCACGGCAGAGACCTTCTCTACTGATTAAGAAACAACCAGACACGCCCACCACCAAACTGTCCCGCATTATCACTACCTTTGACAGAGGGTCAAGCCAGGTCAGGGACATCCTACGACGCCATTGGGGGATCCTGAAAATGGACCCCGACCTTCTGGATATAGTGGGGGACAGCCCGCAGATAACATACAGACGCGGTGCGAATTTGCGTGACAAACTCGTACACAGTCATTTTTCATCTGTTAGCAAAAACTCATCATGGCTGCGGTGCAATTTGGTAGGTAGCCATAGATGTGGCAGGTGTGTTGCCTGTAAACACATTTTGACTACCAAATCTTTCACCAGTACGGTCACTGGCAAAGCGTATTCCATCCCGCATTTTATCAATTGCAAATCCAGAGGAGTGGTGTACCGCATCCTCTGTGAATGCGGGCTGGAATACGTTGGCAAGACCATACGGGAATTTCGGAGGAGGATCGGTGAGCACATGGGGGATGTGACACACAAAAGGGACACCCCGGTGTCTAAACATGTGCACACCGACCATAATGGCAAAGCCCGGTTGAAATTCATGGGCATCGATCTCGTGAAACCCCCTCCAAGAGGGGGGGACTGGGATAAGAGCCTCCTCCAACGTGAGGCGCGTTGGATCTTCAATCTTAAAACAGCGGCACCCCTGGGCATGAATGAGAGATTGAACTACTCCTGCTTCCTCTGAAAAATCAAGTGGCAGGGAAACCGGGGGGTAATTGCCGCCACAATGCCGGTTTTTGATGGATGATCTTCGGCTCTGTATATATGTATAATTGTTCATCTATCTATGAGCTGCTGTTTTCATTCTCTGTCATGCTGCTGCCACTGTCGCCCGGATGTTACATCAAGGGCAACATGCACGTTAATCAACAATCAGGGCCTTCTGCCTTAGCCTGCGCCTGCGTACCCTTCATGCACATTGCCTTTATATTTTTCTGCGCATACGGTTAGGCTGGTATACACCTTGCTGCACATGGATCCATGCTGGCCTACACCGCTACGAGCATGGGGTCCTTGTGGCGGCAAAAGCAGATGCACAACCTGATTGCACCTGCCTTCTCCATGCGCGCTCCTAATCTGTAGAGCGCCTTTTTAATACCAACAACTGTTCCCGATTGCAGGGTTATCCGTGTTATCGGGACATATATAATAGCTTTGATCTCATGTCACTCTGCCGGGGGTTGCACACCCCCTTCCCCCCCCCCCCCCGGCAGCAATTCGCTGCATTGATCACCTGTCTGCCTATGACTCCTGCACCAAATGCCATTAGCCGTTTCTAGGCTTTACTACTTTGTTTACCATCAATGGTGACGCATACCCTGTGCGTCCCATATGATCATCAGACCATCTGACCATTGGCTGTATGATCCCGGACTCCGCCCATCTCCCATCGCGCTCCCGCCCATCTCATGTGATGTTGCCGACGTGTGGCGTCACTGACGGCGTCTGCCTCTTGCCCTGTGGATGCTGCCTCGGCGCAGACTCTCTGACGCTGGGGTCGCGTGACCGGGTAGGAGCGGCGCTTCAGGTAGGCGTGACACTGCGATGACGCAACTGAGAGGGAGGGGCGAAGGACCTGGGGCGCGATTATTTAAAACCCACTACTAGGGTACATCACTGCGGCTGGTTCATTGCATTGCTACCCCCAACCAGAAGGGTCTCATTTGCCTGGGACCATTGTGTCTCCCGGACCGCCCAGCACTGGACTACCCCTCCAGTGTAATACTGCATCCTACACCAGGATAGCAGCACACAAGCTTCCCAGCTTGTCTCTCTTTCTCCAGTGTGCTATTGAGCCCCAGGCCAGATACCTGTGGCTCGCTACCCTCCTGTCTTCCTGCAGTCTTTCCCTGAAGAGTCACGGACAGAAACGTGCCACGTCGGGAGACCTTTGGAAGCACCTTTATCAACAATCCACTGGCATAACTTCTGTAGTTTGTAGGGTAAGGTCCACCTTAGGGACAGGCTACCGGACGGGGTCGTCTTTTTCAAGGCGAGTGCTCCGTATAGATAGGTAGCAGTATAATAGCCCCCTTCACCTTAGGCAGGGCTTGCTTAGGAATCCTCCTAGTGCTCCACTGCACGGTTCCACTGTTACAGCACCTATTCCCGAACGGCTTGGTCATCACGTTTCCTGTCTCCTTTATCCGAGGACCTCTCCCACTACCTACAAAGGGTCTGGTAAGACTGTTCACGTCTCCCCGGACGGAACAGTATTTTGTCTTTACCAGCCGGGTACCATTCCTTTGGTCCCTATGTGTATGTATGTCTTATTTATGTAGTGAGTTTTATTAATCTGATATTTTTTGACCCTATTAAAAGTTACATTTTAAATAACGATACTCCCCCCTCCTGCAATAGGGGCCCATTATTTGTTCTCGCCTTGGAGTGTTTACATACCCTGAATTACATCAGTGCTCTGAACAATTTATTGTTTACTCTCTCCTATTGTGGCATGGCAGGATTCTTGGCGACTGGTTTCAATGCGGATAATTGGTTGCATGAAGCCAAAGATATTTTTTCTGAGAAACAATTTTCTCAGAAAAAGTACCAGCCCTCTTTTCACACCGCCTTTACTGACCTGACACAGGTTTATAAGGAGCAGATCACGTCGTGGTGGGAAGTCCAGAGTCTGGATAACTATATAAAAAACGGTATAGTCCCCCGAGGTCTCCGCATCTCACTTCTTCCATCCGCTCGGTCACGCAATCCGGGCTTTATGACAAAGTGGGAACAAGAGGCAACCGCTAGTTCCCTTAGATTGATGAGGCTACTGGTAGATGAAGAGAAGAACACACTAACTACTCTTAACCAGAAACTTTCTGAACAAATTGAGGTGGTACGGGCCTTCTCACAGGAGACCGAATTCTCAAATAGGGAAAAACAACTACAACTGACCCTTGAGAAGTACCAGTACCACCTCAAGGAAAGGAAGCATCGTCAGTTTATACGTGACCTTTCCGATTTTAAGGAGAATCGGATTTATTCCTCTCTTAACATCGGAAAAAAGGATACTAGACCAAGCAATTCAGAGAGATCATCGACTGATACGGATCTTTCTGACTCAGAAAGAGAAACAGGACCCCAAACAACCAAACATCCGAATAGGGGTTCATCTAGAAGGGGTCGACCCAAGGGTCAATACCGTGGAAGAGACACCCGTTTTTTAGGACAACCGAACCAGACTCCGGGCTACCCACTCCGCAGTCGCACACCTCAAATGCCAACTCCACCGCAGGACCAGAGGTAATCAATCTGTCCTCACGCCCTCTTTCCCAGGACGAAACTGGGGCCTTGGAACTTGGGCTTTCTTTTGTGCCTACCCCTAAGTTTGATAGATTCATGGCCGTCAAAGACCTGAATCTATTCATCCGCAAACTTAGGTGGCACAAGCATTTTAAGTTCATTGACAGACGTCGATGTCTCGAGCTTGGGATTCCGGCAGAAATGCTGGCGGATGTTCAGTTATTGAATTCACTAACTGTGATGGATGACTCAACATCAGGTTCAGGGCCGTTCACAGATCTTAAATGCAAAAGCAACAAGATGCCACCCAGCTCTAGTGAGATTTCATGTATAGACGTCTTCCTCAACATGGTTACTAAGGACCTGGAGGATTTGCGGATCTCTTCACATCACTCGAACTGCGCAGAGTCCATGACCACTGCCATTTCATCCCTTGGCAAGGACCCCACGATCATTATCAAACCTGCAGATAAAGGGGGCAACATTGTGGTCATGGACTCTGTGCAGTACAAGGGTATGTGTATGCGTCTTCTCTCTGATAGGGCCACCTATGAGATCCTAGACAGAGACCCCACGGACGTCTATAGGCGTGAACTCAAATTTATACTCGACGAGGCCAAGGGTTCCAATATCATCTCTTCGGAAGAGTATTCATTTCTGCTACCCCTTTTCCCCCGTAGGTCCACATTCTATTGTCTCCCTAAGGTCCACAAGGGGACCTCGCCACTGAAAGGGAGGCCGATAGTATCAGGGGTGAACAACCTCAATCAGAATTTGGGGATTTACATTGACCGTGTTCTTGCTCCTTTCGTGACCACACTCCCATCCCATCTCAAGGATACTACGGACCTCCTTAAACAATTGGAGGGTCTTACCCTTGAGAACGGATGCCTATTGTCAAGCATAGACGTAGAGGCTTTATACTCCTCCATACCTCACCAGTTGGGTTTGGCGGCAGTTGAATTTTTTCTTAAATCCAGGGGCTGTCAATATCGCGCCCACAGCCAGTTCATCGTCCGGATCCTCGAGTTTACCCTGAACAGGAACTTCTTTACTTTTGACAACAAGATCTACCACCAGCTCAGGGGTACCGCGATGGGGAGTCCTTGTGCCCCGTCGTATGCTAATCTATTCCTGGGCTGGTGGGAGGAGACCCTGGTATTTGGGGATGGGGGTCCGGACGATGTATCCAGAATTGGACTGTGGGCGCGATATATAGATGATATCTTCATCACCTGGAACGGGAGCCCCTCCCAATTTGAGTCGTTTGTATCCCGTTTAAATCAGAACGAGATCGGCATGAGGTTTACATACGAGACCCACCCAACCAGCCTACCATTTCTGGATATCACAATCTCCAGGAATGATAGGAGCGAAGTGGACACCTCGATTCATAGAAAACCTAACGCGACAAATTCTCTCCTGAGATGGGAGAGCAGTCACCCTCTCCCACTCAGGAGGGGAATACCTAGAGGGCAGTACCTTCGCCTGCGCAGAAATTGTTCTGACAAAAAGGACTTTGTAGCACAAGCAGCTGACCTAAGGGTCAGATTTGCGGAAAGGGTGTACCCGGACTATATCCTAAGAGCAGCCTTCAAGGTGGCCCTTGCACGGCAGAGACCTTCTCTACTGATTAAGAAACAACCAGACACGCCCACCACCAAACTGTCCCGCATTATCACTACCTTTGACAGAGGGTCAAGCCAGGTCAGGGACATCCTACGACGCCATTGGGGGATCCTGAAAATGGACCCCGACCTTCTGGATATAGTGGGGGACAGCCCGCAGATAACATACAGACGCGGTGCGAATTTGCGTGACAAACTCGTACACAGTCATTTTTCATCTGTTAGCAAAAACTCATCATGGCTGCGGTGCAATTTGGTAGGTAGCCATAGATGTGGCAGGTGTGTTGCCTGTAAACACATTTTGACTACCAAATCTTTCACCAGTACGGTCACTGGCAAAGCGTATTCCATCCCGCATTTTATCAATTGCAAATCCAGAGGAGTGGTGTACCGCATCCTCTGTGAATGCGGGCTGGAATACGTTGGCAAGACCATACGGGAATTTCGGAGGAGGATCGGTGAGCACATGGGGGATGTGACACACAAAAGGGACACCCCGGTGTCTAAACATGTGCACACCGACCATAATGGCAAAGCCCGGTTGAAATTCATGGGCATCGATCTCGTGAAACCCCCTCCAAGAGGGGGGGACTGGGATAAGAGCCTCCTCCAACGTGAGGCGCGTTGGATCTTCAATCTTAAAACAGCGGCACCCCTGGGCATGAATGAGAGATTGAACTACTCCTGCTTCCTCTGAAAAATCAAGTGGCAGGGAAACCGGGGGGTAATTGCCGCCACAATGCCGGTTTTTGATGGATGATCTTCGGCTCTGTATATATGTATAATTGTTCATCTATCTATGAGCTGCTGTTTTCATTCTCTGTCATGCTGCTGCCACTGTCGCCCGGATGTTACATCAAGGGCAACATGCACGTTAATCAACAATCAGGGCCTTCTGCCTTAGCCTGCGCCTGCGTACCCTTCATGCACATTGCCTTTATATTTTTCTGCGCATACGGTTAGGCTGGTATACACCTTGCTGCACATGGATCCATGCTGGCCTACACCGCTACGAGCATGGGGTCCTTGTGGCGGCAAAAGCAGATGCACAACCTGATTGCACCTGCCTTCTCCATGCGCGCTCCTAATCTGTAGAGCGCCTTTTTAATACCAACAACTGTTCCCGATTGCAGGGTTATCCGTGTTATCGGGACATATATAATAGCTTTGATCTCATGTCACTCTGCCGGGGGTTGCACACCCCCTTCCCCCCCCCCCCCCGGCAGCAATTCGCTGCATTGATCACCTGTCTGCCTATGACTCCTGCACCAAATGCCATTAGCCGTTTCTAGGCTTTACTACTTTGTTTACCATCAATGGTGACGCATACCCTGTGCGTCCCATATGATCATCAGACCATCTGACCATTGGCTGTATGATCCCGGACTCCGCCCATCTCCCATCGCGCTCCCGCCCATCTCATGTGATGTTGCCGACGTGTGGCGTCACTGACGGCGTCTGCCTCTTGCCCTGTGGATGCTGCCTCGGCGCAGACTCTCTGACGCTGGGGTCGCGTGACCGGGTAGGAGCGGCGCTTCAGGTAGGCGTGACACTGCGATGACGCAACTGAGAGGGAGGGGCGAAGGACCTGGGGCGCGATTATTTAAAACCCACTACTAGGGTACATCACTGCGGCTGGTTCATTGCATTGCTACCCCCAACCAGAAGGGTCTCATTTGCCTGGGACCATTGTGTCTCCCGGACCGCCCAGCACTGGACTACCCCTCCAGTGTAATACTGCATCCTACACCAGGATAGCAGCACACAAGCTTCCCAGCTTGTCTCTCTTTCTCCAGTGTGCTATTGAGCCCCAGGCCAGATACCTGTGGCTCGCTACCCTCCTGTCTTCCTGCAGTCTTTCCCTGAAGAGTCACGGACAGAAACGTGCCACGTCGGGAGACCTTTGGAAGCACCTTTATCAACAATCCACTGGCATAACTTCTGTAGTTTGTAGGGTAAGGTCCACCTTAGGGACAGGCTACCGGACGGGGTCGTCTTTTTCAAGGCGAGTGCTCCGTATAGATAGGTAGCAGTATAATAGCCCCCTTCACCTTAGGCAGGGCTTGCTTAGGAATCCTCCTAGTGCTCCACTGCACGGTTCCACTGTTACAGCACCTATTCCCGAACGGCTTGGTCATCACGTTTCCTGTCTCCTTTATCCGAGGACCTCTCCCACTACCTACAAAGGGTCTGGTAAGACTGTTCACGTCTCCCCGGACGGAACAGTATTTTGTCTTTACCAGCCGGGTACCATTCCTTTGGTCCCTATGTGTATGTATGTCTTATTTATGTAGTGAGTTTTATTAATCTGATATTTTTTGACCCTATTAAAAGTTACATTTTAAATAACGATACTCCCCCCTCCTGCAATAGGGGCCCATTATTTGTTCTCGCCTTGGAGTGTTTACATACCCTGAATTACATCAGTGCTCTGAACAATTTATTGTTTACTCTCTCCTATTGTGGCATGGCAGGATTCTTGGCGACTGGTTTCAATGCGGATAATTGGTTGCATGAAGCCAAAGATATTTTTTCTGAGAAACAATTTTCTCAGAAAAAGTACCAGCCCTCTTTTCACACCGCCTTTACTGACCTGACACAGGTTTATAAGGAGCAGATCACGTCGTGGTGGGAAGTCCAGAGTCTGGATAACTATATAAAAAACGGTATAGTCCCCCGAGGTCTCCGCATCTCACTTCTTCCATCCGCTCGGTCACGCAATCCGGGCTTTATGACAAAGTGGGAACAAGAGGCAACCGCTAGTTCCCTTAGATTGATGAGGCTACTGGTAGATGAAGAGAAGAACACACTAACTACTCTTAACCAGAAACTTTCTGAACAAATTGAGGTGGTACGGGCCTTCTCACAGGAGACCGAATTCTCAAATAGGGAAAAACAACTACAACTGACCCTTGAGAAGTACCAGTACCACCTCAAGGAAAGGAAGCATCGTCAGTTTATACGTGACCTTTCCGATTTTAAGGAGAATCGGATTTATTCCTCTCTTAACATCGGAAAAAAGGATACTAGACCAAGCAATTCAGAGAGATCATCGACTGATACGGATCTTTCTGACTCAGAAAGAGAAACAGGACCCCAAACAACCAAACATCCGAATAGGGGTTCATCTAGAAGGGGTCGACCCAAGGGTCAATACCGTGGAAGAGACACCCGTTTTTTAGGACAACCGAACCAGACTCCGGGCTACCCACTCCGCAGTCGCACACCTCAAATGCCAACTCCACCGCAGGACCAGAGGTAATCAATCTGTCCTCACGCCCTCTTTCCCAGGACGAAACTGGGGCCTTGGAACTTGGGCTTTCTTTTGTGCCTACCCCTAAGTTTGATAGATTCATGGCCGTCAAAGACCTGAATCTATTCATCCGCAAACTTAGGTGGCACAAGCATTTTAAGTTCATTGACAGACGTCGATGTCTCGAGCTTGGGATTCCGGCAGAAATGCTGGCGGATGTTCAGTTATTGAATTCACTAACTGTGATGGATGACTCAACATCAGGTTCAGGGCCGTTCACAGATCTTAAATGCAAAAGCAACAAGATGCCACCCAGCTCTAGTGAGATTTCATGTATAGACGTCTTCCTCAACATGGTTACTAAGGACCTGGAGGATTTGCGGATCTCTTCACATCACTCGAACTGCGCAGAGTCCATGACCACTGCCATTTCATCCCTTGGCAAGGACCCCACGATCATTATCAAACCTGCAGATAAAGGGGGCAACATTGTGGTCATGGACTCTGTGCAGTACAAGGGTATGTGTATGCGTCTTCTCTCTGATAGGGCCACCTATGAGATCCTAGACAGAGACCCCACGGACGTCTATAGGCGTGAACTCAAATTTATACTCGACGAGGCCAAGGGTTCCAATATCATCTCTTCGGAAGAGTATTCATTTCTGCTACCCCTTTTCCCCCGTAGGTCCACATTCTATTGTCTCCCTAAGGTCCACAAGGGGACCTCGCCACTGAAAGGGAGGCCGATAGTATCAGGGGTGAACAACCTCAATCAGAATTTGGGGATTTACATTGACCGTGTTCTTGCTCCTTTCGTGACCACACTCCCATCCCATCTCAAGGATACTACGGACCTCCTTAAACAATTGGAGGGTCTTACCCTTGAGAACGGATGCCTATTGTCAAGCATAGACGTAGAGGCTTTATACTCCTCCATACCTCACCAGTTGGGTTTGGCGGCAGTTGAATTTTTTCTTAAATCCAGGGGCTGTCAATATCGCGCCCACAGCCAGTTCATCGTCCGGATCCTCGAGTTTACCCTGAACAGGAACTTCTTTACTTTTGACAACAAGATCTACCACCAGCTCAGGGGTACCGCGATGGGGAGTCCTTGTGCCCCGTCGTATGCTAATCTATTCCTGGGCTGGTGGGAGGAGACCCTGGTATTTGGGGATGGGGGTCCGGACGATGTATCCAGAATTGGACTGTGGGCGCGATATATAGATGATATCTTCATCACCTGGAACGGGAGCCCCTCCCAATTTGAGTCGTTTGTATCCCGTTTAAATCAGAACGAGATCGGCATGAGGTTTACATACGAGACCCACCCAACCAGCCTACCATTTCTGGATATCACAATCTCCAGGAATGATAGGAGCGAAGTGGACACCTCGATTCATAGAAAACCTAACGCGACAAATTCTCTCCTGAGATGGGAGAGCAGTCACCCTCTCCCACTCAGGAGGGGAATACCTAGAGGGCAGTACCTTCGCCTGCGCAGAAATTGTTCTGACAAAAAGGACTTTGTAGCACAAGCAGCTGACCTAAGGGTCAGATTTGCGGAAAGGGTGTACCCGGACTATATCCTAAGAGCAGCCTTCAAGGTGGCCCTTGCACGGCAGAGACCTTCTCTACTGATTAAGAAACAACCAGACACGCCCACCACCAAACTGTCCCGCATTATCACTACCTTTGACAGAGGGTCAAGCCAGGTCAGGGACATCCTACGACGCCATTGGGGGATCCTGAAAATGGACCCCGACCTTCTGGATATAGTGGGGGACAGCCCGCAGATAACATACAGACGCGGTGCGAATTTGCGTGACAAACTCGTACACAGTCATTTTTCATCTGTTAGCAAAAACTCATCATGGCTGCGGTGCAATTTGGTAGGTAGCCATAGATGTGGCAGGTGTGTTGCCTGTAAACACATTTTGACTACCAAATCTTTCACCAGTACGGTCACTGGCAAAGCGTATTCCATCCCGCATTTTATCAATTGCAAATCCAGAGGAGTGGTGTACCGCATCCTCTGTGAATGCGGGCTGGAATACGTTGGCAAGACCATACGGGAATTTCGGAGGAGGATCGGTGAGCACATGGGGGATGTGACACACAAAAGGGACACCCCGGTGTCTAAACATGTGCACACCGACCATAATGGCAAAGCCCGGTTGAAATTCATGGGCATCGATCTCGTGAAACCCCCTCCAAGAGGGGGGGACTGGGATAAGAGCCTCCTCCAACGTGAGGCGCGTTGGATCTTCAATCTTAAAACAGCGGCACCCCTGGGCATGAATGAGAGATTGAACTACTCCTGCTTCCTCTGAAAAATCAAGTGGCAGGGAAACCGGGGGGTAATTGCCGCCACAATGCCGGTTTTTGATGGATGATCTTCGGCTCTGTATATATGTATAATTGTTCATCTATCTATGAGCTGCTGTTTTCATTCTCTGTCATGCTGCTGCCACTGTCGCCCGGATGTTACATCAAGGGCAACATGCACGTTAATCAACAATCAGGGCCTTCTGCCTTAGCCTGCGCCTGCGTACCCTTCATGCACATTGCCTTTATATTTTTCTGCGCATACGGTTAGGCTGGTATACACCTTGCTGCACATGGATCCATGCTGGCCTACACCGCTACGAGCATGGGGTCCTTGTGGCGGCAAAAGCAGATGCACAACCTGATTGCACCTGCCTTCTCCATGCGCGCTCCTAATCTGTAGAGAGCCTTTTTAATACCAACAACTGTTCCCGATTGCAGGGTTATCCGTGTTATCGGGACATATATAATAGCTTTGATCTCATGTCACTCTGCCGGGGGTTGCACACCCCCTTCCCCCCCCCCCCCCCCGGCAGCAATTCGCTGCATTGATCACCTGTCTGCCTATGACTCCTGCACCAAATGCCATTAGCCGTTTCTAGGCTTTACTACTTTGTTTACCATCAATGGTGACGCATACCCTGTGCGTCCCATATGATCATCAGACCATCTGACCATTGGCTGTATGATCCCGGACTCCGCCCATCTCCCATCGCGCTCCCGCCCATCTCATGTGATGTTGCCGACGTGTGGCGTCACTGACGGCGTCTGCCTCTTGCCCTGTGGATGCTGCCTCGGCGCAGACTCTCTGACGCTGGGGTCGCGTGACCGGGTAGGAGCGGCGCTTCAGGTAGGCGTGACACTGCGATGACGCAACTGAGAGGGAGGGGCGAAGGACCTGGGGCACGATTATTTAAAACCCACTACTAGGGTACATCACTGCGGCTGGTTCATTGCATTGCTACCCCCAACCAGAAGGGTCTCATTTGCCTGGGACCATTGTGTCTCCCGGACCGCCCAGCACTGGACTACCCCTCCAGTGTAATACTGCATCCTACACCAGGATAGCAGCACACAAGCTTCCCAGCTTGTCTCTCTTTCTCCAGTGTGCTATTGAGCCCCAGGCCAGATACCTGTGGCTCGCTACCCTCCTGTCTTCCTGCAGTCTTTCCCTGAAGAGTCACGGACAGAAACGTGCCACGTCGGGAGACCTTTGGAAGCACCTTTATCAACAATCCACTGGCATAACTTCTGTAGTTTGTAGGGTAAGGTCCACCTTAGGGACAGGCTACCGGACGGGGTCGTCTTTTTCAAGGCGAGTGCTCCGTATAGATAGGTAGCAGTATAATAGCCCCCTTCACCTTAGGCAGGGCTTGCTTAGGAATCCTCCTAGTGCTCCACTGCACGGTTCCACTGTTACAGCACCTATTCCCGAACGGCTTGGTCATCACGTTTCCTGTCTCCTTTATCCGAGGACCTCTCCCACTACCTACAAAGGGTCTGGTAAGACTGTTCACGTCTCCCCGGACGGAACAGTATTTTGTCTTTACCAGCCGGGTACCATTCCTTTGGTCCCTATGTGTATGTATGTCTTATTTATGTAGTGAGTTTTATTAATCTGATATTTTTTGACCCTATTAAAAGTTACATTTTAAATAACGATACTCCCCCCTCCTGCAATAGGGGCCCATTATTTATGTAAAAAGACACCCCAAAACACATTCCTCAACTTCTCTTGAGTACGGAGATACCAGATGTGTGACACTTTTTTGCAGCCTAGGTGGGCAAAGGGGCCCACATTCCAAAGAGCACCTTTCGGATTTCACAGGTCATTTTTTACTGAATTTGATTTCAAACTCCTTACCACACATTTGGGCCCCTAGAATGCCAGGGCAGTATAACTACCCCACAAGTGACCCCATTTTGGAAAGAAGAGACCCCAAGGTATTCGCTGATGGGCATAGTGAGTTCATGGAAGTTTTTATTTTTTGTCACAAGTTAGTGGAATATGAGACTTTGT
The DNA here is from genome assembly GCF_905171765.1 of Bufo bufo. Classification (NCBI taxonomy): domain Eukaryota; kingdom Metazoa; phylum Chordata; class Amphibia; order Anura; family Bufonidae; genus Bufo; species Bufo bufo. The sequence goes on along the minus strand of NC_053390.1, from coordinate 174,057,994 downwards.
ATGAAAAAAAAAATAAAAAATAAAATCATCATTTTCCACTAACTTGTGACAAAAAATAAAAAATTCTAGGAACTCGCCATGCCCCTCACGGAATACCTTGGGGTGTCTTCTTTCCAAAATGGGGTCACTTGTGGGGTAGTTATACTGCCCTGGCATTCTAGGGGCCCAAATGTGTGGTAAGAAGTTTGAAATCAAATTCTGTAAAAAATGACCTGTGAAATCCGAAAGGTGCTCTTTGGAATATGGGCCCCTTTGCCCACCGAGGCTGAAAAAAAGTGTCACACATCTGGTATCTCCGTACTCAGGAGAAGGTAAGGAATGTGTATTGGGGTGTCATTTTACATATACCCATGCTGGGTGAGAGAAAAATCTTGGCAAAAGACAACTTTTCCCATTTTTTTATACAAAGTTGGCATTTGACCAAGATATTTATCTCACCCAGCATGGGTATATGTAAAAAGACACCCCAAAACACATTCCTCAACTTCTCCTGAGTACGGAGATACCAGATGTGGGACACTTTTTTGCAGCCTAGGTGGGCAAAGGGGCCCACATTCCAAAGAGCACCTTTCGGATTTCACAGGTCATTTTTTTACTGAATTTGATTTCAAACTCCTTACCACACATTTGGGCCCCTAGAATGCCAGGGCAGTATAACTACCCCACAAGTGACCCCATTTTGGAAAGAAGAGACCCCAAGGTATTCGCTGATGGGCATAGTGAGTTCATGGAAGTTTTTATTTTTTGTCACAAGTTAGTGGAATATGAGACTTTGTATGAAAAAAATAAATAAAAAAAAATCATCATTTTCCACTAACTTGTGACAAAAAATAAAAAATTCTAGGAACTCGCCATGCCCCTCACGGAATACCTTGGGGTGTCTTCTTTCCAAAATGGGGTCACTTGTGGGGTAGTTATACTGCCCTGGCATTCTAGGGGCCCAAATGTGTGGTAAGGAGTTTGAAATCAAATTCTGTAAAAAATGACCTGTGAAATCCGAAAGGTGCTCTTTGGAATATGGGCCCCTTTGCCCACCTAGGCTGCAAAAAAGTGTCACACATCTGGTATCTCCGTACTCAGGAGAAGGTGGGGAATGTGTTTTGGGGTGTCATTTTACATATACCCATGATGGGTGAGAGAAATATCTTGGCAAAAGACAACTTTTCCCATTTTTTTTATACAAAGTTGGCATTTGACCAAGATATTTATCTCACCCAGCATGGGTATATGTAAAAAGACACCGCAAAACACATTCCTCAACTTCTCCTGAGTACGGAGATACCAGATGTGTGACACTTTTTTGCAGCCTAGGTGGGCAAAGGGGCCCACATTCCAAAGAGCACCTTTCGGATTTCACAGGTCATTTTTTACTGAATTTGATTTCAAACTCCTTACCACACATTTGGGCCCCTAGAATGCCAGGGCAGTATAACTACCCCACAAGTGACCCCATTTTGGAAAGAAGAGACCCCAGGGTATTCGCTGATGGGCATAGTGAGTTCATGGAAGTTTTTATTTTTTGTCACAAGTTAGTGGAATATGAGACTTTGTATGAAAAAAAAATAAAAAAAAAATCATCATTTTCCACTAACTTGTGACAAAAAAAAAAAAATTCTAGGAACTCGCCATGCCCCTCACGGAATACCTTGGGGTGTCTTCTTTCCAAAATGGGGTCACTTGTGGGGTAGTTATACTGCCCTGGCATTCTAGGGGCCCAAATGTGTGGTAAGGAGTTTGAAATCAAATTCTGTAAAAAATGACCTTTGAAATCCGAAAGGTGCTCTTTGGAATATGGGCCCTTTTGCCCACCTAGGCTGAAAAAAAGTGTCACACATCTGGTATCTCTATATTCAGGAGAAGTTGAGGAATGTGTTTTGGGGTGTCTTTTTACATATACCCATGCTGGGTGAGATAAATATCTTGGTCAAATGCCAACTTTGTATAAAAAAATGGGAAAAGTTGTCTTTTGCCAAGATATTGCTCTCACCCAGCATGGGTATATATAAAATGACACCCCAAAACACATTCCCCACCTTCTCCTGAGTACGGAGATACCAGATGTGTGACACTTTTTTGCAGCCTAGGTGGGCAAAGGGGCCCATATTTCAAAGAGCACCTTTCGGATTTTACAGGTCATTTTTTACTGAATTTGATTTCAAACTCCTTACCACACATTTGGGCCCCTAGAATGCCAGGGCAGTATAACTACCCCACAAGTGACCCCATTTTGGAAAGAAGAGACCCCAAGGTATTCGCTGATGGGCATAGTGAGTTCATGGAAGTTTTTATTTTTTGTCACAAGTTAGTGGAATATGAGACTTTGTATGAAAAAAAAAAAAAAAAAATCATCATTTTCCACTAACTTGTGACAAAAAATAAAAAATTCTAGGAACTCGCCATGCCCCTCACGGAATACCTTGGGGTGTCTTCTTTCCAAAATGGGGTCACTTGTGGGGTAGTTATACTGCCCTGGCATTCTAGGGGCCCAAATGTGTGGTAAGGAGTTTGAAATCAAATTCAGTAAAAAATGACCTTTGAAATCCGAAAGGTGCTCTTTGGAATATGGGCCCTTTTGCCCACCTAGGCTGCAAAAAAGTGGCACACATCTGGTATCTCTATATTCAGGAGAAGTTGAGGAATGTGTTTTGGGGTGTCTTTTTACATATACCCATGCTGGGTGAGATAAATATCTTGGTCAAATGCCAACTTTGTATAAAAAAATGGGAAAAGTTGTCTTTTGCCAAGATATTGCTCTCACCCAGCATGGGTATATATAAAATGACACCCCAAAACACATTCCCCACCTTCTCCTGAGTACGGAGATACCAGATGTGTGACACTTTTTTGCAGCCTAGGTGGGCAAAGGGGCCCATATTCCAAAGAGCACCTTTCGGATTTCATAGGTCATTTTTTCAGAATTTGATTTCAAACTCCTTACCACACATTTGGGCCCCTAGAATGCCAGGGCAGTATAACTACCGCACAAGTGACCCCATTTTGAAAATAAGAGACCCCAAGGTATTCGCTGATGGGCATAGTGAGTTCATAGAACTTTTTATTTTTTGTCACAAGTTAGTGGAATATGAGACTTTGTAAGAAAAAAAAAAAAAAATCAAAATTTTCCGCTAACTTGTGACAAAAAATAAAAAGTTCTATGAACTCACTATGCCCATCAGCGAATACCTTAGGGTGTGTACTTTCCGAAATGGGGTCATTTGTGGGGTGTTTGTACTGTCTGGGCATTGTAGAACCTCAGGAAACATGACAGGTGCTCAGAATGTCAGAGCTGCTTCAAAAAGCGGAAATTCACATTTTTGTACCATAGTGTGTAAACGCTATAACTTTTACCCAAACCATTTTTTTTTTTTTACCCAAACTTTTTTTTTTTATCAAAGACATGTAGAACAATAAATTTAGAGCAAAATTTATATATGGATGTCGTTTTCTTTGCAAAATTTTACAACTGAAAGTGAAAAATGTCATTTTTTTGCAAAAAAATCGTTAAATTTCGATTAATAACAAAAAAAGTAAAAATGTCAGCAGCAATGAAATACCACCAAATGAAAGCTCTATTAGTGAGAAGAAAAGGAGGTAAAATTCATTTGGGTGGTAAGTTGCATGACCGAGCAATAAACGGTGAAAATAGTGTAGTGCAGAAGTGTAAAAAGTGGCCTGGTCTTTCAGGGTGTTTAAGCACTGGGGGCTGAGGTGTTTAAGCGACTGGAAGCATTATCTGCTGCAATCCAACCGAACACCTGGTCGCACTGGTCTGACTGGTGTCCTGCGCCGCCCTGCAAACTGGGCATGAAGCTAGGTATCGTGGATGATTGTTTTTCTTGTGCTCTGGCAGCAGGCATAGGCAGCAGGCCACTACATGCAGTATCAGGATCACAGTCACTGCCCCATCCCTTACTGCTCGCCTTCTTCATATTAAATGTTATATATGATTGAAAGTCTGTCACATGTATAGTAGTGTAGGATTTGTGTATGCACTGTGCGGATTCGCTCTGGTAGGCAGGTTAGCGGACGCAATATAGAGGCAATGGACCAGGTTTTAAATCAATCTTCAGTGTTTATTCACACGCATAACATAACAGAACAGTCCCTTTTCAGGCTGGGTGCTTGTTCACACACAGAAAAAAACAAAATAACATTCATCTGGTATCCTGGGTGTCAGTTCACACCCGGCTGAATGCTCAGACTCAGAAAGTCCACTTGCAGGCTGTAAGGCCTTCAGACCTCAGCGCATAGAGCTCCCAAAAGCACAACGTCTCCACAGCTTCACTGTGAAGTGGAAGATAATCCCCTCAGCTGAGACTGCTGGCTGGGTTTTTATCCCAGCAAAAACCCTGCCTGGAGAGTGGGGAGAAGCCACCCACCCTGCACTTTGGCTGCTCCCAATAAGAGCAGGCCCGGATCGGCTTTACAGCCATACTAACTAACAAATAGTGTCAGTCAGCACAAACTGGCGCTGACACCTAAAATACCGGCTCTTACCTCACCGAGGCCAGGAATCTCGGTGACACATACCTTCCATCAATGACGGACCCTTGCGCCTTCCTACAGCGCAAACAAATTTAAAAAGGTATTTTGGATGTTAAAACGTCACACAGGAGATATCCCGCAGATAATGTCAATGCTGTCACCAGCGGCTAATGAAAAATTACAGGTGTTTGGGATGAGGAGACGTTATACAGGAGAGGTACCATCGGTTATGTCACTGTCCGCAGCGTCTACGCAGATGCGGCCCTGGTAATGTCACTGTCAGAAGCGGACACTGTCTACGGAAAAAGTACACTGTATGTCACAGATCCATTTTTAAGCGCACGCGTTACACTGCAGATGTGACACTGGTTATGTCACTGTCAGAAGCGGACACGTCTATTAAAAAAGTACACTGTATGTCACAGATATTTTTTGGATGTGCACACTTTACACTGGAGATGTGGCGCAGCTAATGTCACTGTCTGCAGCGGACACCATCTACGGAAAAAGTACACTGGTTGTCACAGATATTTTTGGGATGCGCACACGTTACACAGGAGATGTGGTGCGGATAATTTAATTGTCCACAGCGGACACCGTCTACCGAAAAAGTACACTGGATGTCACTGATATTTTCGGGATGCGCACACTTTACATAGGAGATATGGCGCGGATAATTTAACTGTCTGCAGCGGACATCATCTACGGAAAAAGTTCACTGGATGTCACAGATATTTTAGTGATGTGCACACTTTACACAGGAGATGTGACGCGGAAAATTTAACTGTCTGCAGCGGCCTATTTGATGCTATTTAGCGCAGGATGAGCTAAAAATATATATTGCTGCTGTCACATACAATAGTCCTTAACCACCTCAGCTCCCCTACCTTAAACCCCCTTAATGACCAGACCACTTTTTACAATTCTCCACTACACTACTTTCACCGTTTATTGCTCGGTCATACAACTTACCACCCAAATTAATTTTACCTCCTTTTCTTCTCACTAATAGTGCTTTCATTTGGTGGTATTTCATTGCTGCTGACATTTTAACTTTTTTTGTTATTAATCAAAATTTACCGACATTTTTGCAAAAAAATTAAATTTTTCACTTTCAGTTGTAAATTTTTTTTTTTAAAATGACATCTTTATATAAATTTTTCTCTAAATTTATTGTTCTACATGTCTTTGATAAAAAAAATGGTTTGGGTAAAAGTTATAGCGTTTACAAACTATGGTACAAAAATGTGAATTTCCGCTTTTTGAAGCAGCTCTGACTTTCTGAGCACCTGTCATGTTCCTGAGGTTCTACAATGCCCAGACAGTAAAAACACCCCACAAATGACCCCATTTCGGAGAGTAGACACCCTAAGGTATTTTCTGAAGGGCATAGTGAGTTCATAGAACTTTTTATTTTTTGTCACAAGTTAGCGGAAAATGATGATTTTTTTTCTTTTTTTTTTTCTCACAAAGTCTCATATTCCACTAACTTGTGACAAAAAATAAAAACTTCCCTGAACTCACTATGCCCATCAAAAAATACCTTGGGGTGTCTTCTTTCCAAAATGGGGTAACTTGTGGGGTAGTTATACTGCCCTGGCATTTTAGGGGCCCTAATGTGTGAGAAGTAGTTTGAAATCAAAATGTGTAAAAAATGCCCTGTGAAATCCTAAAGGTGCTCATTGGAATGTGGGCCCCTTTGCCCACCTAGGCTGCAAAAAAGTGTCACACATCTGGTATCGCCGTACTCAGGAGAAGTTGGGCAATGTGTTTTGGGGTGTCATTTTACATATACCCATGCTGGGTAAGATAAATATCTCGGTCAAATGCCAACTTTGTATAAAAAAATGGGAAAAGTTGTCTTTGGCCGAGATATTTCTGTCACCCAGCATGGGTATATGAAAAAATACACCCCAAAACACATTGCCCAACTTCTGCTGAGTACGTCCGTGGATCCGTAAAACACATACGGATGTCTGAATGGAGCCTTACAGGGGGGTGATCAATGATAGGGGGGTGATCAATGACAGGGGGGTGATCAGGGAGTCTATATGGGGTGATCACCCCCCTGTCATTGATCACCCCCCTGTAAGGCTCCTTTCAGACGTCCGTACGTGTTTTGCGGAACCGATCCATGGATCCGTGGATCCGTAAAACACATACGGACGTCTGAATGGAGCCTGACAGGGGGGTGATCAATGACAGGGGGGTGATCAATGACAGGGGGGTGATCAGGGAGTCTATATGGGGTGATCAGGAGTTAATAAGTGACAGGGGGGGGTGTAGTGTAGTGTGGTGCTTGGTGCTACTTATTACAGAGCTGCCTGTGTCCTCTGGTGGTTGATCCAAGCAAAAGGGACCACCAGAGGACCAGGTAGCAGGTATATTAGACGCTGCTATCAAAACAGCGTCTAATATACCTGTTAGGGGTTAAAAAAATCGCATCTACAGCCTGCCAGCGAACGATCGCCGCTGGCAGGCTGTAGATCCACTCGCTTACCTGCAGTTCCTGTGAACGCGCGCGCCTGTGTGCGCGCGTTCACAGGAAATCTCGCGTCTCGCGAGATGACGCGTATATGCGTCTAGGAGGAATGAATCGACCGCCGCCAGGACGCATCCCTGCGTTAGGCGGTCGGTAAGCAGTTAAAAAGACTTTTGGGTCTCTGAAAAGTTATTCTAATAAAAATCTTCCAATAACACTCCCTACACTGTCTGTCCCTTCCTATGCACAGCTTTCCTCAAGACTGAGCAATTTAGCACAGGTTGCGCTACAAACATATATTGCTGCTGTCACATACAATAGTCCTTAAAAGGACTTTTGCGTCTCTGAAAAGTTTTTCAAATAAAAATTTTGCAATAACACTCCCTACACTGTCTGTCCCTTCCTATGCTCAGCTCTCCCTGACTAAGAATGAGCCGAACACGTGTCATCGGGTGCTTTATAGCACCCGATGACGCGTTTCGGCCAGTCAATCACTGTAATGCCAGTAGCCAACATGGCTACGGCATTACAGTGCGTGCCAGTACCTCTCTGCACATTTATCAGCTGCGTAGCAGCCAATAAACGTGCAGGGAGAATACTCGAGCATTGCGCTCAAGCATATGCCGTACTCGACTGAGTACAACCGCCATGTGCTGAGCAAAATGGAGTCTGAAATATCACATGACCAACTTATATAGGGGGTCTGAAAAAGGGGAAGTGTCCAAAGTTGTGACTAGTTTCTGCTTCCGTTTCCGATCCGTAAAAAAAAACGGATGACACACGGAAACAATACGGACATGTTTTTTCTTAAAAAAGGAACGGAAACTGAGTATATACGGAAACAACACGGAAACAAAATACAGAACAACGGATCCGTTAAATACGGACCGTTAAGCACAACGTTCGTGTGCATGAGCCCTAAGCCACAGAAAAGCAGAACTCAAAGGCATTTGTCCAGGACTTGCGCAAGACAGAGGACTGGAAGCTGAAAAGTCAGACTATCTGACAAAAAGTCGGATGTCTGGCCACTAGTGTTGATCGAGCACCATAGTGCTCGGGGGCTCGAGCCAAACACATCAGAATGTTCGGGTGCTCGACCGAGCACCCGAGTATAATGGAAGTCAATGGGAGAACCCGAGCATTAAACCAGGTACCTGCTTTGAAGAGGGGAGGATGCCTGGTTCATAGGAAAATGTCCGAAATTTATGGAAACACCACCAAAATGGTTCTGTAACAGCATGGGGAGGATGTCTGGATGCATCTTGGACTTGCAGGTCGCTGCTGGAAATTATGTTGTCCGAATAGTAAGCCACTTTTACAGACTGACAATAATACGCACAAAACCGAATAAAAAAATCGATTTTAGAGGAAACATTGTTAGGAAACATTCTTTCCTGTATATTTACTTGTATATAAAGTGCAAGTGCTGCCAAAAATTACAAGGAAGAGGCACTCCGATACAACCTGTATATCACATAAAGGAGGGCCTCATTCACATTGTGATACAATTGTTCATGTAGTGGGACTCCTACACTCATAAAGCCTATGCACTAAGTGAAAGGGCTGACAAAAATTACAAGGAATCGGCATTCCAATACACCCTTTGTTGTACATACAGTCAGGTCCATAAATATTGGGACATCGACAAAGTTCTAACATTTTTGGCTCTATACACCACCACGATGGATTTAAAATGAAATTAACAAGATGTGCTTTAACTGCAGACTGTCAGTTTGCATATGTGCCTCCCATTTATTAAGGGACCAAACGTAATGGGACAGAATAATAATCATAAATCAGATTTTCACTTTTTAATACTTGGTTGCAAATCCTTTGCAGTCAATTACAGGCTGAAGTCTGGAACGCATAGACATCACCAGACGCTGTGTTTCATCCCTGTTAATGCTCTGCCAGGCCTCTACTGCAACTGTCTTTAGTTCCTGCTAGTTCTTGGGGCATTTTCCCTTCAGTTTTGTCTTCAGCAAGTGAAATGCATGCTAAATCGGATTCAGGTCAGGTGATTGACTTGGCCATTGCAAAACATTCCACTTCTTTTCCTTAAAAAACTCTTTGGTCCATCTGCACTGTGAAGCGCCATCCAATGAGTTCTGAAGCATTTGGCTGAATATGAGCAGATAATATTGCCCGAAACACTTCAGAATTCATCCTGCTGCTTTTGTCAGCAGTCACATCATCAATAAATACAAGAGAACCAGTTCCATTGGCAGCCATACATGCCCACACCATGACACTACCACCACCATGCTTCACTGATGAGGTGGTATGCTTAGGGTCATGAGCAGTTCCTTTCCTTCTTCATATTCTTCTCTTCCCATCACTCTGGTACAAGTTGATCTTGGTCTCATCTGTCCATAGGATGTTGTTCCAGAACTGTGAAGGCTTTTTTAGATGTTGTTTGGCAAACTCTAATCTGGCCTTCCTGTTTTTGAGGCTCACCAATGGTTTACATCTTGCGGTGAACCCTCTGTATTCCCTCTGGTGAAGTCTTCTCTTGATTATTGACACACATACACCTACCTCCCGGAGAGTGTTCTTTATCTGGCCAACTGTTGTGAAGGTTGTTTTCTTCACCAGGAAAGAATTCTTCGGTCATCCACAACAGTTGTTTTCCGTGGTCTTCCGGGTCTTTTGGTGTTGCTGAGCTCACTGGTGCGTTCCTTCTTTTTAAAAATGTTCCAAACAGTTGTTTTGGCCACGCCTAATGTTTTTCCTATCTCTCTGATGGGTTTGTTTTGTTTTTTCAGCCTAATGATGGCTTGCTTCAATGATAGTGACAGCTCTTTGGATCTCATCTTGAGAGTTGACAGCAACAGATTCCAAATACAAATAGCACACTTGAAATTAACTCTGGACCTTTTATCTGCTCATTGCAATTGGGATAATGAGGGAATAACACACACCTGGCCATGGAACAGCTGAGAAGCCAATTGTCCCATTACTTTTGGTCCCTCAACAAGTGGGAGGCACATATGCAAACTGTTGTAATTCCTACACCGTTCACCTGATTTGGATGTAAATACCCTCAAAATAAAGCTGACAGTCTGCAGTTAAAGCACATATTGTTTGTTTCATTTCAAATTCATTGTAGTGGTGTATAGAGCCAAAAATGTAAAAAATTTGTTGATGTCCCAATATTTATGGACCTGACTGTAAATGAGCGCATTATACACACCCTTGAAAAATTATGATTGATGGCCTGCTGGTGACCCTCAAAAACATTTGGAACAAGGGCCTGCTGATCTGACCATCTAAAACATTATGGGTGAGGGCCTGCTGCCGCTTTGGTGAACTTAGTTACCCGGGGCCGATCGCACATCTTCTTGACGGCGACAATCCATTCGTATGTCTGGCCTATGCACTTTCGATGTTATTGTCAGCGCAAACCATTGTAACTACAGGGAATGGGGAATCAGTGTTTGATTCCGGAAAGGGAGCCTGAGGCATCCAAGCAAGGCATCATGCGCGCAAATTACCTATTAGGCATAATTAGATGAGGGCCTATAGGTGAGCTGACCCAGTAAATGATTTTAGGTGTGGGCCTGCAGGTGAGCTGACTCTGTAAAAGATTTTAGGTGCAGGCATGCAGGTGAGCTGACACTGTAAAAGATTTTAGGTGCAGGCCTGCTGGTAAGCTGACCCTGTAAAAAATTACATCCAAGCACCTGCTGGAGAGCGGACTCTGTTAAAAATTATATGTGAGCGCCTGCTGGTGAGCTGACCCTGTAAAACATTATATGCAAAGGGCCTGCAGGTGAGCTGATCCTCTAAAAATTTATATGTGAGTGCCTTTAGGTGAGCTGACCCTGTAAAATATTTGAGTGGCGAGCCTGCTGGTGAGCTGACCCTATAAAAAATTTGAGGTGCGGGCCTGTTGGTGAGCTGACCCAGTAAAAGATTGTAGGTGAAGGCCTGCTGGTGAGCTGACCCTCTAAAAAATTATATGCGAGTGCCTGCAACTGAGCTGACCCTCTAAATAATAATATGCGAGGGCCTGCAGCGGAGCTGACCCTCTAAAAAATTATATGTGAGGGCCTGCAGCTGAGCTCAACATTTTCAGTTGACAGGCGGATACGCTTATCTGTTATAATTGTAACTGGCCAGCTAAGTGCTGTCCTAGGTTTCTAATATAGCTTGTGTGTTTATACAGCTAGACCTGCCAATAACCTTAATACATTTCCTATGTTTGTGTGTTAAAGACAAAAGCAGAGTTATTTACAGTGACTTTGTGTTTGGATATCATGTAATAGTTATATTTTGTGTTCACAGAAGCAGAAAAGATAGTATGCCTTTAAGATTCATTATATAATGTAAGGTAAGCTCAATGACACAGCAGAAACAACAGAAAGCATAGAGTTAAACTGTTGTTGCTGGGCAGGAGTCTTGATCAATCACAGCCAGCCTAACACATAGCAGGAGTTTTGACCAATCACAGCCAGCCTCACACACTGCTTGTGTGGGAAATTCCCCTAGCAGGAGCTGCTAGAAATCATTATTCACCAGAGAGAGAAGCTGAGCAGACATTCACACCACTAAGAGTTGTGTTTTATGGAAGCAGAGAGGCCAAAATAGGTATTTAAAACAGTAATATAATGTTCCTACTGTTAGTGTAGTGATTAGAACTGTATACTGAACCAGTTATATGTGTGTTTACTTACAATTCCACCAATTGCAAACTACAAAGTTCACAATCCAAATTCAAATTCCATATTGCAATCCAAATTGCATACAACCATACCAGATCATACTCAACCAATTTGCAAATAGTTACTGCTAACTGCATATTGCAAATTGCGACCAAATTCATCAAGTGAACTATTAGTTAGACCTCACATATACCTCTAAGAGAGATCATAAAGTGCTTAAAGGGAACCTGTCACCAGTTTTTGATTGATTCTCTTAGCACAATGCTGGGTCACTTTCATTAATTGACCCAGTCAATCTGCCAACATCTTGTATTGAAAAGCTCCAGCTGATAATGATGTGTCATGAATATTCATGAGCTCATGACGCTCCCCGCCCACCTGCTGCTGAATGACAGTTTGTTTCCATATGAACCAGCAGCAGGTGGGCAGGGGAGTGGCTATAGCTCTGAATTTAATATACGCTGGACTCAATGACATCACGCCGGACTCAAATCAGCTCATTAGCATGCGGCATGCGGCATCTTTGTGTGTATATTATGTGGTAACCATCTGTCACACCAGTAAGTGAATACATCTAAGGTACTTTTTAGTGGTTAATGATTGTATATAATTAGTTAGATTATAATCAATTATCCACATGACAGGTTCCCTTTAAATAACTTAAAATGAGAGTACAGATACTCAAGAGAGAAATATATCCACCATTTTATGTTGAATGACAAGATTGAACAGTTGAACCACCATCTTATGCATACCGCCATTTTGTAATATCTTTTCAACACCTGTTATGTACACGGACTATCTGCTGCGGAGGTGGCAGTGTTATATATGAAAAAAGTTGAAGTTAATAAAGAAGTTATTTCAAGCATTTGGTGTGTTCTTTAAACCAACTGTTTCCATAGAACGGCACTAGAAGAAATACAGAGTAATAGACAGTCTGGTTAGACTAAAATATAGAGATATCAAATAATGCGCGTGTCGCGGGAAAGGTGGTCTGGCTATCACCCAGTGTAATGTCTTCCCCCATTTCCACCTCTTTCACATGCAAAGAGTCGTCCTTAATTGTGAGCAGCGAGCATTTGAGTAGACACAGAAGTGGATGGGTTATGCTGATAATAGCGTTATCACCGCTCACCATCTGTGTTGATTCCTCAAAGTTTCTTAAAACCTCACAGAGGTCAGACATCCATGCCCACTCCTTGCTTGTGAATAGTGGAAGCTGACTGTTGCAGCTGTTATTTCACTACTGCCCTCTGCTGCTCACAAAGCTTGGCCAACATGTGGAACGTCGAGTTCCAGCACATGCTCACGTCGCACAACAGCTGGTGAGCTGGCAATTTCAGCTTGACAGACCGGCTGAAGCTGTCGACGACTTGCGGAAATGTGCACACACGCAGCGCACCTTCACCAGTAGCTCAGGCAAATTGGGGTAGGTTTCGATAAACCGTTGAACCACAAGGTTGAACACGTGGGCTAGGCAGGGCGGGAGGCATCCGGGCCTGCATCTTGGACAGGGGATTGGCCACAGGGGAAGAGGAGGCAGTGGTGTGACCCGCAGACACAGATTGTAGACCCAGACGTTCGTCCCACTTATTACGGTGCTTGGATGCCATGTGGCAGACAGATCATGGTAATGGTGGTGACCACTGGTGACGTTGCTAGTGTTTACGCCCCGGCTCATTTTCGTATGGCAAACTATTATTCTTTTGTCGTTCGCACTTTCTTCAAAAAAGCGCTAGACTGCGGAACATCTACCCCTTGGCAAGGGAGACTTTCGCAAGGGGCTGCTCCATGGAACAGTTGCCGTCCTGTTTGCTGTGGCCCGGGTTCTCCATTTTGCCACCCCACTGGCTCTTCCAGCTCTTCCAGCATGTTGCGGTGCTGCAGATCCCCCCCCCCACCCTGTACTGCTCTCCTCGCTCGGCTTGCCACCTTCCCAGGTAGGGTCAGTGACCTCATCGTCCACCACCTCCTCTTACACTTCCTCACTCTGATCATCCTCCTGATTTGTTGACCTATCCACAACCTCAGTGATTGCCAACTGTGTCTCATCCTTTTCATCAACCTCTTGAGACTCTAATTGCGGTTGACTCATTGGCAACTGTGTCTCATCATCATTCACCTCATTAAACTCTAATTACCGTTCACCACCGTCATGTTCTTGTGACTGTGGATGCTCAAGAGGTTGGAAATCAGGGCACAAGATCTCATGTCTCTCTACAAGTGTGCTTGGAGAGAGGGCCAAATCAAGTAATGGCTCTGAAAAGAGCTCGTGTGGGATCACTTGTTTAGCCACACTTTAAATGGTTGGAGGAAGGAGGATCAGGGTGAGGATTGTGTGGATCAGACTCCTGGCTACTGAGATTGAACTTGGTGGAATACAGGGTGGTGCTTAACCGACTTGAAGCATTATCTGCTGCAATCCAACCAAACCACCTGCTCTCACTGGGCTGACTTCAAGAGTGGTGTCCTGCGATGCCCTGCAAACTGGAACATGAAGCTAGGAATCGTGGATGATTGTTTTTCTTGTGCTCTGGCAGCAGGCACAGTTTCTCCGCGCCCAGAGCCACGGCCTCTGCGTGCACCATCAGCATCACGGCCACTTCCCCGTCCCCTACTGCTCGACTTCTTCATATTAAATGTGATAAATTCTTGAAAGTATGTCAAACGTACAGTAGCGTAGGATTTGGAAGTGTATGTACAAAAAAATTTACAACAGTATTTGTGATGAGGAAACGTTATACAGGACAGGTACCACAGGTAATGTCACAGTTTGCAGTGCCTACAGAAAAACTGCACTGGATGTCACTGCTAGTTAAAGGGGTTGTCCGAGTTTTGAAAAAAAATAATATAGCACTGAAAATCTGATATATAACTGAGCTAAGCAAGTTTTATGCAAAAAATATATAGATTTTTCCTCATTTCACTGGTTCTTTTCTGGCCCTTTGTTTACATGCAATAAAAACAATCCCTGCCCCTCCCCCTGTTCTGCAAAGGGAGTGAATACAAGAGCTCCCCTGAGTGACCTGTCTGCCTGCTGGGAGACTAAGCAGCATGTTGTATGTGTAGAACTACAAGTCCCAGCTGTATAATGACACTGCTAAGGGAGTGAATACAAGAGCTGCCCTGAGTGACATGTCTGCCTGCTGGGAGACTCTGCAGCATGTTGTATGTGTAGGACTACATATCCCACCTGTATAATGACACTGCTAAGGGAGTGAATACAAGTGCTGCCCTGAGTGACATGCCTGCCTGCTGGGAGACTCTGCAGCATGTTGTATGTTTAGGACTACATGTCCCACCTGTATAATGACACTGCTAATACACACAGGATCTTCCCCCTACCTTTTTGTGTAATGCTCTTTCTAGTATGTCAAATCCTGTGCCCAGAATTGTCTCTCACTGCTTGCAGAGCTGTGCAGCTGAAGGGGTTAAGAATCCTAGCAGAGAGTAGACGGCAGTGAAGGGGGGGGGGGGCGTGGCCAGCACAGTGACGTTTCGTTTACAGGCTTGTAAACGACCTTTATCAGAGCAGGGAGAGAAGTTGACATCACAGGTCATGTGACCCTCAGTGAAATCTGAGAAACCAGCCACCGGAGATAAAGTGAGTGAATTGGAAAGCTGTTACATTTGCTTAGTTAGGAACATAGAAAGAACAAAAAAATAACTCGGACAACCCCTTTAAGGGCTGTGCACACTTTAAACAGGAGATGTGGCGCGTATAATTTAACAGTTTGGGATTAGGTGGTCACTAGGACCTGAGCGTAACTTTGCAACCTCACTGACTAATGTTAAAACTCACAGTTTTATTTCATTCTATTAAAATTAACAACAAGCTACTTAGGAACATATGTTAAAACTCTCAGGAATGGAAACAGGGGCATATACCATTTGTGTTGGCATATATGTGTATATATTCACACTCAGTTTCAACTGACTTGTGGGATATTGCACCCTCTACATATCCAATTTTCCAGTGACCACCCTGCCTCATTTCCTGTCTAAAACCTAAGTCCTGTGTCCCTACATGTTTCGCCGAGCCTCTCGGCGTCTTCAGGGGAAACTATACAGGTACACCAACACAAATGGTATATGCCCCTGTTTCCATTCCTGCGAGTTTTAACATATGTTCCTAAGTAGCTTGTTGTTAATTTTAATAGAATGAAATAAAAGTGTGAGTTTTAACATTAGTCAGTGAGATTGCAAAGTTACGCTCAGGTCCTAGTGACCACCTAATCCCAAAATGATATAATATAATAGCGTAGCAACCTCCTGAGGGATCTCCCCGTGTGTTATATTGAAGTATAATTTAACAGTTCACAGCGGACACCGTCTACGGAAAAACTGCACTGGATGTCACTGATATTTTAGGAATACGCACACTTTAAACAGGAGATGTGGCGCGGATAATTTAAGAGTGGGCAGCGGACACAGTCTAGGGAAAAACTGCACTGGATGTCACTGATATTTTAGGGATGCGCACACTTTAAACAGGAGATGTGGCGCGGATAATTTAACCGTCCGCTGGGGACACCGTCTACGGAAAAACTGCACTGGATGTCACTGATATTTTAGGAATGCGCACACTTTAAACAGGAGATGTGGCGCGGATAATTTAAGAGTGGGCAGCGGACACAGTCTAGGGAAAAACTGCACTGGATGTCACTGATATTTTAGGGATGCGCACACTTTAAACAGGAGATGTGGCGCGGATAATTTAACCGTCCGCTGGGGACACCGTCTACGGAAAAACTGCACTGGATGTCACTGATATTTTAGGGAAGCGCACACTTTAAACAGGAGATGTGGCGCGGATAATTTAACTGTCCGCAGGGGACACGGTCTACGAAAAAACTGCACTGGATGTCGCTGATACTTTAGAAATGCGTAAACTTTAAACAGGAGATCTGGTGCGGATAATATAACAGTCCACAGGGGACGCTGTCTACGGAAAAACTACACTGGATGTCGCTGATACTTTAGAAATGCGTAAACTTTAAACAGGAGATCTAGTGCGAATAATATAACAGTCCGCAGGGGACACTGTCTACGGAAAAACTACACTGAATGTCACTGATATGTTAGGGATGTGCACACTTTAAACAGATGTGGCGCGGATAATTTAACCGTCCGCAGGGGACACCATCTACGGAAAAACTGCACTGGATGTCACTGATATTTTAGGGATGTGCACACTTTAAACAGGAGATGTGGCGCGGATAATTTAATTGTCCGCAGCGGACACTGTCTACGGAAAAACTGCACTGGATGTCACTGATATTTTAGAAATGCGCACACTTTAAACAGGAGATGTGGCGCATATAATTTCACCGTCCGCAGGGGACACCGTCTAATGAAAAACTGCACTGGATGTCACTGATATTTTAGGAATGTGCACACTTTAAACTAGAGATGTGGTGCGGTTAATTTAACTGTCCGCAGCGGACACTGTCTACGGAAAAACTGCACTGGATGTCACTGATATTTAAGGCATGCGCACACTTTAAACAGGAGATGTGGCGCAGATAATTTTACTGTCCGCAGAGTACAGCGTCTATGGAAAAACTGCACTGGATGTCACTGATATTTTAGGAATGTGCACACTTTAAACTAGAGATGTGGTGCGGTTAATTTAACTGTCTGCAGCAGCCTACTACACTGTATTTAGCGCAGGATGCGCTAAAAATATATGCTGCTGCTGTCACAGGACTTTTGGGTCTCTGAAAAGTGTTTTATATAAAAATCTTCCTATTACACTCCCTACACTGTCTGTCCCTTCCTATGCACAGCTCTCCCTAACACTGAGCAATTTTACGCAGGTTGCGCTGCAAAAATATATTGCTGCTGTCACACACACTAGTCCTTACAAGGACTTTTGGGTCTCTGAAATGTTTTTGTACACTTATAATATTCCGCTTTCCCTGACTTAGAATGAGCCAAACACGCGTCATCGGATCACCCAATGACGCGTTCCGGCCAGCCAATCACTGTAATGCCAGTACCCAACATGGCTACTGGCATTACAGTGAGGGCAGTACTTACCTGCACGTTTATTGGCTGCTTAGCAGCCGTGAAACGTGCAGGGAAGAGACTCGAGTATTGCGCTTGAGCACATGCGGTATTCGGCCAAGTATCGCCATGTGCCGAGCATAACGATGCTTGAGCCAAACTGGTATTCGGCTGAGCATGCTCGCTCAACACTACTGGCCACCGTAATATATACAGAACTCTGAACTTTGATATGGGGACCAGTATTACCGTATGAAGCACCTGCTACATGCAATGTATATTAGATTTGCCTTCTAATTGAATATATCTTTTACTATTACGAACACAATGCAGTCACATATGTTGTTTTATTATTTTTTTCCTGATTTTATTAATATATTTTTGCATTTTTTTTAATACTAAATACACTATTTAAAAGTGAACCTTCACTTAAAAGGTTTCTGTTGCCAGAAATACCAAAATTAAACTGGCTGACATTAGCACATCGCCTAATGTCAGCCATTCCTAGTTTTATCCATGCACCTTATTACTCCATAAGGCCCCTTGCACATGACCGTATGGCTTTTTCAGTATTTTGCGGTCCGTTTTTAACTGATCCGTTGTTCAGTTTTTTGCTTTTATTGTGTTTCCGTTTCCGTTCCATTTCCATTCCGTAGTTCCGGAAAAACTCTCCGTATGGTTTCCGTATGCGATCCGTTGTTTGCGGATCGCAAACAGAAACATTATTACATCATTAATGTACAGTAATGTCTTTTAACAGTATACACATGGGCAAAGTGGGCATGGATTCGCAAAAATCTGATGCATTCCGTATTTTTTGCGGTCCCCATTGACTTGAATGGAGCCATGGATCGTTATTTGAGGGCAATAATAGGACAAGTTCTATCTTTCAGCGGAATGGATATACTGAAAAACAGAAATGGAATGCATACGGAGTACATTCAGTTTTTTTGGCGGAACCATTGAAATGAATGGTTCTGCATACGGACTGCAATCGGAATCCACATAACCGGAACGGAAAAAAAAAATTTGTGCAAGAGGCCTAAATATGCAATTTAGCCTCTAAGAGCAGGGAGGGGGGGCGTTGCTCCTGAACCTAGAGGCTCCATTCTCCCACCTCTGTCAGCTCCCTCTAAGTCTTGCTTGACAGGGCCAGGCAGCGTTCACATCCTCCTGCTGGCCCTGAGTGCATGTTAAATCTCGTGCCTGAGCCGTGCCGTTCAGCATTCGGCGCAGGCATAGTGAAGGAAGGAAGCTCACTGGTTGCCAACTTCCTTACTGCGCCTGCGCCTAATTTTGAACGGCACAGCGCAGGCTCAAGATTTAACATGCACTCAAGGCCAGCAGGAGGATGTGAACGCTGCCTGGCCCTGTCAATTAAGACTTGGAGGGAGCTGACAGAGGTGGGAGAACGGAGCCTCTAGGTGCAGGAGCAACGCCACCCCCCCCCCCCCCCCCCCCCGCTCCTAGAGGCTAATTTACACATTATTAACCACCTCCGGACCGCCTAATGCAGATTCGCGTTCCGGAGGTGGCAGCCCTGCGCTCAGCGACGCATATACGCGTCATCTCGCGTGAGCCGGGATTTCCTGTGAACGCGCGCACACAGGCGCGCGCGCTCACAGGAACGGAAGGTAAGAGAGTGGATCTCCAGCCTGCCAGCGGCGATCGTTCGCTGGCAGGCTGGAGATGTGATTTTTTTTAACCCCTAACAGGTATATTAGACGCTGTTTTGATAACTGCGTCTAATATACCTGCTACCTGGTCCTCTGGTGGTCCCCTTTGTTTGGATCGACCACCAGAGGACACAGGCAGCTCAGTAATATGTTGCACCAAGCACCACTACACTACACCCCCCCCTGTCACTTATTAACCCCTTATTCACCCTTGATCACCCTTGATCACCCCTGATCACCCCATATAGACTCCCTGATCACCCCCCTGTCATTGATCACCCCCCTGTCATTGATTACCCCCCTGTAAGGCTCCATTCAGATGTCCAAATGATTTTTACGGATCCACTGATAGATGGATCGGATCCGCAAAACGCATACGGACGTCTGAATAAAGCCTTACAGGGGCGTGATCAATGACTGTGGTGATCACCCCATATAGACTCCCTGATCACCCCCCTGTCATTGATTACCCCCGTCATTGATCACACCCCTGTAAAGCTCCATTCAGATGTCCGCATGATTTTTACGGATCCACTGATAGATGGATCGGATCCGCAAAACGCATACGGACATCTGAATGGAGCCTTACAGGCGCGTGATCAATGACTGTGGTGATCACCCCATATAGACTCCCTGATCACCCCCTTGTCATTGATTACCCCCCTGTAAGATCCATTCAGATGTCCGCATGATTTTTACGGATCCACTGATAGATGGATCGGATCCGCAAAACGCATACGGACATCTGAATGGAGCCTTACAGGGGCGTGATCAATGACTGTGGTGATCACCCCATATAGACTCCCTGATCACCCCCCTGTCATTGATTACCCCCCTGTCATTGATCACCCCCCTGTAAAGCTCCATTCAGATGTCCGCATGATTTTTACGGATCCACTGATAGATGGATCGGATCCGCAAAACGCATACGGACGTCTGAATAAAGCCTTACAGGAGCGTGATCAATGACTGTGGTGATCACCCCATATAGACTCCCTGATCACCCCCCTGTCATTGATTACCCCCCTGTCATTGATCACACCCCTGTAAAGCTCCATTCAGATGTCTGCATGATTTTTACGGATCCACTGATAGATGGATCGGATCCGCAAAACGCATACGGACGTATGAATGGAGCCTTACAGGGGCGTGATCAATGACTGTGGTGATCACCCCATATAGACTCCCTGATCACCCCCCTGTCATTGATTACACCCCCTGTCATTGATCACCCCCCCTGTCATTGATCACCCCCCCTGTCAGGCTGCATTCAGATGTCCGTATGATTTTTACGGATCCACGGATACATGGATCGGATCCGCAAAACACATACGGACATCTGAATGGAGCCTTATAGGGGGGTGATCAATGACAGGGGGCTGATCACCCCATATAGACTCCCTGATCACCCCCCTGTCATTGATCACCCCTCTGTAAGGCTCCATTCAGACATTTTTTTGGCCCAAGTTAGCAGAATTTTTTTTTTTTTTCTTACAAAGTCTCATATTCCACTAACTTGTGTCAAAAAATAAAATCTCACATGAACTCACCATACCCCTCACGGAATCCAAATGCGTAAAATTTTTTAGACATTTATATTCCAGACTTCTTCTCACGCTTTAGGGCCCCTAGAATGCCAGGGCAGTATAAATACCCCACATGTGACCCCATTTCGGAAAGAAGACACCACCAGGTATTCCGTGAGGGGCATATTGAGTCCATGAAAGATTGAAATGTTTGTCCCAAGTTAGTGGAAAGGGAGACTTTGTGAGAAAAAAATAAATAAAATCAATTTCCGCTAACTTGTGCCGAAATTTTTTTTTTTTCTATGAACTCTCCATGCCCCTCATTGAATACCTTGGGGTGTCTTCTTTCCAAAATGGGGTCACATGTGGGGTATTTATACTGCCGAGGCATTCTAGGGGCCCTAGAGCGTGAGAAGAAGTCTGGGATCCAAATGTCTAAAAATGCCCTCATAAAAGGAATGTGGGCCCCTTTGCGCATCTAGGCTGCAAAAAAGTGTCACACATCTGGTATCTCCGTACTTAGGAGAAGTTAGGGAATGTGTTTTGGGGTGTCATTTTACATATACCCATGCTGGGTGAGAGAAATATCTTGACAACTTTTCCCATTTTTTTATACAAAGTTGGCATTTGACCAAGATATTTCTCTCACCCAGCATGGGTATATGTAAAATGACACCTCAAAACACATTCCCCAACTTCTCCTGAATACGGCGATACCACATGTGTGGCACTTTTTTGCAGCCTAGGTGGGCAAAGGGGCCCACATTCCAAAGAGCACCTTTCGGATTTCACAGGTCATTTACCTACTTACAACACATTAGGGCCCCTGGAAAATGCCAGGGCAGTATAACTACCCACAAGTGACCCCATTTTGGAAAGAAGACACCCCAAGGTACTGCGTGAGGGGCATGGCAAGTTCCTAGAATTTTTTATTTTTTGTCACAAGTTAGTGGAAAATGATGATTTTTTTTTTTTTTTTCCTTACAAAGTCTCATATTCCACTAACTTGTGACAAAAAATAAAAACTTCCATGAACTCACTATGCCCATCAGCGAATACCTTGGGGTGTCTTCTTTCCAAAATGGGGTCACTTGTGGGGTAGTTATACTGCCCTGGAATTCTAGGGGCCCAAATGTGTGGTAAGGAGTTTGAAATCAAATTCTGTAAAAAATGACCTGTGAAATCCGAAAGGTGCTCTTTGGAATATGGGCCCCTTTGCCCACCTAGGCTGCAAAAAAGTGTCACACATGTGGTATCTCCGTATTCAGGAGAAGTTGGGGAATGTGTTTTGGGGTGTCATTTTACATATACCCATGCTGGGTGAGATAAATATCTTGGTCAAATGCCAACTTTGTATAAAAAAATGGGAAAAGTTGTCTTTTGCCAAGATATTTCTCTCACCCAGCATGGGTATATGTAAAATGACACCCCAAAACACATTCCCCAACTTCTCCTGAATACGGAGATACCACATGTGTGGCACTTTTTTGCAGCCTAGGTGGGCAAAGGGGCCCACATTCCAAAGAGCACCTTTCGGATTTCACTGGTCATGTTTTACAGAATTTGATTTCAAACTCCTTACCACACATTTGGGCCCCTAGAATGCCAGGGCAGTATAACTACCCCACAAGTGACCCCATTTTGGAAAGAAGACACCCCAAGGTATTCCATGGGGGGCATGGTGAGTTCCTAGAATTTTTTATTTTTTGTCACAAGTTAGTGGAAAATGATGATTTTTTTTTTCTTACAAACTCTCATATTCCACTAACCTGTAACAAAAAATAAAAACTTCCATGAACTCACTATGCCCATCAGCGAATACCTTGGGGTGTCTTCTTTCCAAAATGGGGTCACTTGTGGGGTAGTTATACTGCCCTGGCATTCTAGGGGCCCAAATGTGTGGTAAGGAGTTTGAAATCAAATTCTGTAAAAAATGACCAGTGAAATCCGAAAGGTGCTCTTTGGAATATGGGCCCCTTTGCCCACCTAGGCTGCAAAAAAGTGTCACACATCTGGTATCTCCGTATTCAGGATAAGTTGGGGAATGTGTTTTGGGGTGTCATTTTACATATACCCATGCTGGGTGAGAGAAATATCTTGGCAAAAGACAACTTTTCCCATTTTTTTATACAAAGTTGGCATTTGACCAAGATATTTATCTCACCCAGCATGGGTATATGTAAAATGACACCCCAAAACACATTCTCCAACTTCTCCTGAATACGGAGATACCAGATGTGTGACCCTTTTTTGCAGCCTAGGTGGGCAAAGGGGCCCATATTCCAAAGAGCACCTTTCGGATTTCACTGGTCATTTTTTACAGAATTTGATTTCAAACTCCTTACCACACATTTGGGCCCCTAGAATGCCAGGGCAGTATAACTACCCCACAAGTGACCCCATTTTGGAAAGAAGACACCCCAAGGTATTCGCTGATGGGCATAGTGAGTTCATGGAAGTTTTTATTTTTTGTCACAAGTTAGTGGAATATGAGACTTTGTAAGAAAAAAAAAATCAAAAAAAAAAATCATCATTTTCCGCTAACTTGTGACAAAAAATAAAAAGTTCTATGAACTCACTATGCCCATCAGTGAATACCTTAGGGTGTCTACTTTCCGAAATGGGGTCATTTGTGGGGTGTTTGCACTGTCTGGCCATTGTAGAACCTCAGGAAACATGACAGGTGCGCAGAAAGTCAGAGCTGCTTCAAAAAGCGGAAATTCACATTTTTGTACCATAGTTTTTAAACGCTATAACTTTTACCCAAAGCATTTTTTTTTTACCCAAACATTTTTTTTTATCAAAGACATGTAG